>NC_080046.1:49754306-50500140 GCF_012489685.1 Lotus japonicus
TGCTTTAATAAAAGCAAAGAGAAGCATCCACAAAGAGGAGCTAGAGGGTAAATGTAACAAATGGGAAGAAGTAACGAGAAAACTGAAAGAGGATGACGGAATAACAAAGATTGCACCGCGCTATGACCACATTAGGCATGACTACATCTATAACTTTTCTGAGAGAATTACTGCGGAACTCTCATCCTTTTTAACAAAGAATAAAAAAGGAGTAGAAGAAGAAGAAGGACAAAGGAAGTGCTTCTAAAGAAACTGTGAGGAAAAGAAAAGCAGACTCACTTAGCCATGATGATGAGGATATGCCATATTTTAAGAGAACTCAGGTTTCTAAATCTTTTGTTGGGTCTCCTTCCAGGGAAGAAATCATTGTTCTAGTTAATGATGATCCGGTTGCTCTGTGCAACAAACTTCTTATTGATGCTCGTAGAATTTCTGATATAAAGGCTAAATTGGAGGGGATTGTTCAACGGGAAATTAAGATTGATGCTCAAATGGCTACCCTTGAAGAAGAGAAACTTCAACTGAAGCACATGAAAGAGGAAGTGTCCAAAGATGTGTTGTCAGAGGCGCTAAAAATGATCATTTCTAAACAGTGTTCAAAATTAAAATTATATATGTCATCTGAAAAATGCAAATAAATGCGTACCCGGTTGTAGTCCTTGAAACTTGAAAGTTTTTCTTCAAATGTATGAAGATTCTACATGTGTATCCACACCGAGACCAACCTTTGCTATCAACTCTTGATCGATGAAACCGAAATTCTAAATACTCTAGAACCAGATTTTCTTAGTCACAAAATCCCTTTTGTGTGTTTAATGTAGTAGTACAAGAAATGGTGTGTATTAAAGAATCAAAATGAATTAGATTCTTTTCCTCTCTATGATTTCACACGCACAAAGGAAAAAGAAGATGAGGGCTGGAAGGTCAGAGGATACGAAGGTCTAGATGCAGAGGATACGAAGGTCAGAGGATCCAACGGTAGCATTCCTCTGACTCTGATCACCATGCTTCACAAGTTCCAACATGAAGTGTCGCTCTGATCAGAAGTCATCTAGGTTAAAGGTCAAGTCGCTATCCAAGTACAAAAGGAACTGTAAAATTCCTGACGACCTTACCTAACAAGTTCAGCCATAGTAGAATCTGCAAGTTACATATTTGTCCTCCAACGGTAGCATTCCATGCAAACGTCCAAACCCTAATCCTTGGAGTATATAAAGAGGCTGAAGATGAAAGATGTCGCCTAAGAAACTTTGTTCAAGCTCAATCAATATTCAAACATTCTCTTAGCAATCTTTCTTCAACGAATTTCATTGTGTTTACTTTAGCTTTCTGAGAAGCATTTCTTTGTAAACTCAAACCTTCAAACAGTTAGTTTGTTTCTGCCTTAAGGGACCAAGGTTGGTCAGGATCCTTGAGAAGACTAAGAGAGTGAATCTTAGTGATAGCTAAGTCATTGTATTGTTAGTCACCTTGCAGGTTGCAAGTGCAGTTGTAACAAACTCTGATTAGTGGATTGCCTTCATTCTAAGAAGGAAGAAATCACCTTAACGGGTGGACTGGATTAGCTTGAGGAATTTATCAAGTGAACCAGGATAAAATCATTGTGTGCTTTCCTCAACTCTTATCTTAGCACTTTACATTCTGAACTCGAGAGATTTGTTAAAATCTCAAGTGGGAAAAGTTTTAATCTGAAAACGTTATTCAAACCCCCACTTTCTATCGTTTTTCATACCTTCAGGTAAATGCCTGCAAGCTTATTCAGAAAGTGTATATGTAAGCTATGATTGCTTGATATGTGATGGAGGCCATATCTTGAATAATGACATGACCTTAGTTGAAGACTTCTTCAAAATGAACCATCCGCATCCAACATCAATATCAATACTGACTCTATTTTGATGAGGAAGGTCACCATAGGAGATCTAAACTAGCTACCATATAGAAAACCTATGGCGAGGCCGGGTATCGTCTGAGTGTCTTCAGAGATCTCTTTAAAGCCCCAAATAAGAACTCTTGCTCTATTTGAGAAAAACTCATGATATCTCTTTGTAACTTGCTAGACTTTAAAGGTGGAAAATACTTTGCCAAGAATTTATCTCCCAAACTTTTGGTTTATCAAAAAGAAAAACTAGATAGGGTATATATTATCAATACCTATATGTAAGAGCAGAAGATGAAATTACTTTTTGACTTATCGCGCTGTGAAATATACATTTGATGACATTATATCGACGTTTCTGGTTGTCTAAAACTACTATGAGTTACATGTATGATAATTGCAATCTCTAGCGTTCCATGCTGTTATAATTAATCTTTATTTTATTTTATAAATAATGACGGTTTATGCGGGTCGATCGAATGACATAATTTCTTTGTTTCTTTTGCATTATTGTATCTTTGAAATATAAATTCTCATTTTTTTCTCAAAAATACCTCATACATTCAACAATGATTACGACGTTGTATCCTTCCTATGTTTTATCTCTGATTTTAACGGAGGCTATTGGTTCCCGTTGAGTCATGCCTTCGACCACTGATATGTGGTTTTAGTCTGTTTCCTTGTCTTCGACTTTACCAATAGTGGAAGAAGCCTTCTCTGGTGGCTCTTATTTAGTTGCAACTATTTGTGATCCTTGTAGCTTTATTTCGGCTCTTGATTATATTGATCTTTCTTTTGTTAGGTAATAACGTGTAGGCTAGGTATCTGTTAGTAACAGAAAAAAAAGGCTAGGTTTCTGTTAACAATGTTAGGAAATATTTTCTGTTATTTTTAAACGTGTAGGCTAGGTTTCTCTATTTAAATAGAAGCAATGCTAGTTGCTCAAGCCTACAGTCAGCAAGAAAGAATAGATTATACTGAAACATTTGCTCCAGTAGCAAGATTGGAAGCTATCAGACTGCTGATCTCATTTTCAGTAAATCACAACATAATTCTTCATCAGATGGATGTTAAGAGTGCCTTCTTAAATGGATACATCTCAGAGGAAGTGTATGTGCACCAACCTCCTGGTTTTGAAGATGAGAAATGCCAGTAACAAAAAGAAACACGTTAAAGATTCATCACTCTTCTCTTTTATTCTTAGAAAAAAAATTTGTTGATTACTTGATTGTTGCAATGTCTTTACTGTGGTTAGATGGAAGGAATTGGTCAATCAAAAATGAATGAGAAAGTTAATGTGATTATCGTTTGCTATTTTATGCATCCAGTCTATGATTATATTGATTACTGCAATTTCTATGTTGTATGTTAGGGAAAAGTTGGATGTAAAAACAATTTCCATCTGAAAAGCTAGCGTACAGGGAAGAAAATGGGGATTAGGTTTTTTGTTTTCTCTTTTAGAAGTATTTTTTTTTTAATGAAGGAGTCGTACGTTATTATCTAAATTGATAGGTTTATTTCGTAATTAAATTATTTAATAAAATAAAAATTATGAAAATGTAAAATAAAGGAGTTGAACAAAGTGAGGTGGAAAATATAAAAACACATGTTATAATCTAATTGGTACACTTAATCATGGGTGATTTAACCCAATTTTTATTATGGGTTATTTAGACAACCCCACCAAACACACATTGATACATACTTCTTCCTTCCTCCCCCAACTCTCTCTTTCCCATCTCTCTCTTCCTTTCTCATTAAAATGCGTTCTCTTTTTTTTTTTTTTTTCATATTTGTCATGTTGAAATTGAATATGTACTCCAATAATAATAGATACTCATATGAATATGTATTTAACATTAGATACTACCATTGAAGATGCTCTAAGTTCATAAGCTAGCTTTCATAGGACATGCAAACCCATTCAGGCGAGAGGAACAAATCCAAACTTTTCTATAAATATAGGATGCATACGCAACTTTACTCTGCCGAGTACTAAACTCAAACATTACCATATTTATAGGACCAACAACATAATTAACATATTTTTTTTTTCCATTTTTTGGTATTGCGTGTCTCAATCATTTTCCATAATAGTTTATATAAAACCTATGCTTGCAATGCACGTGGAACCGTATAATCTACTATATATCTCCAAGCAAGCAGGCAACAACCATTCAAGCAGAAGCTTGTGATTTTGGCAAATGGCCCAATCTGAGTGGTCTCAAATTTTGGCCATAGCCATAGTTGCCACCCTTTTACTATGCATCAATTTTGCAACATCATCAGACCCATTTGTTCACCAACACCATGACAAGGTTGGTAGGCTCCCTGGTCAAAACTTCAACACCAGCTTTGCACACTATTCTGGCTACATCACGGTCAATGACAAAGCTGGGAGAGCACTCTTCTACTGGTTCATGGAGGCTGATCAAGATCCTCAATCCAAATGTCACGACCCAAAATCCTAAGCCGTGACCGGCGCACAGACTATCACCTTAGCCTGGCAAGCCTGTTTAACCAAAACCCACTTTCCAAAAAGTTATACATGTTTACCAGAATTTGTAAAAAAAAAATACAAAATAATATTTCCTGTAATATCAATATCTCCAAAATAATAAAACCTATCAATTGATATTTATCATAACTAGAATTCCAAGAATACATAAATTCCAAATTCAGCACTAAAGTGCAATTTCTTAAATTTAAAAATAAATAACAACTATATCCCCCAAGACTCCCCTATAGCTGCAGAATAACAAAGACCAACAAAGATACCAATATGACCACCTGCCAAATGAGGCCTATAAACGAAATGGGCAGAATGATCTGAACCTGACAACAATCTACTACTCAGTTGCCTGAAAATCTGTGGAGGGAAAATAATGAATGGGGTAAGTCACAAAGACTTAGTGAGCAGTCAACAACCCCCATGAACAGGAAGGGGAAACAAACTAGGCACGAGTTTTTCGCTCTCAGCTCAGTATAAACAATTTATATCATCAATAATACCAATTTAAATCATTTCAACAATGAACTTGACAAAAATCATAAAGTTCATAAATAACCATTTCAAATAAATACAGTTAAAATCATGTCCAGATATGAAAAACATAAAACCAAAAATATAATTAATAGGGTTACACATGTAGAACCATGAGGCGGCTCCATCTCGTTGATAGCCCTTTCCTCCTAAGGGATGGCCTCTCCGATAGGGGAGGCTCCATCTAACGGATAGCCCTTTCCTTTCTTAAGTCACATCGTGTCATCGGGGGAAGCTACATCTCGTTGATAGCCCTTTCCTCTTAAGGATTATCTTACCCAAGAGGCGGCTCCATCTAACGGATAGCCCTCTCCACCCGGAATCATGTCATATCTCATCAATCTCATCGGGGGAAGCTACATCTCGTTGATAGCCCTTTCCGTGCACTGGCGGCTCCATCTAACAGATAGCCCTCTCCTCCCGAAATTAAACTAGCTAGGTGCACCTAGGCCGTTACCTCCGCTAACGGCTACGGGGTTCTATCAAGGATCCCCAAAACCATTTTCTCAAATCATATCAAGTCTCATCAACAGTCTCAAAATCAGCTTTCCAATACTCATCAAAGCTTTTCAAAATAACATTCTCAACATCAACTTTTCAATGCTCATAAAAGCTTTTCAAGTTCACAATCTCAATTTCATATAATTTCAAAATTAAACCAATGTCATTCTCTTCTCATATCAACTCATAAAACATACTCAAAATCAGCTTCATAAAATCAGCTTTCAGAGTTCAAGAATGATAGTCAAACATATAAAAAACATGTTTCCCCAATTTAGATAAATAGGCAATATGATAAAGTAATTAAATCAGTTATAAGACTGTTAAAAATATGTCATAGCAGTTGAAAACCACTCACAGTTACGAAGAACCAACACGATTGCTCTCTACAACGGCGCGACAACCAAACGAACCACTAACCGGCAGATCTGAACACCAAAAATCAACTTCAAACCTTCAGCAACAATTATCTTATGTCGTACTACCCATGAGCAACTATGAAATCCCCAATTATGTACCCAAACCCCTAAAAAAAATCCTACTCAAGTCTAACATATACTATGATATCATTCTTTAAATCTATAAGTGATAGATATACCTCAATGAAATAGGAAGAACAATTCTGTAGGAGTGGATACTCTTCTCCTTCCTTAGAGCACAAACCCTAACCCTCAAAATTATCCCAAAAGCACTTCCACTTGGATGCCAAAATATTCCTTCATGGGTGTCTATTGGAATCGGAAATTTGGTGTGGAACTTGTAGTGAAAAAGAACAAAAGATGAACAAGAATTTGTGGGAGATAATCAATTGCTTGCTCTCTGACGCAGAGCAAAAACGAGAGAGAACATAAGGTTTAGATAGAAAAGTAGTGGGTAGATGGGGTAGTATTACGTGGTTTTGTTTTAAGAATTAGGGAATTGTTTTTTTTTTCATTAGGAATAGGGTGGGGTTACGGTGGGTTTTTTAAAGGTTAGATTTTTGTTTTTCTTGTTTTTTTTTTAATCTTCTATTCTCTGTCTTTTTTTTTTGTCCCCACTTTTATTTTAAAACGGATCATTTCAATCTTCCCCCCTTAAAGAAAATTCGTCCTCGAATTTTGAGACCATTCTCAAACCCATCACCTTCAGCATTCCTCTCCTCCTCACTATCATTTAACTGAATGCCAGCAACAGAATTGTCAGTGTCTGAATCATCATGATCACCATGATTACCAGGGATGCTAACAACCTCATCAAGTTCAACATCTTCAGGAACCTCAGTTGCATGAGTATCCTCAACCACACCATCTTCATCACTAGACAACTCAACTACTATCGCCTTGCCTTTATTATTTTTGGTTTGATGCACAACTGCCCTCATCCTTGCAGACCTCCTTTGAGCTGACTTCTTGGTAGGGGGCTTAAAATGAGGGTTCTTCACACTTGGTGTCACAGCTGCTGCCTCTGGAGGTGCAGAAGCACCAACAGCCTTGGATGCAGAAGGGGTCTTCTTTCTAGGAAATTTCTTTCTAGGTGACTTCTTTGTAGGTGAGCTCTTTCTTTTTCTTTTTCCAGTAGGATTAGGCTCCTCAACAATAGGCTCCTCAGCAATTGGCTCCTCAGCAATTGGCTCCTCAGCAATAGGCTCCTCAGCAATTGGCTCCTCAGCAATTGGCTCCTCAGCAATTGGCTCCTCAGCAATAGGGTTCTCATGAAATGGCTCCTCAACAATATGGTCCTCAACATCAGGCAGCATTTCAATTGGATCAACCACTTCTACAATATGCTCCACAAATAGACTTACTTCACACTTGTTATGAATAGCATATGAAGCAAGTACCATAGCATCATCATCCGTAAGCAACTCCCTATACAGGTTTTCAGCAGCATCCTCATTTGTTCTCCACCATATCTTGAAGTTTGCAGTGTACCCAAGGGACTTCACAAGAGTGCGACATTCAAAATAGGACCACATATCTATGTCATTTCCATGGCATGCATGAACCTCAACAAGGTCTCCTGCATAATGCACATGTGGCTCAAAACGAAAAGCCCCCATGTGGTGAATCAGAACCGTGAAAGACATCCTACAAAAGAAACAACGAATCATTTCAACAAGGGAAAATAGAAACCCTAAATCAAAACCCCATTCCCGTTCAACAAAATGGAACGCTTAAACTCTTAAACCGTAACACGATTATGCACCTAAACCCAGCAAACCCAGGAACCCTAAGTCTATTGTACCCAGAAAACCCTAAACCCGAACTGCTAAAACGCAAAAAATCATACTAACCTTGCGATTCTTTCGCTCGGTTGAAGTCTTCTTCCTTCTTGTCACGTTCGTTCACGCGATTTGTTCTTTCCCTTTGTTCTTCACGCAAGTTGTTCGATTTGTTCGAAGCAAATGGCTGGGTAATGTTTCTGGTCAAGTGTTGGAAGATGAAGATAATGTTTATGATCAAGTGTTGGAAATGGAATAAGTGTTGGAAATGAATAAGTGTTGGAATTGAATTGTTGGATAAGTGTGGGTCAAATTACATAATGTTCGGTTTTAATGTTGGGTTGTTTAGATTGGAAATGTTAATTTTGTAATTGAGAAGAAGAAAAAAAAAACGTCATTTTTAATTTTTACTGAAAAAAAAAATTCCAGGTCAACCTCATTTAATACGTGGCAATGCCACGTCCCCTCAGGTGATGGCATTTGGCAAGGACTGGCGGAGTTAAGGGTGGTTTGTTACGAAAAGTGTAATCGGAGGGATGGTTGCTTTACTTTGAAAAAAATAGGGGCCAAACTCAAACTGTCCTCAATACACAGGGACCATAAACATATTTAACCCTACTATTTATAGGCAAAAGTGTACATACTCAGTCAATTGATCCATAATTACCGATACAAAATCATAACGTATTAATTTCCTAAGCAAACCTCTCACCAAGTTCATAACTACACCTTCTCACTTTCCCTATGGTATCTTAATGGATTGAAGCAACATTATTTGCTTTTATGCTCATCTGTCACCTGTCGACATGCTAAACCTTTAGAAACAAATTTTTTTTTGTCCTCCTTCATCCTTTCCCATAAATAAAATTTCTTCATATCTTAATGCATTTTATTAGAACCTGGATGTATGATCTAAAAATAATGATAAACATCCTCTAATATTTTCCTCCACAAACTATTTGTATTAGGCACACACAGCCGACATTAAAGTCATAAATATCATCAGAGTCTACTGGAAAACGTGGAACCTTTTTACCTTAAAAATCCTCTACCAACTTCACCACCTATGAATCTTGACCTTGATCATGTTTCTCATCATTAACCCAATCACCAACCAAATTAAAATGAATCTGCATAAAAGTCGACAGTCCTTTGGGATGGACAATCCCAAACATAACTCTTCTATTAGCAAGCTTATAGTGTTCTTCTTTATCCTCAGAATGAATGAGAATACCTCCAATAAACACAATCACAAAGTGCTAAAAGAATGACTTAAAGATGCGGTTCATTGAATTCTTAAAACAGCATTGACATCACTAAGTCTAAATGCATGACTAACAACCCATTACAGTCATAACATGTTTTGTAAGTGGTCTTCAAAATTCTCTCTTTCTTAATATTCCATTTATGGTACCTAGATCACTAAGTCTTTTTTTTTATACCATCATATTCTCCATTAGCTTGTAGTCTACACATAACTACACAGTCTTGACTCTCTTCTTCACAATAAATCTGGTTTAGAAACTAACTATATGGAGAACTCTATCCCCTTATTGGAAGGTACACCAGAAAATTCTCTAGGAAATACATTCTGCAAAATACACACTACAAAAATCTCTTCTAGTTTCAATTTTGCTAACTGAGTATCTCTTACCAAGATCAATTGTCATCTACAACTCTTCCGTAGTAACTTGTTAACTTTCAATGCTGAAACTGGATTGTGAGGTGTCCAACTTCACTCTCCCGGAAATGAGAAAAACAACTCTCGCGGTACTTTAAATCTCACCACCCTATTTATGACAGTCCAAAGTATCATTGACAAAAGATTATCCAATCTATATCCAAAGATCACATTAAAATCAATTATGTCTTAAGCTGTAACGACTATCAACAACTCTCAATCGATCTCCAATGGATACCTTAAAAATAATGGTTCACAAACTCAACTATCAAATACTCTCCAAGAGGTTCAGCAATGACCAACATCTTATTCATGAAAGAAGATAATTCACTAAGCTGACAACAATGATAAAAGAGTATATATCTTTAGCGCTAAGGAAAACATAATCATCTCAATATCATATAGGGAGTATACTTATTGCCACTTCATTGGTTGCCTAAACATCTTGATGGGTCAAAATAAAGACTCGAGCTCAACTCTCCTTACATGTCGTTAACATCGACTACTGTTTCATTTATCATTATTTTTAGATACTGCACGACCTCGGCGAAAAGAACTCATAGCTTGTCTACAAGTGTTGTAGGGAGTCAAAGAAAATGCTAAAGACGCTTCTACTAACGCTTATCCACGACTAGAGGAAGTTGCACCACAACCCCAAGAAAATCCTCCATAATATGACTTGTCTGACTGCGCTAATGTCACACCCTACTATCTCCAAAGAAAGCTACATGATGATCTTTTGACAAACAAAACAAGGTGTAGATCTCATGCAAAAATGCATTTGAGGAAAAATGGATCGTAAGGGCCCTTTAAATCTAGTCTATGACTCTACATAAAGCTTTAAGATTATCTACTAGAATTACTCTAGAGAGTACTTGAGAAATTATTATCAATTTTCTTCAGCAGCTCAAACTTATATGCAAAGTCATCTCTAACAATTTAGAAAAAAAGCGATTTATGAGTTTCTAGGAAAATTTATTCACGTTATCAAAGCCGATCCAATCGCTCACATACCATAAAGTCATTAGATCAATCATGTGTTACAATCCTCCAACTGAATGACGTTAACTTTGCCACCCTTATGCATGAGCATCCAAGTGCTCTCCATATACTCTCAAAAGCATCAATAAACCTCTATGATCCACCCTTGACTAGTACTAGAAAAGCATGATAATTAAGTTTAACGTGAACAATCAATGTGACATCAACCTCTCCAATGACACTCACTTGTTGTTGCTCCCTTTTTCTAACACTTGGTTGACGCTCCCAATAACAACTCCAACACATAGATTCACATCATGTTGTAATCCCTTCAAGCCAATTGCAAGCTCTATCATTCATAAATTTCATTGTCTCGATATAAGCACCTTAACATTTCCTACGTCAACAAACAACCAACGTCTATCGCCTTTGGCTTGCACTACACTGTCGAACGCTACTGACCCCAAATGTCTTACGGAGGGTTCTAACAAGCTAATCGTCTTATAATAGAAATCCTAATTTAGGTGGCATCCTAACAGAACAAAGAATATTCATCAAACATAACACATGACTCAGAACTCAGTGAATGAGGAACAAACTCAAATCACACTTTGGAAACAACTTTAGGACTCTCATGAGGCGTTAATAGCATCTTTGAAGTAAGTTGTGCCGCGGTTCACAATTTACTAGCAAGATTCCATTACAACCTCATGTCTGCAGCTAATAGGACCTACAACCAAAGCTCTGATACCAACTTTGTCACGACCCAAAATCCTAAGCCGTGACCGGCGCACAGACTATCACCTTAGCCTGGCAAGCCTGTTTAACCAAAACCCACTTTCCAAAATGATTTCCCAAAGTTATACATGTTTACCAGAATTTGTAAAAAAAAAAAATACAAAATAATATTTCCTGTAATATCAATATCTCCAAAATAATAAAACCTATCAATTGATATTTATCATAACTAGAATTCCAAGAATACATAAATTCCAAATTCAGCACTAAAGTGCAATTTCTTAAATTTAAAAATAAATAACAACTATATCCCCCAAGACTCCCCTATAGCTGCAGAATAACAAAGACCAACAAAGATACCAATATGACCACCTGCCAAATGAGGCCTATAAACGAAATGGGCCGAATGATCTGAACCTGACAACAATCTGCTACTCAGTTGCCTGAAAATCTGTGGAGGGAAAATAATGAATGGGGTAAGTCACAAAGACTTAGTGAGCAGTCAACAACCCCCATGAACAGGAAGGGGAAACAAACTAGGCACGAGTTTTTCGCTCTCAGCTCAGTATAAACAATTTATATCATCAATAATACCAGTTTAAATCATTTCAACAATGAACTTGACAAAAATCATAAAGTTCATAAATAACCATTTCAAATAAATACAGTTAAAATCATGTCCAGATATGAAAAACATAAAACCAAAAATATAATTAATAGGGTTACACATGTAGAACCATGAGGCGGCTCCATCTCGTTGATAGCCCTTTCCTCCTAAGGGATGGCCTCTCCGATAGGGGCGGCTCCATCTAACGGATAGCCCTTTCCTTTCTTAAGTCACATCGTGTCATCGGGGGAAGCTACATCTCGTTGATAGCCCTTTCCTCTTAAGGATTATCTTACCCAAGAGGCGGCTCCATCTAACGGATAGCCCTCTCACCCGGAATCATGTCATATCTCATCAATCTCATCGGGGGAAGCTACATCTCGTTGATAGCCCTTTCCGTGCACTGGCGGCTCCATCTAACGGATAGCCCTCTCCTCCCGAAATTAAACTAGCTAGGTGCACCTAGGCCGTTACCTCAGCTAACGGCTACGGGGTTCTATCAAGGATCCCCAAAACCATTTTCTCAAATCATATCAAGTCTCATCAACAGTCTCAAAATCAGCTTTCCAATACTCATCAAAGCTTTTCAAAATAACATTCTCAACATCAACTTTTCAATGCTCATAAAAGCTTTTCAAGTTCACAATCTCAATTTCATATAATTTCAAAATTAAACCAATGTCATTCTCTTCTCATATCAACTCATAAAACATACTCAAAATCAGCTTCATAAAATCAGCTTTCAGAGTTCAAGAATGATAGTCAAACATATAAAAAACATGTTTCCCCAATTTAGATAAATAGGCAATATGATAAAGTAATTAAATCAGTTATAAGACTGTTAAAAATATGTCATAGCAATTGAAAACCACTCACAGTTACGAAGAACCAACACGATTGCTCTCTACAACGGCGCGACAACCAAACGAACCACTAACCGGCAGATCTGAACACCAAAAATCAACTTCAAACCTTCAGCAACAATTATCTTATGTCGTACTACCCATGAGCAACTATGAAATCCCCAATTATGTACCCAAACCCCTAAAAAAATCCTACTCAAGTCTAACATATACTATGATATCATTCTTTAAATCTATAAGTGATAGATATACCTCAATGAAATAGGAAGAACAATTCTGTAGGAGTGGATACTCTTCTCCTTCCTTAGAGCACAAACCCTAACCCTCAAAATTATCCCAAAAGCACTTCCACTTGGATGCCAAAATATTCCTTCATGGGTGTCTATTGGAATCGGAAATTTGGTGTGGAACTTGTAGTGAAAAAGAACAAAAGATGAACAAGAATTTGTGGGAGATAATCAATTGCTTGCTCTCTGACGCAGAGCAAAAACGAGAGAGAACATAAGGTTTAGATAGAAAAGTAGTGGGTAGATGGGGTAGTATTACGTGGTTTTGTTTTAAGAATTAGGGAATTGTTTTTTTTTTCATTAGGAATAGGGTGGGGTTACGATGGGTTTTTTAAAGGTTAGATTTTTGTTTTTCTTGTTTTTTTTTTAATCTTCTATTCTCTGTCTTTTTTTTGTCCCCACTTTTATTTTAAAACGGATCATTTCACCAAACCCCTTGTTTTATGGCTAAATGGAGGTTGATTGATTTAACCTTAAACTCTACTACTAGTAGTAATCTTCACTAATTGTTTTTTAGCTCAATTTTGAAATTTTAATCAAGTTTGCTTGTGATAGTTGTTGGATTGGAATAAGGACATAACTTGTTGCTCCTGTAACTTGTGATGATCAGGCTCTGTTACTACTTACTATTGGGATTGGAATGTAACAAAAATTCTTGTTGGGATATTTCAGGACCTGGATGTTCGTCCATTGCTTATGGGGAGGCAGAAGAAATTGGCCCTTTTCATATAAAGCCAGATGGCAAGACCCTTTATCTCAATCCGTATGCTTGGAATCAAGGTGAGTGTCAACCTACAAGCTGGTCAATTTTTATTTTTTTTTCAATTTCTGTGAATGGTTCCCCCTGTTGGGGCAGGGGAACATCTTCGAGATTTAAGGCCCGTTTGGTGACCAGGACACGATAGGATAGGACATGATAATAATCATATCCTGTTGTTATCTGCTGTTTGTTGCGCCAGCAGGATATGATAACACTATCCTGTCTCCTATCCTATCCTGTCAATCATGTGTAAAAGTTATCCTAAGGGGGGAGCTAGGATAGAGCAGGATAGGATACCAGTTATATATTTTCTTTCAGTATCCTAACTCCAAATTAATTTATTTTAATATTATATAATTTATAATTTATAGTAATATTAATTAATAAATATAAAAATATTAATTTAACTAAAATAAAAAATAAATACAATTATTATTCATAAATAGTAAAATAGACTACTCACTTACAAATATTGATTTATTTATAATAATAGACTAATTTAGTATTTTCATCTCCTATTATTTAAAAATTATTTATCTACTTATATAATAATTTAAATATAAAGTATTTTTTAAATAATAATATTTTTAATTTAGTTAATTTTTATTGTTTATCACGTGTCACAAAAACATTGATTACAAATATTGATTTTTTAATAGTAATAGATTAATTTTTTATTTTCATCTCCTATTATTTAAAACTACTTATCTATATATAATAATTTATAATTCAAATATAAAGTACTTTTGAAATAATAATATTCTTAATTTAGTTAACTTTCATTGTTAATTATCATGTGTCACAACTAAGTGAAAACCAATCGGTTAACTACATAATTTTATTTAAAATATAGGGTATCTTCAAAACAATAAAATAGGCTAATTAATAAAATTTATATTAATTTTATTTATTTTAAAATATAGACTCATTCATGAAAATGTAAAGAAATTAAATTTAATATAATGATGAATTTTAAATGTATTTTTTATTCAAATATAAATCTGATACATTTTTCCTTATCATATCCTGTCCTTACCATGTGCACCTCAAACACAGGATATGATAAGAGTCTATCCTGCTTTTATCCTATCCTGTTGATATCTTGCTCACATATCATATCCTATCATATCCTATCCTGACCACCAAACAAGCCCTTAGCGTATTTAGATTTTGGTTGAACTCAATGTGGATCCACATGCGCTCACATGGCAAAATGCCTCCGTCTCCAATCCACATTGAGTCAACCTGTCAAATTCTAGTTTTTTTGTTGAAACCTTGAGATGCGTGAAATTACCTTTGCAATTCGACATAATGCCAAACCAAACATACACTTATATACAATGAACTAACCAAGGAAACCAATAATTTAACATCATATTCTGTTGGGAATTCAAGTGCGGAGTTGGAGTCCCACATTGGTTAAGATGTGCCCCTTGGCCTTGACCCATGGGTCCTCTCCGTGACTCTCCCTAACAAGTGGTATCAGAGCCGATGATTCGTGAGACCATGGTAACGGTTGGATAACTTCCGCAGAGGGGCCGGTGGTTAGTAACCATGGTAACGGTCGGGTAACTTCTGCGGAGGGGCCGATGGTTAGTAACCATAGTGACGGTTGATAGCTTCCGCCTTGACGGGAGGACCATGGGTGATGTGGTTGAGGGACTCACACTTGAGGGGGAGATTGTTGGGAGTTCAAGTGCTGAGTTGGAGTCCCACATTGGTTAAGAGGTGGTGTTCAAGATCTCCTTGGTGTCTCCCCTCGGTCTTGACCTATGGGTCCTCGCCGTGACTCTCCCCAACATATTCTGACCCAAATTCTTAAATATTAGGTCTATTGGTGTTACTGTTTCTACTTGTATGCTCCTCACTATGTTTAATCCTTGTGCATTTGAGCTTTTTCACCCCCATCTCCACTGGTAGTTAAATTTCTAACTGTCCTATGTCTTCCTCTAGAGTTTTATGTCTTCCTCTAGAGTTTTCAATGCTTATTTGATAACTACATCTGTGAATATATGCCTACTGCACATATTGTACTCCACAGCTTTTAATGCTTATCTGATAATGATAAGGGTGAACCTATGCCTACTGCCATATTGTTTTCACATTCTTTAATGTCTATGTAGTCCTTATATTATCTTAAGCTGCTCTGTATAACATGTCCTCCAATAGAAACTGTCAAGAAGTTGTCCTTTCTATTGAAATAACTGCAAAAGGAATCTTACTTATGCTTATCATGTACTGGTTTTTATGAGCAGAACTGCAGAAATGAAAAATTAATGAAGAAATAAGCTTCATAAATGCAATTTTGTCTAACCATTTGTGCTTTTTGTAGTTGCCAACATTCTTTTTGTCGACGCTCCTGCTGGAGTTGGATTTTCCTATTCAAATACTTCATCTGACTTGCTAAACCATGGCGATAAGAAGACAGGTAACACTTTTACCAGTTAGCATTCTTCTCTTCTCGTTACACACATATTCACATGCCAGTAGAATTAATAAAATTTTATGTGCAGCTGAGGACTCTCTGATATTTCTATTGAAGTGGTTTGAGCGTTTTCCCCAGTATAAAGGAAGAGACTTCTTTATTAGCGGCGAGAGCTATGCAGGTAAACAAAATTAGTGAGATGAGAACTCTCATTCTGGTAATCTGGTTCATTTACTTTACGTAGGATTTGTAATGTTCGAATTGTATTGGTCAATCTTTAATCCTGGGTTTCAGGGCATTATGTTCCTCAACTTAGCCAAGTTATTGTGAAGCACAACACAGCTTGTAAAGAAATTGCTATAAATCTGAAAGGTTACATGGTACTGAATCTACTGACTGCTTTTTTGGAAAAAAGTAATTCCTGGGTTAATCCTTCTTGTCATCATTATTTTAATCAACATATCTTTGCTGCAGGTGGGAAATGCTCTGTTAGATGATTACCATGATCAACTGGGCATGTACCAGTTCATGTGGTCAAGTGGTATGATTTCAGATGAAACATACAAGCTCTTGAACCTGCTATGTGATTCTCAGTCAGTCCTACACCCATCACATTCATGTGAAAAAAATTCTGAAATTGCTGATAAAGAAGTTGTCAATATAGATCCATACAGTATCTTTACTCCTACTTGCCATGCTAATGCTAGCCAGTCAAATCAGACAGTAAAAAGAAGCATGTGAGTGGACATTTTCTTGAACAGCTTTCTTGTTTAGCATTGGATTCAATTTCTTATGGTCTTAAGCGCCCAACATTGCTAGCTGTTGATGACTTTCTTATTTCTCATGGTGCAGTATATGTATATATTTCCCAAAACATATGTTACTGTGAATGAATGCTATAAATAGCCTATATTTGTTTCCTGTAGTAGCCAATTTTATGTATCAATCTTCCTCTATATCCTATTGTGTGTCTGACTATGTTTATCATAAGACATTCATTAGTTTTTGGTTTAAATTCGAAGTTAAACCCAAAAATATAGATTTTGAACATATTTCAAATGATAAGAATTTTTCGGCATGCTACAATGTGTCTGAATTATGAGATATTTATAGTGCTGATCCTTATTGATTTGTTATGGCATGAAACAGAGATTTGGTAGACTCGGTGCTGGGTATGATCCTTGCACAGAGAAGCACTCCACTATATACTTCAATCTACCTGAGGTCCAAAGGATTCTTCATGTTGATCCAAATCATAAGCCTGCTAAATGGGAGACCTGCAGGTAATGCGCATTATAGAAACACTTGAAAGCATGGCTATTGAAATACATTCTTAATTCATTGCTGGAAAAGGTCAAACAACAAATGAAATGTGGTTTATCATTTTGGTCTTTTTTAACAGTAAAAATAAAAATCATTTTAACATTCAGTTGCTATGTCTTCTTTACAATTCTCCTTTCATTTTGAAACTAAAAATTCAAGAATCCTTGCAACTAAATCATTTGAAGATTTTGATAATTGGTAGCATATTTAGAGATTGTAGCCACAGCATAAAGTGCATTATTGTTCTTCCTTCTATTTCTCTCCATGTTTGCATGTGTTTCATTTCCTTCACCAAATTTACAGAGATTAGAATCCACTTATTCATTACAGTGAAGTGATAAATACCCACTGGAAGGATTCTCCAAGAACGGTGCTCAATGTTTTTCGAGAACTTATTAATTCGGGACTGCGGATATGGGTTTTCAGGTTATTCTCATGTTCTAATACATATACAACATCCTTGCATATGTGTTTACTCATTCATCTGCTGTCCTACTTTGCATAAAAGTAATTATAGCCAGGAAGGACAAATTAACTTGCAGTAATGATCTGGCACAAAGACAGTTTGCTAATGAATTGCAATCAGGGGAAAAAATGCAAATAAAGATTTATCCCAAATTATAAATTTTTTAGTATATGCTTATAGGTTCCTTAGATGATCAGACAATTGATCATCACAAAATACTTACATGACATGTGGTCAGTTGATTACCTTATTGTTATGTTATCATCTCATTCACTTTTATGTCTATACTTTCAAGTTTCGTATTAATTTAGCTGGTGTTATAATTTATGTCTAATGGATCTCTAACAATTTTTGTCTCCTAACATAACTTACATTTTCTGTCCTTTATGTTATATCAGTGGTAATACAGATGCAGTACTCCCAGTAACATCTACTCGCTATAGCATAGATGCTCTCAAGCTTCCAACTGTGAGCCCCTGGCGTCCATGGTATGATGAGGAGGAGGTAAGAGATTACAATTATTTTTTTCAAATTTTCCATTTCATATGACTTGATTTCCCTTGGTTTATGTTATATTTTCTTCCATGTTGGTTCACTTAAGTTCAGTGCATCATCTATATATGTGAATGAAACTGCAGGTAGGAGGATGGACTCAAGAATATGCTGGACTCACGTTTGTAACTGTAAGGGGTGCAGGGCACGAAGTTCCTCTGCACAGACCAAAACTTGCTCTGACATTGCTCAAATCCTTCTTAGCAGGAACCTCCATGCCCAAGCTCGAGCTACTCAGCGCCTCGTGAAGTTTATGTTCACATTTCCATTTGTTTTTACCATGGAATCTTCCTCAATAGAATTCTCCCTTGTTCCTCGATTTTTACTCATCACAGTGATTCAGTTTGTGGAAATATCTGTCACTGAAAGAATTGGAAATAAAGACAAACGAATCCATTTGATTGGTTACCTTTCCTATATAATAGCAACTTGTCTTTGTATTTTTTCAAACATAAAATTATAGGAAGAAAGATAAACTTCTATCGTATGGATGCCCTAGGGGTGGCACCTGCAAAAAGACTCTGACAGTCAAATTAGAATGTGGGTGAGAAGCAGGGAATAATTCATGAAGTGCGTGTACCTGGTATGCTTTCTCTCCTCTTTTTATAGGGCTTAGTTTGTGATATTCGAGGTTTGAGTCGGCGGAAAATATTGGGGGTCGTCGAATTGTCGGACGCGAAGAACTTGGCGTCTTTGATCAAACGATGAGTAGTGTCCCGATACTAAAAATGTTAAATGGCAATGGTACCAGTCGATAGTGAGATTAGCGGTTGGTCCGTAGTGAGCTGGACAAGTGGGCTCACACGGTCAGTGGTTTGCTTTTGACACATGAAGGGATTGTAGTCGCTCAACATCTTCGTGGTTGGTAGACTAACATGTTCTGAGGATTGTCGGTATAACTGGATAGTCAGTGGATCACAATGTACCTGAATAACTATGTTTGGTCGGACATGGTCGACATTCAAATTTTTGATGGTTGACCATGCACCCGAATCGGGCATAGTCGACAATCAGCACGTGGTGGTGGGTGGCTGACCATGCACTCCTATAACTATGCTTGGTCGTGCATAATCGGTGGTTGACATGCAGTGCTTTGATGGTTGGTGGATGACCATGCACCCCGATTACTATGTTTGATCGGTTCAAATCCAGCTCGACCCACAAATTTGCCGATCCATCATGACATGATATATGGTGATCGATATGACCGGCGGTGACAGCACAATGATGACTGCCAGAACATAAGTTCCTCGTCCCGCCTTCACCGAAGGTGATGGTCATGGTCATGGTCGACAATCGACGATCGTCCATGTACTCCGTAACATGAGTTTTTCATCTCTTGCCTACACCACAGGTGATGGTCAAGACTCAAGAGGTAAGTTGAAGTCAACATTTAGCACTTAATCTTCGAAAGTTGAGTCTCCTAGCTATGAACCTTCATCGCAGGTGACAGTCGAGAGGTAACTTAAAGTCGACCTTTACCGGTTGACCTTCAAAACATGAGTCCCTCAACTCTAGTCTTTTCAACAAGTGATGATTGAGAGATAAGTTGAAGTCGGCCTTTATACATTTAACCTATTGCTAAAAAAATGTTTACAACGTCATAACTCATAACCAATAACTCTATCTATATTTTTTTACTACTCCAATTAACGTGAAGATATTTTTGTTGTTTTCAACCACCAACATGAACAAATACTCTAAGTTCAAATATGACAAATAACTACAAATACAAGTACACTCCGACACTAGCACTCCAAGTATGAGTAAAATAAAAAAAATTATTATTATATGTATGGATTATGGGTTGGGTTGGATGGATTTGAACTGAATCCGAAATCCGATCCGAATTTTGTTAGGTTATAGTAAAATCTATCCGACTAACCCGATTGCCCGATCCAACTCGCATTTTTTCTATTGGATCGGATTGGGTTGGGCGGGTTCATTGAATTTACCCGGCCATGTTCACCCCTAGTTTACCCTATAGGAGATTGCTAAACATTAAACAAAATGGTGTATTATGAAGGCTAGTCAATAAAGTGGAATAACATACCAACGTCATAACCAAATAACCAATAGTTCACTCTAAATTTTTTACCATGATTCACGTGAAGATATTTTTGTTGTTTTCAACCACCAACATGAGCAATAGCAAAATCACAAAATCCACTCACAATGAGATGAGATGAGAGCAAGATGAAGTGCCACCACCACCACTCATCGCCATGGCCTCCCTCAGATTCCCCATCTCTCTCGACGCTTTCGATTCAAAGCCCTCCCTCCCATCCCTCTCCACCTACCTCCACGCCAACGCCGGACCCCGCCCCTTTAAAACCAACCCTCCGCTTCGTGCTTCCAAGAACCTCCGCAACCCCAACACACAAAAACTCACCTCCGCCGCCAAAACCATCTCTCCGCCAAACACGGAGAAACTCAACACTGACGTAGTAGACCTCGCTAACCTCGGCAGCCTCGAACTCAGCACCGACCAATGCAACGTCATCCTCAAACGCCTCGAAAACGATGACGCCGCCAAAACGCTGTCGTTTTTCAGCTGGATGAGGAGCGCCGGGAAGGTGGAACGCAACGCCGATGCTTACAACGCTGCGATTCGAGCTCTGTGCAAGAGCCTGGACTGGGAAGGAGCAGAGAAGCTGGTTCAGGAAATGCGCGCCAGTTTCGGTTCGGAGATGAGTTACCGCGTTTTCAACACTGTGATCTACGCTTGTTCCAAACGGGGCCTAGTGGGGTTGGGTGCGAAATGGTTCCGTTTGATGTTGGAATACGGCGTCGTTCCGAATGCGGCGACGTTCGGGATGCTGATGGGGCTTTACCGGAAGGGGTGGAATGTGGATGAAGCTGAATTTGCCATCTCGAAGATGAGGCAGTTTGGGGTTGTTTGCGAAGCGGCGAATTCTTCGATGATAACGATTTATACTAGAATGGGGTTGTATGAGAAGGCTGAAGGGGTGGTTGAGTTGATGGAGAAAGAAGGGTTGGTTCTGAATTTTGAGAATTGGTTGGTGATTTTGAATTTGTTTTGTCAGCAAGGGAAAATGGGGGAAGCTGAGGGGGTTTTGGTGTCAATGGAGGAAGCAGGGTTTTGTGCCAATGTGATTGCTTTTAACACTATGATAACTGGGTATGGGAAGGCATCGAAAATGGATGCTGCTCAGGGATTGTTTTTGAGGATGAAGGAAGAGGGTGTTGTTGGGTTGGATCCTGATGAGACCACTTACCGTTCCATGGTTGAAGGTTGGGGAAGGGCTGGGAATTATGAACAGGCTAGGTGGCACTACAAGGAGCTCAGACGGTTGGGTTACAAGCCGAGTTCGTCTAACTTGTACACGATGATGAAGTTGCAAGCTGAGCATGGAGATGAGGAGGGTGCTGTTGGAACACTGGATGATATGTTGCATTGTGGTTGCCATTGTTCTTCTGTTATTGGTACGGTTTTGCGTGTTTATGAAAGTGTTGGAAAGATTAACAAGGTGCCTTTTTTGCTCAAGGGGTCGCTTTATCAGCATGTTTTGGTTAGCCAGGGTTCTTGCTCCACTGTGGTCATGGCTTATGTGAAGCATGGGTTGGTGGAAGATGCTTTGAGAGTGTTGGGTGACAAGAAGTGGCAGGATAGGCATTATGAGGACAACTTGTATCATCTTTTGATTTGCTCCTGCAAAGAGGGGGGTTTGCTGCAGGATGCTGTTAGGATATACAATCAGATGCCGAAGAGCGTTGACAAGCCAAACCAGCACATCATGTGCACCATGATTGACATTTACAGTGTGATGGGCCTCTTCAAGGAAGCAGAGATGTTGTATCTCAAGTTGAAGTCCTCAGGAGTTTCCTTGGATATGATTGCCTTCAGCATTGTTGTGAGAATGTATGTGAAATCTGGATCTTTGGAAGATGCTTGTTCTGTATTGGATGCAATTGAGAAGCGACCGGATATCGTTCCTGACCAGTTTTTGTTGCGTGATATGTTGAGAATTTATCAAAGGTGTAACATGGTGGATAAATTAGCTGGTATGTACTACAAAATTTCCAAAGATAGAGTGAATTGGGACCAGGAACTATATAGTTGTGTCCTGAACTGCTGTTCTCAGGCTCTGCCAGTTGATGAGCTTTCCAGGCTTTTTGATGAGATGCTACAGCGTGGATTCGCACCTAACACAATTACCTATAATGTCATGCTTGATGTTTTTGGAAAAGCCAAGCTTTTCAGGAAGGTTAGAAGGTTGTACTTCATGGCTAAGAAACAAGGTCTGGTTGATGTGATCACTTACAATACAATAATAGCTGCATATGGGAAAAATAAAGACTTCAAGAACATGTCATCAACTGTTCAGAAGATGCAATTTGATGGGTTTTCAGTTTCCCTTGAAGCCTACAATTCAATGCTGAATGCTTATGGAAAAGATGGCCAAGTGGAGACATTTAGATCTGTGTTGCAACAGATGAAGGAATCAAATTGTGCCTCTGACCACTACACATACAACACCATGATCAATATCTATGGAGAACAAGGATGGATTGAGGAAGTCGGTGGCGTGCTTGCAGAATTGAAAGAATATGGTCTGAGACCTGATTTGTGCAGCTATAACACGTTGATCAAGGCGTATGGAATTGCAGGCATGGTTGAAGATGCTGTAGGCTTGATCAAGGAAATGAGAAAAAATGGAATAGAACCTGACAAGAAAACCTACATTAATCTAATCACTGCACTGCGGCGAAATGACAAATTTTTAGAAGCTGTTAAATGGTCGTTATGGATGAAACAGTTGAAGTTATGAATTTCATAAAGCTATGTCATTTTCTAACCCTGTTTCTTTGAGGAATAGCCTCACCTTAAAATAAAAGTCCTACATGTGTGCAGTCTCTGACCTTTCTCTTACTTGGTAAATATTTATGTACATCTCGCAGCAAAAATAAAACAAATAAACAGAACATATCAAATGTATTTTTGTGGAATGAAAGTTCTTTTCTTTTATTTGCTTTCTACATCCGCTCTTGGTTATTCATGGAAGAACTCATTATTGATGATTTGTAACTTCTGAGTGAGTCCATAGATCCTAGCTTTTTAGTGAAATAAGTGAATAAATATGAAATTGGAGACAATACATCATGGCAAAGTACTATGGAAATCTTGAGGATCTCTCACTCACTATACGAGCATAATATGGAGCACTCTCGCATTTTGCTGCTAATTGGTGGAAAGATAAATGTCATATAAAGCTCCAATTATGAGGAAGTTCATCAGAAAATGTCAGTGCAGTTTACAACTCCAAGACATCAAATTTCAAAAACCAAAAGCATTGCAGGCGTTTTTTCCCTTATCTCAAATGAACATACCACCCACCCCTTTTTACCCCAACATGAAGTTCTAATAGCAAAGGGACATGATATGTTGTTGAGATAATGGATATTTGCACTGCAATTTTTATAGCAGTTTTCCTTTAGTTTCTGCATTTCATATTATTGGAACTTAGAGGTGTTGAATTAATGGGTTCCCACTAACTTGAGTGAGTAAAACAGAATGCGGACCATAAACAGTTAGATAAATTCAAGGCATTAAAAATGAACCGGATTTCCTACAATCTAAAGCTGAGACAACAAGGATGAATTCTAAAATCCTTTTCCATTTATTCTCAATATCTATAATTTAATACACTATGATTGAATTTAATGGAAGTGACTAATTTTATAAAAATCAGAGATAAGCCAATGCTTCTAACCCTAACGAACTTTCTCTAACCTACTATAATACATCTATTACATATTTTACATTGTGAGAGAAAAATACTCTTGCACTATCAAAATTTGCTCTGCCCCTAGGTTCCACACTGTACAGATGCTCTGCTCATTTAGCACTAGCCACGTCTATTGCCCAGCCGCAACTCAATTCAGGTGTTGGAAATCACGGACATTAAAATTTCGTGGTGAATTTCCTCCCCTGAATGTATTATAAATTTGAGGGGTTGCCTTTATCTCCTCTTGAACCAGCCTCAAGTTAATTAGATTTTCAAATCAGCAAAGTTCTGATCCCTCAAGCAACAAGATACTTTCTTTGAAAATATCTCCAGAACCTATTTGCTTTTCTTCATGGCCTTTTCCAGAGGCAATGATGGGTCATCATTCCAACCTCAACATTCAAAACAGGTTGAAAATGCCTCGGAAGTTCGTCCATGGTTTTGCATTAGAAGTCAAGAAAGCTTCTGCAGCAAACTTACAGTTGTTGCTCTTGGAGAAATGCTCAGTTGAAAAAGTATGGAGAATCAAGAACCTTCCGTAAGTCAAAATCACCAGTTTTTGGCAATGAAGGGAAAGCCAATCCTGGATACATAGTCTGGAAGTCCTCCAGCAGCTGCCAACAAATCAAAGTTCAATCACAATGTCAAAGAAAACAGCCTATGGTTTGTTTTTATCTACTCCGTTGAGATCTGAAATGGTAAAGGGTACGGACTAAGGACTATATGATCTTAATGATTTTTTCTTGAACGTTAACTTTGATTCATAGGCAAAGCAGTCTTTATAAATTTAGTGCCTTTTTAAATGAATAAATGATTTCCACAACAATACAAATTTTATTTAATTTCCCAGACAATAGTACCTACTCTTTCACCAAACGATGTTCAATCTTTTAAGTGGAAAACTAACTATCTTCCTTCTCAGTTTTGCTCTAATTTGACAAATTGTGTCTGATTAAGAAATTCTTCAACTTTATCCACACACACACATGGCAATTAGAGCCCAACAAGAACTAGCGTATATTTGATAGTAGGACAAGTAACAATTTTTCTCCATGTATTAATAGAAAATAAGCCCAAACTATGATACAGTGGGAACTTACATTTTCTAGTATAGGCATGTCATAAAGCTCCACAAAATTTTCTCTAAGAATCCGATTCATTATCTCAACATCACATGCATGTGTCCAAAATGAATCATGAACACCTGCAATTATTTCACAAAATTTAAGTGACAAAGTACATGAAAAGACAAGAATATTTCTTTCATAGACTTTTCCTCCCACCAAACTTCTCAAAGTTGGGCAGATAAAGTGAAAATAAATGTAAATACGTTCACAGAACAGAACCACAGAACCAAAAGTGGATTTAATAACTACAGTCTACGGTTATCACTATTCTAGGGTCTAGATGTGCCTTAAGCATTTTAAGTGCAAAATTGACAAAACCCCAAAGATCTTTTATTATATGTAGGATTGAAGCAAATATTTGAGAAAAATTCAAAGGTTTTAGATGTAGAAAACAGAAAAATGATAGACATATTAATGTGACAATAACATTAGAAACTATGATCTTAAGACTTATTTAAGACCGTTCCCATTCATACATAGTGAACTAAAGCTTGAATTTTCTCCCAAAAAAAGAAAGTGAGAGAGTAAGCATGCAAGAGGGCTACTTCACAAACAACTGTATTGGTTTCCCTTTGACGTGGGCCCATGGCCCAAACCCAGAATCACTGTGGTTCATGATATGAGGCGTGAGAAGCATGACATACTTGATGTACTGAATCGTCCTATGAAGAGCGAGCACCTAATCATAATTGAACATCTCGAATTGCTCTATATATTTTTCATCATCTTGTTTCTTATGCATACAGTTCCCTGAGTCTGTTATCAGTTGATTCAGGTTTGTACAGTTAAAGCTACATTGATTTCTACTTCATTTCCTCTGTTTTTCCTGGTACCTATTAACCTATTTATATATTCAACCATAAAATATGGATACCATGAAGAGAAAAGAAACTCCTTTAAATGCAAACCTCAAACAATCTGCGTTTTAGGTCAAGAGTCATAATCTTTCACAATTTTAAAAGTAATTGATTAAAACTTCAACCCTAAGCATAGAGCCCAAAAACAAGATAGACAATTAATGTACAATTAAAAGTTAAATAAATTTAGATCGAATAATTTATCAGCTTCAAAAGGGAAGTTCCATATATGTTTATTATGGTGAAATTAAGTTCTCAAACCTGCAAAACATAAGCCAGCATCGCTGCAGGCTAGAGCAGTCATCATCATGTGTGAACTATCCAGTGAATGTACGAAGTTAGGAGGAAATGCACTTCTCTGCTTCTTCACAGATACCTGGATTACAAGTAGTTTAAATAATAAATAATAAAAGTAGTTCTGAAAGAAAACAAGACTTGACTATAAAGATTATGTGTACTTACTGCAGTCCCCTCCCTCTGCAAAGCCAAAACCTGAAGTGATGTTTTGATCTGGATTCCATGATGAGATTCATTAGCATGGAGTTTTAAGATACGCCAAAATGTTAAGTCCTTATTGTAATATGATTCAATTGGATAATTTTTAAACACGTGCTACAGAAGGATCAACACTGCATAATAAACACATCCATATCACATACATATAGATGTCAATGAGGATCTCTGTCATTAATGATTGTTTCCTATTTTATGTTTGAGAAATTAGGAAATAGAATCAAGAATATTCCTATTTGAATGTACAGAATTAGACTTCCTAATTTAGGCTGTGCAAATTAGGAAATAGGGTTAATTAGTCATTATTGCTTGTAAATGTAATTGTATTATATATAGAAGAGAATAGAATCAGAGAAGGCATCAAGCCAATTATTCTTGACATGGTATCACGAGTCTTCTCACTTCTCCTGTGCCTTTTCCTTGTGTGCTAAGAGCGACACACTCTTGCTTCTCTTTTACGCATCAACATCGTGCCTCCTTTGTGGTTCAGTATCGTGGTTCACCTTGGCTCTCTGGTTCGTTGCTCTGGTTCTAGTTTTTGCTGATTTGTTTCTTCCCGTCGTCGTTCACTCTTGTGGCTAATCTTGGTTTTCTGGTTCGTGTTGTGCCGCTGTAGCGCATCCTGGTTCGTTGCTTTTATTCCTGGTTAGCTACTCTCTTTTTTTCTTGCTGTTCTGTTTCTGGAACATTGCTGTTTTTTTGTGCTATCTTGTTTCTGGTCAGTTTGCTTTGCTTCTCATGGCTTCCGAAAAGACTTCCGACAACTTCTGTGTCCGCTTTACCGGCAAAAATTATGGAGCTTGGGAGTTTCAGTTCCAAATGTTCGTGAAAGGGAAAGGCCTTTGGGACGATCATGTAGGTCAGTCCACTGCTCCGGTAGACAAAACAGCATTGGCGGCTTGGCAAACAAAGGACGCCCAAGTTATAACCTGGATTCTTGCTTCTGTTGAACCTCACATGATCAACAACTTACGTGCTTTCTCTACTGCTAAAGATATGTGGGACTATCTGAAGCGTATTTACAATCAGGACAATGTTGCCAAACGGTTCCAGTTGGAGCTCGACATTGCTAACTATCGTCAGGGAAATCTCTCTATCCAGGACTATTACTCCGGGTTCCTTACTCTTTGGGCTGATCATTCAGCTATCCTACACACTGATGTTTCTAAAGATTCACTCACTGCTGTCCAAAAGGTTTATCAGATTAGCCAACGGGACCAATTTCTCATGAAGCTTCGACCTGAATTTGAAGCTGTGCGTGCAGCTTTGCTGAACAGGAATCCAGCCCCTTCCTTGGACGTGTGTCTTGGGGAATTACTTCGAGAAGAGCAGCGTCTTCTGACCTTATCCCGTGATGACTTTGTTGCTGATCCTGTCTCTGTTGCATACACTGCCCAGAGTAAAGGCAAAGGCCGTGATATGCGCCAAGTTCAATGCTTTTCTTGCAAGCAATTTGGTCATCTTGCTCGGAATTGCAGCAAGAAATTTTGCAACTATTGTAAGCAACATGGTCACATCCTCGCAGATTGCCCAACTAGACCACCGCGGAAGCCATTGCATGCCTTACACGCAACTACAACTTCTATAGACCAGCCTTCTGCTCCTACAACTTCTAGTGTTGCTTCCTTGACTCCTGAGGCCGTACAACAAATGGTACTTGCAGCTCTTTCTGCCTTGGGTCTTCAGGGTAAGTCCAAAACTACATCTCAACCTTGGTTTGTTGATTCTGGGGCCTCTAACCACATGACTGGTTCCCCTGAAAAATTGCACAATGTTCACACTTATCATGGCACCCAAAATATCCAAATTGCTGATGGTAATACTCTTTCTATTTCTGCTGTTGGAGACATCAATTCCTCCTTTCGAGATGTGTTCATTTCCCCTGGGCTTGTTTCAAACTTGATTTCAGTTGGACAATTGGTCGATAACAATTGTAATGTTAATTTCTCTCGTGATGGTTGTTCTGTGCAGGATCAGGTGTCGGGGAAAGTGATTGCGAGGGGGCCTAAAGTGGGCAGACTGTTTCCTCTTCAGTTTTCTTTGTCTAATATTTTGTCTTTTGCTTGTAATGGTGTCCCGAATAAGTATGAGGATTGGCATAGGAAATTGGGTCACCCAAACTCAGTTGTTTTGGCTCATTTATTGAAATCTGGATTGTTAAGTAATAAAATTGTTATTCCTAATTCTGCATTTGATTGTTCTGTGTGCAAACTTGCTAAAAGCAAGACTCTTCCCTTTCCCTCTATAGCTCATCGTGCTAATAAATGTTTTGATCTTATTCATAGTGATGTTTGGGGTATGTCACCAGTCTTGTCTCACGCAAAGTATAAATACTTTGTAACCTTTATTGATGACTATAGCCGGTTTACATGGATCTATTTTCTCCGCTCTAAATCTGATGTCTTTTGTATGTTTAAACAGTTTTTGGCATATATAGAGACTCAGTTTGACACATGTATCAAGGTTTTGCGTACTGATTCTGGTGGGGAATATATTTCTCACAACTTTCAAGAGTACTTGCAGCAGAAGGGGATTCTTTCACAACGTTCTTGTCCATATACACCTAAGCAAAATGGCATTGCAGAACGCAAAAATCGGCACTTGCTGGATGTTACCCGAACATTACTCCTCCAAGCCTCTGTTCCTTCTCAATTCTGGGTTGAAGCCTTGTCTGCGGCTGTATACTTGATCAACCGCCTCCCATCTCAGGTTTTGGCTTTTGATTGTCCTTTCTTTCGTCTCTATCACACACAACCAAGTTATGATGACCTTCACACGTTCGGGTGTGTTTGCTTTGTGCACTTGCCACCTCTAGAGCGTCATAAACTCGGCGCTCAATCTGTGCAGTGTGCCTTTATGGGTTATTCTCCTAATCAAAAGGGATTTTTGTGTTATGATGCCATTGCTCAACGCATGCGCATTTCTAGAAATGTGGTGTTCTTTGATTATCAATATTATTTTCCATATTTTCCTTCTGATTCTAACAGTTTTGTTCCTCTTCATACTTTTGCTGATGTTCCTTGCCCTATAGAACGTTTTAAACCTGGACAGGTATATACCAGACGGCCTCCTACTTTGCCCCCTCCCGATGCTGATCCTCCGCCTGAACCAGCACCAGTTGCTCTGCGCTGATCCACTCGCATGCATAGAACACCCGATAGGTATGGATGGGTGCCTACTTCTCTTACTGCTACTTTATCTAGCATACCTATTCCCACATGTTATTCGCAGGCTGTTAAGGACATGCGTTGGGTAAAGGCCATGCAAGATGAGCTACAAGCACTTCAAGAGAATTTCACTTGGGACATAGTCCCTTGCCCTCTTGGTGTTAAACCCATTGGTTGCAAATGGGTGTATTCCGTGAAGTTAAATTCTGATGGTTCTCTCAATCGTTATAAGGCCCGGTTGGTTGCTTTGGGTAACAAACAAGAATACGGGGTAGATTATGATGAGACCTTTGCACCTGTGGCAAAGATGACCACTGTCCGCACAATCCTCTCTATCGCTGCCTCTCAAGCTTGGTCCTTATATCAAATGGATGTGAAGAATGCATTTCTTCATGGTGATTTAGCAGAAGATATTTTTATGAAACCCCCTCCAGGCTTATTTTCTTCCTCTGGAGGCGTGTGCAAACTCAAGCGTTCTTTATATGGCTTGCGGCAGGCTCCTCGGGCATGGTTTGAGAAATTTCGGTCTACCCTTCTTGGATTCTCTTTTACTCAGAGCCAATATGATTCCTCCTTATTCATTCATCACACGTCCGCTGGTATTGTTCTTCTTCTCATTTATGTTGATGACATGATCATTATTGGCTCTGATCAAGCGCCCATACAACTACTTAAACAGCAGCTTCAAGCTTCCTTTCACATGAAGGATCTTGGGTATCTTCACTATTTCTTGGGGCTTGAGGTTCATTCTGACTCTAAAGGTATTTTTCTCAATCAGCACAAGTATACTGAGGACTTAGTTTCTTTGGCTGGTCTTCAGTCTGCTGTCCCTGTGGATACCCCTCTTGAAGTTAATGTCAAATATCATCGTGATGAGGGTGATCTCTTGCCTGATCCTTTATTGTATCGTCAATTAGTGGGAAGTCTTAACTATTTGACTATTACACGTCCAGATATTTCCTTTGCAGTACAACAAGTTAGTCAATTCATGCACACTCCTCGTCATCTTCACTTGGCTGCTGTTCGCCGCATCATTCGCTATTTGAAAGGAACTACTCATCGGGGATTATTTTTTTCCGGCCAATGTATCTCTTACTTTGCTTGCCTATAGTGATGCTGATTCGGCAGGTTGTGCTGATACACGAAGGTCAGTATCTGGTTGGTGCATGTTCCTCGGTCCGGCCTTAATCTCTTGGAAGAGCAAAAAGCAAGCCCGGGTTTCCAAGTCATCCACTGAATCTGAATATCGAGCTATGTCCACTGCTTGCTCTGAAATAACTTGGCTTCGTGGTTTATTGGCTGAACTTGGATTCCCTCAAATCAATGCTACGCCTCTCCATGCTGACAACACAAGCGCTATTCAGATTGCTACTAATCCAGTTTTTCATGAGCGCACTAAGCATATTGAAGTAGATTGTCACTCCATTCGTGAGGCTCTTGATGATCATGTTATCTCTCTTCCTCATGTCTCCTCGCAGCTTCAGCTTGCAGATATCTTCACTAAAGCGGTTCCTCGTCCTCGTCACCAGTTTCTCCTTAGCAAATTGATGCTTCTTGACAAACCGCATCAATTTGAGGGGGGATGTCAATGAGGATCTCTGTCATTAATGATTGTTTCCTATTTTATGTTTGAGAAATTAGGAAATAGAATCAAGAATATTCCTATTTGAATGTACAGAATTAGACTTCCTAATTTAGGCTGTGCAAATTAGGAAATAGGGTTAATTAGTCATTAATGCTTGTAAATGTAATTGTATTATATATAGAAGAGAATAGAATCAGAGAAGGCATCAAGCCAATTATTCTTGACAATAGATACTTCTCGGGGATTGCACAAATTTTTTAAGCCTTCCAATTTTTAAAGACTGTCATTCTTTTAACAGCGTCACTAACTCACTATTAAGTATTGTCATGAACCCCCTATTCTAAAAGCTTATTGGATAAAGGAGACATGAATGATTTTATATTATATTTTTAACACGCCACCTCATGTAAGGTCATTGGGCTTCAAGTGTGGGCAATGCATAGGTTCCTCTACCTCGTACTAGCATTCAACTTTTTTATTAGAATATCGGCGGTAACAAAGATTGAATTCTAGACCACTGGGTTATAGAAGCTCAGATACCGTGTCATGAACCAACCATCTCGAAAACTTCAGTTAGTGGGTAAAGGACACATGAATGGTTGTATAGTATATTTCAAACAAGTATATTAATACCAAAATTACGAGAATTAAAAAAAAATTACATATATAGAAGACTCACCAGATGGCGTTCAGTTTTACAGTATGGTTGTACAACAGGAAGACCAAGAGGAGTGGTCCAGTGAACAGCCTGGTTTTCATATGCAATCACCTGCAGAATTTTTGAGACACTTTTAGGAAAAGAGATCAGGAAGGGAAAATACGGCCACACACACGTGTGATATAACAGATGCATAAACCGATAGGCGAAAGTGTTAAAAGTAACCAATAGGTGACATTATTTGGACGCCAACATGCCACATAACTAACCTTCGCACAATCACCAAGCCAGCTCATGATGCCTCGTGCAGCTTCAAAAACTTCTCCAAGGGCAGCCAATGTCACCTACAGAAATTAAGCTTGATAATGCTGACCAAATTTCCTAATATTACTTAAGAGTGACAAAGAGCATCTAAATACAGCACCAAGAAAGCTTAAGGAATCTATGTGTCTCTTTGCTCATAGAACAATGCTCCCAACTCCCAAGAAATTAGCAACTGAACATGATATACTCAACTATGTATACAATACTATAAAATACTCCATCTTAAATTCCATGTCTGGGTTTCATATTGTTTGCATTTCATCTAAAAATTATTGACGTCAATATGCTCTTTCTTTCACTCTAGAAAGTTTTTTCTTGTTTTCTTTTTCTGCATAAAAAAAATCTAAAAGAATACTTTTCAGTGTCATAATTCTATTCTATTAGACAATTCCAGAAGGCAATCATAATACCATATCATAATGCAACACTCGCAATTGCACATTCAGGTGTGTTACGGATCGAAATATTGAAGTTTTTTAGAGTATATTTTGTTATTAGGAGTATTAATAATTAGGATATATTTACTGTTACTAGGAGTGTTAATTATTAGGATATATTTTCTATTATTAGAAGATAGGATAGTTAAGTTATAATAGTTATAAATAGGGGAGTTCTCATTAGGCTAGGATTATGTTTTGCAGTATTTGAATTATAAAGGGATTTTCCCTTGGAAAGAAGGTTCTTCTTGTGAATCCATTAGGATTGAGTTTTGCATATCTCACATCTATCTTCTCTCTTCTCTTTTACAGTTTGCTGTTAGGATAATTTAAAGGGTAAGAGTTAGATACATTACCATTTATCCTGTTGGAAGTTGGAACTGTTCCTCCAATAAAAAATTGACACATGAGCATACCATTAATTCATTTTTGAATTTTAATTAACTTTTTACTCTACAAAATTCCATGTGTTATATTTTGATTGGAGAACAGCAGGCACAGTTGGAGCAGAACAGCACTAATGTCATCCTAATTTAAATCCTAACAAGGTGGCTATTGCAATCTCTAATAGATAAATTCCCTGCAAATAATGTAGCTGATACTCACCTTAGCAGCATAGCAAGCTGCAGTAAATAAAAGTCTATCATCAGTAATGAGGCCTTTTTCCTCTAATCTTTTCTTTATTTGATCTCGTGCCCCAATATAAGTAACACCATATACAGAAGTCATTACAGTCTGTTTGACCAGTTTCCTATCAATCTGAATATTTCCAAAAGTTAATAGAAGAACAGAAAAATAGACCATCGGCAACTGCTGAAGTATAAATTCATTTAGATTAGCAAAAGTTTGAAACTTCAAAATTGAATCCAACCTGATCAATTAAAACTTTGGCTAACAAAGCGTTTGGAAAAGTGCTGGGGTCCTTGTTGCTGTCTCTTCTCATTATATCATGAACTCTGCTCATTACAGTTTAAGTGACAATAAAATATTAAACATCTGTAGTAATGAGGACAAAGATCAATTGTACACTGCTGGATAATGGAAGTTCTTTAATGAGTTGAATATCTTATTCACTGCAGGTCACAAGGTAGGGATTTAACAAAAACGCAATTCCCAATGAAAAACACAGGCAGAAGCATTGCATTTTACATTGAGCTCCATTTAATGTACCATGATATGTCTTCAAATACAATGTAAAAATGAATTTAACATACCTAACGGCAATCTCAGAGTAAACATCAGCAGGTTTCTCTTTAGCAACCAAGTTAACTGCCGCAGCCTCCAGCTAAAAATGCACATTTATTCCAGTCAGGTGAGAATAATAGATATCACAAATCAGAAATAGAAAATAGTATAGAATAATTTATCAAAATAACAACCCCAGAAATGGAAAGCAGTGGATCAAATCTTTGTAGTAAAGAAGGGCACACATATGTATGTAGGACAAATTAATGAACTTTGTACTAACTAAGATCATGGTAGCCGTCTTAAAATGAATTTGAATATCAAACACTTCTACTACTATAGAAATGTTATTATTACCAACCACCGGAATGATGAATCATTACTTTGTATCAGAAAAATAGATCATCAATAAAAGCATGTCTAGCCATTACTAGCCATACTATTGAATAAGGTACCTAATATGAAGATATGATCACATGAAGGCGATGAAGCAGCAAAACTCTCCCAAACTAATTGAAGAGCAAAAGGAAAACCATTTTTTCATGTATTGAATAAGCAGTGGTGATGATGTTGCAGACTCGCAGGAGTACTAGAAAGGTTAGTTTAATATGCCATAATGATAGTTGTCAAGTAACCACTTTCCTAAGAGCTTAATCTATTCGGCAAAGGCCCATTAATGACTTTACATCCAACACACCCTGTCAATCAAGAGTTCTTTAGCTTAAAACATGGACAATACATATGCATATTTTATGTTGTGCTTAAATTCAACTTACTTACAAAGAGTGGAGGCAGAAAAGATCAGTTTCTTAACCACTTGGTCGTAAAGACTCTATTATGAAGCTTAAGCTATTAGATGGAGGCCCATGATTCATACACGATTTTCTTTCCTAGCAATACTAGCATTTCAATGTTACAGTGGCTCAATGATAAATAGTGAAGAGTTCTACAAGCAAGCATTCTACAACCCTGAAATCATCACAAATCTAGAATGCATAAAGTTTTAAAATGAAATATATGAAGATCAGTGAGACGTATGTAAACCCACCTCATCTCTTCCCAAAGCTGCATAGTGTTGTAAGCCATTACAGGACCCATCCTAAAAATTCATGAGAGCAGCATTACTATCAATTTCTCTTAAAACATTACCGAAAACCATTTAAAGTGATTAAATATGATATACATTTTGACAACATGAAAAAACGCACAGTGCATTGTCCTCTTGGAACCTTCTGAAAACTCAGTAATCTCTCTTCTAAAAACTACCTCTAATAGACAGTTTTTCTCCATTTTATATTTTACAAAATTTTATGAAAAAGAAAAAATAACCATACACGGGGTTCGGGGTCATATGTCATTGTTATCATAAGGGAAGTATATACTCCAGGAGAACATAGGTGCTCAAATTTCAGGACTCAAGTTTTCTTTTTTTGGGTTCCCTTCGTTTGCATCTTACCTTTCAGATAGTAAAATTTTATTGAAAATCTCACATTTCTGCCTTGAAGGTGAGATCTATTAGAATTTGGATTAGGCATAACTCAATCCCAAATTATAGTTCAAGAGGTGAAGTTTCCCGAAGCCTTATAAAAACTATAGTCTGAATGGGATCTCAATTCTCAACACACTCATGTCCAGGACTGGAAATCCGAAGCGTCAAATTGTAGAACTGGACATTTGTAGGTGGCCCAAAATCAAACCTAGGATGGACTCGTTTACCATATTAGAATCTGGGTCAACCTAGGCCTAGTCAGAACTACATTGGCCATACCTAGTCTATGCAGAATCTCAATAATATCAATTTGGTTAATTACAAGGGAACTCTAGAAAAGCTATAACAACTTAGTTCTCCCATTGCTTTTAAGGCTTCCAATGTAGAATTACCTGATGAATTGGAAGATGAGAGATAACAGAATTTGGTGATGAGCTTCTTAAGGCTTCTGATAGATTAATACAGGCAGCAAGGCACTGGAAAGGATCCTCAGCCCTTAACCACCAACGATTTCCATTAACAGGATTATCAGCAGAGTCAAATATATCATGAATATGGTTCTCTACAAATCCTAGGCGCCCATCATAAGACAGCTTCTCAATTCCTCCTGCATACAAATTAGCTAAATGTATCTTCAGCCACCGAAGTCCAGACTTTCCCAATGGTCGCCCTTCAGCGAATTCAAGCAGACCTCGACACAGATCAGAACCTAAATGATTCAAATGAGGATGCATAGGATATGCTCTTCCGCGAAAGTCAAGATTGTGTGGATAATAAAAGCAATCCTCATCTTTCATTTTTCTTGCCACCTGTTTCATAATACATTTTCTTGTCATTACATCTCATATTTGAACACGATTACAGAAAACTTAGTTAAGATCATGTCATTCATGATCATATAGTTCATGAAACTTTGCGAATCAAGTCTAAATATGTATTTGGATCCTTTCATTTAATGTTCCATGTGAAGAAAAAATAGATACAGCCCTAAACAAGGCTCCAAAATCTATCTTTCGCAGTATCTTTGTGTTTGTCTCTACTGACATGACTCTATAATGTGAAAACTGATACGAGAGGATCCAAATACGGTTTACATTGACCAATATGATTATATAGGTCGCTGATATAACTATTATTAGAGTTTCTGTTCTCAATTGTTTAAACAAAACATTGAAGGATAATTTACAATGAGAGGGAAGTTCTTACAGAAAGCTTAAGTTCAGTGTCACATCTTTGAGAATGCCTCTCTAGGTTCATTTTTTTTGCCTTCCTTACTCTGTACTTCCACTCCTGAATTTGTTTTAAATCCTCCGTAGGTGGCTTGTCTGGTAAAGGTACCTAAAAGACAAAAAAGAATATGCATGAGCTAATTAATTGCATAGTAATTGGTAATATCAAGAGTTTTTGAATGTGCAAGGATTTGGCCTGCATATGAATTACGAAAATATTATACTTATACCGGATTACTTCTCACTCATTGAAGTCTCAATCACAAAGCTTGGCTGTTTATTGAGATCAATTGAGCCAAATGTCACCATGACACCATCTAGAGGTGAAATGGTGAATATAATTTTAGTTCAAGTAAAAAGCCCTTTTTATTTAGCTTGCTAGTCTGAACAACTGGTAAATGGGGAAAAAAAGACAGGACTAAAATCATTCCTATATGAAGAATTCAACAACTGCCCCTCTTTTATATCTTGAAAAATTGTTTATCTATTATTTTCAACATAAAAGGAAATATTCATTTTGGTCGATAGAAGAATATTGAAGTAATCTATTAAGTTATTTATTTATGCTTACATTTTCACAATCAACCAGTCCTGCAACGTTACCTCCTCCAGCCCAGATGGACTCCACAACATCAAGTAATCTTCCATTTATTCGCCATTTAGTGTTGCCAAGAATATCCAATGCCTGCACAAAATTATTGTTCAAGAAGGATAAGTCAAACTTAAATACAAGATACATTGTAACAACTTCATTCCAAGGATTGTGTACAAAGCACAAATAGAGCCGAGAAGTATTTAGTAAGTTTGAGACTTGTTAGATTGAAATCCAAAAGTGGTGTAAAGAAAATAGAATAAAGAAAAAAATAGAAAAATATGCAAAAGAAGGATAGATCAGGAAATACACCTTTAATTCTGATACACACAAAGGTTAGATTTATACAAAGTTAGCCTACGTAGAAAAGAGTTACACTAAGGCCAGATCACATGATATTTGGGATTTCCTAATTGACTGGAAGCTAAATTAAAGGTGACTAATTCTAGGAAGGGAATCTGCTATAGAATACAAAATGTTTCATAATATAAATAGCAGACATATCATGGTTTCCCGTTTCCCACATCGGTTTTGTAGGGAAAAAAGATGAAGCGTAAGGCAGGATTTCAGATACAACTCAATGAACGGGTAAATGTAGAAGACTTACAAATATTGAAACTGTTGAGAAATACTGAATCATTTATGAAGAAAAGGAAGCTTGTAATTATAATTAATTAACAAAACTGTACTGACTTGCAGCACAGTCCTCACCATTAGTATAATCATGCAAACAATGGAACAAGTTTTTCACCAGATTACAACTTTTACGTAATACTGTCAGTCTCCTCCCGGCAAATAAAAAGGGAAATGGAAATTTACATATAGTACCTCGAAAACTTTTTGCATTTGCTCTCCTTTGACGTTCTTCATTACATCTTGCTGCTTCCTAGATCCATGAGTACGCATGATATAAGAAGGTAAGAACAAGTGCCCACCCTTGTCATACCTGGAAAGAGAGTTATTAGGCACACACAGGCTAGCAACTAGGAAATTAAAGATTATAAACAGAATGTGAACAGATACTCGCAGCCTTTACTACATTATTTTTCGTTTATCCTAGTTAGTTTCCATGTTTGTAAATAAAAAGGAATAGCTAAAAGTTCATTCAATTAGTTGCCCTTCATTCTATTTGGTTTTGAGAAAGGTAGGAGCTAAGCACAATAATCATGGTATAACGACATAAAATTAAACCAAATACCAGCATTTCAAAATACAACACAAGAAGGACCATCTCATTTGCCATACCCTTTCCACTTTTTCGGAGGTATTATCATTGGCATGTAAGGTATTAACATATGCTTAGCCTGCACAAAGACAAAAACACTGATTCGTAAGTAAGCAACTTAAGATATATCCACTTTATGTAGTGCATGCTAACTATCCTGAAAAGATTAGAAGTATCTGATGTTCAAATTGTGCCTGAAGCCATGCTTAATAGCAAAAGAGTTTCAGAATAGCAGAACAGATAATGGCAGTCAGGCGGAAGTTATGATTTCAATAAAAGTCTGTATAGTTTAGCGAGCTTTACACAAGAATAGGGACGGACAGACAGACAGACAGACAGACAGACAGACAGACAGACAGACAGACAGACAGACAGACAGACAGAGAGAGAGATAGATAGATAGATAGATAGATAGAGAGAGAGATAGATAGATAGATAGAGAGAGAGAGAGAGAGATTGTAATTTGTAACAGAAAACAAACTGGTTAAAAAGGGGCATCGTAAACTTAATGTTAGAGATACGAATGGATTTCCTTCGCATTCATGAAGCTATCATAAAACTGGTTACTATGCTGCAGAATAACTTCAACTAAGATTGAAAAAGATGTCTCAACTTACACATTTTTCAAGCCCAGCTAGGACTAAGGGATCACATTGTATAACACCATAATTCTTCAAGATCTTTTGCCTACAGGTACCAAATAGTTATTCAGAATTACAAATGAAAAACAAGTGTGATAAAGGCACTTCCATCAATCGTCTGCATACCTACTCTTTGGATATATTTCCTTGTTTACAGTTTTTAACATCTATGTCATAGACATTGGAAATTTTGAGACCTTCTTAAATGTGGACTTTCATTTTCCTAGGCAAAGATCATGTGTCATACTTCATCACAATACATTCTACAGTGAAGAACAAAAGTTTGTGTATGGCGAATGTCTCGTATCTGTGTGTGTGTGTGTGTGTGTGAGAGAGAGAGAGAGAGAGAGAACTAATAAACAAGACACATAACATGTAACATTCAAATAAAACTCCTACCACAAAAACTTCAATCCTCATTTTCTCTAATCAGACATTGATATTTAGTTGTTAGGGATGTCAAGGACAAAAATCTTCATTACTAATTTAACCACCCCCGCGGCAAAAAGAAAAAAAAAACTGACCCTGGACTCCTTGATTGAGGCTTGAACCCATGTCTGAAAGCTGGTCGAATGTCCGGTGGAGTATCCGCAGACTGATTAACTGGAGAGTGAACATATGCTGTTTCAATTAATAATTCTATTAATCGACTTCCCAGCTGCATATTGTAATAGTGTTAGCTTATTAAATTTCAGTTTTCAAACCCATAAAGGAAAAAGAATAAAGAAAAACACAGAGAGAATACAATTGATTACTCAAAGACAAGCACACAAACCTTAGCCTGGGCAGCACGGCTCCAAGGACTAACTTCTTCCTGTTTCAAGACCACATGTACCTCTTTCAGTTTTTTTCTTTTAATTAAACCATTCACAAATTTTCTTTGTTTTTCTTTATCATTATTCAAATTCTCTTCAGTGTCAGCCTCTGTCTTCTTACTCTGGAGACTTTTATTTCCTTCAAGGAACTTATGAATCCTAACCTGAAATACAATAAAATAATCTTAACATACATTTAATCTATAAAATAACCGCATCAAATGTGTATAAGTAATTGGCACCTACAAAAAGGGAACCTTTTATTGATGGAATAAGATGGAATGGAATTTATACTATTTCTTTCCATTAAATTCCACTATCTATTGGATATCCAAACATAACTATGACGAGTGGAAATGAACCAAACCTTATCTTAAACAGACTAAATGACTAATCTATGCTTGATAAGTCGGAAGAGATTGAAAGTTGGGTAATAGAGAGTAAAAAAAGTAAAATGTTATGATGGATGAGTGTTTACACAAGACAAGATAGGATTAGAAATGAAAATAATTAGAGAGGAAGCTGGAGTAGTTCCAATTGTGTAAAAGATGGTAAAGTATCGTCTTAGGTGGTTTGGACATGTATGGAGAAGATCTAAAGAGGAAAGTTAACCTAGGAAAGTTGACCAGATGAATGATGGTCCAATATATAGTTATCAATTTCGTATAGTGACTCAGAGTTGCAGACTCAAAAAAAAACATACAGTGGGATAGTGCATAGTGAGATGGAAGCTATATAAATTAAAGATTATAGATCCAACATAAATAATTTATGCTATACCCTATACACATAAATGCTTGGAAAAAAAAATTATCCAAAATTATAGAGTTAAGACATATTCCTAATTAAGAAGCCATATTCTCTATAAAAAAAAGGAGCTTGAGTAGCAAAACAGAGGGTGACCAAAAAAAATTAACAGAACTGCAAACTGAAATTGAGGGTCATGAACCAAAGGGTTAGCGGAAAACTGGGAAGAAAGTGCATGGTTGAGGTTGTGTAGCAGCAGGGGGAAGTGAACACCAGTGGGGGTGCCAAACAACACCGGGAATAGCTTGTAGAGAAGTCTCACATTGATTAGAGATATGACCAAAATAGTCTTTATAAAAGGTAGAGCAACCCTCACCTCTAAGCTAGCTTTTGAGTAGGCCTAACTCGAATTCTAATATGGTATCAGAGTCTATCCTAGATCTGTATATTGAAGATCACCCATATATTGGCCACCCGCAAATGTTCATTCCTGCAAATTCCACGCTCCAAATGCCAGCCTTCGGTGTGAGGGGATGTATTGAGAAGTCCCACATTGACTAGAGATATGGCAAAAAAAAAATAGTCCTAAAGGGTAGAGGCGTAGAGCAACCCTCAGCTATAAGCTAGTTTTTGGGGTAGAGTTTGTTCTAACTCGAATTCTAATACTACTGGAAATATTGCTGGCAACTAATGGGCTTGCACTTGTGATGGCGAACAAGATGAAGAGGGGCTTGCTTCAAATGTGAATGATGTTCATCAATGAACGGAGGTGGTTTCCATTTTTTTCTGCCTAAATAAGTGTATAAGATAAAAGTTAAAACTATCAAAAATTAAATTTGGAATTCGAAGTAGAGGCTTTACGCTCCATGAATCAATCATAGCATATTAACTGCAAATTGCAGCATGACAAAACAAAGGCTGCTACATGATGCTGCTATAGCACGAATGCACGATATCAATAACTTTGGTCCAATAGTTAAAGGTAGCTGGAGATCAAAGAAGACTAGGTCAAACCATTAAGAGAAATTTAGAGTTAAACAGACTATCTTTGAACTTAATTCATGACCAGGCATTATGGCGTCATTTTATGCATGCAGTCAACTCCATCTAGTGGGGAAAACGCTTGGTTGCTACTATTGTTAAGGCCTAAGTCTGAGCTATTTATCTGATATAGGAATTTTTAAGCCCCAGCTAGCCTTTCTAAATGTATGGCCTGGCCTAAAAGCCAATTTAAAGGCTTGTTTTGAAATGAGGCTTTTAAATAAGTCACAAGCCTATCACTAAATAAACTAACAAGCAAAGTCTTAATGCAAAGGGCCTAAGCTTTTAAGTAGACTAATAAAGTACACAATTTCAAAACATTACAATAAAAGTATAATACAATAACCATAATAAAAACAGAATCGCATTATTTACATTTACTTCAATAGACTAGCCTATCAAACCTAAAAGACTTCTCTAATATTCTAAAAGTTGGCTTTTTCAATTAAATAAGATTCTAGCAAAAAACTTAGCTCTAGGCCCCGTTTGGAAAAACAGCTTAATTAAGCGCTTATGACATAAGCGCTTATTCATAAGCTATTTTTAAAAATTTATTGAAATAAATTGAAATTAAGCTATATATAAGCATAAGCTCTTTTTCATAAGCTATCTTGAGTAGCTTATGAAAATAAGCTCAAAACAGCTTATGGTAGGCCATAAGCTGTTTGCATAAGCTCTCCCAAACACTTACACAAACGCTTATGCTATCAAATAAGCTCAAATAAGCTCTTCCAAACGGGGCCCTAGTTTATTTAGTAAACAGACTAATACCAGCCCATCTAAGGCGGACAAGCCGTAGGCTACACAGCCTATTTCCATCCCTAGCCATGGGAGCAGTCAGCAGTTGCATTCATCATGTATGTATAGTTCTTATTATTCCATTTCCAAGTATCAACTTCCAACACATTGGCATCCATGATGCCGCAAAACTAACTAACTAACTAACACTTCATTTTCCATTTAGAAAACAGCATGGCATAACATACTAAACATCCAAGATGACTTAAACAATAATCAATTATATGCAGCAGTCAAGCTATTACCTCTTGTTCCAAAGCCATGCCAATCTGAACAGCAGCCTGAACAAGCTGAACACACCCTTCCTCATTCTCCATGACCAAACTCATCATCTTATGCATCACAATAACCGCCACCTTCGCGGCCGGCAACGAGTCCACATTAGGAGCAATAGACGCCTGCTGCTTCTTAGACCTCGCCTGGTGCGCCTTCTGCTCAGCCTCCACGGCCTCCTTAAGCGGCTCAAACCACCCAAGCAGCAAGGATTTCACACGAGGCAAATTCGGCGCCAACCTCTTCTCCCTCATCTCCCTCTCAAGCTCCCTGTACTCCTCCACCATCCTCTCCCACGCCTCGGTCTCCGCCTCGATCTGTCTCCGCCGTAACGCGTCGAACGTTTCAGCCTCCCGCACCTCCTGCTCGGCTCTCATGAGCCAGTCTTTGAGGAAATGAGACGAAATCCAGGGCGGTTCCTGGAGGAAGATCTTGCTGTTTGCCGCGGGCGGTTCAGAGTCGTCGTCGTCGAGGGGGGAATTGAGGCCGTCGACGAGGAAATTGTCAGTGGTGGAGTCCAAGCGGAGGAGGCGGTGGCGGGATTGAAGTGCGTTGGAGGAGAAGAGGGTGAGGGTGGGGGATGAGATGAAGACGAAGTGCTTGCGTTTGATTTGGAGGTGGTTGAAGCAGTGGTGGTGGTGGTGGTGGTGGTGGTGGTTGAGTGTGGTGGAGGCGTGAACGTGAGGAATGGGAAATGAAGATGCCAGTGACATTGTTGGGTGGAGAAAGCGAGGAAGGAAGGAAGCGCAGAGGAGGATGAGAGTTTTGTTGCGCGTTTCAGGGATGAGGTTGAAACTCGAAACCTCTCTTAACTCTTGATAGCGTACAAGATGAGGATTTTTAGACAAAATCCATTTTCTTAATTTTACTCTATTTCTTTAAATATTGGAAATATGTAGAGAACAAAAAAATTCTTGAGTAAACAACTTATTTATGTGAGTTTATGTGAGAAATTTAATGAAATAAAATAAGCTTAAAAAAGCTTGAGTACGTATAAGTGATTATCTATTAGCATATAATGCTAAATTTTTTAACTTACTATTTAAAAGTTTATTTGATTTTGGCCTCGTTTGAAAGAGCATATTTGAGCATCTGCATAAGCACTTGTGTAAGTATTTGGCCTACCATAAGTTGTTTTGAGCTTACTTTCATAAGCTACTCATGATAGCTTATGAAAAATAACTTATGCTTATATACAGCTTATTTTCAATTTATTTCAATAATTTTTTTAAAATAGCTTATGAATAAGTGCTTATGTCATAAGCGCTTATGGTGGCTTATGACCATAAGCGCTTAATTAATTGTTTTTTCAAACGAGCTTATCGTATAGCATAAGCACTTATATATACACATGTTTGGATAAACTTATGAAAATGAATTATGATCTATTTAGGCTTAATTTCAATTTTATTCGGCTTTCATTAAATGTGGATGCTCATGAGTGTGTCATGTATGACTCTGTTCATAAATTGTTAGGCAACACTTGAGCTGAGAAGCTAGTTGATTGGAAAAGAAAGATACTACCATTAGACTTTGCACTTCAAGAGATGTTGGCATTAGACTTTGCTTTACATACTGTTTGGTTCAAAGGAGGGGAGGGGAGGGGAGGGGAGGGGAGGGATTTTAATGGAGGGGAGGGGAGGGAAGGGGAAGGGAAGGGAAGGGAAGGGAGGGGAGGGAAGGGAAGGGGAAGGGAGGGGAGGGATTTTAATACTTATTACGTTTGGTTCATAGGAGGGGAGGGAAGGGAAAATAACTTATTTTTATTTGGTTCATGAGGGGAGGCAAGAAATTTTATAATTAAAATTACTTTTATCTCCTTTTATATATTTACTTGAATTTAACAACACAATATAACATCCTTTTTCATCAACAATTATTCAGCATAATTTATGCCTTCACCATAACCTCACAAACCAAAATCAAGCTTAATTATTCTGAATTACGTGATTCCAATTACTGTACAAAAGAAAAATTGACAACCCAAATCTATTTGGCATGAAAACTTGTAGATCAATCATGGTAGCTTCGATATCTGTTTCCAAATACATTTGAAGGTGTTTTAAGTTTTAACCCAAGTACTTAATTTGGAGCCTGTTTGCATGCGGACAGCCCTTATTGGATGCCATTTTTCTATTGTTAAATGCTGGTTGAATCAGATACAGTGGAGGGAGGGAGAAGAGAATTCCAGATGGAATTGCACCCAAAATCTCAACTTTTTTCACTGTTAATTTCTAATTTGAACAAAACTTAATTCAGATGAACTAACAAACAGTAACACATCAAAATTCTTCAAACCGTGTACAACATGACCGATTTCTTCTCTATTCTTTCCACAAATTAGTACATGTAGAAGGGTTGTGAGAGAATCATGCTGCTAACACATACTTGGGTTGCGGGGATGCAGGGCCGGCGCCGCTGAGAAGGAGGCGGCGGCGGCGGAGAGGGGGCAGCGCCGACGGTGGAGAGAGGGGCAGCAGCGGTTGGTACGAAGAAGAAGGAAATAACGTGAAATAAAGAAGGGAAACCCTAGAATAAAAAGTTGGAATTTTAGATTTTTGCAGGGCTATTTTTGTCCGAAATTTATTTCCCCTCCTAATTCCCCCACTTTTGGAGGGATCAAAAAGTTGAGGTTGGAGGGATTTTGCTCCCCTCCATTTCCCTCCCCTCCCCTCCTAAATTTGAACCAAACAAAATCAGATTTTAAAAATCCCTCCCCTCCCCTTCCCTCCCCTCCGTTCTCCTCCAACCAAACAATTCCTTAGGGTGAAGCTCAAGTGATCTTGCCTAGTGCTAAACTAAGTTGACTAGCGAGCTGATACGTTTAATAGATCTTATATTCTTATGTGACTTTTTTGTGGTAACATTTTCCACATCACTAATTAACTTATCTCTAAATCAAATCACCTAATTACTAAACCAAAACTCCAACTAATCTATTAACTAAATTAAAATCCATTTGAATAAATGAACTATACTCATTGAAAAACAACTCACAAAACAAAAACCTAAGTGCCCTAACACATTCATCTTTATTTTAGATAGAAAGACACAAACTCATCCCTCATTCTCTCCTCACCATTTCTTCTTCGTCTCTAGCCGTGAGTGAAGTGCTGGGGAAGACTCACATTCGCCTTATTGCTTACTTCGTCTCCATTGTTGGTGATGGTTCAAGTAAAGTGTCGTCCTCTTTGCTTGTTTTTGGGTTTAAGGTTTTGTTCGTCCTTCTCAGCAGCTCTTTCCTTCCTTCAATTCTCCTCGCAATATAAACCTTCTCTCTGCACCTCACGAACCCCGACGCTTTCCGCCGTGTCACCACCTTGCTGGCTCCTAAACGTTTCAGCTTCTTCAGATGTGAAAATGAAAAATGACAGTTTGAGAACTTAGAGAGCAACCTGAGAATCACGAAGAGGGAAAAAATGAGAGAGATTGATTTAGATTAAGTAAGAAAGGGATTGAGAATCACGCTCGTGAACTTCCAATGCTTTTTTTTTTGTCAATGTGAACTTTCCATGCTACTTGTATGATAATGAACTTCACAGGTTCCTGGCAAATATTTTATGGTCAACGCCCACCACTGGTACTGCATACATGAACACTAGCAACTAGCTAGACAATGCCGTAGTCAACAAGTCAATAGACGTGGAACGCGTTGCTCAGAGAGTGAGAGTGTACGTTTGGATTGTGTGGTTGAAATTAATTAAGAGACTAGAGTAGAAGTTGTAGAACACTACTTGAAACTTCACAGCTGGCTCTAACCAATTTTCTTCCTTGTTTCTCATCTTGATCGTCATCTTCACACAACCAACCAACGCCTATTTCTCAATCACTCAGAATTGAAGCAAATTAACGCTGCTTCTTCAACTTCATCTAGCTTCTTTTCATCTTACTCAGAAAAAATTGTCATGGAGGATAACCACCAAATCATCAATTTTGCTCCTTCTTCTTCTTCCTCATCTTCTGTGATGTCTCTGAAAAAATATGATGTTTTTCTTAGCTTTCGCGGTAAAGATACTCGGGACAACTTCACCAGCCATCTTTATGATGCTCTCCAAAAGGAAGTGGAGACCTACATAGATTACAGGCTTGAGAAGGGAGATGAGATCTCACAAGCACTCATCAAAGCCATACAAGACTCACTTGTATCTGTTGTCATCTTCTCTGAAAACTATGCTTCCTCCAAGTGGTGTTTGGATGAGATCAGCATGATTCTTGAATGCAAGAGGGATCATGGACAAATTGTAATACCTGTGTTCTATAAAGTAGATCCTTCAGATGTGAGGAAGCAGACAGGGAGCTACAAGGAAGCTTTTGCAAAGCACGAGCAACGTCTCAAAAACAGTGATGATGACAAGTTGCAGAAATGGAGATGTGCCCTCAATGAAGCAGCCAATTTGGCAGGGTGGGACTCTCGGACTTATAGGTACAACTTTCCTCACAACTTTTATCTTAGGCGTGTTTGGGAAAACAAAGCTCACTCTAATTGAAATAAGTTGAAAATATGTTATATAAAAACATAAGCTTTTATTCAAAAGCTATTTTGAATAGCTTATGAAAATAAGCTCAAAACAGCATATAGGTAGATCACAAGCTGTTTACATAAGTTCTCTCAAACACTTACATAAATGTTTCAACTATAAGATAAACTCAAATAAGCTCTCTCAAACATGTTCGATAAAATAATTAAATAAATAATACTTTTATTATAACAAATTATCAATATCAACTCATGAAACATTGATGATGATGTCTTTGTGTTGTTCTGATGTTGTACAATTAAATTTTATGCAAGTTTATATTTTTAAGTATACATTGTTCTCAATTCTCTGTATTTTCATTCTTATTATATTGATTGACTTGCAAAACACATTTTCCTTAATCTTACAATTTTTATGGTAGGAATGAATCTGAATTCATCAAGGACATTCTTAAAGATGTTATCAAAAAGCTGGAAATTAGATCCCCAATTGAATTGAAGGGAGTTGTTGGAATAGAGGAAAATTATGCAAAGGTTGAGTCATTATTGGAAATTGGCTCAACAGAAGTTCGAGTGATTGGAATATGGGGCATGGGTGGCGTAGGTAAGACCACCCTGGCTTGTGCTTTGCATGCCAAGTTGTTTTCTCAATTTGAAGGTCATTGTTTTCTCAAAAATGTGAGGGAACAATCAGAAAAGAATGGTTTAGATGCCTTGCGCAATAGACTTTTTTCTGACTTGTTAGGAGAAGAAAATCTTTGTGTTGAGCCCCATTTTGTGACGAGGAAGCTCAGACGTAAAAAAGTTTTTATTGTTTTGGATGATGTGGCTACCTCAGAACAGTTAGATGATCTCATCAGTGATTATGATTGTTTGGCACAGGGAAGTAGAGTGATTGTAACAACTAGAGACAAACACATATTCAGCCTTGTGAATGATATATATGAGGTTAAGGAACTGAGTTACCATGCCTCTCTTCAACTTTTCTGCTTGACTGCCTTCAGAGAAAAGCGTCCCAAAAATGGATTTGAAGAACTATCAAAAAGTGTGATCGCATATTGCAAAGGCAACCCTTTGGCTTTAAAAGTCTTAGGTCCACGACTTCGATCAAGAAATATTGAAGTATGGAAAAGTGAATTAAGAAAGCTCCAAAAGATTCAAGATGTGAAAATTCATAATGTGTTAAAAATGAGTTTTTATGGCTTGGATTCTGACGAGAAGGACATATTTCTAGACATTGCATGTTTCTTAAAAGGAGAACCTAGAGAACATATAACAAGTCTACTAGATGCTTGTGGTTTCTTTGCTGCTGTTGGGATAGAAGAACTGATAGATAAGTCTCTTATAACTATTTCATATTTTAATAGAATAGAAATGCATGACTTGATACAAGAAATGGGCCGAAATGTTGTTTGCCAAGAATCTCATAAAGACCCTGGAAGAAGAAGTCGATTGTGGGATCCTGAGGAAGTGTATGATGTATTGAAAAATAACAAGGTTGGTGCGAGTTAAAATTACTTTTCGTCGAATAAAATTGCATCTATGTTTGTAGAATGTAGCTATTATGATAGCATTTACTAATTGCTATTCTATTTTGTTTTGTTAGGGAACTGAAGTAGTCGAATGCATAATTTTAGATGTGTCTAAAGTTAAGGATCTACATTTGAGCTTTAATTCTTTTACAAAAATGACTGAAATGAGATTTCTTAAATTCTATTCTTCTATACCGAGTGAAGGATGTAAGATATACCTCCCCAACGGTCTTGAGTCATTGTCTAAAAAATTGAGGCGCCTTGAATGGCCTGGGTACTGTTTGGAGTCTTTACCATCAACCTTTTGTGCTGAAATGCTTGTTAAGCTTGTCATGCCAGACAGCAACATTCAAAAGCTTTGGGATGGAGTTCAGGTATATATGAACATGTATATTTTACTTTTTGTTTTAATTTTATAGACAATATATAGGAGTCATTAGATTTCCATATATGTGCTTAGATTTCTTCTTTTTGTTCGAAGCTTAGGAAGTGACATGTCTACCTTGTTACTGCAGAATGTTGTGAATTTAAAGACAATTGATCTTCAATGCTCTAGACACCTGGTTGAGCTCCCAGACTTATCTATGGCCACAAATCTTGAAGTATTATCTCTTGATCAGTGTATAAGTTTGCGTGATGTTCATCCATCCATTTTTTCACTCCACAAGCTTTGGCATCTGGGTTTACAATACTGCACAGAGATTGAAAGCCTTGAAAGTAATGTCCATTTAAAATCTATCCGCAGTTTCAATCTCACGAACTGCTCATCCCTGAAGAAATTCTCAATCTTCTCAGAGAAATTGGAGACAGTGTGGTTAGAACGCACAAGTATCCAGAAATTACCCTCATCAATTTGGCATTGTAAGGAACTTCATCATATGACTCTAAGGGACTGCTACAATCTTGAGAGTTTTGGGATTGGGAACAAGTCATCTCATGATCCGGTAAACGCATCTCTTCGCCATCTAGACCTTTCTGGATGCAAATTACTAAATGAATTCCATTTATGTTTAATCCTTGATGGTATGCAGTCTTTAAATGAGTTGAATTTGGGAAATTGTTGCAACTTACGAGCACTCCCTGACACCATTGGCTCGTCAACAAGATTAGAGCGCTTGTACCTAAGTGGAAGCAATGTTGAGATGTTGTCTCCAAATATCAAGATCCTTTTGAATCTACGAGAGCTTCGGTTAGACGATTGTAGGAAACTTGTGTCTCTTCCAGAGCTTCCACCTTCCCTACACATGTTAAGTGCTATTAACTGCACATCTTTGCACACAGACATCACTCATTTGGTAACAGTGGTACAACACAACATACCTGTCAGATTTTATGAAGGACCTTCAGGACGTCCTCAATATGTTGTAATCCCTGGAGACCAAGTTCCGGACATGTTTATCTTTTGTGCTGAAGGGGATTCAATAACGTTTCCGCAACTTCCACAATCTGGCCTGTGCGGCTTTATTTGTTGCCTCGTTCTTTCTCATCTACCTTCAGGGAGCTACCATGGAGATGTCAAGTGTTGTATCAACAAACGTTCCACCTTTGATATAGCTAGAATGTTGTTGTGGGGTACTAATTCCAATTCAGATCATGTGCTTCTTTGCTTTTTGGGAATCAATGGTGAAGATGATTGTTTTGAAAGTGGAACGTGTGATCTTAACAGCATATCATTTGAATTCCAGCTTCTAGATAAGAGTGATGGATTACTCTCCGTGAAAGACATAATAAAGAGGTGCGCGGTCTTAACAGCATGTCATTATGCCTCTCGAGAAAAGACTATTGAGTTTCAACCCAAATCGTTTACATTTGCAGATTTGGCATCACTTTAGAAGGTAAAGTGCTTTATCAAACAACCATTAATGGAAAAGTTTGAATTAAACTTGTATCCATGATTTCACGAATTTTGCTGTTGTGCAAGAGCTGACTGCGATGACTCAATTGCAGGATCGGTGGACTCCTCCTTCAGTGGGGTGGGTGAAGCTGAACACCGACGGAAGCTTCACTAGGGGTTCGTCCCTCATGGGCTGTGGAGGTCTTTGTTAGAAATAATGATATGAACTATTCATGTAGCCCTGACATAACAGCTTTAGCTTTTGAGATAATTGGTTGTTTGACAGTCTTCTCCAGGATCGTCATGGGAATTGGCGGGCTGGTTTCTCAAGTTTTGAAGGAGTGGGAGAAGTGTTTTTGGTTGAGTTGCTTGGAGTTGTTTGAGGCTTATCCTTGTCTCGGAGGACTGGTGGGCGTAAGCTTGTTTGTGTGAGATAGATAGCCTTGATGTAGTTAACTGCCTGAATGGTTGAGGTCCGGTTAACCTTCATTCATGTGCTGCGTTTATAGCAGAAGTTTGTTATTTGGTTCACCCTAAACTTTGTATATTTTGTAAATAGACACGTTGAATTTTCATTTTATCTCAATAAATACTTAAACTTCTACTAGTAAATGATGCAGATAAGCTATAATGAGAAATTGCATATGCATTTCTCTTCCTTAGTAAACATAAACATGAGAAAGTGAGGGCACTCAAATATTTGCTCACTCTCAATATAAAATGGGGGTCAAAAGCACACTATCTATATTCATTTTGCACTACAAAAACCTCTTCAATTCAGCAAAACATGAAATCAAATTTAAACCTGAAAGCATTTCAAATTGCCATCACCCTAGTGCCTAATGTACAACATGTTGTCATGGAAATGTATACATTTTTCATCAACTATATTCAAATTAGAAGCTGTAATTCTATACCCCAAAGCAATCTTCTGTGCAGACTAAGTCATATGATGCAGTGAGTTCATTAGTCAACTGAGATGGTCATTCTTCAATTACTTGATCACAGCCAAAAGTGCAACATTGCCTGTTCATAGAAATTTAGTCTGGTCAATTCCTATTTTAAAGGTCAGAAATCGCACAAATAGTTCTCACCAAATCTCTTCCTTTCCCATCACACACACATTAACATTAGTGAACATATTAATGTCAAAACCATGAGTGTGAAACAATAATTTCCATCTTTTTTTATTATCAAAAGAGTAAGAGACAAACACCAGATTACACTGTACCTCTTGGAGTTGGAGAAGGCTCAAAGACACATCATCATCCTTAGGAGTGGCTTCTTTGGCTTTCCAGCTTCTGGCTTCTTTGGTTTTCCAGCTTCTCATCTCAGACTGTATTAACTTGAGTTGATTTTGCACATCCTTCAATAGGCTCAATTGCTCTTCACCATTCCCTTCATGGATAATCTCATGCCTTGGACTAATTCTCTCCCTCTCAAGCCTCTCAATTCTCTGATGCAGCTTTTGAAACTCAGATTGAGCATTGCACTCCACACCTGTTATTTCTTTTTTTAGGCCATTGATAGTCACCATATCTATAATGCTAGGTGCTTTGATTTCGCGGTGTACTCTAACCACGCCCTTTTGCTTGTCTGCATCATGTTTAAGAGATGACTCAACCATTCCCTCAGACACTGGATCTGGTTTTGTTAGCCTGTTCTCTGCTTCAGATTTCCATTTCTCAAGCCTTTTCTTCAAACGTTCACTGATTTCATTTTCATGCTTTTCACTAGCTTGTGGGACTTCAAACACATCATGAACATTCGGCAAGCAAGGAGGGTTAGCATCTTCTTTTCTATCTGAATTAGCAGAATGAAACCTGTCTTGTTGGTCACTTATAATCCTGTTAGCCAGTGACAAAAATGAACTCGACCTCCCCCTTCTACTACTCAAGTCTGAACTATTTTCTTCTCCTTCAGTAAAATCTGAAATCACCTTCACTTGTTCATCTAACCTCTTTATCTGGTTCCAATATGAATCAAGGTTTCCACTTCCAAATGCAAAGTCTCCTAACTTTCTTCTCAAATCCAAGTTAGGTGCAGTAACTTCCTGATCAGTGCTCTCCAAAATTACCTCAGGAATCACATCAGAAACTGGACTAGGTGATCTCTCACTCTTCAGAGCAAGTTTGAGGGAACTCTTAAACTGAATAGGAGGCATTGAATGCATCCTTCTCACATTGCTAGATTGACCCTTTTCTCCATTCAATTGATCATTTCCATTCAAGATCAGATCCTCCGGGAACTCGAACTCACTTACACTGAAATCACACCCCAAGCTAAGAAGCTTCTGCTTATAAGCCTGCACTTGAAACTCCAGAGATGCAATTTCCATCTCCTTCTGACACACAACCTCTTCAAGGGCCACGATGGTTTCCTCCGAGTGGCACATTTTCTCCTCAGCCATTCTCTTGTAGTGACACGCCTCCATCACCACCGCAGCCTTCTCTCCTTGCAACCGCAGAATCATGTCAAGCGCTTCACTCGTTGCAGTGGCTGAGGCTTCCCTTTCCTCATCCAACTCAGCATAGAGCTTCTGCAGAAGCTGCTGCTGCACACGAAGCGTCTCCTTCATTGCTGACACATCACTTTTAGCTCGAGCAATCACAGAACCCGAGACGGTTTCTGCCATGCCAGGGTTTTAAATTGCGGTCACGATTTACTTAGAATTGCAGACAAATGCAAGTTGACGCAGCCCCAATTGCTGTCACGATGCCAATGTGAGGACTCCAAAACCCGTTATGTTGCGGCCGCAATTGCAGTTATCCTCAATAAATTCTTAAGTTTAACCAATCAATCACAGATCACAGATCCCTGAACACACAAAACAGAACCTCTACATCACAATCAGCCTTCAAGATGCAATCTCCAAAGGTTGTTTGGAAGAAACAAAGAGATTGTATTTTGAGATAAAATACTAAACAAACATGTAGTATTGAATAAAGCATGTGATGTGAGAAGAGTCAATAAATAAAATTCACAATACAAAGCTAGCTTTAAAAATCTACTAGTCCATGACTCCATGTGCTGTGTACAGAGAATAACAGAACAATGGCAATTTTTTTGGAGATGAAAAAAAAAATGCAAACTTGCGACATGCCCACAAATCAACTAGTAAAAAGGAAGAAGATGATCCATCTGGGGATCACAAGCAAACAGAAAAATGAAACTTGATGAAGAATAAACCCATAACAGAAAACAAAACCTCAAATCAGAAATCTGCTTGCAACAGAGAAATGATATTGACTATATAAGATGAGGAAACATTCATAGATGAATAATAATATACCTTCCTTCTCAAAAGAGCTCACAGAAATTTCGCCAATGGTTCACTCTGTGATGATGCATGTACAAGAATTCAATGCATTTTCAAGGCTTAAGGACTAAGGGTAATAATTGAGAAAATGAAGTTTTTTTTTTTTGTGGTTGGTGTTGGTTTTTGTATATACACGAACAACAGCACTATGTGAGTTCAGTTACACGCATGAGAAAGAGAACAGAGTGTGTGGCTTCGGTTTCTGGTTACAGACAAAAACACGGTTCGTTAAGGTTTCTCTGCGTTTGCTCTTAATAATTTCCTTCTTTGTTTTCTTTTGTTTTATGAGAATTTCCTTCTTTGTTTTTTAGTAAATAAGTATCTTTTTAAATCTTTCCTTTTAGAGGGCAATTTCTTCCTTTTTTAAATAGGGCTCCTTCTTTACAATTATTTAAATACTAAAAAGGTAAAGTTAGTGATATATTTTTTTAGACAAAAAGTTTGATGCACCAACGGTGTAAAGTCCGTCAACCAATCAGATTTCAAGAATGTGAGAAAATATCTCTTTTCATTTAATTTCATTAATTGACATGTCACATCCTTGAAATCTGATTGGTTGACGGTGTAAAAAAACTTTACACCGTCGGTACATCAAAATTAGGCTTAATACATCAGAAGGCCCCTGTAATTGTAAAGGGAATCAAATCCAGGGCCTGGAAAATTTTTGCATCAAATTAGATCCCTATGAAATTTTTTTTAATTCAATTAAGGCCAAAGTGTGTCTGATGCTGAAGTGGCTTCAATTTTAGCCTACTCAACTTTTCCACGTGGCATTTAAAATTATTTTTAAATTGAAAAAATTTAAAACTTAATTTTTTAATTCCAAACCCTCTCAAATTAACCCCAAATCATCTTCTCATAACTTAAAAAAAAAACTTAATCTAACCTAATAACTTAAAAAAAACCTAATCTAACCAAATACTAATCCCTAATCTAATCTGAGAATCCTCAATTAAACCCTGACTATTCATCTTCATTCTTCATCCCCAATTTCTACCCTAGAGTGGAAGAAGATAGAACCATCTTCTCTCCACCTTCATCCCCATCTGGCCAACACAGGAACTGAGACAAGCAGATCTGGGTTATTTGCAAGAGATGCAAGGAAACGTTCATCCCCTCTTCCAATTCCTCTTCTTCGTGCCGTTTCCACCCTTCCTTTTCCGCACTCCCGAGGCCCTGTATTGCTTCTTCATCTGAACCTTCGTATTCAAGCCCCAAAACCTTCCCCAGCACCCACGATTTCTTGGCCCTGTTGAATAGAAAAGAAAGTTAGGGTTTGTGATTCAGGTAGCTATGAAGAAGAGGATCTGATTTGTGATATTGGGTTTTCTTTCTCCATTTCTTCTTCCCCTTTCTCCATTTCTTCCTCCCCTTCTCTTTTTCAGTGGTTCTCGATTGCAGGATCTTGAACACGATGGGGAAGAAGATGATGAATACTATTTTCTTTCCCCAGAAAAACCCATTACCCATTTCTCTTACTCTCTTTTCTTCAATCATGAGCCACAACAAGAACACACTCCTCTCTCTTTCGGTCTCTCCTCTCACTCCAAACACATATTCTTCAGATCCACCCCAAATTTCTACCACAGAGGTGCAGGAATTTTATTTTTGGTTGTTGTTCTTGGTGATGGAGGAGGAAGGAGTGCTTGGTTCTTGTCTGGGTTCAATTTGGGGATGGGAAAGATTTGTAATTGGGTTCAATTTGGGGATGAAAGGGTTTAATTAGGGATTGATTATAATTAGATTATTATGTTAGTTTATTATTTAGATTATGTAATTGTTTAGTTAAGGGATTATTAGATTATGATTTTATTAAGTTTTTAATATTTTTTTCTGATTAAATAATTGAGTTGGAATTAAAAATTATTTTTTCTAAAATTTTTTAATTAAAAAAAATTATAAAAGCCACGTGTAATTGATGACTAGGACAAAATTGAGATATGGCAGCATTTGGCCTTAATTGAATTAAAAAAAAATTGTTAGGGACCCAATTTGATGCGAAAATTTTTCAGGCCCTGGAATTGATTCCCTTTACAATTTCAGGGGCCTTCTGATGTATTAAGCCTCAAAATTAAACTATTTTTTTAACAAGAGGAAAGAAAATCAGTGATATTTGACCTTATTATTCATGGTCACCATTATTCATTCCCTTTATTTTTTTTATTAATTTGTTTACTAAGTTTAAATAAATAACATGATTTGTTCAAGGCAGTGTTTCTATTGGCTACAGAGAAAGACAGCATCGCCGCGCTTTGCCGACCATTTGGTTTAAATTAAAAGGTAAAAAATATGTGGTATCAAGTCAACTCCCACACATGCAAACAGCCATTGATTTTGAATCTTTCAGCTGCTTGTGTTACAATATCTCATATTTTGGTGTGTGTTTTTATTCACATGTATTCTGATCTGATTATGATGATGAGGGAAAAGACAAAAATCTCATAAGGCAAAGTTTTATTTGTTATGGTTATGGGACTTTGACAGTTTACCAAAAAGAAAAGCTTGTCGAATGTCGATCACTTTTTTTGTCGATCACTTTAAACAAGACAGGGACTCACTCCCCCATGGCCCCATGAGAGTTTTTATTCATCAAAAGATATTTGATAAAACAAATAAATATTAGCAATAAATTTGTAATTTTTTTATTTACTATCTTAAATTACTCATGAATTTCTCCTAGAATAAGTTAAAAACTTTTAAAAATCACATTTCTCTTTCATATTAAATATGATAATAAATATAAATGTTTTAGAAAAATGAGAGTAAATATGAAAAAAGTAATTAATGCAATTAGGGAGTGACTTATATTTTAGAGAAAAATTTGAGAAAATGCAATTTATAATATGAAATGAATGGAGTATGGTAGAAATGTTGCCCTTCACTATTCACAAAGAAGCTATCAAATTTATTAAGTGTACCTTCTTTTACAAGACGTAATAATGAATTTGTGATACAACTTCTTGCTTCGAAGAGATTAGTCTAGTGAATGTCGGTTCTAAAGATATCTTGAGCAACAAAAAAAAGTTAAATTGATTTACATATTATTATAACAATATTATCAATAGTAGAATTAGAAAAGTATCAGTAACCCAATTTGATTGTCATCTTTTATGAAATAAACTAAACATAAATTCTAATAACTGAGTCAATAATTTCAACTACAAATTAATAAATGGTAATGTTTAGTGGATGTATGGATGCGGTGATATTCATCCGACATATGTAGATTGTGGCGGTTTAATTTCTGACCGCTAGAATATGTAGCGTATTTAATAATAATAAATCTGACGAACCGCCACAAATTTTGTGTGTTTATCGGCAAAGGTTGAAAACCTTTGCTGAATACATATGTTGAAGTGTTGAACGGATGTAGAACACTGCAAGAGTCTATGTATAATAATATAAGGATTCTTTAAAAATGAAAACTCATTTTATGTATTTTTTGTCAAAATATTATGGAGGAAGATAATACTCCACAAAGAGAGAAGAGGAAAATAAAACAACCTAGCTCGATTAATGACTTCTTTTTTTTACAAATGGAATTTTTTTATGAAGGACTTTATTTAAATGTTGTAATTAGTTTTATTTAGTTTTAATTACATAAACCCATGTTCTAGAATTTTCGTAATGTCTTAGGTAATGACAATTGTAAGGCTCTCCTTATAGAAAAGTCAAAAAAAAAAACATATTATATGTTCTAATTACTAGTGTTTTTTTACCCCGTGTGTTGCACGGGGAATATGTCTATCGTATTTGATATGTTAATCAATACGTTGTTTTTTAAAATATATTAAACAGATGAAATAGAAGAGTCTGAAATGCGAAACAAAGTGAACAAAAAGACTTCTCTTCTAAGCCTGATCCAGATCAATTGGAACTCGTTTGACATTCGTCATGAACATGAAAACAATCGAACAAATCATAGGTATAAGGAATTACAACATATTAAACAACATATGAAATATAAGAGTCTGAAATGCTAAGTAAAGTGGTCAAAAAAGCCTTAAATTGAAACCCTTGTTGCATAGATTGAAATTCATGCGATTGAATAACTAATAAAAAGATTGGTTAACGAAATCTCAAATATTGTAAAACATATAAGGAGACGGTTTAATGGTGGCTAATAAACAATAGCTGAGTTAATCTATAGTGAACACGATCATGCGCGTTCGTTTCCACTCATGCGTTCTCAAAAACTTATTGGTAGACAACATTGCGCGTGGAGTTTGAAACTACTCATTGTTTATCCACAATGAGCACCTTAAGTCATTTTCTAGACTTCACCCTTGAGAGAGCAACATACAGTTGTCCATGAGTAAACACATGCCTCAGAAGGGACAAACCCACATGAGAAAGGGACTGACCCTTACTCTTGTTTATAGTCATTGCGAAGCATAAAGTCACCAGGAATTGCCTTCGAGAAAATTTGAAGGGAAGACCAGAGTCAAAAGGCGTTAAGGTTATCCTTGGGATGTACTCTGTTTTACCCATCCTAATTCCTGATAAAACAGTTCCAACAATTATATATTGAGTAAGATGAGTGACTCTCAACCGAGTTCCATTACACAAACCAGTCGCTTGGTCTATGTTTCGAAGAAGCATGGTTGGAACTCCAACTTTTAATATCAAACTGTGGTTTGGAATTCCCGAGCGCTGAACGTCAATTAAAAACTCATAGGTGAACCACTCTGCGTCAACCTGAGAATCTTCATCTGATCTACATGGGGTATCATAGCTCAAGTACTCTCTCTCGGCTCCAAGAAGCTTTGACAACATGTAGTTGTTGACTTGCTCAACACTCTCGAGGGTCGGGGCGAGAATCGCTCTTTCTTGGAAGTATGAATCATTTTCCAAGTTCGCCAATAAGTCTGGATAACCAAAATTAACCAATTCAAGAAGAGGATCATGACCTTGTCCAATCAATAAATCTGACATAATGTCAATTGTGGTTTCAGTCTCGTCGATGGTGATAACTGTTCCTTCGCCCATCTTAAGAATCCACTATGCAAACTCTCTTATTTCTGCAGCAGACGCTGAGGATGAGACACTCCGTAATCTTATGTTTACTGTCAATCTCATTACCTTGCAATATTTCCATAAGCTTCATTTCTCTGAATATTTTACATTTTCTTAAATCAGACATAAGTCTATCAAGCTTATTTTTTTAAAACAAATATAATTGCTTTGAATTAAGAAATGTTAGGACGTTAAAAAAAAATGTCAGGCTTTTTTAAAAATGTTGAGTTAACCATTCCTTTAAAAGTAATTGAGTTATAGTATTATTTAAAAATAGGGTTGTGTGCGTGTGTAATCCCTTTACCAAATCTACAAATATATTAACTAATTATTGAACCAATATATGAGTTTAATTTTGATGTACTGATGGTGTAAAGTTTTTTTACACCGTCAACCAATCAGATTTCAAGGATGTGACATGTCAATTAAAGAAATTAAATGAAAAGAGAGATTTTCTCACATCCTTAAAATCTAATTGGTTGACGGTGTAAAAAAACTTTACACCGTCGGTGCATCAAACTTTTTCTCTTCTATAAATCTTTTTTTTAGGGAGTAAAAAAACATTACTCCCTAATTAAATAGTGCAAAGTAATAGTATATTATTAACCCAAAAGAAACTCGCTCAAATCGGAATGGTATTTATTATAAAACTTATTCCCGTAAAAAAATTATAATATTTGTTATATTGCTAATATTTATGTAAAAAAATATAATGATACTTTTTATATAAAACAAAATCTCACGTTACATATACATAAAGAAATTTCTAAAGTTAAAAAGAAGATTTAAAATTTTTAAATCAGCCAAGATAGATTTGTTTTGGAAGCTATCTAACAAATTGACACGTGGAATTTGCTATCTGACAAATTGACACGTGAATTTTTTATAAGAGAATTAACCTGAGAATGACACGTCACTAAATTAGCCTGATGGAAGTTCTTCTTTTCTAATATATATTGATATTGATTGATGATGATTGATTGATATTGATTCAATAGTTCAAAAGGTTATTCCCTCTTGTTCAAAGTTTGATTTGGATTTCATGATTTGAATCTTCACTTCTTCGGTTGCAGCAGAAGCAAGATAAGGCTGATAAGCTTGTTGCAATTATGGGTATAAAAAACCTGGAGAAAGTTGCACGTTGAGGAAGATGAAGATTAATAATTAACCTTTTTTTAACTATTGAATAATTAACCTAATCATTAATTAACTAATTTACTAATATATATGTTTTTGAATTTTTTTAAGAAAAACCTACTAAATCTGCTATAGTGGGTCAAAAGTGTTTGGTGTAACTATGCACATGTTTTTCCTTATACATAGTAAATTTCTCCCATTTATTTTCACTTAATGTTCATGGAAAATGCTATATCACACGACACTCACGATATGTGTGATATGTGTGTTTCTGTTTTGAATTTCATGATAAATTATTTTATTATATTTTTAAAAATTGATTTGGTATTTGAGTTAACCTTGTCGTGCTTTGTTGTGCAGCATTTCGGCTGTGCGATATAGCATCGCTCAATGTTCATTGGACATGTTCATTGTTAATTGAAAAAGTAGTTTGAATTAGGATTTTGAAAATGATTTAATTGAGAGTTTTGTTGTCTTAGAGTATAGCTGTGTTTGCTTAAATGTTGAGGTTTATAAGTAGTAGGGGAGTATTAGGATTAAGGAATTAACTCTTTTACTTCAACTTATAGTTTTATAACTTTTTATCTGGTTGATATTGCATAATTCCATTCAGGTTAATTGATAACCCGAAAAATATAAAGGTATTTTTGTGGGTCTTTTATTTTATTTTTTATTTATTTTCTGAGTTTTAATTAGTTTTTATGCTATTTTTATATAATTTTCATATTTTTAATAAATTTAGGATTTTATAAGTTTTTATTTTGATTTGTTAGATTTTGGTAGTTTTTATCTATATTTAATTAGAGCTTTTTGAATTTTAGATTTGATTAGTATTTAGGTTGTTAATTTCTGGATTTTTATCTTATTTTTATTTATTTAATGATTAATTTCAGGAAAATCATAAAATGTTGATTTTCCGCTGAGGGTCCACTGAAATTACCATGCACCCGCAGGAGATCACACGGATGCGATTTGGTTCCATGCCATGTGGCGTGATCATGCCTGAGGTTCACTATAAGATCATGAGCTGCGAAGCGTTGGATTTCTCCTTTATGTTGTCGGCACCATTAGGGAGGCGACACGTGGCAGGAGTGGAAGATAAAATTTGACTTACGCGAGACAAGGAAATCACGTGATTGGAATAAACAAACGGAAAAAGGAATAGAAGAAAATAATCAAAATATATATAAATTGGAACGAGGTGCAGCCAGCCAGCCACTAAGGCTGTCCACCGGTCGAGTTCGGTCGGTTTCGGGCCCAAAAAGGTCCACCGGACGAACCCGCATGACATAAAATTGGGCTCGTAACCGACCATGAGATGTGTCGGTTTGGATCGGTTTCGATTTGGTCGGGTAACGGGCGGGTCAGGTCGGTTTCACCGGATTTTGCAGAGAACACTCAGAATAGAAAGATGAAGAACCATGACCAAACAAATTAACCAAGAACAACATAGTCAAGAACAAGTTTTCAATTGCTTTTCTCATGCGAAATAGCATGTTCATTTCATCTTGCGATATCAGAATCGATTGAGGCAAAATGAAGATGAACAAACTATTACGGACTAGAGAAGCATGGAGGAAGAAGGCAAGAAGCCATGCAGATGCAGTGGTGGAGTGAGTGGCTAGGGTGGTTGCGGCACAGAGTATGGCGACGTAGGGAGGGGTGGTGGCGGCTAGGGTTTGGAGTTTGGAGAGAAGAAGAAGAGGAGGAGAAGGGTGGTGGCGGCGGATCTGAAAAGGAAGGGTGGTGGCGGCTAGGGTTTGGAGTTTGGAGAGAAGAAGAGGAGGAGGAGAAGGGTGGTGGCGGCGGATCTGAAAAGAGAAGGGTGGTGGCGGCTAGGGTTTGGAGAGAAGAAGAAGAGGAGGAGAAGGGTGGTGGTGGTGGTGGCGGTGGCGGGTCTGAGAGAGAGAGCAGAGGTTGATAGAAGAAGAGAATGAGAGTTGAGAGGTTGGGATTGGGACGGCTAGGTTTGGGAGGGTTAAAAATTTTAGTGGGTGGGGTAATGGGCTAGGGTTTCTGAAGCCTTTTTTTTTTTCCTCCCCTCACTCACACACAATGGGCTGGGCCGCTGGAGGAACTATTTTTTTTTATCCCTAATCGGTCGGGCCGGTCGGTTCAGAACCCAGACCGACCCCGACCGAACCAGACCGGTTAAAACCGGTTTTTTTTAATTGTAAGACCCGATAACCTACCCGACCCGCCCGAAAAGCCTTTTTTTTTGCCACGGGCCGGTCGGGTTCGGTCGGGCCAAAAAATGTTGAACAGGCCTACCAGCCACAATACAATAGGTTGGAACGTGATTGCTTGACTATTGAGAGCAACTTTTCTTGAGCCGTTTTCCCCGGGTTAGCCCTAGTTTTATTAGAAAACTGAAGAACCTTTCTATTGGAATAATTTATTGGATTATGGTAGTCATGCTTGGTTAAACCTCCGTAGGTATTTGGGGTGTCCGGTTTAACTCTTTTGATTTACTTTTAGACTTGTGAATCATATTTTTATTTATGAATTTCTAATCTTTTATCTATGAATCTTTATGCATGAAGATTAACTAATTTGTAGAAAATAGGGATCCGGTGAGAAATTGATTAAGAACTTTTACACCTTAGAGATAAGGGTAAATTCTAGTTGTGTTGGCTAGTAACTAAGTACTTTAAGAGATTAGTGTTAGCAGTTTAATTGGAAGTTCTACGTAGTTAAGACATTATCACATAGAAACTTAGGTAAGCACCATAAATAAGTTAGCAAATTCATAAGTTAATTAATCTTTTAAGAACATAAGTGAGATTGATGAAATTCTATCTCAGGTACTTCCCCTTTTGATTGCTTTCAATACTACGTACTTGATTTTCACTGAATTTTACAACTTTAAATTAAGTTATTTTTCAACAATTATTCACCCCCAAAACCTTTTTACTTAGTCCTTTAAGTTATTTAATAGATTAAATTGATTTAGACAACCACAATCATTGATTTCGATATTTTATTACTGCTTAACAAATAACTACACTTGCCTAGGAGTTATCAAAGTTTTTGGCGCCGTAGCCGAGGATTGCGCTTTAGTGGGTTTGGATCCTCTCATGTGTAAAAAAACTTGAGAGTGTCAAGTTTCATCATCTCACCATTAACTTTTGTGTAGGTAATAAATGAAAAATAAAATAAAATAAAATTAATGGTGAGATGATGAAACTTGACACTCTCAAGTTTTTTTACACATGAGAGGATCCAAACCCCGCTTTAGTCTATAATAATCGAACCTATTTCTTGCTTTTAAGACTTTATTTTTGTTTTCTTTACTTCTCTTGTGCAGGTATTACTTATGTTGGTTTGCTAGTGTATGCGAGGTACCGTTGACTGTAATTCTCTTCTTTTTGATCATGAGATCGAGAAGATTGCTCGTAGAAATCGAGCTCTAATAGAGAAAGCAAAAACAATGGCAGAGACTGAGACACAAGAGGAGATAGAAGCAAGACTCTGGGTTGAGTATGAGGCGAGATGGGAAACTGAATTTGAAGCTCGGAGGCTTCGCTAGACACAAGAAGAAAAAGGAGAATACGCAGACCGATCAAATAAAGAAAGTCTACGCATGATTGTCAACTCTGACCAAAAGGAGAATACCAATTCAGAGCATAAGGAGGAGAAGGTAAAAGGTGGGTGCTTTCAATGGAAGCCAAAGCGTAAGAAAAATGAAAAATCTCCTATCCCTCTTAATTCAAAATTTAATGATTGTGTGTTAGCTCTTGACGTTGCATGTAAAAATTTAACTAAGGTTTGTGCTCGGTTGAAATATCTCGCAAGTGCAATGCACCATGAGATGAACCACGGATGACATTCTGAGTCTAAGGGAGTCTAGCAAAGACTATAAAATTGCACTTCTTGGGAGACAACCCAAGTGATAGTTTTAGTTTTATTTGGTTTTATTTCTTAAGTCTAATGTCAATTTAGTTTTGCTTTCTTAGTTTGAATAATTATTCAGTTTCCTAATTCGTAGTGTTAGTATTATTAAACAAAAAATAACATGGAAAAATTCTGCCACTCATGGCCACTGGAATTTGCAGCGCAGGAATGGAGCTATTTTAGTGCAATTTCCACGCTATTGCGCCATCATGCGAGTAGCACAGCGCTTCTGGAATTTCTAGCACTGAATTTGGCGCAGTTTTGGTGTATTTTCCGCGCTATCGCGTGAGGCCAGAGGGACAAACACGCTACTGGAAAACATAGCTGGATTTGGTGCCATTCGTGTAGAAAATTGGTGCGACAGCACCAAGTCTGAAACTTTAAAAAAATAGAAGATTTTGTTTTGCTTTAAAATCAACATCACTATATCTTAAGCTTATCTTTTCTTAAAAAAATCTTATCTTTTCACTTTATTCTCCTTTCACTTTATTCTCCTTTCACCCAGAGATTTTGCTCGAATCCTTGTTCTTTTATCCATGCGTGTCCCTCTCTACCAAGGTATGTTTCATCTAATATATTCTTCTTCTTTTATACTCACTTTTCCATGCTTGAGGGCAAAAATAGAATGATGATTTCTCATTATGCATTTTCGGACTTTGTTCTTTAAACACGTTATTTGGCTGTTGAGTGAGTGCTACCATGATTGAGAGGAAGTATTGAGGTGGTTCTTGTTAGAATAGAATATTAGCGAGACGCTTTGAGGTCCGGGCACCGCGGCGGGGCACAAGGGACGACGTTGCAGTCGGGTTGTATTTTGTGTCTTTCATTGATAAATAATTGAGTAGTTATATACAAAGGTCCTAGGCTAATAGTTAACTAGAAAATAAATCTAAGCTAGATTACATGCGTAATTACATTATAATAAATTAAGAATAAATATTATAATATTATATTCTAACAATTATATGTTAAAATTGCATGTTTGATTTATGTGCTAACCAAGTGTTTGATGAATTGACTCAACGAAATTTGAACATGTTTTTGCCCTTCTTTAAGTGATTTTACTCCCCAATTTTATTTCCTCCGATTACTTAAGTAGGCCTGGAATGAATTTAAGTTATAATTACTATGGAAGATGGTTGATTACTTGAGGTTGTTCTTTGTGAAGAAAAAGAAAGAAAGAGTTTCTTTGATTATTTTTATCTAACTTTTATGATTGTTTGGAACTCTTATGCTTGTATTGTAGATGAAAAACAAGAGGAAAACAACTTCCAACAAAACACGAAGAATTGTACCGGAAATTGGAGGAAGGAAGGTGATTAAGGAGATGATGGGCTTTTCCATACCATTGCGCATATACACCTAATTCAGCATTGTGATTGACGAATGAAGGTAGCGGAGCGACTGGAGAGGAGTAGGATGATGATGAGCCTCAGAGCTCTGATTGAGGGAGTTCTTTCCCTTATCTTTTTACTGTTTTATTTTTTCTTTATTTTAATTCCTTCTTTTAGTTTTCTTTGTTTCTTATTTAGTAGGAGTCTTGCATGATAGTTTTGTGTGTTCATTGAGTCTACGTCCACCATTTAGTTTCTAGACCCCGAATGAATTCATACCAACACCACCCAACAACTCACCTCTCAAATCCATAATTCACTCACCTCTCCCAACAACATGCCATGTCGCAATAACTTCACAGAACAAGTGTATCAAAAACTTTCGAAGACAAGGCCTTTATCTAGAACTAAAACCACTTGAGGAGTTAAGCATATGAGAAATAATAACTAAGGATTCCGACATCACAAATAAGATGACTAAAATAGAAACTAAATGATGGATACAGACTCAATGAACACTGTAAGACCCGGTGATTTATTTATGTTTTGTATTATTGAAGAATAATATAAAGTACGATGTTTTATTCAGTAAGGAGAAATTACTGATTAATTGTTACTATATCGGTTGTATAGTAATTTATTACGTAATTAGTTATTACGTAAGGCGCGAGTAGTCGATATGCATGCATGCACATGCATGAAATTCGAGTAGTGCATAGAATATGCATAAAAGAGAATTTTCGAAACTTATATCTATTATATTGGAGGAGGATATTTATTTATTTATTTGTTAAATAAATATAAAGAGTTTTGGAATTTTATTTAAATAAAATTTTAATTGGATTTAATGTTATTTGGGAAATAAGATTTAAAAAATTGAAGATATATTTTTCTTCTATGGGTTGGCCGAAATTTGGGTTGAAAGAGGGAAATATTTGAGTTGATTTTCCCAACAAATTTAATGTATTTGGACATTTGTTATTTTAAAAATTAAATCAGTTTTTTTTATTATTATTTATGTATGAGAAGTTTTTTTTTTTAATTTGAAAGTTGGTTGAGGGAAAGGGAGTGGCCGAACCTTCTTGTTAGGGTGATGGTTTTGTTTTTTTCAATTTTGAAATTATTTCCATTTGTTTTAGTGTTTTAATTAAAAGAAAAAAATAAAAAAATATCCTAACAAACTAGAGGGGGGGGGGGGGGGCGGCCAAGGCTTGTTAGAGGAAATCTTGGGAAGTTGGTTACTTGCTTAGTGGAAAAGAAATTATTTGAATCAAAATTAATTAAAATTATATTTTTGCCCTTGGGCTTGGGCTAAAATTAAGAGTTTTATCGTATTTTTACCTCCACATCCTCCACTATAAATAGGAGTCTCAGGTGATGAGAAATCACAACTCAGAGCTCTCCAAATTTTCGTGAGTCTCTCTCTCTCCCTCTCCAGAGTTCTTCTTGACCTCTATAGGAAATAATTCCAATAGTAACTAAGCTCTGCTTCCTCCGGGAAGTAGTGAACTCAAGTATTCTTCTTCTTGTTTACAAGAAGAAGATGTAATATTGGTTGATTTTAGGGGATGGGGTTCGAATATGTGAAGGGGGGAAATGATGCTCCTTTTTCCTTCAAATTCTAACCCTAGTTTGTTGGTCCGTGCAGGTTCGCGCACGGAAAGGTTAGATCGAACGTACTCGATCTCGCGTGGAAAGCATAGCAAAGGTGAGGGCACTTATGTCTAGAGAAGTCTTACTGCTTTCCTGCATGTGAAAAGTTGTATGCGAGTGTGGTTGATAACATGCTTAGTAATAATATTCAATATTATGCTAAGTGATGATATGATGTATGATTTATTATTAAGTTAGTATGATAAATTCATAGTATGCTATAGAACTAGTTAGTTGATGTATGCTAGTTCAAGTATGTCTTATTTGCTAAATGAAATTATGCATGATGTTATTTAATTTCAATAGCATAAGATAAAATGCCTGTCTATTTACTTGAAGTAGTAACATGAGACTAGGATTTTATGATGTTTACTCGCATGCAAGTAAAGATTATGATTAGTGGAACATAGGTCTGGTTAGGACTATGGACCATGAGAACAGTGGTTCCGTTAGAGACAAAACGGATAACTTGCACGCGAGGGTGAATGCGGTTTGAACCGTGATGTTATGACTTGTGGGTGTCTGACCCATGGTGTGTTGTGGTCGTTCCAAGGAACGCCATGATGTTGTGAGCTTTGATCATGGTGTTGTTCGTCTGCTGGACGAATGGTGTTGGATCCAAGGTGAAAGGTGGTTGTGTGAAAAGTGAGGACGCATAGACTGACTGAAACTTAGGCTATGTGATTAACCCTATCGATATAATTCCGTTGAATATATTTTTGGGATATCTAGTTGTTCATAACATGCTTAGACAGGAACTACTTGAGAGTCAGAAGTTGACCCTCGCTATTTTGTTATTTGTTGTTTGGGCGCTTAACGCCAACAGATGGTGATTCTGGACGAGCTGGTGGATCAGGACTGGGAGATTTATCTCCCTAGTTTTGATGATGACTCAGCCTGGGGAACCGACTACCGCCAGGTGAGGAACATATATGTCGGCGGCGCTATCATCTTCAAGCGTGACCCGAGTGGACAGGTTGTGGTGACTCAGCCCCTTAGATGAAGGATTCGGTTTCCTCATGCACCTTCTCGATTTGGACTTCCTGTGGAGATCGCTAGCAGTACGGAGTCTGATCCAGAGGAGATTCCGATTTATGAACCAGGCGAGGGAAGCGAGCCTTCGGTGAACTCGGAGTATCGTAACCCTGCGGAGGGACTTCTAATACCAAAGGAGGAGCCTATGAGCCCAGTGGCGCCACCCGAGTATGGACTCGATGAGGGACTCAAGGATCTTGCACCCGAGGTACTAGATGTGCCGCCATGTTTCAAATGGATCATAGAGGAGTTAAAGCAGTGGAATCTGGAAATGCAAGCGAAGATTCAACAGGGAGCAGAAACGCCAGATCCTTCGAATATGTGGGCTGGACACTATGCAGACTGTAATCAGGACCATGGGTGGAAATGAGAGCGTTGATTTATCTTTAAAGTTTAGTTTGCAAGTACTTTATTTGAATTCTTGATGTAATCAAATCGACGAGTATTACAATGTGGTTTATTTACACACCTGGGTGTGGCCACGTATTTTATTTATTGATGAAGTTTTAATTTTGGATATGTCGATTATCTTTGTTAAATGATTCCGCGCGTTTTGAAACTATTGGTTATTGAAGAGTTTTACGTAAATGGAACTTTTACCACTAAGTAAAGATTAACAAATTAATCGGCGAAAATTCTTTACGAAAATTATAATAGAAAACCCTTGTGTTGGCATCAAGATGGGGAGAACTTGATTGTTGGACCTGAATTAGTTCAGCAAACCACAGAAGAGGTGAAGCGAATCCAAGAGAAGATGAGGGTTTCGCAGAGTCGTCAGAAAAGTTATGCTGACAATCGCAGGAAGGAGTTGGAGTTTCAAGCTGGAGATCATGTCTTCTTGCGGGTTACCCCGATGACAGGTGTCGGAAGGGCGATCAAGTCAAAGAAGCTTACTCCAAAGTTTATCGGACCGTACCAGATTATGGAGCGTGTTGGACCCGTGGCGTATAGGATTGCCTTACCGCCGTTTCTATCCAACATACATGATGTGCTGCATGTGTCGCAACTTCAGAAGTATATGGCTGATGATTCTCATGTGATTGAACCTGATGATATTCAGCTGAAGGATGATATAACGATGGAGATGCCGCCATCAAGATCGTCGACAAAAGCACCAAGCGCTTGAGGAACAAGGAGGTGTCCTTGGTGAAGGTGATGTGGAATCAAGCGACGGGTGATGCTACTTGGGAGATAGAAGATAAAATGCGGGAATCACATCCCGAGTTGTTTGTAGACCCTTAAGTTTCGGGGTCGAAACTATTTTAAGGGGGGAGTATTGTAAGACCCGGTGATTTATTTATGTTTTGTATTATTGAAGAATAATATAAAGTACGATGTTTTATACAGTAAGGAGAAATTACCGATTAATTGTTACTATATCGGTTGTATAGTAATTTATTACGTAATTAGTTATTACGTAAGGCGCGAGTAGTCGATATGCATGCATGCACATGCATGAAATTCGAGTAGTGCATAGAATATGCATAAAAGGGAATATTCGAGACTTATATCTATTATATTGGAGGAGGAGATTTATTTATTTATTTGTTAAATAAATATAAAGTTTCGCCGATTAATTTGTCTATTATAATTTTCGTAAAGAATTTTCGCCGATTAATTTGTTAATCTTTACTTAGTGGTAAAAGTTCAATTTACGTAAAACTCTTCAATAACCATTAGTTTCAAAACGCGCGGAATCATTTAACAAAGATAATCGACATATCCAAAATTAAAACTTCATCAATAAATAAAATTCGTGGTCACACCCAGGTGTTTAAATAAACCACATTGTAATACTCGTCGATTTGATTACATCAAGAATTCAAATAAAGTACTTGCAAACAAAACTTTAAAGATAAATCAACGCTCTCATTTCCACCCATGGTCCTGATTACAGTCTGCATAGTGTCCAGCCCACATATTCGAAGGATCTGGCGTTTCTGCTCCCTGTTGAATCTTCGCTTGCATTTCCAGATTCCACTGCTTTAACTCCTCTATGATCCATTTGAAACATGGCGGCACATCTAGTACCTCGGGTGCAAGATCCTTGAGTCCCTCATCGAGTCCATACTCGGGTGGCGCCACTGGGCTCATAGGCTCCTCCTTTGGTATTAGAAGTCCCTCCGCAGGGTTACGATACTCCGAGTTCACCGAAGGCTCGCTTCCCTCGCCTGGTTCATAAATCGGAATCTCCTCTGGATCAGACTCCGTACTGCTAGCGATCTCCACAGGAAGTCCAAATCGAGAAGGTGCATGAGGAAACCGAATCCTTCATCTAAGGGGCTGAGTCACCACAACCTGTCCACTCGGGTCACGCTTGAAGATGATAGCGCCGCCGACATATATGTTCCTCACCTGGCGGTAGTCGGTTCCCCAGGCTGAGTCATCAGAGTCATCATCAAAACTAGGGAGATAAATCTCCCAGTCCTGATCCACCAGCTCATCCAGAATCACCATCTGTTGGCGTTAAGCGCCCAAACAACAAATAACAAAATAGCGAGGGTCAACTTCTGACTCTCAAGTAGTTCCTGTCTAAGCATGTTATGAACAACTAGATATCCCAAAAATATATTCAACGGAATTATATCGATAGGGTTAATCACATAGCCTAAGTTTCAGTCAGTCTATGCGTCCTCACTTTTCACACAACCACCTTTCACCTTGGATCCAACACCATTCGTCCAGCAGACGAACAACACCATGATCAAAGCTCACAACATCATGGCGTTCCTTGGAACGACCACAACACACCATGGGTCAGACACCCACAAGTCATAACATCACGGTTCAAACCGCATTCACCCTCGCGTGCAAGTTATCCGTTTTGTCTCTAACGGAACCACTATTCTCATGGTCCATAGTCCTAACCAGACCTATGTTCCACTAATCATAATCTCTACTTGCATGCGAGTAAACATCATAAAATCCTAGTCTCATGTTACTACTTCAAGTAAATAGACATGCATTTTATCTCATGCTATTGAAATTAAATAACATCATGCATAATTTCATTTAGCAAATAAGACATACTTGAACTAGCATACATCAACTAACTAGTTCTATAGCATACTATGAATTTATCATACTAACTTAATAATAAATCATACATCATATCATCACTTAGCATAATATTGAATACTAATACTAAGCATGTTATCAACCACACTCGCATACAACTTTTCACATGCAGGAAAGCAATAAGACTTCTCTAGACGGAAGTGCCCTCACCTTTGTTATGCTTTCCACGCGAGATCGAGTACGTTCGATCTAACCTTTCCGTGCGCGAACCTGCACGGACCAACAAACTAGAGTTAGAATTTGAAGGAAAAAGGAGCATCATTTCCCCCCTTCACATATTCGAACCCCATCCCCTAAAATCAACCAATATTACATCTTCTTCATGTAAACAAGAAGAAGAATACTTGAGTTCACTACTTCTCGAAGGAAGTAGAGCTCAGTTACTATAGGAATTATTTCCTATAGAGGTCAAGAAGAACTCTGTAGAGGGAGAGCGAGAGACTCACGAAAATTTGGAGAGCTCTGAGTTGTGATTTCTCATCACCTGAGACTCCTATTTATAGTGGAGGATGTGGTGGTAAAAATACGATAAAACTCTTAATTTTAGCCCAAGCCCAAGGGCAAAAATATAATTTTAATTAATTTTGATTCAAATTAATTTCTTTTCCACTAAGCAAGTAACCAACTTCCCAAGATTCCCTCTAACAAGCCTTGGCCGCCCCCCCCCCCCCTTCTAGTTTGTTAGGATATTTATTTATTTTTTCTTTTAATTAAAACACTAAAATAAATGGAAATAATTTCAAAATTGAAAAAAACAAAACCATCACCCTAACAAGAAGGTTCGGCCACTCCCTTTCCCTCAACCAACTTTCAAATTAAAAAAAAAACTTCTCATACATAAATAATAATAATAAAAAACTGATTTAATTTTTAAAATAACAAATGTCCAAATACATTAAATTTGTTGGGAAAATCAACTCAAATATTTCCCTCTTTCAACCCAAATTTCGGCCAACCCATAGAAGAAAAATATATCTTCAATTTTTTTAAATCTTATTTCCCAAATAACATTAAATCCAATTAAATTTTTATTTAAATAAAATTTCAGAACACTTTATATTTATTTAACAAATAAATAAATAAATCTCCTCCTCCAATATAATAGATATAAGTCTCGAAAATTCCCTTTTATGCATATTCTATGCACTACTCGAATTTCATGCATGTGCATGCATGCATATCGACTACTCGCGCCTTACGTAATAACTAATTACGTAATAAATTACTATACAACCGATATAGTAACAATTAATCAGTAATTTCTCCTTACTGAATAAAACATCGTACTTTATATTATTCTTCAATAATACGAAACATAAATAAATCACCGGGTCTTACAATTCTCCCCACTTAAAATAGTTTCGACCCCGAAACTTAAGGGTCTACAAACAACTCGGGATGTTACAATTGGTATCAGAGCCGACCTCTCCCAGTACGGTGTGGTTCGGGGACGAACCAAGCGAAAGTTGGTGGGCCTGTGACGCCCGGGGCCGACGAGGGCGGGGAGTGATCGCCGGTGCAGTGAGGCATGGACAAGGAGCGGCTCCTGGCAGGCTTCTAGGCGGAGGGGCACATGAATGAATCGATATCGCACCCGAAAAAGAGGTATTCCGAGACTGTATAGGGATGGACTATACAGTTGAGGAGGGCATAAGAGATTTGATTGGTACTACTCATGACAACAAGTTGCAACTTCTTTTCGGGAGCCCAACTCATAAGAACTCCATGGTTAAGTGTGCTAGCCTTGGAGCAATAATATGATGGGTGACCTCCTGGGAAGTTTTCCCGGGAAGCGCGCGAGTGAGGACAAAGTGCGCTGAAAAGACTCGTGTTGTTACCGTGAGGCCAGTCGTCAAGTCAGGATGTTACAAACACACTGAACTATCTTGCAAAAAACCTACTAAATAAGAAACAAAGAAAATTAAAAGAAGGAATAAAAATAAAGAAAAAATAAAACAGTAAAAAGTTAAGGGAAAGAACTTCCTCAATCTGAGCTCTAAGGCTCATCATCATCCTACTCCTCTCCATCCGCTCCACTACCTTCTTTCATCAATCACAATGCTGAATTAGGTGTATATGCGCAATGATATGAAAAAGCCCCATCTCCTTAATCACCTTCCTTCCTCCAATTTCCGGTACAATTCTTCGTGTTTGGTTGGAAGTTGTTTTCCTCTTGTTTTTCATCTACAATACAAGCATAAGAGTTCCAAACAATCATAAAAGTTAGATAAAAATAATCAAAGAAACTCTTTCTTTGTTTTTATTCACAAAGAACAACCTCATGTACAGTGGCGGAACTAGGAAAAATAATATGAGGGGGCTAAAATAAAATATGAAACAGAAATATAAAGTTTTTTATTTGGAATGAACTCAAATATACACAAAAATTAATGACTAAACTGAATTATATACTCATTGAAAATTTATTATAATTATATTAATAATGTTGGAAATTTGCTAGTTCATTTTTTACAAATGTTTCTCTTGAAAAAAACATATAAATTTGTCAAAATTGAAGTATTATTAAAAAATCCTTCTAAGAGAGTTTTGAACCACCAAGAAATATTTTAATTCTTGAACTAATTAATTGTATAAAAGTTATTAAGTATTAATAAGTGAATTATCTTTCAAAAATAAATAAATAAGTGAATTAACATAATAGCATAAAAAATAAGTTTGTCAAAATGGAATATTAATCAAAAAATGACTTGGGGAGGATTTGAAGACACTACCAAATAGTCATAAATCACAAGTACCAACCATTGAGACAACACACATCATTTGCCAAAACATGCATCGTGGTATATATATAACAAATAAAATATGACGTTTGGGGGGACTGCATCCCTCCCCTGTCTCAACGTGGCTCCGCCACTGCTCATGTAACCAACCCTCTTCCATAGTAATTATAACTTAAATTCATTTCAAACCTACTTAGTAATCGGAGAAAATAAAATTGGGGAATAAAATCACTTAAAAAAGTGCAAAAATATGTTCAAATTTCGTTGAGTCAATTCATCAAACACCTGGTTAGCACATAAATCTAATATGCAACTTTAACATAGAACCACTCCAATACTTCCTCTCAATCATGCTATAGTGATTCAAAAGTGTTTGGTGTAACTATGCACAAATTTTTCCTTGTGCATAATCAATTTTTCCAAATAAATGTAGGAAAGAGATTCATGAAATCAATATATATTAGAATAAAAGAACTTCCATCAGGCTGATTTAGTGACGTGTCATTCTCACGTTAATTCTTAGTGACGTGTCATTCTCACGTTAATTATCATAAAACAAATTCCACGTGTCATTCTAAGGTTAATTCTAATAAAAAAATACATTTTTAAATTTTAGATTTGATTTGGATTTAGGTTGTTTATTTCTTGATTTTATCTTAATTTATTTTTGATTTATTTTTAGAGTATTAATTAATTTTTATGGTATATTTATTGGATTATTTTAAATAGAGATAATATCTATTTAAATAGAGATAGGTTTAGATAGATTTAGTTTCTTTTTATTTAGATTAATAATAAACAAAAGCTTAACAGATATTCAACAGAGTCCTTATATATCTTTGGCTTCTACACATTGACTTCTATACATTTTCAGGACTTTTGAGTTAAATAACATTTGTGATTTTTTCTCCTTGATTCGTAGGTTGAAGAAAGTATTCGTAATGATGGGGTTAATCTCATGGCAGAGCGGTGTGATTACCTTTGAGACTAACGATATTGCTCAGGTTGGTGCTATGATCTATGATGGAAAAATTGATGTATGGATTCTAATCATTTAGTACTTTATCCCTTTTTTTTAGATTTATGGTTCTGGAAAGTGATATCATTTTCTCTTCCTATTTTCATATTTTTTTGATGGCCCAAAGTTAGGTCAAGGTTGATGGGGATATCTAGAAGAAGGAGCATGGGATGCTATCATTGAAAGGTTTGGACTTTACATGACATTTACTATTTAGTTTTTAGATTCATGTCATGCCTTAAAAGTAGTAATCTCCTTAGCACATGTGAGAGAGAATTTGATTTGAGTTTCTGGCCATTTATATTTGATTGATTGTTTAGTCCTTTATATGCATCTTCTATAAACAGTCTGCAAAGTGTTTAGTTAGTAATTATGGGTGCTAAGGTAACATATGTCCTACTATATGATAGGTGTCTAATTCAGATTGCAGGCTTAGACTTAATGTAGAACACGGATGTTGTTATTTGGTAGAACATAGATGAAATACCAACCATATTGTTGTGTTTTTGGATGATTTTATGATATTTTTCTTGCATTCTTACAAAGTTTTCTTCAACACATTGAATGCACTATTTCCCTATGAACAATAATTTTAAATTCAAAAAAAATTAACTTTCAATTTTTTTTAATTCAAACAAAAAATTAAAGTTAAATTTTCATCCAACAATTTTGTATTGAATCTAAAGGAAAAATTTATGTTTGTTTTTCTCTTATGTTGTGAGTTTTTTATTTTATTTTTAGAGTATTAATTAATTTTTATTGAATTTTCATATTTTTATTTAATTCAGGAATTTATAAATTTTTATTTTTGATTTGTGAGGTTTTGGTAGTTTTTATCTATCCTTAATTAGCACATTTTTAAATTTTAGATTTGATTAGGATTTAGTTTGTTTATTTCTTGATTTTATCTGTGGGTCTTTTATTTTATTTTGGATTTATTTTTAGAGTATTAATTAATTTTTATCGTATTTTTATTGAACCCGTGCGATGCACGGGGAATACGTATGTCGTATTTTATATGTAAATCAATACGTTGATTTTTTAAATATAATAAACAAAGATGAAATATAAGAGTCTGAAATGAGAAGTAAACGATTGATTAACTAATAAAAGGATTGGTTAACGAAATCTAAAATTCTACATAACATATAAGGTGACAGATTTCTCGTATTTGATACATCAATCAATACGTTTTTTTATACGTCAGTCAATATGTTGATTATTTAAAATATATTAAACAACGGATGAAATTGAAGAGTCTGATACGTTGAGCATAGTGGCGGAAAAGTCTTAAATTGAATCACTTGTTTGAAATTCATGCGGTTGAATAACTAATAAACAAAGATGAAATAGAAGTGTCTAAAATGCGAAGCAAACGACTGATTAACTAATAAAAAGATTGGTTAACGAAACATCAAATTCTCCAAAACATATAAGGGGACGGTTTTATGGTGTCTAATAAACAGTAGCTGAGTTACTCTGCAGTGAGCGCGATTATGCACGTCAATTTTCGCTCACACGTTCTCGAAAACTTCTTTGTAGACAACATTGCGCGTGGAGCTCGAAACCACCCCTTGCTCATCCACAATGAGCACCTTCAGGCCTTTTCTAGACTTCACCCTTGAGAGAGCGACATACAGTTGTCCATGAGTAAACACAGGCCTCGGAAGGTACAAACCGACATGAGAAAGGGACTGGCCCTGACTGTTGTTTATAGTCATCGCGAAGCATAAAGTCACCGGGAACTGCCTTCGAGAGAACTTGAAGGGAAGACCAGAGTCAGAAGGCGTTAAGGTTATCCTCGGAATGTACTCAGTTTTACCCAGCCTGATTCCTGATAAAACAGTCGCAACAATTATATACTGAGTAAGATGAGTGACCCTCAACCGGGTCCCATTACACAGACCGACCGCTTGGTCTATGTTCGAAGAAGCATGATCGAAACTCCAACTTTCAATATCCTCATCCGATCTACGTGGGGTATCGTAGCTCAAGTACTCTCTCTCGACACCAGGAAGCTTTGACAGCATGTAATTGTTAACTTGCTCGACGCTCTCGAGTGTACGGGCGAGAATCACTCTTTCCTGGAAGTACGAATCATTTTCCAAGTTCGCCACTAAGTCCGGATAAGCAAAATTAACCAACTCAAGAAGAGGATCAGGACCTTGTCCGATCAACAAATCTGATGAAATTTCAATTGTTGTTTGAGCCTCGTCGATGGTGTCAACTGTTTCATCGCCCACCTTAAGAATCCACTCTGCCAACTCTCTTATACTATTTTAAAAGTACTTCACGTACGTACCTCCCGATTGGAGTTGAGCTTAAAACCCAGTAATTAATACATAAATAGATATAACGATTTCTAATCTTAGGATGATATATTTTTCTATATATGTTCTTACTTCTAAATCTATTGTAAAAAATAAAGAAAAATACTAAAATCATTTTAAATTAGATTTAAAATGTTTTTTTGTTACAAAAATGAAATTATTTATATGTAAAACATTCCTCCTCATGCAATTAAAATAAATAAATGTAACAATATATATATATATATATATTAATCTTTTCTTTTCTAGTCTCAGTACGACATATATTTACTACCAAATTTTCATTATTGTATGTATATTTACTCATAATTATTAAAAACTATGAAAAATGTACTTAAAGAATATATAAATGTATTTTTCTATTAATTTGTACATAAACTATTTTCATGTAAAATGCTTCTCCCATGAGAGCTTTTAATTCTTTAGTTTGTAAAAAACTACTTGTGTATGAAAAATAGCTGAAAAATTAAAACCAAATCTACGAATACGAAACAGTTAGAAAGTATAAATTATAAATCAAAATCAAAGCTCTAAAGCTATATAAAGCACAATATGTCCCATTTAAGATCAACTTGTTTGAGAGCATTAACAACACAATTTAGTTTCCGTACAAACACGAAAAAAATCAGATACAGAGTGAGAATCTTTGCTACCATGTCCACATACAGAAGAGTTGTACTGCTTTGCAGCTGCAACCTTCTTTTTGGTCACACTTGAAGGTGCTTCTTCATGTGTTGGAGGTTTTGACCTTTCCTTTGCAGTGCTTGTAGTTTCCTCGACTTTTGAAGACATCATTTCATCCTTTGACTTGAACACATTAAACCAGCCACTACCCATTTTATAAAGCTTTTGAGACTTCTGTACGGATGCTCTATTTCACCAACCACTACCAGCAACGAAAATCACATAGCCTTCTTCACCATAAGATTCCAAGGAACTTAGCTCTTACTTCTGTCAAACAGGAAAATAAATGGCAGTGAATCAATGAACTTGCATCAACACTTTTTTTTTATCTGATCTAAAATAAAAATTGCAAAACTTCAACAAAGAGACAAAGAATACAAATATCTATAGTCTATAGTCATTAAATCTGAAGCAACAACTTGTTACTAACAAATGAAAATAAACAAAAATAAAAAATCAAGTGCTCAAAATAAAAATAAAAAACACAACCGGGAAAATGGTGATCACAAAAACCCAATTTCAACTGGACAAACTGTCGGAGCAAGTAAGCAAATGCAGTTTTAAGGAATTGATTAAATTTAACAGAGAAAAAATGGAACAATATGTCCTATGTGGGATCTGAGGTTATAAAAAATGGGGTGAAAAGATTTACATTTTTGGCTGCAGCACTGAAATCTTCTCGATGTGGGATCTGAGGATTTTGGGAAAGGACTAACCTTGGACTATTGGCAGAGATTTCAGAGGCCCCTTTGCTTTCTCGGTTCTTCTCATGTTCGTCGCTCCCTCTCTGCTTCAAGCCCTTCATGTATTCCTTTCTATCAGGGTTATCTTCCTGTGGTCGATTATATGTTGTCCATACAGGCTCGCTGAACAACCTCATCAACTGCACACAGATATGCACAGAAACAGAACAACTAATGATTAATCAATCCATAAAAGCTTTGAATCTTTATCTATTGAAACATACTTAATCTCTAGAGTCTTAATGGTTGTGGTTAGAATGAGATAGTTCCAAACCTTCACATAGTTACTTGTGTCAAGACTAAAATATTTAGGAATTCAAGTGTAGGTATGAAGTCCTACTTTGGTCCATTACGTGCTAGATAAAAATAACTTAAACCGCTAGAGATTCCTAAATTCACTACAGTCAGGGGTAATTTTGAGTATTTAGGACTCATTTGGGTTCTAGAAAATACCCTCCGATGCCATAAGTTATTTACCTATGCTTCTTTTCATTTTACTATTCTGAAACAGGTCTTCTTTTCTAGAAATAATTATGCTAACTTATTAAGCAAGCCACTAAGTTTGAATGCCAGCTTAGAAGAATAGAAACAATCAATTTGCCTTCCACATGATATGCATTTGTCACTAAACTAAATTTTTATTTCAATTAAAAAATGATTATATATATGCTTTACTTGTTATTTATAGAGAGAGACCAAAAGTAGAAATCACCCATGCACATCGAGATTGCACCAAAGCGATAGTCCTTGCCCCGACGCTTCATCTCATTCAGCAAAGTTGCAACACAACGTGCACCTGTAGCGCCCAAAGGATGCCCAAGAGCAATGGCACCACCATTGACATTGACCTTTCTGGTATCAAGTCCCAATTTCTTGCAGGAATAAACAAACTGCGACGCAAATGCCTACAAAAGACCAATGTATCGCTAAGCGCTTAGTACAATATTTATTCAAGTTCCACTTGTGCGCCTCCACCTAGTAACAAACACAAACACTCTCAATTTCTTTCGATTAAGACACGAAACGCTAATAAACAACTTAGACCCAATAACCAACATCCAAATGAAATTGGATAAAAACAAATAAACAATCCTATTGAATATGATGAGTAAAAGCAGATTGTCGACATTGTTCCTGTAAATGGTACAAAAACATAATATAGATGACAGAAACATGATGAGTAAAAGAGCATCAATTTTAAAAATTTAGATTGAAAAGCACCATCCAAATATACCTCAACAGAAGAGTGACTGCATCAAAGAAACCTTGAAGAACTGAAGCTAAAACACAAATCAGAAAAACATGGTTCAAAAAAAAGCACTGTGAATGACTCAGAGAAGGAAACAATGTTTTGTCTTTAACTTACTTGAAGGTCTAAGCGAAGTGGCACTTGAGTTTCTTCAACTTTTGCGTAATTAAAGTTGAAGAAAATGTGTAATTGAGAAGGGTAAAAACCTATAGAATAGAAGGGAAAACAGTATAGCAAATGAGTAATTCAAAATACAAATTGAAACAATATATCCCTCTGAACCCCATTTGTTTGATTCCTTATTAGCAACAGCCAAGGCAAAGGACAATTACAATTAGCACAACTAACAGAAGATAAAAGAAAAATACCAATTCGCAACCAACGCGCAGCCCAGCTCCGACTTGGATCCATGACTGAAATAATCCTGTAGCAAAAAAAAATCAACAACAAAATGAGAATGGAGAAATTCTAAAGAGGGGTTTCAATTTCAATTCCTCAGCGAAATCAATCAGTTCAACAGACTGAAAACAGAAAAATAATTAGTAACCTCAAAACAACCATAAACAACAAAAAAGCTTGCCAAATCAATGTGTACTCCACTCTACTCACAATTTGATGTTGCAAAGCACCCTCAAGCAAAACCTCATGCATAGGCTTGGGAGCAATCCACTCCTGCAATTGGCAATCAATTGATTTCAAAAATTTGGGGGGTTTTCAACAAAATCAAAACTTGGATAAGTACCTTACACAACATGTGCATGAGCGAAACTAAAATGGATCTCCAAAACTGGTGAGACTGGTAACGATGGGGAAGAAAATAACCAGAATGAGGATGAGAAGAATGATAATCCCAATACACATCCACTTCCTGCTCCGGTTTGTGAAGGGACTTGCTCTCTTCGTTGGCTTGTTAGAGCTTTCCGAGAATTTCACGGAGATCGCCGATTTCGATTCTCACTCGCTCTGCTTCTTGCAGGAAGAGATATTCATTGATATGATGCATAGTAGTTTCTGGAAAGACAAACTAAAGAAATTAAAAATTCTTACTTCTTTTCAATGGCTTGCTTCTCATACCTCTTTTATGTTCAAGCCCTCTCAAGGAATACCATAAACATCCTTCTCCTCCCGTGTTTGTACAGGAACAGAATTGCAAAAGTGTACCCAGGAGGTCCATGCTATGCTGTAAATGAACATCTGCATTCCATTCAAAATTGTTAATTTAGTGCTTTAATAATAAGATGGCCTTTTTATGATTTCACAAAAAGAAAAATGCAAGAAAGGGTGGTGGGGCCGTAGAGCACCGGAGAATCACCTCCGCCACTGAGGAGGTGGCGCTGCTCTGGTTGCTGTTGTTGTCGTTCCATGCAATACGGTGAACGTATGAATTAAGCTTGGTGGCGTTAGGGTTTGGGCGCAGAGAGAAACAAAGTCACAGGAGGAAGAAGAAGATTTCAGATTAGAATAATACGTTGATGGTGAGCGGCGTAAATTGAGGGCCCGTTTGGTGCGACGTATAGTATAAGGCCTGATAGTATAAGGCCTGATAGTATTAGGCCTGATAGTATAAGCCCTGATAAATTTCTTATACTATCCAGCGTTTGGACATACACTGTATAATTTACCATATCGTTTAAATTAATGCAATTTTATGTTTAATGAAGTATTGAATAATGATATAAAATAAAAATCAAATATGGAGGTGATTATAACGGTGGTGGCGGTGGTGATGGAAGTAGTGGTAGGTTGGTGGTGGTGGTGGCAATGGTGGTAGGTTGGTGTTGGTGGCGGTGGTGGTGACAGTGGAGATAGGTTGGTGGTGGTGGTGGCAGCGATGGTGGTTGTGGTGGTGGTGATGATAGGGTGGTGGTGGTGGTGGTAAGGCGGTGGCGGCTACAGTGGAGGGTGGAGGCAATGGTGGTGGTGGTGGCGGCGATAGGGTGGTGGTTGTGGTGGCGATAGGGCGGTGGCGGTGGTGGTGGCGGCAACATCGGTGGTGGCGGTGGTGGCAGCGATGGTGGTTGTGGTGTTGGCGACGATAGAGTGTGGTGGTGGTAGTAAGGCGGTGGCGGCTTAGTAGGGTGGTGGTGACGGTGGAGGGTGGAGGCAATGGTGGTGGTGGTGGTGGTGGCGATAGGGTGGTGGTTGTGGTGTCGGTGGTGGCGGCGATTATGGTGGTGGTGGCGATAGGGTTGTGGTGGCGGCGATTATGGTGGTGGTGGCGGTAGGGCGGCGGTGGTGGTGGTGGTGGTGGTGGCAACACCAGTGGTGACGGTAGGGCGGTGGTGGCGGCGGCGGCGGTGATCGGATGGTGGTGGTGGTGGTGGTGGTGCCAATGGTGGTGTAAGTTGGCAGCAATAGAGGGTGGTGGTGATGGTGACTTATACGTCGCAACCTTATCATGTCTTATACATCACTCACATGATGGATTAAATAATACGTCATTTTAACGTATAAGGGGACTTTGATGGATAAGCTTATACAATACAATGTCATCACCAAACAATGGATAAACTCATAATGTATTGTATAAGCTTATACTATCATGCCTAATACGGCGTGCCAAACGAGCCCTGAAAGAGGAGGAGGAAGAGTTTAGGTTTAGCACGTGTAAAATATCTGGAGAAATAAGGTAAGGGCAAATAGGGCCAAGGTGGAAAAGGTGATGTGTAAATAATTAAGTTAGAATTAATCTCGGAGCGACACGTCACTAACTTGACCTGTGAGAGCGACACGTCATGCTATAAGTTGTTCTTTTCTAATATATATTGATATTGATATTGATATTGATATTGATATTGATTGATATTGATATTGATATTGATTGATGTAAGCATGTAACAGAAGGAGAAATTAATCAGGGACTACCAGGTTAGTTAGATGTTATTATAGTAGTTACTTAGTACTAGGATGAGATGAACTATAAATAGAGGGAAATTTTATGAGTTTTTATTGTGATTTGCTAGATTTTGGTAGTTTTTATTTATCTTTAATTATTACTTTAATAAATTTTTTATTTGATTAGAATTTAGATTGTTTATTTCTTGATTTTATCTTAATTAAAAAAATATTTTCTAAAATTCGACCTGGAAATACTGGGATGCACACTCCTTTAATTCATATTTTAATTTCATTCAAAAAATATATCATGCACTCATGAATTAAAAATAAACATGAAATATCAACGTTTTTTTTTTACTAGAAATTATGTAAAATCAAAGTAAAAACTAGCAAAAATCACTAAAAAAAAAATCAGCCACCATGTAACATTATATTTAATGTAAATGAAAATTTTAAATTCCTCATCTCTTGATTGTAGAGCCGTGCTATTTTAGGTGATAAACTAGGTAATTTATTATTTTTCGTTTATAAAAAATTTCATGTGTTATTCCATTAGAAAGTTTCTCTTCTGTTGACACGTGTCATTCCATATTTCAAAAGATTTGCTCTAATTATCTAAGATTTACCTAGATTACTCATTACTAAATTTATTTTCAAAATAAATTTTGAAACCGTTTTCATTATATCTTCAAATTAGGAAAATTCTCTAGCCTAATTTACTGCATATTTACCGGAATCCCCTGATTTGTCCTTTTATTTTTTTCATGATCTACAATATAAAAATAAAATATGTAGTGCTGAGATTATAAAATATTAAAATTTTAAAATATTTTTCCTAATTAACTAAGATACTGCATCAACCATCTCATCTCTTATATGTACCTGCAACTCGACTTAAAATTCAAAAAGCAAACATATAACTATCATATCTTATTTCTAACAAACTCAATCTCCTAATATCATAAATTAATTAATTCCATTATAATTTTAATAACCAATAAAAGAAAGCAATAACCGACTCAAAATATATTAAAATACACACTCAATCAAGATACATGAACAATTGAACATGTACACGAAGCATGAGTTTTCCAGAAACATGGACTCAAATACAACTAGATTCTTAAACAAATATGACTAACGGTGTATTATAGCCATTATTGGAGAAGGATTTTGATGTTGGATGCAAACAGATTGGATATGAATGTAGTTTGTGGTGATTTAGGCATTTGATGTTGGATACATTCTTCAACTATATTCTTTAGATTGGAGGATGCATCTTGCTTGCTCCTAGCAAGGTCCTAAAAGGTGTGTGTGGATTCTTTGTTTCAGCACGATTAGAAGAGGGATAGATGTTTGAAGGATTTTTAAAGGCTCTAACAACTATGTTTGTACCTGAGGTATGTTACTTCAAACCGATTTTTTGCACTTTTTTTAGGGGATGGTGAGAAATAATGATCATCCAAGTTTATTTTGGTTTTATTTTTTAAATTCTATCTCTCACGATCAATAACTGTTAGTTAATTTAATTTTAACAAGTGACTATGCTACCTTTGTCAGTTTGATAATTGTACCATTGTTGATTATGCATCTGATTTCTTATACAAAGGTATGTTCTTTACATATAAAACCTTCTATTGTTGTATTTGGAGTCTTATTTTTGTGTAATTGAAGGAGTGATCGCATTCAGAAATTATGCACCTTTTGAAGAAATTTTCTTTTTCACTCTTAAGATGGGAAAACAATTTGATGTTTAGTATTTTGGTCAAGTTTCTGGAACTCTATTCCCTGATTAACCATTGTTTCAATGGAGGTTTGGGAATTAGATTTCCTGTTTAAGAAATAAGTTATTAGAAGCAACTTGAGAGGTAATTCTTGAATGGTTAAAATTAAAACCATACATGCTCGCAATTGATGTCAAGTTTGTGTTCCATCCTGATTCAAGTCTACTCCTTTTTCCAAGTATGCTTACATTGCTTTTCTCCTTCTCTAAAAAGGTGGTTTAGGGCAGCAAAGATTCATTTTTACTGCTTTTATGTCAGTTGTGTGTCACTTTGAGGCTAACCTTCTAATCAAGCATTTTACTTGGAGGCTAACCTAGCTTTTAGCCACTGTTTATGACTTTTAGAAGAATCAGTCAAATTTATATTTAAGATAAAATCAAATCACTGAATCATGTATTTGATCCCAATATAATATATAGATGATTTGAACTGATTGATTATTTCTATTATCTTAGGACTTAGGAGCAAAGCTCCAATTGTGGAAGTGAGGCTCAAGAATTTGACTATTAAGGTTGATTCCTATGTTGTTAGCAGAGCTTTGCAAAATATACCAAGCTCTGCATTGAACATTGTAGTAATACTTCTTGGTACCTGTGGGATAAGTATTGCTATGAGAACAAAGCTTTACTAAGGTTGATCCATTGTTTCTCATATAGAAGCGATTTTACGCGGTCAAAAAAGCATCTCATGTAGTAGCACTTCAAGGGGATCAAAGAAGTAGGTGAAATGTGAATTTTTAGATGGTATGATGTCATATCCAATTAGTACTTATGGAATATATTTGATGATTCACTAATGAAGTGTCGAATATTAATGAGTGAATTTTAGAGCTTGGAGTCATCCAATACCATTAGAGGGAAGAGGTGGAAGAAGAAGAATAGTTAAAAGTTGAACCGTTCAGATTAGGTGAATAAAAGTTAAGAGTAATTATATTTATTTATGTATATAACTATAATAATTTGATAGTAAGAATAATATGAGGAATAAAAAATATTAATACATATGTACTATAAATTTATTAGTGCTAACATATTTGAGTTATGAGATCTCACGGGAAGGAACATTTTACATGAAAAAAGAAAATTTGTACGAGTGAAAAAAAATATTTTTATATAACTTAAGTGTACTTTTAATAATGTAAACAATAATTATATATTTGTGTATTGTTACATATCTAAAACACAAAAGCAATATCTTTTATGTAACACGGGTATACATCTTCGCAAACAAAATTCAGTTATACCTCATATATGCAAAACTTTACAAAACACTAGAATTGAGTGTCTGAATTTATGCTATTTAAATATCTACATCTTTATTATGATTATTCTTACCTTTTTAGTATCTTAAAATTTTTATAATTTAAAATATCGATCGATTTATCAAATACAGTAGACAAATTCCCCGTGCAACGCGCGAGTAAAAAGCACTAGTGAAAATAAAAATTTGAAGAACCAATTGCCTATAAGTTTTTTACTGGGACCAATTTAGATTCTTTTCTATTTGTGTGACACTAAAAAGTAAAAACATATTAATGTCCTTAAGTTTTACTATCCAATAATAATAATAAGCAAAAAAGTGTAGTAGAAATTAAAAAGAAAAGAAAATTGCCAGCAAAGGGGAAGCGTGTGAACTGTGAACTCAGATCCGGGGCGGAGCAACTGCGATACGGCCCGGGAAGAAGCAACCGCTCTTACGCGTGCGGCGGTGCAGTGCGGTGCGGTGCGGCTGAGGGAGTGAGAACCGAGAAGAACGCACATCGGAACAGTCACCAGTTGAATCTCCAGGTACCAATCCTCGTTTGCGCGTTGCCGAAGAGAAACATCACACCAGAAACGTAATCAATGGTACGTGAATCACTCTTCTGTGCTGTTTTCTTTCCAATTCTTGTTACTTGTTTTTGTTAATTCATGTTGAAATGGTTCCAGCGTGATCGAATTGAAGTGTGAACGTGTGTGTTTGTGATGTATGTTGGTGAATGCTGAGAAGATTAAGCTATATCATGTCCGTGATGTGAATGCTAGGTTTAGGTTCTTTTGGTTATGAATTTATTGGTTACGTTGTTTGTTTCGAATTCATTCAAGTGAAGGAAACTGGTAGAAATTGTCATGAAAAGACAATGAAAATTGAAATGTTCCCTTTTCATTTTGATGCTAATTGAATGGGGAGGGTAGTAAAATAGGAAAGGAGTTAGTAAATGGTTGTCTATGTCGTGCTCGCGTGAGATTATGAGAATGAAAGAGGACACAGTAAATGTGTATCGAATTACGCTCTTTTAACCCAAACTGTGTGTTTGTGCTGGAGCTTAGGTGCGCTGCGTGCCTCGGATTTTACATGGTAGTGATGTTAGGCGATCGTGATGATGTTTAGCTTGTTTGAGTGATTGAGTCTCTATCTTTTTTAACTCGGATATGGGGGTGCCAGTTGAACATATCCAAAAGTGAGTGTTACTAAGTACTCCCTCCGGTCCTATTTATAAGCAACAAAAAAAAAAATTCACATAGTTTAAGAAATGTAGTTAAACTAGATAAAATGCATTAAATTTGTCTTGAATCAAAATAAACTTCCAAAATTACCCTTTGTTATTAGTGTTGGAAAGTGAGAAAGAGAGAGAATAATTAATGAGACACATTTTACAAGTTATAATTAATAAGGGCATCATTGGAAAAAAATAATTAATATAGCTCAAACTTTCATTTGGTTCTTATAAAAAGGACCAAGATTTTTCTTCTCTTTCATGCTTATAAATAGGACCGGAGGGAGTATGTTTTGTGTATATAGTTTAGTACTAATTGGAGAGTCGAGAGGAAAATTAAATAGGAAGCTAGAGATATGAAGGCGAGCTTCGCAAGCACATGAGTTTCATTTAAGTTAAAACAAGTAAGAGTTTATGAAACATTACTTTAGCAAGAAGCTTTGTCATTCTTGCATAGAGGTGAAAATTGGAGACTATACCAATATAAGATACTACAAGTCATGCAAGAAAATAAGATATATGTCACTGAGATGAAAACGATAAAATTGATGAGTGAAACATACAAGATAAAATTAGGTTGGAAATGAAAGCATCAGAGAGAAAGTTGGGGTAGCACTTATTATGGAAAAGATGGCCTGAATGTCGCTTTAGGTGGTTTGGGTTTGTGCAGATAAGACTTGTAGACATCCTACTATCCTAGTAAGGAAAGCAAATAAGAGAGAGAGGGTAGTAGTCCAATAGCTAGAACTTAGAAGTAATGGGAGACCGGGAAAATTAGAGGCCAGTTTGCTAAAGGTTTTAGATTTAAACGGTTTTCCAGTAAAATTGATTTGCAATAGGACATTATGACATCGTTTGATCTATGTAGTTGAACTAGTGGGAAAAGACTCTATTATTATTGAGATTTGATTGAGCTTCACTTTCTGAAGATCATTGCCAGTTTTTTTTTTTTTGTGGTGTGCATGAACATATCATATTCAGTGCTATGTTAATGCTAACCTTATGGATAATATAGTTGGTGGTCTAATTGTTTTTAGATATCTGTAGACTGTAATGCATTATCAAAAATTTGGAGTGATCTTAATCTAACCTATCATTTCATGCAGGATATGTACATTCGTGTTAAGCGTAAGATGACAACATACTTCATCCGGTGCAAGCCATCTGATAAAATTCTTGATGTAAAGCAGAAGTTGGAAGAACTCGTTGATCAACCAGCGAATAATCAACAGTTAATTCTACATGGTACAGGGGAGGTATTAGAGGACGCTAAGACGTTGGCAGATCAAAAGGTACTACTGTATCATGCTTTGTTCGATGTACTGTTTATTTTTTTATATTGTTAGGAACTTAGGATTTAAGGAATATCTTACTCTTGGGTCTTTTAACATCCATTCTTAATTTCTAATTAGCAAAATAGCTCTGCCTGCTCCTCATATGACTTGCATGTTCTAGATGTTGACAATTTCCCATATTTTTGTTGTTGTTCAGGTTGAAAATGATGCTGTTGTTGCACTGGCCTTGAGGAAAGGTAAAGTGTATATTATTATTCTCTTCCTTGTTGCCTATTCAGTTGCTTTCTTTCTCCACTGATTGCGTGCAGAGTACTTTTGCCATATTGCCTATGCTGTTCTTTGAAGGATCCTGCAATCAGTCGGTCAGTGAGGTTGGGGAAACCAATGGGGCCAAGATTGCAGGGTTTATAATAAATCTTCCCAGTCCAAAAGATAACTTCTTGTTCAAATTTGATTTCTACCATATACATGATATGTCTTGTTGAGCTGCAATTGTCAATTGATGGATTAGAATGAGATTCCACATGGAATTGAAATTGTCCTGTCAAATTAATAAATCATATATTGAGAGGGAATATTGTTAGGTTAACCGGTAAGCGATATGAATAAAGCATCTGAAAGAATTCATGGTGTTCTTCTGGATGGCTATTTTATTGGTCTTTTCAACTTTGATCTGGGGTCAAGACTCAAATGTATGAATCTTTCTTTCTTAGTATATTTGAGATGATCTTTACAAGCATGCAACTGGAATTTTTATGTAATTTATGCTCTGTTCTTTTCCCCTACTCTCTTTGGTTGTTGCACATGTTCCTGAAACTTAATTTTGACAGCATTATCTGTTTAGAGGACCATTTTTCATTTTCACGTGCCTACACTATTACCTTAAACATAACTGAAAGTTATCTACTTGTTTCTTCCAGATGATAACGAGTTTGAGGAGGTCAACATTGTTCGGCCAAGCGAATTCTATCCGGCTCGGGAAGGAGATGCTGCCAATTGGTAATGCAAAACACCAGCAAAGGTTGGCTCACAACTGATACTGTATAATCTTGTAACTGTTTTTCGAAAAGAACTTCCAATGTGTGAGCTAAAAGTACAATCCCGTTGATTTATCAGGTGGCTTGGTGACATCCGGTATCGCTCAGGAAACATCTTCAAACTATTGGTCAATTGTAGGGTTAATGATGTACTACTTCTTTGCTTAAGAGAATATGGTGTTCTCTTTCTGCCTCAGTTTTTTCAGGGTGAATCACATTTGTGGTTAAGGTCTAGATTGGCATTATACCAATGCGATGCTAAAGGATTGATAATATAGGGCAATAGGCTCAGGTCATCTACAAACTTTAAACATTTACGTAATATTAGGCAATTACTATTTAGCATTTCAATATATGGGTTTGATTTCTTTAAGTAAGGGCTCGTTTGGGTGGTCGTGTGAATTTTCAACTTTTGTATTTCTAAATGTAAATTTTAAGATAAAACACACCTGATTAAAATAGTTACGAATGATTCTTAACTTCATTTGAAAATAATTTTAGCCAACTTCAGTAAAAATATTTAGTTTTAACTTGAAAATTTATCACTTTCTCACTATTTTTCTACATCTTCCATTTCCACCCTTTACAACCCCATCACCACCACCACCTAATATACATTGTCACCAGTGTACCAGCACTCCTCCTCCACCATCACCACCTTGTGCCATCCAATATCTGTTACCCTCCACCACAATCATCAACTGGTATCTTCTACCTACTCTCCACTCTCTACTCTCGCCACTGTCAACACTTTCTACCACCCTGGCCTCTAGACTCTCTACCACTGCCCTATTTCTTCCTCCTCCATTGACCTATGTTTTTTTTCTCAAAATGTTTAAATTATTATCTCTTTTTAGAAGCCATGCAAGTAATACAGTGATTAAGTACTTAACATGTTCCTTAAAAAAAGTATTTAACACGTTCAATTCTTGTTTTGTTGGTTCAACAATTGATTCATGAAACTAATACTTTCAACAAGTGACAACATGTTTGATTTTATGACATTGATTTCCACCCTAATTTAGTTTTTACCTTTGCTTACCCAATTCAATGTTTTTGGACATTATGATCAATGTAATTACTTGTAAATTTACATTTATCAATTTAGTCCCAAATGTTCAAACTTTCAGTATTTTAACCCCTATTAAGTTTATTAACCCAATAATTCACATGTTTTTTTTTTTACATCAGAAAGATTAATTCACATGTCATTACAAGTTTGAAATATGAAATTGAAAATGACAACATGCATAAAACCCACACATTTATTTAGGAACACTTCCTCTTAAGGAACACTTCCTCTTAAGGTTAAAGTTGTGTGTTTGATCTCCACTGCTGATGTAAGAGTTGTGTTGGTGGACGATCTGTAAGTACCTCTGTAAAAGGCTGCTGATGTATGGACTTGATGAACGATCTGTAAGTATATCTTTCTGTAAGCGACCTGTAATCTCGAAGACATGTCTTGATCCGCGATAGTGACCGGAGCCGAACCCCAAAACTTTTAAAAGAAAAGACCTACACATTTTATTACTCGTAAAAAAAACTTTCAATATAGCAAACAGTCTTATCCCAAAGGAGCAAAAAACACTCTCCTAATCTTCACTCCCCTCACCAAAATGCTCCTTCTTCCCTGCTCGAAGCTCCACACCTCTCTCTGCTTCCACACTCCCATTCATGGAGGCACAGCAGCTCCTTTCACCGGCCACCACCCCCTCCGCAACAACAAAATCTGCTGCGCCAAGAGAACCGGCAAACAGAGATACCCATCGGAGAAGAAGAAGCTCAAAACAAAGCACAAACAGGCTCTTCAACCGAGTTCCGACGACAAAAGCAAGTTCGAGGGTACATGGAGGCTCTCCAACCTCGCCGTACCACTCACTCAAGACCCTGGCAAGGACTCTCTAGAAGTTTCCGATGGCCTTCTTCAAGAAATCGCCAAAGTTATCGAGTTCCCGGTAATTGAATGAAATGTGAAGCATTTTCGTAATGACCCATTTGGTTCAGCTTCAAATTGATGTCGAAAGTTGGTTTCTTTATGCATTTTATTCTCTGAAAGTTTTTCAAATTCAGGTTGCTTCACTGTTGCCGCGAGAAGCTTTCTCTGTTGTGAGGAAGTCCTTTGATGCTAGGAAGGTATGCTAATGCAATGTATAAATGTATAAGATGTGTAGAATGTTTGTGAGAGTTCATTTGAATTTGTGTTGTTTGAAGTGAAACATGGTTTTACATTGCTGTATAGTTTCTGTTATTGTTGCATTTGCATGCTCTTATTTTGTTTTGCTGTTGTTTTTTTTTTAGAAATTGAAGGAGCCTAAATTTGTGCATACTGTGGACATGGATGTTCAGAAGCTACTTGACCTGGAGCCTCGTTCGTGGGACTTTATTTCTCGGCTGGAGCCTAAAGTTGGCCTAGTGGAGCATGTGCTTGAAAGAAAAGATATTGGTGATCTGATGAGTATCATACATGACTGTAAAGAAAATAAGGAAGATGTAGTGAATGGGGAAAATGGACATAGCATTTTCTCAAGAGAGTTGAATGGGAACCGGGCTGCCAGAAAGCCGAAGATTGCAGTAGTGGGTAGTGGGCCTTCTGGCCTTTTTGCAGCTCTTGTTCTTGCAGAGCTTGGTGCAGATGTTACAGTGATAGAAAGAGGTCAACCGGTTGAGAAGAGGGGGCGTGATATTGGTGCTCTTGTAGTTCGTCGGATTTTAGAATTGGAAAGTAACTTCTGCTTCGGGGAGGTTGTACTATGCTTCTTTATTTATTTCTTTGAATGATGGTTTAATGTGTCAAAATAGTTCATCACTTTTGACATGCATGCAAATTTATTTTAAAGAAAACACATAGGAGCATTCTCTGTCCCGTTTGTGCAGAGTGTTGCCACACTTTGAAGTTCTCTACACTGCCAATAGGCGAGGAGCTTATTATGAATTTTTATTGGATTTAACGGAAACATGTGTACCTTTTTAATGCTCATATAGGCCGCAATATTTATGAAGTGCTTATGAAAACCATCAGTGGGATGATTTATTGAGTTACAGATAGTTTGTCAGCTCAATTGGATTCTTTTCTATTGTTTTTTCTTTCAACTAGCCTTTCTCTTATGTTAGTTTACTAGATTTTTTGCTTTGTCATTTATGAAGGACTTATGTGTAGCAGGGTGGTGCAGGTACCTGGAGTGATGGGAAGTTGGTAACGAGAATTGGACGCAATAGTGGCAGTGTTCTTGCGGTTAGTTTCCTGATGTTGTATTTATAAAGTAGATATGTGCGGCCCCGTTTATGTGTTCAGTTGATCCTTTTTCAATTCTGCTGTCTCAGCAGGATCCAGATCCACTTTTGGGATTTGACAACTATCTGGAAGATATAACCACATTCAAAACATAGTTTTGGTTGTCATTTTAAATAGCTTACACCTTCATTGTTAATTTATGGATTGTACCACAGCATCTCATCTCATCTCATTATAAACTTGTAGCAATAAGAAAGGAATAGGAAAATGAAAAGTGTTTTATGGATTTATATTAATGCAGTATTGCAGTGCCAAAAAAAATAAGTCTTCATTAATCACTGCAGCTTTTGTGAAGAAGCAGCAATTGAGAAGAATAATAGTAAAAGAGCTTTGTGAACTTATTTTAGTAAGTACAATGCCAAGACAGAGAAAAAATAGTCTTCACAGCCTTTACAAATCTAGTCATGTCCTATGTATCCGTTGATATATCTTATGCCTGAGGTGTAGTGGTTACTTTTAAGCTAAAATAGACATCTGCATTGGAAAATAGTTTTTAAGGGAAATTCTTTCATTTAAATTTTGTAATGTCCCCACTTCTTGTGTTACACACTCATTGTGCTAATACTTTTTGAGTGGCTTTGAGGAAAAAAAAATCATTTTTAGTGCTGTGTTGTAGAACCTCTAGTTTACTTTCACACTCAAGACCCCTGTGCATGGGGAAATCTGTGACTACATGTATGATTAAAAATATAATAATAATGGGGAAAACCCTGTTAATTTTTTTACTTGTGAAGGTTGGCTAAGTAGTAAGAGTCACATAACTATAATTGACATGATTCGTATAGTTTTGATTTACCCTGTTTCACCCTTATGCCTAACTATATGTCTTACTGAGTGGTTGACTTTATATTTAGGTTATGAGAACGTTAGTGCAGTTTGGAGCTCCAAAACAGATATTGATTGATGGAAAGCCTCACTTAGGAACAGATAGGTTGGTTCCCTTACTTCGCAACTTTAGACGACATCTGCAAGATTTGGATGTGAGTTCCAATAATTCTTTGTATTGAACATAAATTCACGTGTCAGTGTAATCTTCCTTCTTGCAGTTGTCTTCATCCTGTCCAAATAACACTGTTGTTTCTTTGTTCTAGGTTGCCATAAAATTTGGAACAAGAGTAGATGATCTAGTTATAAACGATGGACACGTTCTGGGGGTTATGGCATCCGAATCAACTGATCAATCACGTTTAAGGAGCCAAAAGATGGAATTTGATGCAGTTATTCTGGCTGTTGGTCATTCTGCTCGTGATATGTATCAAACGCTTCTTACTCACAATGTGGAATTGGTACCAAAAGATTTTGCTGTGAGTATATACCAATAATCTTTTAATTTTTATTTCAATTTATTAAAATCATGATGTCTATCTTTTTGAACATATGCATTTTGTATCCCTAGCATTCCTTTCTGGACAAAGACACCAGAGAACCTTCTTTGTGAAGCCGAAATTTCTAAATTTAATGAGGAGAAATTAATGTAGATCCTTAGTGCCAATCAGACTCTCAGAAAATCCTAGATTGGCTAAATTCTTATTTGTCATTGTTGTAACATGATGCTCTCTGTTCTGGCCTATTTGTGTTTCTTTGCTTTTAGTGGAGAAAGATGATCATATAATGTGGTTTAACATTTGTTCTTGTCATGTTTTTTTTTCTAATTATTTAATTTTGTGCTTTTTACATTGCAAACAGGTAGGGTTTCGGATTGAGCATCCTCAAGAACTAATAAACAGCATGCAGGTTTGTATCTTCAAATTTGTTTCAGCTTCCTTATTTTTAATGAATGTAAGTATAAAGTAGTTGGGATTTGTTAGTATAGTTAGCTAGAATTTTCTCACAAACAAATAAAGTAGTTGGGATTCTGTGAAATGAAATATCCTTTTGTTGAAAGGGATTGAGGAAACCCTTGGAGGAGAGACGGTCTCCTGTTTTCAATCATTTGATAAAATTGTTCATGTGTTTCTATCAATCTCCCATTTCTCGTTTATGGGTTCACAAAAATGCCCCACACCAAAACAGAACAGTGAGAGGAAAAATGTGTATATTCTCAAACAGAATTGGTTTTTTATCTCAACCCTACCGTGATCGAATTCTGTTTATTTTATTTTTATGTTAGTCTATTTGGAAATATTTTGTATTCTGCAACAATTTCTCTTCTAGAATCAGGCATATTTAGTTGTAGCTTCCTGTCAATCCCAAAAAAACATGGGATCTGACATAAGTGTATTCCCTTTTCTTCATAGGCTGACTTTGTATACATCCAGCCTGTGTGTCAGAATAAACAATGAGTAATATATTTTCCTACTCTTCAATTTCTGAGAGTTTTCTGTTCATCATAAAAGCTTTTATCACTGATTTTTTATTTGTCATGATTATGTTATGTTGCATGCATAATTATTGTTAGAAGTATTATATAAACCACTAGTGTGTCTTCACCCAACAAAAGTTTTTGAGATAATTGGTTAATGATATGGTATCACAGCTTCTAAGACTGAGAGGTTTAGAGCTCAATTTTTCCGCCCTCATTCTTCCAATAAAAAAGTTGAATTTCAGCGCAAAGGTAGGTAGACCTATGCAATGTCCACATTTCAAGCCCAAATGAATTCTAGGCTAGAGTGTGTGTTAGAAATATGATATAAAACTCTTCATGTGTCTGCACTCAAACAACTTAAGCCTTTGGGATAAGTTATTTATTACATTTATTTATTTTTATGTGCAGTATTCTGAGTTGGCATCCGAAGTTTGCCGTGGACGTGGTAAAGTTCCAGTGGCAGATTACAAAGTTGCCAATTATATTGACAAAGAGGAATTCTTTGAATCTTCTGATTCAGGGGTGGCAAATCGTAGTTGCTACTCTTTCTGCATGTGTCCAGGTGGGCAGGTATGCATTTTCCTTGTGTATCATATTAATTTGAACCTAACCACTTTGCAGTAATGACATAAAAGGGGAGGAGGACTGCATTTGGTTACTGTGGAAGGATTAGTAGCATTAAATTATTATTTGTGTTTTAATTTACCTTGCCATTATCAGATATAGTCAACTGGTAGTGAACTATGGAATATTGGAACTTACAGGTTGTTCTCACCAGTACAAATCCATCAGAAATGTGCATCAACGGGATGTCATTTTCTCGGCGAGCATCTAGGTGGGCGAATGCTGCACTTGTGGTGACAGTCACAATGAAGGATTTTGAAGCTTTGAATTATTATGGTCCTCTCGCGGGGGTTGAATTTCAGGTAGGTCTCGATTTTTCTAATCTGAGTCTTTAGTTCTTATGCATTTAAATGTTTAAACTAAATGTCTTTTATTTCATTCTCATTTTCACCCTTATAATTATCAAAAGCAAATAGTGAAGTTAAAATGTGGGGACTTTATTGTCCTGTTTTGTCATAATAAATCAAACTTTTATTACCTAGAGGCTAGAGCCATATTTTTACTCTAATTATTAAATAATAAAATATATAAATCCTATTTGTTCTCTGGTGTTTAAGCATTAGTGATGTAAGAAATGAACCAGTATTGCATTATATGAAATTTTATTCAACTAGATTGTCATCGTTCTTGATTGATATGTAAGAGTTCTTAATGTTACAAATTCAACAATCTGTGTTTTGTCTAATACTTCTGTTATTTAGAGAGAGTTTGAACGAAGAGCTGCTACAATGGGAGGAGGAAATTTCACAGTGCCTGTCCAGACAGTTACAGACTTTCTCGAGGATAAGTTGTCAGGTAAAATCGTTGACCATTATCCTTTATTTGTTACTCTCAGGCTCTCAGCTCTTCTATAAACTTAGCTTGACTAGTTTGTACACCAGTTACATCTCTACCCCCATCAAGTTATCGTTTAGGCGTGAAAGCAGAAAATCTCCATCAGCTATTTCCTATTCATATAACTGAAGCTTTGAAGCATTCACTAGCAGCATTTGACAAGGAGGTTTGTAGTTTCCATGTCCTACAAATTTTTATTTAACATTCTATAAAATTTTCCAACAAATTACTAATAATTTTTTTATTTGATTTAAACTTCAAAACTTTTCAGTTACCAGGATTTATCTGCAATGAGGCTCTCCTTCATGGTGTAGAGGTAATTAAAGTACACACATTCAATTTGGTCTAATATCAGTATGTCCCCTTGTATTTATGTATTTACCTACAGACATAAATTAGAAGTTAGAACTTCTGTATAATGCAAGTGATTATTATCATGACTTTGCTTCTCAAGTGTTATTTGTTTGTCCTGAACAATGTTTTTGTTCCAGACTAGGACCAGTTCCCCAATCCAGATTACTCGCGATATTAACTCTTATGAAAGCACTTCCGTAAGAGGACTATATCCAGTTGGTGAAGGAGCAGGTTATGCTGGTGGGATCATTAGTGCAGCAGTAGATGGAATGCATGCTGGTTTTGCTGTGGCAAAAAAATTCAACTTATTTCATGGAGATGTTGAATCTGTTCTGGGCAAGGCTCAAAATGTTGGATTTGTCAAGTACTAATAGTAATATTGTTGGACTTGTACTGTTCTTGCTGTCAGGCACACCAACTTGAATATGAGATCTTCTAACTGTAGATAGTGGAAGAGGTTCTATATCCCAGTTACCCCACAGAATATTTGAGGTAGTGCTATAATTGCATTTTTTCTCGTCTCTCCACAGAGTTGTCAGCCTCAGCTTGTCACGGAAGAAACATTGGTAACAGATATGTTACTTGTGCAGCTAACTAGATTGTATTCCAGACTGATGAGTTGAGACAGGAATGATCACTTTCAAAATTCATTTATGCTGCTACCTATTCCACAAATGACCACACTAGATGCTTACATGCTTCCTGGAAGTTGAAACTTACAGCAAGGACCTGTGAACACTGGTAGCTGCAATTTTGGATCACAAGCTTGACAAACACATGTATGTAGCTACCCATAATATCCTGAAACACAGAATGTAGGATTTAACTAAAATGTATTTGGGGATGACAGCAACATGAAACACTAGTTGTATGGCAGAGTTTTCAGTAAGGCTACATACACACTTTTTGATTGAAAAAACAAAAATAGTTCAGTATCAAATGCTTGAGCAGGTCATTCCAATCGAATTATGATTCAAAACTTCTGCAGATGGATATTTAGTTCAGTATTTACATCATTGGGCTGTATTATATTTTGATCACAACTTATGACAATATTAGGGTTAGCTCTTGTAGATGCTTATGTGGGAGTGAATCTATACTGTTAAGTGAAAGCATGACAATTTTATTTATCTAAAATTGTCAGGAGATAGTAGATAGTATATTGAGTAAAAAATTTAAGACCTATATTGTTTGTGAAGATTCTTTTTGTCCTTACTTTTGATTATACAAGGGCTGCTGTATTTTATTTTATTTTATTTCTCATTTAAAAAAACTTAATTTTTATCATTGAAGGCCTATTTTATTTTATAATTTCTCACTTAAATTTTTTTCCCTTTCTTAATTTGGAGTTGCAACCGACATGGTATCCAATGCCACCAAGGCAATAATGCTTGCTATGTCCAAAACAAAAAACAAAACCTGCGAGATTTCAGAATCATGAAACTTTCTATTTTGGAATGAACAAAAACCTCCATCAGCTTCTAAATGGCTGTGCAATTTCTTATTTGTCAATATTCACATGGGTTTGCCACGAAGCCAAACCATGATAAATGTCTCAAAATATAAACACATATTCTTATTAAACAACAACAAATCTACATCTACATTTAAAAAGAGAAAAAAACTCAACTTGGAACTTTGAAACTGACATGTTGGAGTAATAATAGACATTAAATTGGCTTGGCATATGCATGGTCTTATAGCAATCATGATCATGTTCCTTCACATGATCAGTACCCACTATGTCTGAAAAAGAACCCAACTGCACTTAGCATGTCTACTGTTCATACGACAATTTAAAAACCAAAGCATAACAATGATTATCTACGTCATTTAGTATCGGATTAACCTAGATCGTTGCCTATGGTTGAACACAGGAACCATTTAACTTTTCCCATTACTTTGATCAATTAACTTTAATTCATTAAGAATTTGAGATCGAGGGATACAACCTAAAGGATAATGAGTGAATCTTTAAGGATTGTATATAAAATAACATTTACTATGTTATTACCCTTATTAACAGGTGGTTGGTTTAAGTGACACTTGTGTTTTGTTCCCTTTAGAATCTCTAATTTGAGTCTAAAAAAAACTTTGTTAGGAGAATTAACATTACAAGAATGTTGATGTTCGCGGTTCAAACATGTTTATCTCCTGTGGAGCATACTATATTACACAAAAAAATACTATTATTATTCTTATTCGTTAATATTTCCAGTGAACTATTTTCTTCCGGTACTCTTAAAATAAAGTGGTGTTTCCTAATGAGCGGGTGTAGATTATCACCATTGATTATTGATGAAGGACTTATGTTCAAGTGATTTTTCATCATGAGTATGAAAGATACTGAGAATATAAAATCATGAGCCTAATTATGTGGAATAGTTACTCTACAAAACACGAGCTAATATGAAACGAATATTCGACTGAATGTGTGATTGGCTTTGTTGACATAACTGTTAGATCTTTACGAATAAAGAAGACTCAACACCTCAATTGAATGCAGATTCAATGGCTACACAACACCATTGACACACACTGTTGCACATTCAAGAACAGAGGAAGAAGAAGGAGTAATGCAATTAACAGAAAACTAATCAGAGAAGGAGAGAATGAATATTCTGCATTAACCGCACACTCTCACAGTGTGTCTTATTTAAAGTCAATTACACAAGGACTAAATGGTTAATGACCACAAACTCTAGGGACTAACATACAATCAGTAACAAACTAAGAGGACCTAATTCTGAATTATTATTTCTAACACTCTCTCCTAATTCAGAATTCACAAAAACTCTCTCCTAATTCAAAACCTCAGCTGCAGACATAATGTTCAGCTTCTTGCACAATACACTAAACCTCTCAGCCCTCAATGGTTTAGTGAACAAGTCTGCCAACTGCTCTTCAGTAGGACAATGAACCAGCTCAAGCTTTCCCTTTGTCACCTGATCTCTGAGGAAATGAAAACGAGTCTCAATGTGTTTACTCTTTCCATGTGCCACAGGATGTTTAGCTAAATCAATAGCTGATCTGTTATCAATCAGTAACTTCATCATCTCAGGAACCTTCAGACCCATCTCTTCCATAACCATACCAATCCACAAGGCCTGACAAGCACTGAAAGAAGCTGCTACATACTCAGCTTCACACGAGGACAAAGCTACTATAGGCTGCTTCTTTGAACACATAACCAGTTGTGCTCTTTCTGTCATCTTTATCTCCACTCCAATCCGAGTCTACATAACCAGTAATTTCATTTCTCACATTGCAAGCCTTATTGGGAAACAATATTCCATGATCAAGGGTTCCTCTAATGTACCTTAGTATCCTCTTTGCTGCCAGGAAATGTGATTCTTTTGGACTCTCCATAAACTTGCTTATCAATCCAACTCCATAGCTAATTTCTGGCCTGCTACTGCATAGGTACCTTAGTGAACCCACTATCTGCTTAAACAATGTTCAATCCACTGGCTTTCCTGTATCTGACTTGGTTAGAATAGCACCACACTCTACTGGAGTGGTCACTGCATTGCACTCAGCCAAATTAAACCTCTTCAAGACATCAACTGCATATTTCCTTTGACACATGAAAATTCCTCTTTCAGTTATGATAAACTCTATTCCCAGAAAGTATGTTAGCTCTCCCATATCACTCATTTCAAACTCTGATTGCATCTTCTCTTTAAACCTGCTTATCTCAGTCTCATCACTTCCAGTGACTAGTAAATCATCTACATAAAGACACACAATAAGCATACCAGTTCTCTTGGTCTTAAGCACATACACACCATGCTCAGACATGCATTTTAAGAACCCCAACTGACTCAAGAATCCATCAATTCTCTTATTCCAAGCTTGAGGAGCTTGCTTGAGCCCATATAGAGCTTTATGCAATCTATACACCTTGTGCTCATCTCCCTGAACTTCAAACCCAGGAGGTTGTTGAACATAAACCTCATCATCAAGGGGACCATTGAGAAATGCTGATTTAACATCCAGTTGATGCAATCTCCAATTCTTCAAACTGGCAGTAGCAACCACCATCCTCACTGTTTCCATTCTTGCTACTGGAGCAAAAACATCAGTATAGTCCAATCCTTCTCTTTGTTGAAAACCTCTTGCCACCAACCTGGCCTTGTATCTTGACACAGATCCATCAGGCTTCAGTTTTGTTTTATAAACCCACTTCACAGAAATAGCCTTCTTATCCTTTGGTAAATCTACCAAGCTCCAGGTTCCATTCTTCTCAATAGAACCAAGTTCATCTTTCATAGCTGTAACCCAGTTCTCATGTTTAAAAGCCTGATCAACACTCACTGGTTCAGCTTCAATGAAAAATGACAGATGAATCAAATCACCCTCATGAGTGACTTCATTATCAGGAAATAACACATAGTCACTCAATCTAGAAGGTAATTGTCTAACTCTTTGGTTTCTAGTACTCATATTCTCAGAATGTATCTCATCAGTTGCTTGACCACTGGCTCTACCATGATCTTCACCTCTTGCATTCCCAGTATCACTTGCAGAGATCAGCTCAGGGAAGTCAAAAGAAACCCTAGCATTTGAAGTCTCAGGCTGTTGGTCATCATTTTCATTCCATTTCCAAGTAGCTTCTTCATCAACTACCACATCTCTACTCACTATAATAGCATTAGTTGTAGGATTTAGCAGTCTATATGCCCCAGTTGAATGATAACCAACTAACACTAACTTCTCACTTTTATCATCAAGCTTCTTTCTTCTCTGATCTGGCAAATGTCTATAACATAGTGAACCAAAAATTCTGAAATGCTTAACTATTGGCTTGATCCCTGTCCAAGCCTCTTCAGGTGTCATGGACTTCAACTTCTTGGTAGGACATCTGTTCAGAATATAGGCAGCTGTTGATACTGCTTCTCCCCACAGTTTCATTGGTAGTAGCTTACTCTTCAACATACTCCTCACCATGTTAGCAATAGTCCTGTTCCTCTTCTCAGCCACACCATTGTGCTGAGGAGTATATGGAGCTATTACCTCATGGATAATGCCAGCTTCTTCACAGAAATTCTTCATCACAGTGGACACATATTCTCCACCTCCATCTGTCCTAAGAGTCTTGATACTCCTTTCACTTTGCTTTTCAACCAGCTTCTTGAATTTCTGGAAAACTTCAAACACTTCTGATTTCTTGCTCAGTAAGTAAATCCACATCCTTCTAGTGTGATCATCAATGAATGACACAAAGTATCTATTTCCTCCTGATGATACAACCTCAAATGGTCCACACACATCTGAATAAACCACATCCAAAGGGCCTTTGGAAACCACTGGCATACTATCAGTGAAAGAATTCCTAGGTTGCTTACTCAGTAAGCAACTTTCACACAAATGTCCAGAAGCCTTAACTGGAGGCAAACCTTTTACCATCTCTTCATGATGCAACTGGTACAGACCCTTAAAATTGAGATGTCCATATCTCAAATGCCACAGCCAATCCGAACCTTGTATCTTAGCTGAGAAACACTCTGAATTGATAGTATCTAAGACAACACGAAATGTCTTATTTGCTGATAAAACTGATTGCAAAATCAATCTTCTCTTTGGATCAAACACCATCAGTTTCTTCCCTTTAGTCTTCATAGAGTATCCCTTCTCTATGAGTTGACCTAGGCTTATCAAATTATGCTTTACACTAGGTACAAACAAAACATCAGGAATAAAAGCTTGTTTACCATCCTTCTTTTTGATTAACACTCTACCCTTCCCAGCAGATGTAATCACACTATTATCAGCAAACCTCACACCACTTGTCTTGCTTTCATCAAGATCAACAAACCAGTTTTTATGACCAGTCATATGAGCAGAACATCCAGAATCTAAGTACCAAGTTCTATCATCATTTCTATGAGAACTTACTACTGAGTTAATCACTACATCAGACATACTCCTAGAGATTTTATCAGGACAATTATGATCATCAATAGCAGGAACAATGAAGAGTACCTGCTCTGATTCTGAACCATCAACTTGATCAGGAAAAACTTGTTCATCACCAGGCATACTACAAGTGATCTCATCAAGACTATCATGATCATCATTAGCAGGGACAATGAAGAGTACCTGCTCTGAATCTGACTCATCATCTTGAGCAGAGTAAGCTTGATCATTACCACTTGTCTTGTTACCCTTCTTCTTATTTTTGCATTCATAGGCATAGTGTCCATACTTTTTACATGCAAAACACTGAATACTCTTCTTGCTTTTCCCTTTCTTGAACTTATCTTTGTCCTGATTCTTTTCCTTGGAATCCCACTTCTTCTTGGATTCACCCTCATCCTCATGTGAAGACTGCCCAGAATCCTTGTTCTTCCAAATCTTCTCCTTGGAGGTCTTAGAGTTGCTACCCCATTTCTTCTTGCTAGTACCGCCTCTAACATACAGTGCCTGCTCAGTTTCTCTCTCAGAATCTCGCAGGTTCAACCTCATTTCATGAGCCTCCAATGAACCTTGAAGCTCCTCCACCTTCATAGTTTCAAGATCCTTAGACTCCTCTATCGTAGTGACTATATGATCAAATCTTGTAGTCAAAGATCGAAGAACCTTTTCTACAAGCATTTGATCATTCATGGTCTCTCCGTTTGTCTTCATTTGGTTTGTCAAGGTCTGAAGCCGAGTAAAAAACTTGGAAATCGTCTCTGATTTCTCCATCTTCAGAGCTTCATACTGTCTTCTGAGAGTCTGCAACTTGACCTTCTTCAATTTTGCCACACCTTCGTAACTCTTGGTCAGAATATCCCAGGCTTCTTTCGACGTTTTCGCCGCTGCAATTTTCTCAAAATTAGCAGGGTTAACGCATTGATGGATTATGAACAAAGCCCTCATGTCTTTCTTCTTCAATTCCTTGTGAGCTGCAATCTGCTCCGCCGTGGGTTCCGCTGGTAGAGCCTCCAACCCAGAAGTCACCAGCTTAAGAACGTCCTGGAATCCGAAAATCACGAGCATCTGGGTGTTCCACCGTTCCCAATCAGTCTTGCCGTCAAGAACCGGCAACGAAGCTGGGAAATTACCGTATGTTCCAGCCATCACCTTGAAAGAGGCGTCCACTTCCACCGGAGCTTCAAACGGAGCAAGCACCTCCGTTATGACTGATTCACACTCCGTCGTAGATCGCCGTGCACTGGTGGTGGCTTACGTCGCCGGTCGCCGGATCGTCAAGCTCTGAATACCACTGTTAGATCTTTACGAATAAAGAAGACTCAACACCTCAATTGAATGCAGATTCAATGGCTACACAACACCATTGACACACACTGTTGCACATTCAAGAACAGAGGGAGAAGAAGGAGTAATGCAATTAACAGAAAACTAATCAGAGAAGGAGAGAATGAATATTCTGCATTAACCACACACTCTCACAGTGTGTCTTATTTAAAGTCAATTACACAAGGACTAAATGGTTAATGACCACAAACTCTAGGGACTAACATACAATCAGTAACAAACTAAGAGGACCTAATTCTGAATTATTATTTCTAACAATAACATGACCCATTGACCGGTGGTGATTATAGCCAATGATAAACTCTTCAAACTGCTTGTGCGTTCAGCCATTGAATATGATACTGATTGTTTCTATAATATGGAAAGTTTGTCTGGTGAGACATGATTCATGATGTGTGACATTAGGGTAAGAAATAATGAAATATTGCTTTTTTCTACCTAGGATTTAATTTTTGGGGGCTCTTTTGTCCATTTTTTTGGGGGGGATTTAAAAGGATTTACAGAGAGCAACAAAAGTATGGGCCTTCAAGTTTAGCCCAATATGGTCGTATATTTATGCCTTTCGGCTAAAGAGAAGTGCACTTATGGTGTAAGAAACTAAAGTAAGTTTTTCAAAAATAAAAAACTAAAGTAAGTAGCATGCAGAAGAAAGGAAGAAAAAGTAGGTTATAAAGAAGTGGAGAGGACTATCATAATTCCCTCCACAAGCATCTAACTTAAAAGCCAGGGCAATGAATGGAATTAATTTCCTACTATACGAACTAGGGGTGTCATTCATGGAAAAGCTAGAGCAACAATACAAAAGAAAGCTACAATTAAAACTATCTGCTCCGGAGGATGACCATAGGGGGCATGGGCGCAATTCCCATCTACCAAAGTACAAATTTTCCCATCTTGGGCAATTCTATCAGAGTATGATCCCTCAACCTTGAGTCCAGGATTAAGAATGACTAATTGGCTAACTGCATTTTCAAAAGCAATTCTCATTCTGTTGACAAGCGTAGAAAAAATTCTTTTAACTTCCTTAAGCATGTTGAAATTGGGCGTTAGTTCAGATGTCCAACCATTTTTAAGTCTTCCCAAGTCCTATTTATAGTAGAAATTCAAAAGACTTAAACCCTAAAACTTGAGCAAAGCCTAAAATTGCCAAAGTAATCAAGCATAACCACCAACTATATAATTAAAACATTCTGAAATTTGAAATCCTAACTACATCATTTGTACAATCTTGCGCGTTGTATTGTGACTCTGTTTCAAAACGTACACAGTTTCTAAAGTCCACATTCTAGTAATTGTTGGTAACCGTACAATAGTGCCGATCAAAGTGGTTTATGCTGAAAAGCATGTCTTCGATGTTTACCCTTAGGATCTTTCTGAAAGGCTAAGTCTTCTTTTCATGTTGTTGACATAAGCCTTGCTTTTGGCACTGACAATAGTCAATACAACGCTAACACTAGATAATTTTCTGATTTTCATCAATCTTTCAAAGCGCCGAATTACTTCACCAATTATTTCATCTTCATTTTACCAATTTGATGCCTGTTTTCTGGCTTGAACCCTTCGTATCAGTGTGCGCTAACAGTTAATTATATTTTGTCGTTCTTTAATTTGTTGGTGTCGAGTCCATTCCACCAGCTTCTCTATGTCGATCTTGTTCTTTTGACACTTCATACCATCCTTTCAGTTATCGAGATCCTCTTGCCATAACTGGCACATGACACTTAAATGCCTCTTCTACTATTGCTCATGGCACGCGCTCTATAAATACAGATTTGATCGTTTAATTACATAAGCAACTCGTTTGCTCACCATATGCTCTTTTAATGAGTTTCTCTCTCTGATCTTAAGCTGACTTGAATGTATCAGTGTATTTTGCAAATATATACATCCCTCGCATGCTATGCAGTGGACGTTCAATACAACGGGATTAGAGGCTCATTTTCTAGAAGAACAAGAATAAAAATATAGGAGAATGGAAAAAATAAATAGAATTAAATATGAAAGGTGGTTATGCCTATTAAAATGTGAAAGAAATGGACACTTCAAATTAATAGACGTGAAAACTGTATATGAATTTATGAATATGGAAACAATAATATAAAAGTGGTTGAGGCATAGTGATCGTGATCGAAGAGGTGGTGGATGCGGTTAAGTAACCCACCTTGCGACCGTAGCTTCCAATCAGAAGAATTAAACAAGGAAAAGAAGACAACAAAAAACTACTTCAAGCTAGCAAACTTCTATTTATGTTTTCAAGCAAGAGCCAAAAGACAAATTAAATAACTTCTACCTAGGGAATATATTTTTACCATCCTTGATAGTGACCTTATTTCATATTTTTATATTTTTGGGCCTTGATGATTTAACCCAATTTTATGGAATGGAGTTACTTGGTGCTGAAATATCCAAAGAAAAGTATATAACATTTTCTACATTGAAATTTACAATTTAGTACTATTCGCATTTTTCTTGATTTGGTCGTCTCTTTCTAGCATTTCACGTAATCTTCATTTCAATTGTTGTTGTACTTTTTAAATTAGTTTTAAATTTACAAGTAGGAAGTTGCATGTTACTTAAGAAAACGCTTTGTTGTTCTAATTAATTAGCCGGGTTTAATCTTTGTAATCCAATTTAGGTCACAAAATCAATTATAGTAAGAAAGGTACAAATTTAATTTAAAGGTCGAGTCGCATTAACTTTTATATCCACCACCGGATCAAATATTCAATATTAATTTATTGACTAAACTCACAAGTTAATTGATTGACGCAATGGATGGACAACTTCTGATGCAACTACCTTCAACAACTTGAGGTTTCGCAGAACATGTCAAAAGTACGTACTATTACTACAATCTTATGTATTGATGTTGGACCCTAACCAATCCCCTATGCTTGATTTAGTGATTGGGGTTCTAATAATGGAAAGTTACTTATATTTTGATTATGTAATTCTGTAGAACAAAGACATTTTTAATGGGACATTTTTTAGACGATATACAATGAGGTAGTTGAATCCGTGTTTCAACTGTTGAATAACTGCAATGGAGGTGTTGAAAGACATGTTTAATATTCAACCGGTTTAATACTTTCAACATGGTTGAATGAATAGTAAGTGGATCTGCCTATAAAAAAAAAAGTAAGTGGGTCCACTTAATACACTTGGCAAAATTTCATTGGTTGTTGTAATTTTCAGATTTTTATCTCATCCTAATAATTTGGGGTCAATTATTTCGTAGTAAATTAATTTTTTTCACCAAAATTCATCTTTTGTCTATAAAAAGAGACTTGGTTCATTTGATTTGGACACAGAAAAAAACGACATTTTCCCCCTCTAATTTTCCTATTTAGCCTCCAATAAACTCTTGTTTGCAGCTCTAAACACATTTTTCCCCGCTAGATCTGTGATGCGTGATTCAAATGTACATCACGAATTGCAAGCAGATTTAGTCAAACACATATAGACAAAGTTCGGAATGCTTCGTGATTAAATAGATTGTTTGCTTAGTGTATTCTATTGCATTTTAAGTTTTTTGTAATTTCACTTGTTTTAATAATGACTATCTCTATATCTCGTCTTTTTTTACTTGCAAGAAAAAATTAATTAAGAATATAAAATTAAAATTAAAAAAATAAAAATAAAAATTATCAAGGCTGCGCACTATGGACGGCTCCGGTGGCCAACCGGAGGTTGATAAGGGAGGTGGGACGCTGAATGGGACCTTGGAGACAGCAACCGCGATGAAGATCACTCGTAGGGTTATTTCCTACAAAGATGTGTGTGTGGGTGTAAATGGATGGGAAGAGCAAGAGGAGGAGGAGATCCCAATGGAGGGCTTTATGTCTGACTCAGAGGAAAGTAGCACATATGGAGATGATGCCACCCAACCTGAGGGTCCTGCCAATCCCCTGTGCCCAGTGATCAAATTATCAAAGGAGAAGCGGAAGGAATTACGCAAGCCATGGCAAAATTCCATTATTATCAAACTCCTCGGTAAACGTATTGGCCTTGGTTTATTGAAGGACCGGTTGCACAAGATATGGCAACCCGCGGGGGAGATGGAGGTGATTGATTTGGACTACGATTTCTTCGTTGTTCGCTTCGCCAATCGTGTGGACTATACTCATGTCTTCTCAGGCGGACCCTGGGTGATTATGGGGCACTATCTTGTTATTCAACAATGGCGCCCCATGTTTATTCCGGCGAAAGGGGAGTTGACGAGAGTGGCAGTTTGGTTCCGAATTCCTGGGTTTCCTGTGGAATGCTATGATCAGGAAGTGCTCTATGAGATTGCAAAAAATGTAGGCAGGTTCGTGAAAGTTGATGACCACACATGGAAAACGATGGCTGGCAAAGGTCAGCCCGGAGAAGCCACTAAGAGAGCCCGCTTTGCTAGGATCTGTGTCGAAGTAGACCTTCGGAAGACTCTGGTTTCAAAGTTTATGTTTGAGGAGGAGGAGTTCAAAATCGAGTACGAAGGCTTGAATCTCATTTGCTTTGACTGTGGCAAATTTGGACACAAAAAGGAAACTTGCCCGCAGAACCAAGGTGGTGAAAGGGGTCAGGAATCCTTGGATCAGAACCAGCAGATTGCACCAAGGGATGAGCCTCAAGAAGGCGACTTTGGGCCGTGGATGATAGCTAAGCGTAACTCGCGTAGCAATGCCAATAGAACTCCGGCGGCGGCAAAGACGACCACTTCCAAGGCTGTCGGTGTAAAACCAGGAGGTACTAGGTTTTCAGTGCTCCAAAATATGGAAGTTGACGAAATTGGCGGTGGAGCCAATTAGATAATTAATTCTCCTGCGCCCATGCCGCATATTCCTAATCCATCACCGAAATTGATGCAGCAGCAGTTACCTGCCAATGATGATGGCTTTAATGCGCCCAAGCGGGGACCCACAGGATCTGTGTCAACCAATCAGGAGCCCACTATAACTAACCGACAACAACGAGCAGGATTGAAAGTAGCTACTCCGGGTGATGGTTCTAAGGAGTGTGGACCCAATAACATGGCACGTGAGTCAACTCCCACACCTCAAGACCAGTCCACGATACGTGACCAGGTTTCTACTCATCTTGAGGAAACCCTAGTCAAGACGCGACCTGACGTCACCTCAGGAAAACTGAAAATGCCACCGCCAACTCAGCAGCAGAAGGTGGGGCCCCTTTCTTTGAGGAAAACAAAGAGCCATGCTCGCCATCCTCAACGTGATGCTCTGTTCAGCGACACTGGAGGTAGTCCCAGTAAGCTGAATCACAGCCAGAGAAGCCCTGGAGGAAAGAATGTTGGGCCTATACGGGAGCGGGATAGGAGCTTGTCTCCTAGAGTTCACAGGAGTTCTTAGAGCTCCCTCCTTCCTCTTTTCCATTTGTTTTTATGCTAAAAAGCATTTTTTGCCCCTGATGTTTCAAGTTTGTGCAAATTCTGCCCCTATTTATTTTTGTTGATGTTTCTACCCCTCATGTTTTTAAACAGTGCACCGTCTACCCCTCACGGAGGGGTAGACGGTGCACTGTTTAAAAACATGAGGGGTAGACGATGCACTGTTTGAAAACATGAGGGGTAGAAACATCGACAAAAATAGAGTAGGGGCAGAATTTGCACAAACTTTAAACATCAGGGGCCAAAAGTGCTTTTTAGCCTTGTTTTTATGTCTCACAACATAATGAGTTGGAACATAAGGGGTGCAGCAGCAAAGGGTGTCCCTTTACTCTTGAAAGATGTTGTTCTGCGACATCAGATTTTTTGTGTAGCTCTCTTTGAGCCTAAAGTTAAATCAACTAAGCTTCCTATCATCATGAAGACGCTGAATTTTGATGGGTCTTTTGTGGTGGAAGCAGAAGGTTTTTCCGGTGGCATTTGGGTCATGTGGTCGAAGCATTGGGGGGCGATTCAGGTCCTCTCATCCCATCGTCAACTAGTCCATCTTCGTGTTAATCCCACAAATGGTTCACCCAGTTTCTTGGTCTCCTTTACGTATGGCAGCCCTAATCTCTCCATTCGGAACTTCCTCTGGCAAGAGCTGCGACGTATTGCAGCGAACACTGGTGAGCCTTGGGTAGTCATGGGAGATTTTAATACATATCTCAATGCACCAGATAAGTGGGGTGGCGACCCTCCTAATTTGTTAGCTATGGGAAAGTTTAGAGATTGTCTTGATGATTGCTATCTCTCGGACCTGGGATTTAAAGGACCGCCTTTTACATGGGAAGGTCGGGGGGTCAAGGAGCGTTTGGAATGGGCTCTTGGGAATGACCAATGGCTTCGATCTTTCCCAGAGGCTTCTATCTTTCATCTACCACAACTGAAATCTGATCATAAGCCGCTGCTCTTGCAACTAAGCCCGACAGATATTGATCATTCTCAACGCCCCTTTCGATTCGTGGCAGCCTGGTTAACGCATAGTGATTTCCCACGGCTAGTTAAACATTCTTGGCAGACTCATAATACTTGGATTCCCGCTTATGAAGCCTTCCGGGCAGATGCAATGACCTAGAACCGGCAAGTTTTTGGTGAAATCGGTCGTAGGAAAAGACATCTCATGCGGCGGCTAGAAGGAATCAATAGTCGCCTACGCATGCAACATATTCCTTACCTCGAAAAGTTGCAGAAGCGTTTGTGGAAGGAGTACCAAACGACTTTGATCCAGGAAGAACTTCTATGGAGACAGAAGTCGAGGGTAGCTTGGCTTAATCATGGAGATAAGAACACACGCTTCTTCCATACATCAACTATGGTACGTCGCAAGAGAAATAAAATTGAGGCTTTGACGGATGAGCATGGGGTAAGTGTCACCGATCCCATTACCCTCCGTTCCATGGCTATCAATTTTTTCCAGCACCTATACACTAGCCCCGGGACTGATGTGCTTTACCATGTCCGTAATGCTTTCCCTACCTTGCCAAGGGATACTCTTTTGGAGATTTCGAACCCGCTGGAAGCAGATGAGATCAAAGCTGCGGTTTTTAGCATGAGGGCGCTAAAAGCCCCAGGGCCCGATGGTCTCAATACCCTCTTCTTTCAATCTCAGTGGGATACTATTGGTAGTTCTGTGGTGCAATTCATTCAGGATTGCATACAACGACCGGAGAAGATCAGAGAGGTAAACGATACATTTATTGTCTTGATTCCTAAAATTGATAGACCTAACCTCTTATCTCAATATAGACTCATAGGTATTTGTAATGTTATCTACAAAACCTTGACAAAAGCTCTTGCAAATCGTTTGAAAGGAGTCCTAGGGGACCTTATATCTCCCAATCAATGTAGCTTTATCCCAGGAAGGCAAAGCTCCGATAATATTATTATAGCTCAAGAAGTGTTTCATTCTATGCGATACTTGAAGCGAAAGAAAGGATGGATTGCGATAAAAATTGATCTTGAGAAAGCTTATGATAGGTTGGAGTGGAGTTTCTTGAAAGACACTCTCTTGGAGGTGGGACTTGACCGAAACTTTTGTGATTTAATCCTTGACTGTGTTTCACTGAGTTCTTTTCAGGTCTTGTTTAATGGTAGCAAAACAGAGTTTCCCTCCTTCCAGGGGCATCCGCCAAGGTTACCCATTATCCCCATATTTGTTCGTTCTTTGCATGGAGCGGCTAGCTCATCAGATTCAAAGGGAGGTGGACAGCTCTAATTGGAAGCCAATCTTTCTCTCTAAGAATGGTCCTCCAATTACTCATATATTCTTTGCGGATGATCTGCTTCTTTTTGGGGAGGCTTCCACGCCCCAGATCGCTACCATGATGAGATGCCTTGATGATTTTTGTGAAGCTTCAGGCCAGAAGGTCAGCAAGGACAAATCCCGCATGCTTGTCTCCTCAAATGTATCTCGGGCAGAAACAAATAATATTAGTAGGATAGCGGGGATCCGGATTACTAATGATCTTGGGAAATACCTTGGGGTGCCACTTCTTCATAAAACTCCCAACAGAGCCACATATGATTTCATCCTAGAGAGGTCTCAGAAAAGACTCTCTTCTTGGAAAGCGGCAACATTAAGCCTTGCTGGGAGGGTGACTCTGGCAAAATCGGTGGTTGCTGCCTTGCCAACATACTGCATGCAAACAATGTTGATTCCTAAGGGAGTGTGTGATAAACTCGACCAAATTCAGCGGAAGTTTGTTTGGGGATCGGAGAACGGGGCTCGGAAAGTTAGCCAAGTTGGCTGGGATACCATTTGCCTCCCTAAAGACCAAGGTGGCCTTAGTTTTCGTCGTACTGCTGACTCCAATGCAGCTCTAATCATGAAGGTAGGATGGGGTTTGATCCACCAACCTAATTCACTATGGGTGTGTACTCTAAGAGGTAAATATGGTTGTTGTAAGACCCTGGATTTTAGAATTAAATATATAAATTAATTTCCAACTCACGCATAGGATTTTGTGTCAGCGTGAGGGGAACCTGACTTTCGTTTAATGTTTGGATTTATATTATGAAGAAGAAAGTTCAGGAAAAGGCTAAGGATTGTATTAAGGTCGATAAAAGTTATAGCACGATTAGTATTCGCTTAAACCTAGGACGAAAACGTTAGTAAACGACTAATTTACACTTAAAGACACGATGAAAACTAATTCCAAAAATCTTCAGAGAAATGTTAAAACTTCTCTAAATCCTTCCATGACAAGCGTTTCGATACGAAACCCTGGAATGTACGAACGTCCGATTCTAGTTCTCGGAGGTTTGCCGAAACCAAAACCCTGATAGCTCAAAGAACCCTAGAATAAACGGTTGATGAAGACTTTTTCTATTCGGAGCTTCAAACGAAGATTCCACACGCGTGTGCCCACTCTAATCGACGTTCCAGATCTTTCTTCAGAAGGAAGTTTATGCATCCGAGGTCAAAATCAAAAAGTGCATAAAGTGCATTTTAAGCCGGTAAACATTAAAAAACAAGCCTCGAAAACCAAAAATCATACTGATATTTCTTTGAAGAATTAGAAGATTCAACGGGAAGAATATCGTGTCTAAAATACGTTGGAATCAGTAGGAAAAATCAGAATCGCGAAATAATCATTTTCTCACGTTTTCAATTTCCTATAAATAGGACTTCAAAAAAATGAAAAAAAATAAAAAAAAAAATCACACAACACACACACACGGTCGTGAGCTTCTTGGAGGAAAAGGAGGAGATTTGATTTTTTTCCAATTCTTGACCGATCGTCGTTCTGTTCGTTGCTACGCGTAGGCCTCAAGGTACTGATGTTATTTCTTTCTTCTGATCTTAAATTCCGTCGCTTTTTGTTATGCCTTTCTGTGCTCCAAGTTTTGAGCTTTTTGTAAAACTGTCCAAATAGGTTGATTTTAGTGTCTAAATATATTCTCTTCGTACCCAAGAGTACTTCTAGCGGGTTATATTTTGCCGAATGTCGCTGAAATGCCGCCGGAATTCATTTCTGTAGGAAATACCCATTTTTGGCTAAAGTTCCGTCCTTTGGGCTTAAAACTCTCGACTGAGCTTAGCGTCAGTAGGATTAGTCGTCATAATCGTCGTTGGTATCGACCTCATCTAATTTGTTTTTCAAAATTTTGATTTTGAGTTTCCGAGCTAAAAATATTGACCAAAATACCCCTGCGACAGTTTTCGATCCGATAATTTTTCTGAGAGTTTCCCTGGCCTAGATATCGCCTAAGAATACCTAGGAATCGATTTAGATCGAAGAAAAAGTTCGGAAACCCTATTTTTGAGAGTGGCCGAAACCTATTTGTTAGGGTACCGTGTCCAAAAATAATTCTTGAGTCTCTATGACCTGAGCCATTGCGTAGCTCTTTCGATTGTCGAAATTTTGGCGCTGGTTTCGTGTCATTCCGAGTTCTGTAGCTCGAGTTATGCACGTTTTAGCGAACGAAGTCTCCGTTGTCAATTTGTGCTTAAATAGGAACTCTGAAGCTTTAAAAGCTTTCTTTACGATTTCGATTAGTATTGTTAGATCGTATTGCTTCTAGTGAAGTTTGTGTTGATGATTGTGTTTCCTTGTTCTAGGTTCACAACTTCCATGCCCAACTTCTACTCACGAAGGTAAGGGTAACTCGGTTTTAGCGCGTCTTTGAGTCTTGCATGCTTTTATCGCACTGCCTGTGTTTGAGATGAAGATGTTTATATTGATTGGCAGATGATTATGTTTATTATGCTTGCTTATGTTGACTGTTTCTGAGGCTTGTGCCAAATGTTTTCTGAAGGCTTCGGCCGAGTAAACTTATTGAGACGTGTGTCTCCGTTTTCTGAGAGGCTTCAGCCGTTTACTGGTTTCTGTCATTGAACTGAGTTGGTATGCAATTGAATTGTGTTAGGTTCGTTGATAATAGGAATAACATGTGGTTACTCCGAATAAATCATTGGTTTGGACATTGTTGTTGATTGACTTGGCATATAGGGCTTGGTCTTTAAGTGGCATTCAGGGGAGTTCGGTTCTCCGTCTGTCCCGTCTTTCATGGGCGTTATTAAGTGGCAGTGGAGTGAATATTTTCACAGGACTGTCTCGTCTTTCATGGGCGTTATTAAGTGGCATTCTGGGGAGTTCGGTTCTCCGTCTGTCCCGTCTATTATGGGCGCTATTTGGTGATAGTTCAGGGGAGTCCGTTTTCCGCTTTGTCCCGTCTTGAGAGACACTATTGATCGATCCATTTTGGTAGCAGCATATAGTTGCATTATAGGGAACTAACACTTGACCCTATGTTGTTGGATTTTGGTTATTGGTTTATTAGTATTATATTGTTGAGGTTTTTTATATCTGATTAGATGTGATTTTGTTTCTATATGATTTGATGATATGTAGTGATATCGTTTATATCTGATTTGAGGTTATTGTCATATGATTTGATTCTATATTGTTGAAGTTGTTTATATCTGGTCTAATTCTATGTTGCTGCTTCTATTGATATCTATCTTTGATTATATTGTTAGCTTATATACGAGTTTAGTTATGTTGCTAGTTCATTTACCATGATAGGTAATTAAATACGAATAATATGATTTTCTCTTTCATACATGGTATTTGCATGGAGTTAACCCTTTCTATTTGCTACTTGTTGTTTGGGCGCTTAACGCTATTAGGCGATGGTGAGCCTTCCGCTGAAGCTTAGCCGTTCGAGTTGGAGACCGTGACCGTGGACGGTCATGTAAAGGTGGATGAAGCGGTTGCTTCTTCCTTTTGGTGGACTATATATGAGTTTCTTTCCCCATCTGAAAACTCTGTTGTTTAAACTTTATCTCCGCCACTGTTCCAGTGAGCGTACTTATTTTGGAAACCTGCTTACGATATTGTATGACACTATTATTATATGTCGGGAACGGGTTGTTGAATAAAGTCTAAGTTATGTATTCAATTATGTTCAGTTGTTTCGAAAAGGAAAAAAATATATTGTGGATTACGAAATAGTCTTTAGATTTTGTTAGGTAACTAATGTGACTCCTCAGTTGAGAAATTGGGGCGTTACAGTTGTGGTGATGGCGTGCTTCCAATGGTGAAGCGGTGCAGTCGGGAGTGTCTTCTTTGGAGAGGGGTGCGCTCGACTTGGGATCACGTGACCTCGGGTTGCATTTGGAAGGTGGGGGATGGTACTACTATTCGGTTCTAGAAAGACACATGGATGATGTCGGGACATGTTCTTCAAGATCTTGCAACGCACCCCATCCCCCATGAGGTGAGTGACTTGTCCCTTGCTCACTTTTATGATACAGGTCATGGATGGAAAATTAATCTCTTCCAGCACCTTCTACCTGCTGCTACCGTGGAGGAGATTGTGTCTTTTCACTCCATAATTCCTAACAGTGGCAGGGATGAAGTCTCCTGGTCTGGCACTCCTGCTGGCAATTTTACTACTAAGTCTGCGTACGAGATGATTACAACCTCCCCAACCCCGCGTCATGCTGAAAGGCTTTGGAAAGCAATCTGGCGGTCTGGCGGTTACAAGGACCCCAGCGAGTAAGGGTCTTCATCTGGAAATTGTGCAACAATGGTATCCTGACTAATGAGATTAGAGTCAGAAGACACATGAGTAATAGTGATCTTTGCCCTCTATGCAGAACTTCGATGGAAAGCTATGCCCATCTGTTTCGCGAGTGTAGCGAGGTTCGGTCCTTCTAGGATTCTTCCTTACTGGGTTGTATGGTAGGAAATTTCTTCACCTCAGATTGGATGACATGGGTAACTGACAACATAACTGGTAATTTTCGAGGTAGACGCGGGATTGATTGGGGGCGCTTCTTTGCATCGGCTCTCTTAGTGATTTGGTGGATGAGAAACGAGTGGGTCTTCAACCAAATCCCTTACAGCTCCACTCGCATTTGGGCTTTGTTGAAGTCTCTAGGAATGGAGCAGATAGCATCGCTCTCTCCTTTGCCCCCTGCTCTATCAAGCTTACAAGGCCAAGTGCATGGAGTCTTTGATTGCAACGTTGGCAATACTGCAGTTTCAGGATGGGTGAAGCCGGATGCGGGTTGGGTGAAGATCAACGTGGATGGAGCTTTGAGCAATAATTTAACCGCCAGCTGTGGAGGTGTGGTTCGCAACGGGGAGGGCCGTTGGATGAAGGGTTTTGGTCGTCATCTTGGCATCCTTGGTGCTGCTAACGTCTTCTACGCAGAGTTGATAGCAGTACAGACAAGATTGGAGCTAGCCATGGGCATGGAGCTGCCGCAGGTAATTGTTGAGTCAGATTCTCTCGAGGTTATCAATATGTTAAGCTCGCCTTCAGAGGTAGCCTCTCACCACTACGGGCAGGTGGCCTCGCGCATCCTCCAATTGCAGCGGGACCATGGGAACGCTATCTTCCAGCATACACTGAGGAGAGCCAACTCCCTTGCAGACTATATAGCTAAGGTCAGCCTTGATCTCCAGCATGGTCTCCATTATTTCGAGTCTCCGTTTGGGGAATGCCATTCCATTCTGAGTCAGGATAATTGTCCTACTGCTGATCCTTCTGTGGATCCCTCTTAGCTTTGTTGTGTTGGGGTTTTCTTTCCCTTCATTGTAACCAAAAAAAAGAAAAAAAAAATTAACTCTTAATTATTTTAATTTAATTTAAATTGATAATTGTTATTAATATATAATCACAAAAACAAAAACATAAAAGAAAACAAGAATATGAAATAAAAGTGGTGGGGTAGGGTGTTGAATTTTATTAAACAAAACCATTATAGTGAGTAAAAGTTGAATGCGTGTTGAATTATTAGGTGGAAGAGAGAGAAGATGATGTTGAGTGTAAAAAATGAAAAAGAAAGGCGTTGAATCTTAAAACCATTGTACATAATCTTATAGAAAGAGTTTTATCTTTAGCATGAGTCAATTTCGACACTTACATGTTGAGTTGTACTACTAGCTCAATCCTAATGCCTTTATATATTAATTGATTTGATTGTTGAATAGGCCTACTATTTGAATCAAACAATATCGAATTAATAATTTTGAATAACTTTCTCACAAATGGATGAAGCAAATATAAGAAAAGTGGAAGCCAGGGCAACAAGTATGGTACTAGACACGATTTTCTTTTTTGATAAAAAGGCGGGTTACTTATTTTAGTTGCCTATTTATTTTTTTACAACAAAAACTTATATTGATATAAGAAATAAACTATGAGAACACTCCTCTCATACTAGAGAAACTGCAAAACTTAACATAGCTTGGGAGTGAGCCTCGTTTATGTTAATGATTATTATAACGTATATATTATAAGTAAAATTTAAATACTTATTTAAAATATCTAATAATATATACCTTTATTTTGATTTTTTTTGAAAGTTATTTCGATTTATTAAAACATTATATATAGGTGACATTTATGGTAATTATATATATAACTAGTATTTTATTTTATTTCATAAATAATAGGTTAAGGGTAAGCACACATTCATGCATGAAGATAAATAAATATGAAAACAAAATAACAAATTACATCTTATATCTGTTATCATAAAAACAAAGAGTTGGGGATATACCTAAGGCACAATATATCAAAATATGTGCGCATCATGGATTAGTGAAAGTTCTTTTCATGATTTGTAATTATCATACAATGTAATGTTTTGTGACCAAGTAAAACATGGTTTACAAGTATATAAAAAACATTTATTTGTTAATTAATTTTAACACATATGTGTGACGAAAGCGCGGAATGCTCCTTCCATGGTGGCAGTTTGGCAACGGCCTACGCAAGGGGTGATCAAAATTAATTTTGATGCTTCTTTCAGGTCTGCTTCAGATATAGGGGCAGGTATGGTGGCCAGGGATCATGAGGGTTTTGTTTTGGCATCAGCAACTGCGTTTCCTTTGACGGCCTCTTCTCCGTTGTTGGTCGAAGCTGCTGCTTTGCGATGGGCTATGGTTCTAGCCATTCAGCTTGGTTTCCGTCGTGTTTGCTTTGAAACAGATTGCTTGCAACTGTTTCAACAATGGACCAAGCCTTCATATGGTGCTTCTTATTTAGTTTCTATTATTAATGATTGTTTTGTTCTTTCCCGTTCTTTTGATGTAATAGACTTTTCTTTTGTTCACCATTCTGGTAATGCGGTGGCGGATTTACTTGCTAGGAAGGCTTCCTCGTTCGCCGGTTTAGTGTGGATTGAGGAAGTCTCTTCTGAAGCGATCTCATTTGTTTCTGCGGACCTTTTGACCTCTGTGTCAGTCTAAGTTTAATGTTATTCAGACATATTTCAAAATATATATATATATATATATATATATATATATCAACTACGTACATGCATGTAATTAGTTGTAAAATATAATTTACGAGTGAACCAATTTTTAACATGGTCCATCATAAAACAGTTAACCATATAATATAATATAGATCTAATGAAATCCAAATTGCCCATATAAATTCATTTACCAATTAAAAATAGAATAAGAAAATGTAGTAGGTATAATTAACATGATTATATCACATTATCACATCACATCCTAAAAGTAAAGAACAACTACTTGATATCAAGCCTTGAAATAGTTGTTGAAACAAATTATATGGTGGGGAAGTATTTCAATAAAGAAAGGTGTTTAAGGTATCCATGTCTGAGTGACAGTGTATACTTTTTGCGTTTACGTTATATAATTGTAGATCTTGACACAATATAATTGCACTTTAATTAAAATAATAATATAAAAGGTGGGCTAAATTACAATAATTAGGGTTAATCGTCTACTTGGTCCCTGTCTTTGTCTCGCCGTCTGAAGTAAGTCCCTCCCCGGAAAATTTGCAAATCTGGGTCCTCTCGTTTGCAATTTGTGTGGAGCAGGTCCTCGCCGGAGTCCGAAGCTCCGGCGAGTGATGATTTGGCTAGCTGACTGGGATTACTTAGCTGACATGGATTTTTAAAAAATTTAAAAATTTAAAAAAATTACTTATCAGATTTATTATTCAAATTAACAAAATTAAACCCTAATTAACTAACTAATTAACAAAATAAATTTCCCCCAAATAAAATAAAAAAACACTCCAGGTCCAAAATCAAATTGGCACTGTCCCTATCAATCCCAAACCTGAATCAACCCTCCACGTCTGAATTAACAATTTGGCTTTCTCTCTAGATCTGGAGGTGAGCTAGGTTTCTAGATCAAGGATCCAAATCTCTGTCTTCTCCTTTGAACACCCAAATCTCTATCTCTAGATTTGGAGGTGTGCATTAAATTAAGGGTTAATCATCGGTTGAGGTTGCAGCATGGGGGTGGGTTGCAGGTGAGGGTGGGGTTGCGAGTGAGGGTGGGGATGGGGGTGGGTTGCGGGTGAGGTGGGGTGGGTTGTGATGGGTTCTGGGTAGGGATGGGTTTCAGGGGTGGGTTGCGGGTGCGGGTGAGGGTGGGGTGGGGATGGGAGTGGGTTGCAGGTGAAGGTGGGGGTGGGTTACGAGTGGGGTTGGGTTGCAGGTGAAGGTGGGGATGGGTTACGAGTGTTTCTGGAATGGGTTTCTGGGGTGTTTCTTCCTCTGTGTGTGATGTTGCAGTGAGGTGATGAGGAAGAAGAAACTGGAACAAGAAGGTCTCGATGGTTCATCTGTTTCGTGTTTCTTCATCTGTGTTTGTTTCTCTGTTGTGTTCTGTTTTCTGCTCTTCTTTTCTTCCCCTTTCAATTTTTGTATGCTCGGTTATGGTGGAGATTGGTGTTTTGTTTTCTGGATTTTGACTTGTGTTTCTGGATTTACAACTCTTGTTGAAGAAACAGTTCTGGAACAATTCTGGGTTCAATTCGCAAGGATTTACAAGTTTTGTTTTCTGGGTTCTGTTCACATATCTGGAACCTTCCTTGGAAGAAATTATTCTTAATTTTATGAAGAAGATGAATAAGAAAATGAAGATGAGATCAATCTAAAAATTTTAGATCAAGAACACTCATGTTGAAGATCCATGTTAATGAAAGATGAATTAGGGATTTAAAACTTATTTATAAATTTTTATTTTTTTTATTTTTTTTTCCTTGACACGTCAGACTCATTTATCCAGTCAGCTAGCCAAATCATCACTCGCCGGAGCTCCGGACTCCGGCGAGGACCTGCTCCACACAAATTGCAAACGAAAGGACCCAGATTTGCAAATTTTCCGGGGAGGGACTTACTTCAGACGGCGAGACAAAGACAGGGACCAAGTAGACAATTAACCCCAATAATTAATAGTATCAGTATGGCCATAATTACTACTTAAAAAGTAATTAAAAGTTGGAGGCGCGAAAATAACTGGACCAACTCTTCTCCCTCCACTTTCAACTGAAACCGTTTTTAATTTTATTTAATTATTATATTATTTCTTTCTTAAGAAAACTTTTTTCGAGTTTCCCGAGAAAATCAAGTTTCATTGTTAAACCGTTCCCTCTCTCTCTGTTTTCTCTGCTTCAAATTCACAAACACAACGCCGCCACAAAAAACCAGTCTCCGACGACCACCGCCGCTCTCTCCGGCCACCTCTTAGGTTAGTCTAGTCTCTCGATTATCCTTTTGTTCTTCTTTGTAGGATGTAGGATGAAGAAGTAATCAACCACTCTGAATTGTTAATCTTCAATTTTGTTTTCTTTCTTCAATTTTGTTCGATCTAGAAAGAACTGAAAATCAGTGATCTTCAAATTTCAGAAAAACAAGGTTCAATTCAATGTACTTTCATAATTTTGTAATGTACCTGTTGTGAGATTCATTACGTACACTGAAACGTGTCTTCAGTAAGCGAGACACGAACCTGTCCATCCCTTTGTTTCTTTCTCAATTTCTTTTTTTCTTTTCTCTCTCTCTCTTTATTTGTTGGATTTCTTAATTTTCATCGACAAAAAAAAAGTAAAAAATGAAATTACGTACTATTCTATTCTATGCTATATTATTTTATATTTTTTTGCAGGAACCGATGTTTCTACATAGTTTTTCTTGTTTCCACTAGGGTGGGTCACTTTAGAATTGGTCCATGGGTGGATCAAGGGTGTGTTTAGTAATTTACAAGATAAAAATATAAAAAAAATTAAACCCTAAAATTTTCAACTCTTCCTCCACTCTAGCTACCAGCCGTTTTTACCATCTTCCTCTCCTCTGATCATTAGATTTGGCACCCCAACCATTAGAAATGTCACCCCACTTACGGAAACTCAGTTTCCGAAATATTTCGGAAATAAGGTTTCCGAAGCACTTTTTTACTCAAAAATGTGGTTTTTTACTCAAAAGTGTGGTGTTAGATGTATTTTGAACTAAAAATCACGAATTAATTTCGGAATCTAAGATTCCGAAATAATTCGGAACTTGAAAATCCGAAAATTAGGGGTGTGAAATCTAATGGTTGGGGTGGCAAATCTAGCTCTCTCACTCCTCTCTGATCTTTTCTGCTCTCCACCACCATCACCTTCTTTTTTTTCCTCTTCTCCGGCCATCTCTGCGGCTCTCCTCTCTCCGCCGCCATCACTTTCTTCCTTTTCTTCTCCGATTCTTTTCTTTTATGCACTTCTCCGGCCACCACCTCCGCCCCTCTCTTCTTCTTCTTCTTCTCTATTTTCTACACCAACCTCCTCTGCCACACTCCGCCCTCTCCAACCCTTCAACCTCCCTTAAATCATCAAAAACCTCACATTTCTCCTTGAAATCCGGCATCCCCGTCACTTCCTGTCATCAACTTCGCCAAATCGGAGCAAAGGTGATTCCTTTTCCACCAGATCGGACCAAAGGTGGCTCCTTTTCTACTTGATCGGAGGAAATAAGGATTTTTTCACACATGCAATCGATTTGAGGTATGTTTTTGCTGTTCCTTTTTCTTTTCTATTGTTTCTTTTACTCTATTTCTAAAACCCTCTCATCTCCCAACCAGATCGGAGCAATACTGCAAGACTGGAGATTCTCAATCAAGATCAAGCTTCTGTTTTTTTTTTTTTCTATGTAATAGTTCAAAAATTTCCCTCTTCTATTATGCAATTTTTGTGTTTTGTTATGTATAAAGAATTTATAAATTCGTAATAAATTTTATTTTCATTTTGTGTTCTAAAAGAAATATCAACAGAATCAGAGCCTTTGATCAAAGCTTCCACGGTCTCTGGGTCTTGTTCAAGCTATATGATTCCATAAATGAATATTAAGCATTCAATCTGGTGGATTCTAGAAGATGAAGAAGGAGAGGAAGAAAGTGGACTGATATCATGGAGAGTTTTTGGTTGGTTCGGTTCTGGGTTCCACGGCGGCAGGGATGTGGAGGTTGAAGGTGAGGGTGGTTCTAGGTCTGATGGGGAAGGGGGAAGATTATGGTGGTATTACAATTCTACCCTTTTAGTAGAAATTAAATCTTGACCATCCATCTAAAGAATATTCTTATATTCTAAGATCCAATGGTGATTAGTGATGGTCCACCGGTGGACCAAAAACAAAGTTGCCCACCCTAGTGGGCACCATAATTTAGATTGGTATTTTCTAACCATGTTACATGGATGGACCACCTGTGATTTCCATTTCCAACCTTCGATTAAATTAAGGAAATTACAATAAATGTGCACAGCATACAAACAAAACTAAAGACATTGTTTACATGAAACTCATAAATAAACACAGTTTAAGTTAGTAGTATATACCATAACGATAACGTAACTGCACTTCTTAACCATTTAGTCAATAGTTCGATTCTTAAACAGTACGAATAATTTGTTAAAAGAGATCTACCCACTTGTGATCTTAGGGTCTTAAGGGTTTAGTTTCATAACTGCCGACGACATAGCTGCCGACTGTGAGAGTATCTTTGATGCAACAAAAGAAAAAGTATATACCATGATTGATTAGTGCTATCAATGATGTGGTAGTTCATATTTGTACTGTGTGCAAGTTCAATAGATAGTTTTGGTGATTGTTGATTGAACCCATTGACAGCACACCTGAACATGGCACACCCGTGAGAGAAAACAAAAAAGGAGAAACTTCTCTTACCCTGCGCACCTCCTCTCTCTTATCCTGCACCAACCATTATCTCTCAGTTCAGTCCCCAGTACCCTCCATTTCCAAGGGGACCCCATTCCCCTGCAAAAACTTCATTTTGTGTTGCAGTTACACAATAACCGTCGCCGAATGGTAAATCGCCGTTAAATGCACCACGTTGTGACAGTTTCAGCGAGTTTCTCTCTCCCATCACCACGCCAAATGTTGGTTACCCTTCAACTGTTCTTGTTGCCATGTCCTGATCTGGTTGGTTTTGGGATTCATTTCATGAGAAAAATCAAAACTTGCCCACTTGATTTTATTCGGTGTGATCATCAAATTCGTTGTTCTATAGATCTGAGTCTCTGTAAAGATGTGCGCTTTTTCTCATTTGTGTAACACCCTTTTCCTTTTTCGACATGTTTGATTCATCTTTTGCTTTTGTATCTGACTTTTAAGGTGTGTTTGCATTTGTGGCAGATTAACTGTACATAAGAGGATCTAGGCCTGCAGCGATACTGACGTGCAAATCTTTCGTCTGACTTGGGTATAGGGGCGAAAGACTAATCAAACCGTGTACCTTTGTGGACAATTTGGTTCATTTCAGGGCACATGATTGTTGCTGCTGAATCTGGTTTTGATTGATTTGATGAGAATTTCTATCAATGTGGTCTAATTGGGATAGGGTGGATGGATGTATGTGAATCACAGCAAGCATCATCACGGAGGCTAAAAGCTGTGGAGACTCCAAGACCACCCTTGGTTCTGGCAGAAAAGAACAATGCAGCCACCGCCACAGCCACCGCCCGGCGTTCTCGGACGAGGGAAGTTACTTCCCGGTACAAGTCACCTACTCCACCCTCCACACCATCTGGCTCTAGGAGATGTCCTTCACCTAATCTCACAAGAACAGCAACGCCTGCAGCATCCTTACAGTTGTTACCAAAAAGATCACTTTCTGCTGAAAGGAAGAGGCCTTCAACCCCTCCTTCACCGCCGTCACGACGACTGTCTACACCTGTCAATGATTCAGCTATTGATGGGAGGTTGTCATCTAGGAAGGTAGCAGCTAGCCGTTTGCCGGAAGGGCATAACCTATGGCCTTCCACCATGCGGAGCTTGAGTGTTTCTTTTCAGTCAGATATCATTTCCATACCTGTTAGCAAGAAAGAGAGGCCGGTTACTAGTGCTTCCGATCGTACCTTGCGGCCGGCTTCTAATGTGGCGCATAGGCAGGGTGAGACTCCATCAACCATAAGGAAGGCTACACCAGAGAGAAAGAGGAGTCCTCTTAAAGGGAAGAATGCTTCTGATCAGTCTGAGAATTCTAAACCAGTTGATAGTTTGCCTTCTCGGTTGATAGATCAGCATCGGTGGCCGAGTAGGATAGGTGGGAAGGTGTCTTCTAGTGCATTAAACAGAAGTGTTGATTTTGGAGATGCTAGAATGTTGAAGACTCCAGCTTCTGGAACTGGTTTTTCTTCACTGAGAAGATTATCTTTATCAGAAGAAGCAAGTAAACCCTTGCAAAGGGCTTCTAGTGATAGTGTAAGACTGTTATCTCTTGTTGCAAGTGGCAGAACAGGAAGCGAGGTGAAATCAGTTGATGACTGTTCGCTACATGATTTAAGACCTCACAGATCTTCTACACCTCACACAGATAGAGCAGGACTATCGATTGCTGGGGTCAGATCTCAGTCTTTGTCAGCTCCAGGATCACGTCTGCCCTCACCCAGTAGAATCTCAGTGCAATCTACTTCTAGTTCAAGAGGTGTCAGTCCATCTAGGTCAAGGCCATCAACTCCTCCTTCTAGAGGAGGGGTTAGTCCATCTCGGATTAGGCCTACCAGTTCATCCATTCAATCCAACGATTCAGTTTCAGTGCTCAGCTTTATTGCTGATTTTAGAAAAGGAAAAAAGGGTGCAGCCTTCATAGAAGACGCTCACCAATTACGGCTTCTCTACAACAGATTCATGCAATGGAGGTTTGCAAATGCGAGAGCTGAGGCTGTGCTTTACATCCAAAATGCAATTGTACAGGTATTGCTGAGTATCTTTGACAACCTGTCAAATTCTTTTTCATGTAGTTCTTCGATAATGTATGTGAACGATTACAGATATCAAATCACTTGGGTAATTGGTTTTTACTAGAACTTGTTTCAATGGTGCAGAAAACTCTATATAACGTATGGATCGCTACTTTGTCCCTCTGGGAGTCTGTTACTAGGAAGAAGATCAATCTTCAGCAGCTGAAGCTCGAGCTAAAACTGAATTCTGTTTTGAATGATCAAGTAATGTTTCTCATTACTGGAATATATTATTTATATACCAGGTTTTTTTTTATTGTTCTTAGTAAATCACTTCTTACCCTTTTACTCCTTATAGGATAATTTAACTTGAGATAGCTATTGGTAAACTTATAAGTGATGCAAATATATGTAAAGCAAGAGACTGACCCCATGTATTGAAAAGTTTTCTTTCTTTTAGTTTCTAATTATAGGTTATTCATGTTTTAGTTTATTTAAAGTTATTAATTTCTTTAAAAAAATGCAAGTGCTTATGATTCTGTTCAAGGTTAAAGTTTTTGAAGGGTAACATTTGATAGAGTTCTAGAGGAGGGCAACATTTTGATCTAGATACTGGTATTGTGTGAATTAAGCTTCTAACTTCCCTTGCTATATAAATGTGTGCTGCTTTTTCTTTCCTTCTTCAGCTGTTTTAAATTTTAACTCCTAGTGATACATATTTTAAATGGGGGCCTTTTGCAATGAAAAAAGCAGATGGCCTACCTTGATGAATGGGCTACGCTTGAGACAGATCATGTTGACGCTCTATCCGGTGCTGTGGAAGATTTGGAGGCGAGCACCCTTCGTCTTCCTGTAACTAGAGGAGCAATGGTATGTATAGTGGTCACTGGCCAGCTGTCCTTTTATTTGATAACCGGAGAAGCACCTACTTTATTACTATGTTTTCACTTTTACAGGTAGATATTGAGCATTTGAAGGTTGCTATCTGTCAAGCTGTTGATGTCATGCAAGCAATGGGGTCTGCAATTCGCTCTTTATTCTCACAGGTAAATAGAATTTTTCTACAGAATTTGTATAGTATTTACTACAATCGATGAGGATAAATATAATAAATTAAGGTTATAATGATTTGGACCAACTCCCTAGCACGTCTTTCCTGTCATTTTGTAAGCCAGTGCATTTGCAATCCAACCTGTTGTCTTCACTGGTTGCATGTTCATCTTTACCTTTGATATCCAAATTTTAAAATTAATTTTTTGGATTCCTTGGTTAGGGGCCTGCTAGTCTAATTTTTTATATCTTTGTTAGATCACATAGTCTACTCTTGGTGCTTATATCATGTTATTTTTGTGTCTGTGATAGGTGGAGGGCATGAATGATTTAATTTCTGGAGTTGCTGTTGTAGCAACAAAGGAAAAATCCATACTTGATGAATGTGAAATGCTACTGGCTTCAGTAGCTGCTTTGCAGGTGAGAGTCATGATATATGATTTAAGAATCAATTATACACGTAAAATATCTCAAGCTTACACTTAAAAGTCATGCTGGATTCAGGAATCACACTAATATACTCTAGAAAGATCACCAGGGTCATATTTTCAATTGTAATTTAACTTAGTGTCAGTACCTTACTATGGTAATGATTGAAATATATTAGTTCCTTTCTGTTTGGTCTGTCTTTCTTTCATGGTGTTAGCTGCGCATTCTAGCAATTGTGAGAATTCAGGTTATGGAGTTTGCTTGTGATCCCTCATTCTTCACAGAAGTAAACATGTCCTATTTTCAGTTGAAGGACTGATAATCAGCGTATTAGACAAAAAAGTTGTATCTTAAAATGATTTTGTTGCTGAAACTTGAGCATGTCATTATGTAAATATGCTTCTGAGGGTCAGAATATTTTTGTCCGACGATTGTTGCAAAAAAATTCCTAGGATATAAATAGAATTTCTGAAATTCATAAAGAACTTATTAAGTGTAAGGTTTACTGGTGTTATTAGACATCGTCATTTATAACTTATTTATTTTTCAAATAAGACTTTGATCAATAATTGGTGGGTTATAAATTTTAGATATTATATATATCCTTGTTTGCACAAATGTTATATGACTTCAACCTAAATGCATGCCCGTCTGTTTAATTAACAGCATACCTTGAGATTATCCAGTCTAAAATGTACTATAAATGATGCAGATCTGTTCATGTTTAAATAACAGTATACCTTGAGATAATAAAAGAGCTACTTTCTTGATCTTCAGTTAAAATTTCCCACTTATGATGTATTTATGAGGTTTTATGCTTCTTTATTTAGCCAGAGTTGACGAATGAGAATGAAAATGATCATGCATGGGGCATGGTTTTATTGAATTGGATTTGGTAGCCTGGCTTGAATCTATCTTCTCATTTTTCTGTGGTTATTATTTTTCATTGTTTCTTATATTATGAAGGGCTTTAACTAGATTACCTTTTTTTTCCTCATTCCCATTTATGGTGCTTGAAATATAGTTGATATGCATTTGTCAATTATCTTCCTGTGCACTCCCTTGTTTCTTACATTTTTCTTCAATTGATGCATAGATTGAATGCAATGTTTCATCTGTGTTAGTTTCTAACTAGTTTTGGCAAAAGCAGGTAGAGGAAAGTAGCCTACAGACGCATCTAATTCAAATCAAGCAAGTTTTGGGGATAATCAACTAGTCAATTTCAACTTAAACACACATGAGCCTGACCTGCTGCCAAGCTAACAAGTGATAACTTTTCTCTCGCGGCTTCAGCCATAGTATCAGTGTCTAATATTTTTCAGGTTCTTTACCATTGTAAATTTTAGAATAGGTATTTTTCCTGTTAAATATGCTGAAATTGATATTATTTTGTTACCCCATATTTTTTTTTCTTCATTTTCCCTACACTAGAGGCCGGAGGCTTCCACTTGTAATTTGTATCAAGCACAGGAAAAGAAAATGAAAATGAAAAGGAATGGAGCAAAAATTGACACCCATCCAAATTTACTCTCTGCTTTTTTTGTCATATCTACCAACAACATTGTGATTTTATGGCAGAAGTTTCTCAGCATGGGTGAGGTCATTATATGCTAATTCTACTGGCTGTCTTATTGCAAGTGGTCTCAATAATAATATCATTTAGTGTGCTCTATAATCGGCAAGTTAGTCAGCAACAATGTTCCAATCACGAAACCCATGGGAGAACCAAACCACTCATTCTCAAAAATATGATTAACAATTTTGAATATATTGTGTGATTTTAAGAGAGATTCTGCATCATCTACTAAAACACATAACAAAATATTACAATTTTCATAAAGCAATTTGAAAATTAGCAGACATTTATTATATAAAATTTTACGAGTTTAATAACTATACGCCATCAGTTTAAATAAATTCCACACACATTTAAGTAAGTTTCACCATTACACTTTAGTACATTATAATTAAATTAAAATTTAAAATGACCAAAAAGAGAAAAAACAAAGTGATTGAACGTTTTACCAAGTACATTCTAATTTTATTGGGTGAAATTAATTAAAAGTATGCTAGATACTCTGTATATATCAGCAAGCTTTTGTTATTTCACAGCACTAATTTTGTGTTGCATTAGAAGTTATAACTGCATTTTGTCCTATAGCTTTTAAGACATGTCACCATATCCTGGTCCCATGTTGCATCTGAACTTTCTAGCAAGGCATTTAAGGAATCGGTGTGAATTTTATTTTGGACTGTAAGCAAGAAGTCACCACCATGTTTCATCTTCTATTCAGTTATCAAGTGTTCTTCATATTTTCTTTTTTGTTATTATTTTCCCTCACCTGGAAGATTGAGTATGTATCTCTTTCTCAGGTTTCAATCAGTATAATAACTGTAAGTACTATTTTGAATCTTCAGTTGCATAAATTAAGTGATGATCACAACCTCATTTGCAGCCAAAAAAAATCACAAGAACACTTTATTCCTACTTACAAAAATTAAGTACAATGCTCTCCGCTATCTCCTTTCCCTTATTGAAAATCAAAATAGAAAAATAAAATGACATGTTGCACGTTGTTTCACAATTCACTCTCACATTATTTTTGGTAAAAATGGATTCAGCAACTGATTCCACATTGCTTTACATCAGGCCCCTTTGTTTTCAACACAAAAGGGTCAAGCCTTACCCAAACCAATGAGAAGATAGAAGCCAAAAGCACAGACCATATGACAATAAGAGTAGGTGTCCTGTTCTGCCTACCCATCAAACCTTTAAGGAAGGGATAGAGATGAGCAATAACCCATAAAGAAAAGAAGAGCTTCCCAAGCAGTGCTCCATAAGAATGTGCACCACTGTTTATGGCATCTGTGAAACCAGCTACAACACCAATGAGGTTGATTATTATGATTGTGGTTGGAGGTACTAGCAGTGCTGTCCATCTTATGGTGTAGAGTTCATGAAACTCTTCATCATCCGGGGCCTTGGATACAACACTGAAGTTTTTGTTGACTTTTTTAGCCAGGCCTCCCATAAGGGCTTGTGCAACGGCAAAGAGGTGTGCAGACACACTGCCAATGACCCAGAATTGCTGACTTCTCCACCACTCCTCTAGGCTAACTCCACTCCATCTCAACTCAAGAATAGCAGATCCAAAGATTGAGATGAACAGGGAAATGATGATCATACTTGCAAAAGTGTCTACCTGGACAGTGAAACAATGAGAAATGGCTTCATCAGTAGTGAAACAAGAACTTGAGAAGAATTTACAAAGACCTCAGGAAACGGCTTAAATAAATTTTGCATGTGTCTAGAGTAATCTTAAAAGGCCTATGTTTCCGCCAAGTCGTATCTGATAGCTAGCACTTTTTTATCACTGATAACAAGAACTTGAGAAGCATTTTGAAAGACCTCAAGAAAAATTCATTGCAAAACCATCAAAGAAACTAGATTATCTTTAGGGAATGCAGTCTAATGTTTACTCATTTTACATGCGTGATATTCAACCCTTGCAACATGCATTAATATTCATTTAATCCAGCATGATCATTTTAAATGTATCTGACACTCATGTTAGAGGTTATGATTAGATTATCTAATGGTATAACACCTTCCTTTTTGATAAAGCCATATCCATATTAAATGTGTTTGATCCATATTAAAAAGATAACTACCAGTAGGCCTAACAGAATCTAAGCCCAAATTAACAATGATAAATATAAATTATTAGAAGGGAATTTTTTACCGATGGTGTGATGAATTTATCAGTGAGCAAGCAAATGGCAGGAATGAGACAATATATTAGGAGGGGTATTGAGCTGAAGGGGTAGACAGTGCTGTTAATATAGGCAATCCTCTGGAGCCCCTTGAGTCTTCCTTCCTTGAAGCCATACCATATCGGGCAATGGCGGCTGAATAGGATCTCAAGTGATCCCACTGCCCATCTGAGCACCTGATTAAGTCGTTCGGTAAGGTTGATAGGAGCTGTGCCTCTGAATGCTGCTCTCTTTGGCATGCAGTATACAGATCTCCAGCCACGAGAATGCAGCTTCAAACTTGTAAGAACATCTGCTGCTATAGATCCATAGCTCAAACCTACCTGTGAATGGCAAATGTGAATATGTGATCAAGCATGTTTCAGTTGTATATGGAAGGACACGGAGAAAAACTGGTTTTTTCTAATGGTGAATAAAGTGTCCACATGTGATTGTTCAATCAAAGAACTTGATAGAAAGAACAAAAAAAAAATGATCAAGTTTTATCTTTTCTACCATACCTCATATCCCCAGAGAGTTCTATCTTCATATCTACAACTCAAGACATGAATGGCTTCTTTAAGCAGAGCTTCCTGACTTGAAGATGGATCAACACCACCTTCTTCTGTTAATGAAGAATTCATAAAAAGTGTAGAGTTCCCAAATTTATTTTCAACATTCATATGTGACTTCAATAGCTGCTTGTCTTCATCTGTTGCTTCTGAAAAAAGAACAGAAGTTGTAGACATGGAAAGGGAAAAGAAATTTGTTTTTGCATTTATGTAAAATCATGGAGGATTTTGCTCACCTTTTATGCTTCCATCCTCTCCACTTTCATCCTGTTTTGAGTGCACTTGTACTTCTCGTTGGCGTTTTGAAGCCTTTGGAGGATCAAAGCCATTTAAAGCTTTCCTTCTGAAGATACATGCTGAGCCAATATAAGCAGGTCCCTGAAGTCCATCTTGGCACCTCAAGTTAATCTGCAGAAAAAAGAACAGAGAAGGGGGGGGGGTACCTTATCAAATTTCCATTCAAATGAATTTTAAAAAACAAGATCAAAGAGAAAATTTAGTGCTAAAATGGTTGCACTTACATCAAATAAAACAGTGTTTTTGTTGGCATAACGATCATTCCTATCAAGGCTGTCAAATCTTAGTGGAAACTGGACAAAGCCAATGCTATTCCCAAATTGTATGTCCATAAAGAAACACATAGCTTCTCGCACGACTTTGCTGTTATTCACATAATGATTGCAATCCAAGTTGAGCACAAAAGGAGCATTGCTTAGCACTGCTGATACACGAAGCTGGAAATTCAGGTTGAAGAAAATCTTACTTCAGCTTCATGAGAATGAGAAAAATATAATCTGAAAGATAGGACGAGAAGGTTTTGGGAATGTTTACCAAGGCGTTCATTGCACCAGCTTTGCTATGATGCTGAAATGCTGGCCTTTTCTCTCGAGAAATGTAGATAAGACATGGAAGCTCATTACCTTCATGGCCTTCACTATGACCAAGAAGGATTTGTATCATGCTTGGATGATCTTTTGTATTGTTTCCTGGCCATGGTGTCTCGTCTTTCAGAGTCCAACCTTCTGGGGGAACTCTCAAGGATTTTGCTACAAGTGCATTTATCCTCACCTTAAATTCTTCATATTCTCTCTGCCAAGTAAGTACCATGAAGCAATGAAACTTGGTTCTTCACAACTGCTGAAGCATAATATTCTTAAAAAAATTGGGGCATTGAATAGGGTTACTTCTTACCTTCATAGTACGGCGTTCTTTTACATAAGTGGACTGAAGCGTATCCTTCAGAAAATCTATCTTCTGTGAGAAGTACCTCTCTGGTGCTCGAGGTTCTGCAGAGAATTTTTTGCAAAAAGGTACCCACTTTCGAGCAAATTCAGCAGTTTCCTGAAGAGCTTCAAAGGTGAGCATGGAAGCTCCATCATCAGAAACGTAGCATGAGATTTTGTGAGCAGGATAATCCAAGGCCAAGATTGAAAGAACAGTATTGGCTGTAACTAGAGGAGGTTCCTTTATTGGATCTACAGTTGTGACAAAGATATCAACAGGAGATAGCATATTCGGCTTGTTCTCCGGTTCAAACCTGCATACAAGTTATAGACATTTAGCTTACAAATTCAGACTTCAGATCTTACAGAAGCAGATGCAGAATCAACCATATCAACACCATTCTGTTATTTACTTTAGACCTTAGAATTTATCAGTGGAAGTGAATTAAAGAAAAATATTAAGACATGAACATTGTATAATGTGTTGTCAGTGACTCAATTGTTTTAATAGCCTATGTTATTTTTATTACTTTTTTACTTGGTGTCAACTCTTGCTCTTGAAAAATGAAAGTTAGCTCCATTTGGATCTCAGTAGAGAAATTTAGGTCACCTGATTGAAAGGCGATCAAGGTATGTCTCGCGGTCAATGGGAAACCATTTGGGAAGCTGATCAACTATCCATGACAATGTAAGCCAGATTTCACATACTACAGAAATTAACCAGAGTCCAATTGCATCGGGCACTGGGTGGAATATTCTATACTGAATGAAGAGTAGTAGAAGGAGGAGCCGAGTCACCACCATCATTCTATAGGGACTGAGTCTGCCTGAAGGTATTGCTACTTTCCTTGAGAGTGGCTGTCTTGTTTCATCATTCCTGCAGCATTGTAATATGACAAGATACAAAGCATCAATTAGTTTAGGATTTTTCTTGAGTTCAGGACACATGGTTGTTAAAATAGTATTACAAGGTTTCTAAGTTGGGAAGGGTGTGATGGTGCATACATGTTCTTTTCAGGATCAACTGGGGCAGCAGTTTCAGGCCATAGGTTGCCTTGATTCAACTTCCAGTCATCTGTTTTCTCCTTGTCATCCAATTTTTCACCACCTGCTTCATTAAAAAGTGATAATTATAATAAGCACGTGTTCCCTTTTCTCTTTTGTTATTGTAGCAAGAAGAAAATTCCACTTTCCTCATAAATATATTCATAACTTCACAAACTAAAGGAAAAAATTACCAGGTTCTACAATGCTGTAAGAAGATATGGGCAGCTCCCCATTCACCTGCATGTTACATATAAATAATATATAATATTGTAGAAAGGATTAAACGAATGAATTAAATTAACTGGATAATTAAATGCTTGCAGAATTTTGTTTCCTTCTATAAGGCATAGATTGGCCTTTGCTGAACCTACCAGTAATGGTTTAGCATTCTCATCATCATCTCCATGTTTCATCTTCCCTTGCAGCATCTCTTCTTGCTTGAGCTTGTACTTTTCTTCTTCCATTTTAAATTCCTGTTCAATATCATCCACATCATCTTCATCTTCATCTCCAGACACTCTTGGGCTTCCTTTGCACAGCAAGAAATAACACTCAACCCAGAAATTACAAAAATAAAAAATATTCATTTATTCATGCTTGATTGATTGATTGAATGAATTCTAATTACCTTTGATTCGCTTGTATCTTGTATGGCACTGAGGGCAACCTTGAGTCCCTTCCCTTCTTTCATACTCATAGCACGGCCTGCATACCGGGAAGCCACACTCTTCACAAGCTACAAACAAGTCTCCGTCCACAGTAAGTCCCACAGAATCACCACATATCTCACAAAGCTGTCCATCTAAGTTTTTCACTTGCTTAGGCTGCAAAAATTTAATAATATATCATTCAAGCATATAGAAAATGTCTCAAAATTCAATACGAAAGACACATCTTCCTCATTTCTCTATGGTGTACCTCATCATTTCCTTGGATCACCACAAGCTCATTGCTGTTATGAGACCCTGCAAATAGTCTAGTACTAGCCTCCATGGTGGGTGGGGAATGAAAGTAGAGCAAGTATGGATGAGTGAGTTGGGGTTAACATATATAATATTACTCTTCCCATGTTCTAATTAAGTTGAAGTATAAAGGTGCTTGTTTTTCATGTGTCCACATAAGGGTACTATCATTGGTTGACAGGTTACTAATGACTTGAAGGGTTGAAAAGGTTGAATTGAAGTTATAATGCACCTAAATTTAACTTGAAACCAGTGAAAAGTACTTGTTTGAGAAATACAGCTCAATGTGGAGACAACATCTTTCTGAAGAGGGCACGTTTTTGTTGATTAAAGTTCTCCCCTTGTTAAGGTACATAGGTGTAATAAGCATATCAGGTTTCAGTATCATTATGTTTATACTACAACTGTAGAAGCTGGACATTCTTCCTAAGATGTTTGACGTTTTAAACCTATTAGTGTTGATCCTTATGCTCAAATTCAGATCCATGTTGCTGCATAGTTATGAAACTCAACCTTTTTCTGGATACTGAGATCCTATCTTGATGTTTACAGAAGGATAAGATGTCTCCACCTTGTTTCTTCACCTGAAAGATATAAGCTCCCACCTTTTACATTCAATTAACATCATAGTTAGAGTGAAGCCAACCATTTATTTGTTGAATTTGACATGATAGCAGTGATAAGGAGATTCTGCTTTATGATATGCATAAGCATATGAAGAAACAAAGGACTAAATCTCAAGCATAAATTTTGTTCCCCTCTCTCTTCTTCCTCCTTAAAATTCATGTTTTTTTAATGATTGGATTCGAATTATCTAAAAAAAAATGGATTCATACAAAGCAAAGCAGAAATCAGATCATCGGAATACAATGTTTTAATCAAGTAAGTTCTTTCCGACGCTGCTTCAATTTTGTTTTAGTTATTGCTGAAACTAGTTATCATTACAATATATCCTTTTGTTAATTTGGATAAACTTAAATAGCATGATTTTTTGTTTATAAAAAACATGATTAAAAAAAGAATCAAATCAGTAGTTTAGATTTAGGGTTTATTCATTATTAATGTGTTAACTTCAAGTTATAAAAAAATCTATTACTACAATTTTTCCGTGCTAACTTGTTAGAGAGTAAAAATCCCTAACAGGTAAGTAAGGTAGCAGAGCAATTTGCAGGAATAAATAGTCTGGAATTTATTAAGAACAGAGGTTGGTTCCTCCAAAAACAGGGCTGGTTCCCGTACAACTTAATAATTCTCAGATGATTCTCCTCCTTACACTCAATTCCTATATATAATACTCAATAAAGATACCATCCTAAAATAAAAGATATCAATTCCTAATAATAAAAGATAACTCCTAATAATAAAAGATTCTCCCTAATAATAAAGATAACTCCTAAGAATAAAACATTCTCTTCTAAAATAGAATATTAACTACGCAATTAAACCCCCTCAACTCTATGCCCCCTTCTAGAATAAACCCTCAACAGTGGAGGAACCTCTTGGGTCCTAACAATACTCCCCTCCAAAGATTTAACCTTGTCCTCAAGGTTGAAGTCTGGAAACTGCTCGTTGATCACAGTGAAGTCTTCCCAAGTAGCTTCTTCCGCAGCCTTGTGAAACCACTGAATCAAAACCTGGCGCTTCACCACATCCCCTTGCTGAACTTCCCTTACCTTCAACACACGATCGAGAACAAAGACTTCAGCCTGGTGCTCTAAATCCGGGGGTAACTCCGCCTGAACCTGACGTTCACCAATGACCTTCTTCAGCTGTGACACATGAAAAACAGGGTGAATGCGGGCGGAAGAAGGTAGCCGTAGTTGAAAAGCCACAGCCCCGAACTGTTTAGTCACCAAGTAAGGACCATAGAACCGAGCAGCCAGCTTAGGATGTAACCGAGAGGGCATAGAATTCTGACGATGCGGCTTAATTTTCAGGTAAAACCAATCTCCCACCTTGACATCGTGTGGGCGTCAGTGAGCGTTGGCATATTTCACCATGTGATTCTGAGCTCGCTCCAAGTGATACTTAAGCTGCTTCAAGGCTTCATCTCGATCCATTAGATCCTGGGCCACAGCTTCCACCAGCGTCTCCCCAGGAATGAAACGTGAAATGGAGGGAGGAGGGCGACCATAGACAATCTCAAATGGAGTGCTCTGCGCAGCAGAATGAAAACTGGTATTATACCAATATTCTGCCCAATGTATGAAATCAACCCAAGACTTGGGCTGCTCGGAGCTAAAACAACGCAAGTAAGTCTCAACCGTGCGATTCAGAACCTCGGTCTGCCCATCTGTCTCCGGGTGGTACGCTGTGCTCATTCTCAGAGTAGTCCCCTGCAATTTAAAAAGCTCTTGCCAAAAGTGACTCAAAAAGGTCGGGTCTCGATCACTCACGATGGAAATGGGAATGCCATGCAACCGGACCACTTCCTTCGAGAAAACTTCTGCAATTGAACGAGCGGAGTAGGGGTGCTTAATCAAAATGAAGTGTCCATACTTACTTAGCCTGTCAATCACCACCAACAGTGCATCATACCCCTTAGATTTAGGGAGGCCGATAATGAAATCCATACTAACCTCCTCCCAAACCGCGTTTGGTACAGGCAAGGGTTGGAGCAAACCCATAGGGGAAGCGGCCTGATACTTACTACGCTGACAAGTATGGCATGCTGCCACAAAATCCGTCACCGACTTCTTCATTCCCTTCCAGTACAGCGATTGGCCCACTCGGCGATAAGTCTTGAAAACCCCTGAATGACCACCAGTAGGAGTCGTATGAAACTCCTGTAAGAGCTTAGGAATCCACTTCGAAGTGGACGACAACACCCGTCGGCCCTGGTAATACAACCTCCCATTCTCCAAAGTGTAGGTAGGGTGTGAGTCCGGATCCTGCTGTACCTCCCCCATAATCTTGCCTAGAGTAGGATCCGAATGAACCTCGTCATCAAGTTCACTGGAATCAAGCCAGAAAGGTTTAGATAAAACCCTCAACTCTGTTTCCTCATACATTCTGGACAATGCATCCGCTGCCTTATTCGTAGCCCCCACCTTATATATAATGTCGAAATCATAGCCCAACAACTTAGCCAACCAATTCTGTTGGTTCTGAGTGGTAATCCGCTGCTCCAACAAATATTTCAGACTCCTCTGATCAGTGAAGACAGTGAAACGCCTCCCGAGAAGGTAGGGCCGCCAGCGCTGAATTGCGAGAACCAAGGCCATCAACTCCTTTTCATACACAGATTTCCTCAAAACCGAATCAGCTAGGCCCTTGCTGTAGTACGCCACAGGTCGCTTATCTTGCATCAAAACAACCCCTAAACCTGAACCGCAAGCATCACACTCGATAGCGAAGGGTTCTGAAAAATTCGGAAGGACCAACACCGGTGCTTGAGTTAGTGCTTCCTTGAGTGCATTGAAAGCATCAGTTGCTGCCCCGTTCCACTCAAAAGCTCCTTTCTTCAATAAATCTGTGAGCGGCTTTGCAATTCGCCCATAATTCCGTACAAACTTCCGATAATAACCAGTGAGACCAAGAAAACCCTGTAAAGCCTTGACAGAGCGCGGAGTAGGCCAATGTACTACAGCCTCCACTTTGGTGGGATCCATGGAAACTCCCTCGTGAGAGATTAGATGTCCTAAATAAGCAATGGTTGTTCTCCCAAAACTGCACTTTTTCCGGTTAGCAAAAAATTTATGACGACGAAGCAGTAACAATACCTCTGTCACGTGGCTCAAATGGTGCTCCCAATCTCTGCTGTACACCAGTATGTCATCGAAGAAGACTAAGACAAATTTCCGTAGGAAAGGTTGTAGCACAAAATTCATAGCACGCTGGAAGGTAGCCGGGGCGTTAGTGAGACCAAACGGCATAACTAAGGATTCATAATGTCCTTGATGAGTGCGAAAAGCCGTCTTCGGAATGTCCCCTTCACTCATCCGAATCTGATGATAACCTGCCTTCAGATCAATTTTAGAGAAGTACGCAGCACCAAATAACTCGTCCAGCAACTCCTCAATTACAGGGATGGGAAATTTGTCCGGCACCGTTGCTTTGTTCAAAGCTCTATAGTCGACACAAAATCGCCAACTGTCATCCTTCTTCTTAACTAGAATCACCGGGCTGGAGAAAGGACTGTTGCTAGGACGGATGATACCTTCTCGTAACATTTCAGCAACCTGCCTTTCAATCTCATCTTTTTGCAAGTGCGGATAACGGTAAGGACGAACATTAATGGGACTCGTGCCGTCCAAAAGAGAAATCTGGTGATCTACATCTCTACGCGGCGGAAGGCCTGTGGGCTTGTCAAAGACATCCCGAAACTGCTCCAGGAGTTTATGCAACTGGGACACTTTAACACTGTCCAAACGTTGCTCCTCACCGGCGCTCACCCGTCCTGTTCACGGAGCCACTCAAAATAAAACAGCATCATAGCAGCAACCTCTAACTCCGACGTTTTACCGAAGACCTTCGACGGTTGTCCCGACATCTGCAAACTGGAATCCCCACATAGGTGGATGATCGAGCCTTGAGCATGAAAAGTCATAGTGAGGGCCTTCCAATTATGTCGCACGTCTCCCAAAGAAGCCAGCCATGTCATGTCGAGGACCACATCCAAACCTCCAAGATCAAATAAGAAAAAATCGCCCACATAAGTGTACCCTTGCATCGTCAGCATCAAGTTCTTACAACAACCCTGAGACTTTTCACAACGTCCATTCCCCAGGTGAACTCCGAAACGCTGAGTAGGATGTGTTGCCAATCCCATTCGAGAGACCAAATCCGGAGCTACAAAGTTGTGACTAGCCCCGCAGTCAATAAGGACGTGCACCGCAACGCCCGCAATCTCGCCCCAAATTCTCATGGTTTTGGGAGGGGTAATAGTGCTAGGGACAAGATGCGCGAGCTCCATAGTCTGGCACTGCAACTGGTCCGCTAGATCCTCAACCAGCTCCTCTGCCTCAGTACTCGCCGCCTCCACGATAATCTCCTCAGTCTCACCTAGAATGGTAACGCGTAGGCTCGCGTTGGGACAGATATGATCCGAGGTATATGCCAAACCACAGCGAAAGCAAGTGCCATTGCGCAAGTGTTTTACGAACTCAGCATCCGGTAATCTCTGAGCGGGTCTAGGTCTCGAAGCTGCACCCTCTCGGCCGGGAAAAGTTGTGGTGGACCCAAAGGAAGAGCTACTTCGTTGGGCGGTAGCCATGTTGCGAGACCCTTGTGTGTCAGAACGAATTGGGGATGCCGCGGAACTGCTCACCGTAGCCGAAGAGGACCCGGCCGGGGAATTAGCCATGATGCCACCCCGAGTTGGAAAGCGTGGAGGAAAAGAACCGCGTTGAGATACCGAACGACCTTGGCCAAGAGACACTTCAGCTTCGACATCTTGAGCAAGCTCAATAGCGCGCGACAGTTCTGTAGGACGAAAAGAACGCACTCGATAGAGAATCTCGAGCTTGAGGCCCCCTACAAAATACCCCAACAACTGCTCGTCGGATGGATCGGGAATCTGAGCCACCAACGCTTCAAACTCGTTCACAAAATCAACAACAGAACCTGATTGACGGAGAGTCTTAAGTTGCTCGTAGACGTTCCCCTTACTACCGTCACCAAAACGCTGAAGCAAACGTGGAGTGAATGAACCCCATGTGAGGTCAGGAGTGCGACGCTGGAGATAACGGAACCAGTGGACAGCCACCCCTTCCATGCTAATGAAAGCAAGGTGCATCTTTTCTTCCTCGGTCACACGCTGGACAACAAAAAATTTCTCCGCCCGAGCAATCCAAGACATCGGATCGACCCCTTCAAATGTCGGCAGATCAACCTTTTTATGCCAAGGGCGAGGTGCAGGTCCGGTCAGATCAGCGGTGCTGTGGCCAGCGGACGAAGAACTGGACGACCCCGACACCTGTTGTGCCAAGGCGGTGATCATCCCCTCCAGCCGAGATAAGCCACTATCGACCGCCCCGTGGAGGTCATCGAGTCTTCCACGGACGTCCTCAATCTCTGTTGCCATAGTAGTTTGCCAAGCCTCCATGACAGCACAAAATTGTGAAAGAAAAACAAAACCGAAAAGTACGCAAATGTGAACAGAGCGCGATGAACAATAGCGCGGAATGCACAGTACGTGAGGAACAGTGTCACGGAGGAACAGTGTTGGCCAAGGGCAGGTCGGACCAATTTGTTAGAGAGTAAAAATCCCTAACAGGTAAGTAAGGTAGCAGAGCAATTTGCAGGAATAAATAGTCTGGAATTTATTAAGAACAGAGGCTGGTTCCTCCAAAAACAGGGCTGGTTCCCGTACAACTTAATAATTCTCAGATGATTCTCCTCCTTACACTCAATTCCTATATATAATACTAAATAAAGATACCATCCTAAAATAAAAGATATCAATTCCTAATAATAAAAGATAACTCCTAATAATAAAAGATTCTCCCTAATAATAAAGATAACTCCTAAGAATAAAACATTCTCTTCTAAAATAGAATATTAACTACGCAATTAAACCCCCTCAACTCTATGCCCCCTTCTAGAATAAACCCTCAACAGTGGAGGAACCTCTTGGGTCCTAACATAACTCTTACCATACATAAAGAAAGAATATACGCATGCTAGTTGGTTCTTTTTCTTCCTCTGTGTGTTTTGGAGTCCAGGATCATAGTTCATGAATTAATTGTCAAGCATTACTTGTCTCAATCTCAATACAAAAATAACATTCTTATATTGTAACTCTCTCTACACACTCAAACACTAACAACAACAACAGCAACAACAAACCAATGTGGAGTTTCTTAGTATTTGGATTAGGACCAACTCTACTCCAAAAGTTAGGGCTAACGCGAATTTTAAGTTGGTATCAGAGTCTATTTTGGATCTGTTCATCAGATGTCTAGCTCTGGATGTGAGGGGGTGTGCTAAGGTCCTACATTGACTAATTAAGTTGTTAAAATGAGTAGAGATATCCTCACCTCTGAGCTAGGTTTTAGGGCCTAATTTGGCTCAAATTCTAAGGCATGTGAACAATTTTTTCATTAAGCTATTCCAAGTCTATTATGAAGAAAACTGTGATTTTAACAAACAATGAAAAGAAAGCTAGGATTTTAGTAAAACTGTCTAGGCATGTCACGTGATCCTTCCCTCAGATGGTCACCACTTAGCTTGATCTTTGGAACCTGCTTAAGGCAGCTGATTCAGAATATGGCAGGTACAGTTCCTGCTGAACTTGCTGCCATTGCCCGTTATTACAATGTTTTAGTTTTCTTGTTCATACCATTAGTATTTTCTTCCTTATGCTGTTTTTATATATGCTTTTCAATTAGAGCATGATTCCAGTAAAAAGGCACACTACTCTTACAAATCTTGCAACAATGAATAGATTACACAGTCATTTTGATGCACTTGACAAATTACAATCCTTAGGCAGTTTGAGCTAAAACAATGGTAACCAAAATGTCACTGAGAACCTTTGCAAAAATGAGAACACTCTTTCATACTACACAAAATTTCCACCCTTTCCTTATTCATCTGTGTGCATTGCCACTTTGTTGGTTTGTGCATCATACTGTAAAATCAAGAATGTCCCACCACATCTTCTAAAGATGTCAATCAAAGAACTATAGGAAAACCAGCATTTTCAGCAGTTGATTCCACATAGCTTGGTGTCAGGTCCCTTAGTCTTAAGGACAAATGGATCAATTCTCACCCACAGCAAGGAGAAAATAGAAGCCAATAGCACTGACCAAATCACGACAATGGTCGGCGTGCGGTTCTGCCGACCCATCAAACCTTTGAGGAATGGATAGAGATGGACAATCACCCAGAAGGAAAAGAAGAGCTTCCCAAATAGTGGTCCCCAGGATTGGTAGCCATTGTTTATGGCATCTGAGACTCCAGCAACAACACCAACAATATTGATGATTAAGATAGTGGTTGGAGGAATTAGGAGGGTAGTCCACTTAATTGCATATAATTCGCCGAAGTCTTCATCATCTGTTGCCTTGGATGTAACAGTGAAGTTGGTGTCAATTCCAGCCAGAACCTTCAGAAGACCTTGTATAACAGCAAAGAGATGTGCTGATACACCACCAATGACCCAGAACTGCTCATTTCTCCACCATTCCTCAATGCTCACTCCACTCCATTTCAGCTCAATAACACCCGTTGCAATGATTGAAGAGAAGAGAGCAATAAAGTACAAACCAGCAAAAGTGCTTATCTGGATCATCAGCAAGCAAAAAAAGTAGCATTATAAGCAAAGAGGCTTGATAAGTTGGAATGAATTCTATAAGCACCTTGAGTAAGTATTAAAGGTCCTAGCTTTTTTTTAGCTAAAATGGATAATGGATTATAAGATTTGCCCTACTACACAATAAAGATTATTAGCATTCAAATTATGTCTTGTGGTTTTAAAGGTTATGATGGAAAGTGGGAGGTTATAATTTCATAAGCATATCATGTAAAATAGCATGTTTGGACCAACTTCTCTTTCCTCATAATCAATTATAGCACCCAGAAGTTATGGACAAAAGCTTCTCCCCAAAATTTATTTTGACTTCAAAATCGGTTGTAGAAGGATTTCCAAACATGCACTTAAATCTTTATAATATGAAGTGGAAGAAGAAAATTGTTACCGGAGGCATGATGAACTTGTCAGTGAGTAAGCAAACTGCAGGAAGAACACAGTAGGCAACAAGAGGGATGGAGGTGAAGGGGTAGATAGTTGTGTTGGCATAGGCAAATCTCTCAAGCCACTTTAGCTTCTTTTCCTTGTAGCCATACCATAAAGGGCAATGGTGACTGAAGAATATCTCAATGGAACCAAGGGCCCAACGAAGCACCTGGTTGAGCCGATCTGACAAGTTGATAGGAGCAGTACCCTTGAATGCAGCTCTCCTTGGCATGCAGTAAATGGACCTCCACCCCCGGCAATGCATCTTGAAACCTGTTAGAATATCCTCTGTGATAGATCCATAAATCCAGCCAACCTGCACAGTTGAAAAGGCATGGATGAGATAACTTTCTTAAGTAGAACAATTAAGTGTGTGTTTGCATACCAGATGAGTGCAATGTGAAAAAACTTTCATTCTAGTCCACAATAAGAGTTTCGTTTACTTTTTTTACGTATAATTGCTGATGCCAACAGATATCCAAGCATAGCCTAAGATATGAAGGAGTTATAAGTCAGGTGTTGTTGTTATACCTCAAGTCCCCATTCAGTTTTATCTTCATATCCACAGCTGATTACATGAATGGCTTCTTTAAGCATGCCAGCTGGACTTGAGGAAGGAGGTACACCACCCTCTTCCATCAAGGTGGAAGTCACAAATATAGAAGACTGTCCAAATTTCTTTTCAAAGTTCATCTGGGACATGAGCACTTCTTTGTCATCATCCATCCCTATTGAAACAAGTGAGAAAATTAAGGTTAGAGTAGCTACAAGGATATCAATTTGCATACAAACTAGTGCCAATAGATTAGAAAAATGATAGAAAAAACAAGATGAGAACCTTTTAGGCTTGCAGCCTCTCCATTTACATCACTCTTAGCATGCTTAAGCTTCTTGCGGCTTCCGAAACAAGGGCAGCAGTCACAGCTTACCATTTTCGGTCTCTTGGGACCCTTGGGAGGATTATATCCATATAAAGCTTGCCTCCTAAAAACACACCCTGTGCCGACATATACAGGACCTTGAATACCATCTAGACCCTTCATGTTAATCTGCAGAAAAAAATGTTGTAAAGGGGAAGAAATCAAGCATTCTGCTTACAACAACAACAAACAAAAGCCTTATCCCATTAAGTGAGGCCGGCTATATGGCTCACTTGATCCATATTAAAGATACGGCCATGTTTTACGTTGGCCAATTCTAAAAGAAAATCAATAGCATAGAAAAACTTGTTTTTTGGCAGTGTTTTGCATTGACTTACATCAAAGAAAACTGTGTTCCTGTTGGCGTAACGATCATGAGTATCTATGCCATCAAATCTCTGAGGAAACTGAACATAGCAAACCTTCTTCCCAGTTTGAGGGTCCATCAAGAAGCACATGGCCTCTCTGACAGCCTTGCTGTTATTGATATAATGATCACAATCCAAGTTCAGCATGAAAGGAGCATTTGTGAGAACAGCAGAGACCCGAACCTGGAAATTACAGCAATTATTTTAGGAGAACCAAATAACTGTTGTATTCAATGATGTGATGATGCAAGTAACAAGTAGCAAAAGCTGCTAAATTTTTTTACCAGAGCATTCATGGCACCAGCTTTCTTGTGATGTTGAAAACCAGGCCTTTTCTCTCTCGAAACATAAACAAGGCGAGGAAGCTGATTTCCTTCAGTATCAACACCTCCACTGTTTCCAAGAAAAACTTGAATCATCCCTGGATGATCCTTAGTGTTGTTCCCTGGCCATGGTGTCCCATCCTGCATGATCCACCCTTCTGGAGGAACCTTCTGTGCTTTTGCAACAAGTGCATTGATCCTAACCTTAAACTCTTCATATTCTCTCTGTCAAGCAAACCCAATTCAACATTGAATCCTTGTTCTAAACAGATAAATTCAAATCTTCAAACATTTTAGTACACATAGAGCCTGTTTGGATGCGAATCAAAGAACGCTTATTGGAGCTTATCCGGTGTTTTTTCTAGCAGATAAGCTTCAATATGTTCTCTTTAGTTCATATCCAAACGAGATCCTAATACATACCTTCATTGCTCGACGCTCTTTAACAAAGGTTGGTTGAACTTTGTCCTTAAGATAGTCAATTTTCTCACTGAAGTACATCTCAGGTGCTCGAGGTTCTATAGAAAATTTCTTACAGAATGGCACCCACTTCCTAGCAAACTCTGCAGTTTCTGACAGTGCTTCAAATGTACACATTGAAGCTCCATCATCAGAGATGTAGCATGATACCTTATCAACTGGGTAATCCACGGCCAAGATGGAGAGAATGGTGTTTGCTGTAACCAGAGGAGGTTCCTTCATGGGATCCACAGTACTAACAAAGAAATCTACTGGAGCAAGCATGTTGGGTTCACCTTCACGCTCATACCTGAAACATTTTGGTCAGCTACATAAGTTCAAACATATTTTGAGTTCATTTCAATATGTGCAAGTGCAATTTGCCACAAGGGCTTAATTAATCTGTTCACCGAAACGCGCCCTAAGTATATTCATTTGTTTAACATAACTTGCTAAGAAGTTTTCAAGGGGAAACAAATAAAATCAAATATGCATATCCTTTATGCTTTTGTCTCTTAATAAGTCTCTCCATCAAATTAACACTTCTAAGACAAAGTTGTGTTTTTGTAGGAATTGTGCAACCTTTACCTGATGGAAAGACGATCAAGGTAGGTCTCGCGATCAATGGGAAACCATTTGGGAAACTGATCAAGAATCCATGAAAATGCAAACCAGATCTCACAAATGATAGAGGTTAGCCATAGCCCCAGTGCATCATGTACCGGGTTCAGAATCCTGTATCTTAGGAAGAAAGCAAGAATAACAAGCCTTGCCACAATCACCATCCTGTATGGATTGATTTTGCTAGATGCTATTGGTACTTTCCTTGACAGTGGTTGCCTTGCTTCATCTAGCCTGCAATAACAATTTACATATACACATAATTTCTGTTATTCATTTGATCATTTCATTAATCATTATAGTTAATTATCAATTACTACATCATAGATAGTTTCCTAATTGCAATAAGCATACATAGATGCATCAGTATCTTCATCAGCTTCAGGCCCCAAATTTCCTTGCTGCAATTTCCAGTCATCCATTCTATCTTTCCATCCTTCCTCTTTCTTTTCATCCCATGCTACACTTCCTGGATTAGTCATCACAGCAAGCCATTTTATAAATAAATTTCATGACTTGAAGTATTCTAAGAAAAACATTTCAAGGATGTGTTCAACTGTTCATGTGACAAAAGGTTTCCACGAATGAAATTGAAATACGGCTTGTAAACTAGACTACATCTTACCAGATTCAGACATAGGATATGGATGGATTCGTTTATGCAGTGAAGAAGATAACATCTGCTCCCCATAATGTGATCCTACTGGAAATTCTCCACTTACCTGCATGCAATCATGAAGAACTCTTAGTTTTATTGAATATGAGAAAAAAATTCTAGTGTAGAATGAAATGGTGTGAAAATCTTACAGGTCGAGAACGGCCGCCAGAAATTACAGGTGGGAACTGGGAGTTCTCATCATCTTCAAGACCTCTTCCATAGCTCATCTTCCCATGAAGCAAGGCTTCTACAACATTGACCTGCTTGTTCTTTTGATCATCTATGTTGAACTCATGCTCAATGTCATCCACATCCTCTTCATCATCATCTCCTTCCACTCGTGGACTCCCTGAGCACAATTACAACATAATCAACAAACAGTAGTGATCATAATCAGTTTCCTTCCATGTTTACCTTGATTTCAACCAATTTCAATTGAACACTACTACAACTATATCTGACGACTGACAGTAGCATTAGTACACATTTTTAAAAGGAAGAACATTTTAAAAGTGAGTCACAAATCATTTCAGGCTCAATTTTAGCCAAACATGTTTTGTTTTAAATTTTTCATTTGAAACTTAAAACTGAAAACTCGCAAACACTCGACAAAAGTCCTTACCTTTGAGACGCTTGTATCTGGTCTTGCACTGTGGACAGTTCTGGCTTCCTTCTCTCCTTTCATACTCATAGCAAGGCCTGCACACTGGAAAACCACACTCATTGCAGGCCACAAACAAGTCTCCATCCACCGTGAGTCCCACGCCATCCCCACAAATCTCACACACTTGGCCATCCAAGTTCTTCAAAGGCTTGTGCTGCACCAAAGTAACATGACATGCATGATAGTTAATATTACTAATCAAACTAGTACTATTTGATCATAACAAACACAAAGAAGAAAAAGTGTTTATTCTAGTACATAACTTTCATCTTTCGTTGTTACTACTAGATTTTGATCATTACCTCTTCATGGCCATGAATGACCACAAGTTCATTGCGGTTATGTGACCCGGCGACCAGTCCAGCACTGGCTTCCATGGTGGTGACTTGGTGAAGGGGACACAAAACACAATAAGGTTGTCTTGTGGTGGAGTTGAGGTTGAGATCATAGAATACAAAAGTTTGTATTTTATGAAGGAAGATTGGTGTTGTTGAAGGGCTTGGTTTTCTTTTCTCACCTAATGTGTCCACATAAGGGTGCTGTGCTGTCATCTAGTTGTTGGTTGCAGGGTCTCCATTGCCTTAAAGCTAAGCTTCGTCCATGGTTCAACTTCAACCAACCACCTTGGCTTTCAAGCCTTCTCCAATAGCTATGTTGGTGAGCTTCTTGGGCTTCCTTCCTTTCCTTTTCAAACTTCCAACAATTTGCATGCCTCCAAAAATGGTCTCTGCTATGATATTTAATTTCAATTTTTTTACCGAGACAATCTTTTTCGAGGTGTTGAAAAGTTTTACATTAATTAGAAATAGGATAAATAAGTGTTTATAAAAGTTAAAAAATTCCCTACAAAGTATTTAAGATTTTAATTATTCTCTAGTCAGTCATTCGAATCAAAATGATTACTATGGGGTGACAAAACTCTTCGTATCAAGTACTTAGGTACTCTCCACTGAGTCAATCTCACTCGAACTATGAATGGGAAACCTACCTACACCAAGGATTTATATATTCTCCACGAGTCAATCTTGTTTGAACCAGATATGATCATGAAAAAACTCTCCTGACCAAATATTTAACAAACTATTTTTATTTTTCACCATGTTTTTTGGTTGTTCATATATCATATTAGAGGTTTGAATACTAGTGGGTAAGATGTGCAAAACCAGCTTAAAATTGATAGCTTGACTGATGTGAAAGAATGGTTTATTGGTATCAATTTCTTTGATGTTTGGTTAGTGAAAAGAACAAGTTATTTGAGGGATTTAAGCTATAACCAAACGAAAAGAATTAAAGAGGTCAACAAGGTAATATAAAATCAAACGAGCAAGGGCACTTTGTATGGTCATAAAGACTTGTTTTCAGAGATTTATCAATCATTAATGTACTCATACGGTCAAACTCTTTTCCTTGATATGGGGTGAATGAAATTCATATTTATCTCACGACTCACGTCAATGTACAATTGTCTTTGTACACAAGAATATTGAGTATTGACTCCTATAGACCGGTAGATTCAACTTATTTAGAACTCTTATTTCAAAAAAAAAAACAAAAAAAAACTTATTTACAACTCTAATAACATTTGTTTGATAATTGTGTTCTTTTAAACAATTAGTCGAGGAATCTACTCACTTATTATGATCTTAAAATCTCAAAAAAATTAATTTTATAACTGCCGACTGTGAGATATATCTATCAGTATATACAATAATCTCTTTATCTCTTATTTACCAACACATGTTAATTAGCTCAATAAAGATAAAACATTTTCCTTTAGAAAGTTGAGTGTTCAGTTGACGCGTGAGTCAAATCCACCCAAATTTTACTCATTAAATAAATAAACTCATCTCTCATTTGGACCGTTATTATTTATTTATTATTATGTAATTTAGCTCAGTTAATAAGAATATCCCAGACAAATTTAGTGCAATTTTACAGCTGTGTGTAGAAACCTTTTTTAATTCATGCACCAAATTAATCAAAAATGAAAAAGAATTAAAAAAATACAATTGTCATGAAATGAATGTGTTGCTTTCAGAGACTACGTTGTGTTGAAGTAAGAAAAAAAAACGTGTGATGAGCAATCTTGGGACGTAAGTACTTAAAAACTAAGCTAGCTACCATGAAATTGAAATCGTTAGGTACGTAAGTTGCAGCTTCTACATCTTGCGATAATGTAGTCACTCCAACTTTGAGATGAGATCTAGCAGTATATATCATATATATCAGAGAGAGCTTCCTTATAAAACTGGTATGTATATATGTGAGTGAGTTCCAATAATTTTACTTGCCATATCATCATGATTTCTATCTTTCATTCTTCTCGATCACACATTTAATTTGTTCTATAGTTAAGCAGATTTTGCAAATTCCTCAGAGAGGACCCAAATCAGTACAATATGCAGCAGCGTAACTCAATATCTGATCCATGTAACCTGCTTTCAAAAACTTCCGTGCAGCTTTCATGTGCACAAAATAGTCAAGTTTATCTATGTTAGTTCTGTTAATAAAGTTTAGAAAATTAGCTAAACAAGAGATTAAATGATTAAATGGGCCTTATACTTTTTTAATTTTTATATATTTTTTCAATAAAAAAATTCAAGGATTTCCCCAACACAAATTGTCAAAAAACTCAATAGCGTTTAGAAGGCTCAAATGTTTCACAACTAAGTAGAACATCATGTTGGTCATCCTGGGACGATGAAAGCGAGATTCATTTTGTCCAAAGAGATGGTCGAGTGATACAATGCCGGCATATTTATGAAACAATGGCAAGACTGTTTTACTTAAGGTCATTTCTATTGTTGAAAATCATAAATAAAACGTTGTCTAAATGACCCTGGACAAAAATTGAGTTAAACCATCCTCAGTAAGGTGTTCCAATAGTATGGTAATATGTGTTTTTATAAATTTCAACTCATTTAGTTATTCTTTTTATTTTATATTTTCTTAATATTCATTTTATTAAAATAATCTATTTACACAATGTATTTCTCAACCTTGTACCAAACGCCTCCAATGAATCAAACAATTTAGATAATAACGCACAAATCCTTTTCCAAATAAAAACTAAGAACCCTAAACCCCACGCTTTCTTTATTTGCTCATTTTATTAGTCTACAATTACCATGAGAATAACAGCCTTGCCCAAACTCTTATAGCTTGCTAGATGCATTTTTGTATGTTAATATTGCTAATTGGTAACCAAAGTATGCAATAGGGGGAACCTAATTAACACCGAAAACACACATTGATAGTTTTGGTGTTCTCCTTATGGCATGCATATCTTAGTTGAATCAATTCAAGAGCCAACGAAGAAGAAGACCCAGAAAGCGTGGAAGAAACTTGGAATTAGAGTTCTTTTGACGGAAATGTAATCCATTCAATTAGAAAATGTGCGAAAGAATATCCGACTTAGTACAAGTGTGGAAACTGGAAGGGAAAACATAAGAAGACCAACAACATCCTCATTTTGTACAGAGAATTTGGCCAAATAATGAGCCAATGTATTTGCTTCCTTAGCCACATATGCTTAAAAGAGATGAATTTGAAAGAAGTTGCAAGGCTCTTGATGTCTGCTACAATAAGCCCCAGGTAGGAATTGCGGACTGAGTTGTCTTGAATAGCATTAATCACCACGGTATATACAATCCGACTCCACCCACAAAATTGAAATGGTAACGTATAACTTCATATATTTTTGTTTTTTTTTATTCTTTATCAACCTTTGTGGTTTTTTGCATATCACAATAATCTATCTTTTTTTTTTTGAACAGAACACATTGATCTATCTTAAGACAAAAGAAAGACGAACCTAAAGAAATGACCTCTCGGCCCAGTTTTCTATCCACATGCCAACGTGCCAATTTTTTAAAATTCAACACAAAGATAGGGCCCATTAAAAAAAAGTGTTGCCGCCTCACATATGAGAGTTACGGATCCTCACAGTATGAAAATGTCATCTGAGACCCTCCGCTCGACCTCGTTCCTGTGCTAACAGAAGCTTTCCTTCTCTTTGTTTCAGAGACACTAATTAGCTCCCATTGATGTCGCTGAAGCCTCGTGCTTCTCCAATAGCCGCACAATGCAACTCCGACAGAGTCGATGAGTTTGCAACATGGGAGCACTGTTTAAAATTGATGATATAATCTGTGTTAATTTGCTTTTAGTCTTACAGGGGCTTTTGTAATACCTTTAGGGTTTTTACATCATGGTTTCACCTGGATGTTTCAGCTTTGTATGAGTGTGCATGCTAGTCTCTTAATTGTTTATCTTTGCATTGTGTTATTGCTCGCTGAGGTTTAGCCTCACATGTTGTAAGTGCTGTTTGGCAACCCTTTGGTATTGAATGAACTTTGAACCTCTGACAAAAAAAATAGATAAATTACACTCTTTATGGATTAATCCTCGGACCTTCTCATTCCTAGCTCATATGTCACCCAACTCTTACAACTTGTCATCTCAAACCTTCTATGTTATACGGAGAATTTTTATTTTCACGCCACGCCTCCCTTTAACCTTCTCCATAACTCCTTCTTTCTAGATTTAAACATTTCAATAACCCTTCTCTCAAGCTTTTTCTCTTCATAATGACCTCTCTCTCAAGTTTGCGGCCTTCATTTCCCCGCGATGGTATAAATTGGAGGTTCCAACAACGGATCGGATTCCCTCTGGTATTGAATCAGAGCTTCAACCACATGCAAGAAAGATAGCGATATGGGTACCAAATTTGCCTCCTCTTACCGAAAAGAGGGAAGAATGCAAATGATGTGAGTGGAGTTGGCGGTGCCCTAGGGAATGGGGAGAAGGTCCATAAAAAAGGAGGAAAAGTGAGGATTTTATTTCCAAATAAACAGTAGAAAGTAAATTTTAAAAATTGGGCTAGTAGCTTTTCAAAAAAATAAAATAAATAAATAGCAATTCCAATTCTACGGTGATTCATAGTGTTTTTAAAAACACGCAAATTCAAATTTTATAATACAATTATAATGGTGGAAATTATTATTAACTTATATTTTACTACATATTAATATTTTTTTAAAAAAGGATGGGTACCTTCATAGTTTTGCATTGGGGGTGCACGTTGGACACGTCAATCTGATGAGCCTGTCCTACCCGACTCGATTAGATGGAAAAAGTATGAAATGGATTCGGAAACAGATTTAATCGGATGAATTTGCAATAGACTCGATTGTAATAAGCCCCATAATAAACCTGATTTGTAATATTTTGAGAAGGAATTGGAGGGTGTCGTTGCATCATACTCTTCGTGAAGGTATTGCAGTTGCAAATTTATTTGCAAAAGAGGCAACGATAGTGTGTCGAAGGTTTGTCGATTCATCATCAACATTCTTCAGGCGTTGGTCGCTTTTGGCTGAAAACTGTAATGACATCTACTTTCTGAGACGTTAACCTGTGATTTTTCATTTATTTTCTTTTAGCATTGTGTACCCAAATGAATGGTCTTCATATTTTAGAGGCACCGCACCACCTCCAAGGTGCAAACAACCCATGTCTATTTTAGTTGAACCATTTGTTTGTTTGTAGGGTTTGCCCCTCTTTTTTTGGAGTAATTATGCGCCTATTTTATAAATCACATGCCAAAATGTCCACAATTAGAGCCTGAGCCACAAGAGTTGGTGGACTATCCCATCATACATTTTCAGGATTAACACTAACCAAAGCAGCCAATTCATGAGCTGCGACATTTGATTCTCTTCCAACATGAGCAAAGTGAATACTATTAAAATCACCAGATAAGCTAAGACATTCTTCAATAACAGGGGCAACATCATCTGATTACAAGAACGCGTCTGCAAAGCCTTAATAACAACCACAGAGTCCGACTCCACCACCACAACGTCCATCTCCAACTCCCGCATCTTATAAAGAGCCCATCACAGAGCCAATGCTTCCGCCATTGCGGCGCGTCCATCCTCCATTCTTCCATGCGCAAAGCAAAGCAGCCACCAAGAAAGATGCATCATGCTCATGGTCTCTTGCCAAACATACATCAATTTTATAAAAATTCAATCTAAAAACTTCTAACTAAAATCCATATCTTATATCTTATAAGTTATAACTATCCAATCCAAATACCATGACATAATATTAGTATCTTTTACGCTTAATATTTTTTTTAAGAATCTATCCTACTTTATCTAGGACTCTTATCAAATCTTTTTTCATCCTATGTAACCCACCAAAAGCAGTAAAAACATATAGTTAGTGATTTCTATAAATATTGACAAAAGAAAAATAGGGATTGGATTACAACAGTGTGTTTGTTTGTAACTAAAGGAGGAAGGGTTTTGCACCGTTTTTTCTTGTCTTGTTCTCTTCTCTTTCTCTTTCTCTTCTCTTCTCTTCTCTTCTCTTCCATTCTCCTCTCCTCTCCGCAGAAGAAGAGACAGAAATATCCAACAACAACCCTTTTCACAGAGTGTTGTGATATGCAGCAAGGTGATCAAACTGTCCTTAGCTTGAGGCCTGGTGGTGGACGTGGCGCTGGAACCAGGCTTCTCTCATCATCTCCCTCCGATCTTCCTTTGTTCCGCTCCCATGGCGCCGCTCTTGCTTCTTTCTCTCTCAAGGTCTAGATCTATCTTTCCCTCTTCAATTTCCACCTTTTTCTTTATCTTTTTTCATCTTATGATTGTTATTATTTGGGATTTGGGTATGAGAGTTATGTGTTTTTATCTGGATCTCATTGCCCATGTCAACTTGATGAGCTAAAGTTGTGATCTTTGATTTTTTTGGTTAATGGGGTATAAGGTTTTATGCTAAAGTTTGAAGGGCACTTGAGGTTTTTTTTTGGGTGAATGGTTTTTGCATAATGGGTAGGTTTGAGTGTGTTATGGATTTTCAGGTGATTGATTGGATTGGCTGTAATGTAAGCAAGTGTTGGGTACATAAGCATTGGGACAATGGGTTAAGAATGGGGGGAAATATGTGTTTTTGGGTTATTTGTTGTGTTTGTTTGTTCACTGTTTAATTGGAGTTAAGACTAATAAGACAGAAGGGAAACCGAAACCGGAAGCGGAATGGAATGTCCTGAATCTTGGTTGTGGCACTTAGTTATGTGTACCTGCTGTAAATATGGACAGAAAACAACATGTGGGCTTTAGGTGGGATTCTTTAAGTTATAAGATTACCCATAAAGAACCTACATACATTTTTGTACTCACTTGCCTATGGAGCTAGTGTTTCAGGGCATGTTGATAAATTTCATTATTTTGAGGGCAATGCTTGTAAAAACAGTTTTTCAGAGCTACCTGATATACTAAAGGATTCTATTGATATAAGCAGTATATTTGTTACTAATGTTGTTGAAAAGTAGAATGGTTATATACAAATAAAAATAGTAGAATGTTTGCTATCGTGCTTAATGATTTTTATCACCATAATTCATAATGAACTTGACTGGAAAACGATTGAAAGAGATTGTTTCTGCAATGCTTGTGCATACAGCTCTGTTTATCTAAAGTTTCATTAATTTATTTATTTTTCTATTATTGCGTGCTACCCTACCCATTAATCTCACTTGTTTTGTCCTTTTGTGAGGTGTATATATGCTTGTTTAACTTTGGATTATGTGAAGATATTTTTATCTTAGTACTTTTGGTTTTATAGACTGGAGATTCACGGTTTGAAGGTCGTGAGCGCGTGCGATACACCAGAGATCAGCTTTTAGAGCTTAGAGAGGTAATTGCTATTTGCTGTTTATTTTGTTTGAATTAATTCTCTAAAATCTTTCTGAAGCAGTAAAATATTTTTATTTTATGGTACCTTCTTCTGCTACCTTTTTCTTTATTGATTTGAGCTTCATAGTTTATATTAATCACATCTATCTGCTACTATGTTCCTAGTAATCCATGAAATGTAGTGTAGAATCAACACTTGTGATGAGTACTTTTTCCTTTTCTAGTTTCTTTCTATACAGCTTTCCTTGTGTCTCCTTGTCATAACTTTTTTGATACTTTTGAGATTTTAGATAAAGGCTGTCTGTTTTTTTTTTTTTGAAATTTTATGTTCCATTGGAAGGCAATCTATGTTGTTTTTGCCTAAGCCTCCAGATAATTTCTTCATATTGTTCCTTTTGTTTTCCCCCTCCTTTCTATGTGAAGCTACTCCTGAAATGGTATAGTTCAGTGTCCTCTGGTAACTAACATGAATATCTAATTTAATAGTTATCTGACTGTTGAAACTTCTTCACTCATAGGTTGTTGAGGTCCCTGATGCTATTCTAAAGGCTAAACAGCATATAGAAGCGGAGCTTCTTGGTGAAGATCAAAGTTGGAGCCGTACTGAAAGCAATGTAACCATCTTTTCTATCTTCTAATTATGATGTAAACTTTGCTTAGAACCATTCATTTCATTTGGCAAGTTAACTGATGAAGTTGGTCCGGGTTAATTGGTTTTTGGTAGTGAACATACTTGTTTTTATCATATGAAGAGGAAACTTATCTGATAACTTGAATATCATTCAGCTGATATATTTGATCTTTTGATTGCTACTATCCAATGTTATGCTTTATAAATTTATCTGTAATCATTTTCAGATTTTCTATAATAATGTATACATTATCTTATGCAGCCTCCACCTCAATCACAAAATCGATATTCTGAGCCAGATAGCCGTGACTGGCGTGGTCGTACTGGACAACTTCCGCCTAATCCAGATGATAGATCTTGGGAAAATCTCAGAAAGCATGATGCTAGTCAGGTTAATCGCCAAGACCAACTCAATTCCCAGTTTGCGAGGGCACAAATCTCTTCTAACCAAGGGGTAATAACCATTGCCAGAAATAAATTATCAGTTTTTAGTTGACATGTTATGAGTTTAAATTCAATGCTATTGTGATACTCTTTATTCTATCATTAATCAAGCAAGTGCCATATCATTGCAGTCACCACGTTTTTATTTTGGAGTAAAAGCTTTTAAGCTTGTGGCAACATATAGCCCCGTGATAGTGTGCAATGGATCAAACTTATATCCTTCTGTTATCTTTGAAATTATGAACATCTTTTTGTTATTTGGAAACATGTTTTATGTGGATTTGGTTACATGATAATTATATTAGTATATTTGTTGTTCCTTGATGTATTTACGATCGACAAAATTGCTTATTAATATAGCCAGATGAATCTGTGACTAAGATTTACACATTTGTTTCTAGATTTTTATGTATGCCCACTCTAGCATGCTATGCATTTTAATCATACTGGACATGGATGTAATCATTTTTACGTAAATTTGTAACTTATTTTGTAATTCAAAGGGAAAATAGGAAATAAAAACAGAAATCAATCAGACCCTACAACTTTTTGGCTTGTCTTGTGTTTGTTTAGCGGTTATCAGTTTTGCCTCAAGTCATCTTTATCCATGTTTCTACTTTCTATGGCTACTTTAGATTTACTATTGATTTGTTTATGTTATTCATTTGCATTTGGCGTTTTTAGGTTTACTTTAGTTCAAAGAATGAAATTGTCCTTTGTAGTTATAGTAGTTACAACTTACAATTACTAAAGGCTCTTGTTTTATGCTGGACTGCAGTTAAAGAAGGGGAATTGATTTTGATAAGTAATTGCATGATTGCTATGTGATATTCTTTTGAAGTCTGATCCATTCCTGCTTAGACTTGTAAACTGACTGTTACTAAGTTTGTTTTGATATTATTAGAATTACATGATGAGGAGATTTAAAGTAGTTCTAGTAGACACTACTTATACAAGAATTTTAGTAAATTGCATGATGATCTGTATACTCCTTCATCACTTGCATATTAAACTTGTCATAATGAATTTTAAGATCTTTTTATAACCTACTGTTCCTTTGTTTATTCAGGGAGGATCTAACACTCTAGCTAAGGCGGAGGTTCCGTGGTCAGTTAGGAGAGAAACTCTCTCTGAAAAGGATCGTGTCTTGAAGACTGTAAAAGGGTAATAGTTCTAAAAAACTTGTGATAATAGATATGGGTGTCAATTGTGCTGTACTCTAGTAGCATTATGGGTTATCATGCCAGCTTGCCTGAATCTTCAATTTCGTGCTTGTACTTTAGTTGTTATGTAGTTGCGTTGGCCGTGCTAGCAAGTAGGTATACCAAGGATTCAATCATGAACAATTTGAGAAATTCTGCCATTCTTTAACTGATTCATAAAAATAGCAAATAAGTCTATTTTTGATGAAAGGTTTTGGTACTTCCTTTTACATTTTAATGAACCATTTTTTAATCTTTTTTTCTCTCAAGCTTTTTTCGCATGGTTACTGTGTCAATTTGCCTTTGGAACTTTATGTTTCTACTATTTAAAATGAATGAGATAGCTTCTGCTATTATGTACAATAAGGTTGCTCCCACTATTTATGTTGTTCTTATTTTATGCAGAATACTAAATAAGCTAACTCCGGAGAAGTTTGATCTCTTGAAGGGCCAGTTAATTGATTCTGGCATTACATCAGCTGACATCTTGAAGGTCATTCTTCAATAGCTGTTGTCAATCTATTTAATATTTATGTTCACATTCCTGTTCCTAATTGTCTTTCTTTGCTTTGCTACTGCAGGGTGTCATTTCGCTTATATTTGATAAGGCTGTTTTAGAACCAACATTTTGCCCTATGTATGCTCAGCTGTGTTCTGATCTTAATGAAAAGCTTCAATCATTCCCATCTGAAGAACCTGGTGGAAAAGAAATCACTTTTAAGCGAGTACTTTTGAATATTTGCCAGGAGGCTTTTGAAGGTTCTTATAATCTGAGGGAGGAAGTAAAACAGATGACTGCTCCTGAGCAGGAGATGGAGCGTACAGACAAGGAAAGACTGATCAAGCTTCGTACCCTTGGAAATATACGTTTAATTGGTGAGCTTTTGAAGCAGAGGATGGTTCCTGAAAAGATTGTTCATCACATTGTTCAGGTTCATAAAGGAATTTAGATTTTACAATTACATGATATAAACTTACGGTGCTTTAGGACTACCACTAATCCATCTAGTTATTACTTGGAACAGGAGCTTTTAGGACCCCCAGACAGCAATTCTTGTCCAGTTGAGGAAAATGTTGAAGCCATATGCCAATTTTTCAATACTATTGGCAAGCAGCTTGATGAAAGTCTTAAATCGCGGCGAATAAATGATTTGTATTTTAGCCGATTGAAAGAACTGAGCAAAAACCCCCAACTTGTCGCACGGCTAAGGTTTATGGTTCGCAATGTTTTAGATTTGCGTGCCAATAACTGGGTTCCTAGACGTGAAGAGGTAATTTTTTACATTGTTTTATTCTAAGACATGTTATGCTATGCTAAGTGCACTTACTGATCAAGTTCGAATGGTGACTTTTGTAGGTGAAAGCTAAAACCATTACTGAAATTCACTCAGAGGCTGAAAAACATCTTGGATTGCGTCCAGGTGCTACTGCTAGCATGAGAAATGCCCGTGGAGGGGTTCAAGGAAACGTCGGCCCTGGGGGCTTCCCCATTGCTCGACTCGGTACCGGGGGTATGATGCCTGGAACGCCTGGAATGCCAGTGACCAGGAAAATGCCTGGGAGTTCTGCAATTGATAATGACAACTGGGAGGTTCAGAGGACTAGATCTATGCCAAGAGGGGACTCGTCAGGTACTCAAGCTGCAGGACGCAACAACTCGGCTTTACTTTCAAAGCCCCCAACCCTGAATTCAAAATTGCTTCCTCAAGGTAGTAGTGGTATAATAAGTGGAAGTAGTGCTCTAGTACATGGAGGTGGTCCACTTACTGCTCGCCCGTCAAACTTTGGTTTAGGTTCTGAGGCTGCACCTGAAGTCTCTTCACCTGTTAAACCAGTTTCAGCTGTGCCCTCTGTGAAGCCGCAGGCTCCAGCTGTGAAACTGAATCATGAAGATCTTAATCGCAGAACCGTCTCTCTTCTGGAAGAGTACTTCAGTGTTAGGATTTTGGAAGAGGCATCACTGTGTGTGGGGGAGTTAAAATCTCCATCTTACCACCCTGAGGTTGTTAAGACAGCCATTTCCCTTGCACTTGATAAAAGTCCACCATGTGTTGACCCGGTTGCCAATCTTCTCGAGTATCTATTCATCAAGAAGATACTTACAAATGGAGACATAGGGAGTGGCTGTTTGTCATTTGGTTCTCAGCTGGATGACATTGGCATAGATTTACCCAAAGCACCGAGTAATTTTGGTGAGATCATAGGGAAAGTAATTTTGGCTGGGGGGTTGGATTTTAAGGTGGTGAAAGAGATTCTTCAGAAGATGGATGATGACCTGTTCCAGAGAGCAGTGTTTGACAGTGCAGTTGGGGTCATTAGTTCTGCATCTGGGCAAGCTGTATTGGAGTCTCAAAAATCTGATATTGAGGCCTGCCAGAGTCTGCTCAAGTAAATTCAAAATGAAAACTAGATTAAGACGAACATCTCTGCCTAATTTACAGCTTCCAAATTCCCTTACCTTCATGCCCACTTTTGAGTTAGACCATTTTGTATGGAAGGATGTTGTAAAGTGGAGCTTCTAGTGTTAGCTATATTTATTGAGCTGTATAATTTTAATTTTTTTTTTGAGGTCTTGAAGTTTTCTATTGAATTTGAGGGACAAGTCAAACCATAAAGCCAAAGATTTTGTTTTCCGATTGGCTAATCATGTGCCAAATTTCTTCAGAAGAGTGGCCCATTTGAGGGCTCAAATGTTTTTATATCACCAGTTTTAACTTTACTTAATCTTGTTGGATAATTGTTTCAATGGTCAGTGCACAAATATCATCATTGTTGTTTTAGGATTTATGTTGCTAGATATTTCAGCTTTACCTTTCCACTGGTTTTCTTGTACAGTTGAGGAAGTGTTTTTGCATGGTACTTAGATATGTCTTGAATCCATCCTAAAATGAAAATCTGATGTTTTTCTCTGCTCAGTCGTCGTGCATTTTGTATAACGTTTCAGCCTAGTCAACATGCTCATACGATGTTTCAAGGTCCCATATGAGAGTTTCACGTGGGGGAGGATTTTGATGATCCTCTAACGAGTTTTTCAGACAATGGTAGATATTAGCATAATTAGTAGTCATAATTCTCTTAGTCAAGATAATATTTTGTAACAATTACCCCTAGACATTAGGATTAGGATGCTGAGTTCCGAGATAGTCTATCTAGTTCGAAGCGATTAAGATAATCCAACCTTAATGAATTGAGGAAGTGTTTTTGCATGGTACTTAGATATGTCTTGAATCCATCCTAAAATGAAAATCTGATGTTTTTCTCTGCTCAGTCGTCGTGCATTTTGTATAACGTTTCAGCCTAGTCAACATGCTCATACGATGTTTCAAGGTCCCATATGAGAGTTTCACGTGGGGGAGGATTTTGATGATCCTCTAACGAGTTTTTCAGACAATGGTAGATATTAGCATAATTAGTAGTCATAATTCTCTTAGTCAAGATAATATTTTGTAACAATTACCCCTAGACATTAGGATTAGGATGCTGAGTTCCGAGATAGTCTATCTAGTTCGAAGCGATTAAGATAATCCAACCTTAATGAAATAGGTAGCAGCGTGATTTACTCGTGATCCAAGTTGAGAGTGATAGCTATGATGTCAAATGTCTGAGATGGATGTTGCTGGTTCAATTTGACTGAAAGCTATGTCCTTCGAATGGATAAGTTGTCCGAGATTATTCGAATGAAAAAAGTTGTGTCATATTACAGAATGACCATTTGACAAAGAAACATATACTAAAAATATTCGAAAATATACTTTTACACTTCTAAGAATATCTAATGCATTCCTTTTACACTTACAAGAAACATATACTAAAAATGAAGAAATTGTAAGTTAATAACAATCAATATTGGTAAAATATTATTTATTCTGATCATTATTTGTCTACTGTTTCTGCTTCTTAGAGCAACTCCAACCCTTGGTTCCTTATCTGGTTTCTTAACACACTATTCTGCACTATTCCTGTGGGCCCGTACTGCCACATCAGACTTAAGAAACCCCTAAGGAACTTATCCAGATTTTGCTCCAACCCATGGTTTCTTAAATTACTATTTGAAGGGTCCCACCCGTGTCCCACCATACAACATAAATTAATAATATTTATTTTCACACAATTTAGATTTAAAATTTAATACTAAATCAATTAAAAAATAATTTAATTAATATTTATACGAATTTAATTTAAATTTACTTAATATTTAAAACAAAAGGTAAGAAAACCGGTCAAACCGGTAAATTCAAAAAAATTTAAAAAAAAAAGCCCAAACGGGCAGAAAACCGGGTCCAGCCGGTCAAAACCGGTCTGGACCGGTCCCAAACGGTTGGATGACCGGCTAACCCGGTCATCCACTATAAATACTTCCTTATCACTCCCTCCCTCATAACCCTAGCGCCGTTCCCCTTTCTTCTTCCTCTTCTCTTCTTTTCTTCTTCCTCTTCTCTTCTTCCTCACCGGCTCCGACCCGCCACCTCACCGCCTCCTCACCGCCACCAAACCCTCCTCACCGCCTCCTCACCACCACCAAACACCCACAACCTCAAACAAAACCCACCTCTCCGCCCCCAAACACCCACAACCACAACCAAAACCACCTCACCGCCACCAAACAACCTTCACCGCCACCAAACCCGCCTCACCGCCTCCTCATCGCCACCAAACACCCACCACCGCAACCAAAACTTACCCCAGCCGCCACCAAAGCTTCAATCTGGACCCAAATCGCCCCTCAAGCACTGGATCAGAGACATGCAGGCCTTCTTCAAGCGCCACCCTCCGCCACCGCCACAAGATCGCCCCTCAAGCACATGCAGGCCTTCTACAAGCTTCTGTAATTTTTTTTTTCATTTTTCTTTGTAAAAATTTAATCTTCTGAAGCTTTGTAATTATTTTCTATTTTTATTGTTTGAATAAAATTGTAGGTAGTTCATGCAATATGTTTCTACTATTTCTTCCCTCTGAAATCTGTTGGAAGTGAATGTGAGAGAAAGTATGATATTTTAATTAAGAAACTGATAAAGTAGAGTTGCTTAGCAACTCTGACCACTTTTCCTTAGCTAAGGAACCGTAAGGAACCCTGCTCCAATTGGTAAGAAACTGGCCCTTGGTTTCTTAGCACCTCCAACCTGGTTAAGAAACCAGCGTTGGAGTTGCTCTTACCTTCCTTAATGTAAGATTCCCATTCAATTGACTTTAAGCCTGTACGTTGAAATTCTCATGAAATTCCTCTTGAACAATTGCTATTAGATATAGTGAATAAATAGTTTACAGCTTTACTTTTACCTTTACCTTGCTTATCTTAATTACTGAGTCGGTTACTTGGTTAATTGAGATGGTTTGGATAGTTAGGTTAGTTTCCTAAGTTTGTTAGTCAGTTAGCTGATTGGTTGAGAGTAACTTTACTCTTTGCATTGTATATAACCAAGAACCTCTGTTACAAACCCAATTCACTCATTCATTTTCAGTCAATAACAAATTCAGTTTCTTCTACCTTTCTTTCGCTTCTGCAATTTGTTACGTTGTGTATTTTTTTTCAGAATATGGAGCTAGAAGAAAAAACCATCAAGCTGCAAATGTGAGTTCTTTCAATTCCAATTCGTTTTTCTTAATACAATGGCATATCTTCTCCTCCTATCTTCATTCTTTTACTGGGTTGTATTCTGATTAATGTTGTAGAACCTGGTTTGGTTGTGGTTTTGTAGATTACTGAAACAATAGTAGTATCGTTAGTTGGCTATAGTGTAAGACCTGGATAACTGTTCTCATGTATTCTGTTGTTGCTGCATGATGTGATTTCTTAACTCTAAGTTCTTAATACATTTTAGGGTTATATTAATCAACCACTTTTGAAACTTTTTTTCTCTCAAGCTTTACTCACATGTTTACTTTAATTTGTCAATGGCTTTTGGAACTTCATGTCTCTGCTATTTATATTTAATTGAATATAATCCATTCACACTTAAATTACACTTCCACTAGTGAGATATAGTGTAGAAGAGAGAAGAATGTGAGATATGATAGAGGATCTGATAGGAAAAGAAGAGTGAGAAAAGACGAGAGAGTGAGTGTGAATGTATCAAAACCATGCTGCGCTTCTTCTATTTCTATACAATTAGATTGTTCCTAATGATGTTCTTATTTTTTCAGAATACTAAATAGGTTGACTCCTAAAAAGTTTGATCTCTTGAAGGACCAGTTAATTGATTCTGGCATTATTACATCAGCTGACACCTTGATGGTCATTCTTCAATCTATGGCTGTAGTCAATCTATTTATGTTCACATCTTTGTTCTAAATTGACTTGCTTTAGCTTTGCGACCGCAGGCTGTCGTTTTGCTTATCTTTGAAAAGGCTGTTTTAGAACCAAAATTTTGCCCCATGTATGCTCAGCTGTGTTCTCATCTTAAAGAAAAGCTTCCTTCATTCCCGGAATCTGAAGAACCTGGTGGAAAAGAAATCACTTTTAAGCGAGTACTTTTGAATATTTGCCAGGCGGCTTTTGAAGGTTCTTATAATCTGAGGGAGGAAGTAAAACAGATGACTGCTCCTGAGCAGGAGATGGAGCGTACAGACAAGGAAAGACTGATCAAGCTTCGTACCCTTGGAAATATACGTTTAATTGGTGAGCTTTGGAAGCAGAGGATGGTTCCTGAAAAGATTGTTCATCACATTGTTCAGGTTCATAAAGGAATTTAGATTTTACTATTACATGATATAAACTTACGTTGTTTTAGGACTACCACTTATCCATCTAGTTGTTACTTGGAACAGGAGCTTTTAGGTCCCTCAGACAGCAATTCTTGTCCAGTTGAGGAAAATGTTGAAGCAGTATGTCTGTTTCTCAATACTATTGGCAAGCAGTTTGATGAAAGTCCTACATCGCGGCGAATATGTGATGTATATTTTAACCGATTGAAAGAACTGAGCACAAACCCCAATCTTGTGGCAGGGCTAGGGTTTATGGTTCACTATGTTTTAGATTTGCGTGCTAATAACTGGTTTCCTAAACGGTTTAGGAAACCAGTTATTAAACGTGAGGTAAATTTTTTACATTGTTCTATTCTAAGACATGTTATGCTATGCTAAGTGCACTTAGTGATCAAGTTCCAATGGTGACTCATGTAGATGAAAGCTAAAACCATTACTGAAATTCGTTCAGAGGCAGAAAAGCATCTTGGGTTGCGTCCAGCTGCTACTACTAGCATTAGAAATGCCCGTGGAGGTGTTCAAGGAAACGTCAGCCATGGGGGCTTCCCCATTGCTCGACTCGGTACCAGGGATATGATGCCTGGAATGCCAGGGACCAGGAAAATGCCTGGGAGTCCTGTAATTGATATTGGCAACTCGGAGGTTCAGAGGACTAGATATATGCCAAGAGGGGACTTGTCAGGTACTCAAGCTGCAGGATGCAACAACTCGGCTTTACTTGCAAAGCCCACAACCCTGAATTCAAAACTGCTTCCTCAAGGTAGTAGTGGTATTATAAGTGGAAGTAGTGCAATAGTACATGGAGGTGGTCCCCTTACTGCTCGCCCGTCAAACTTTGGTTTAGGTTCTGAGGCTGCACCTGAAGTCTCTTCACCTGTTAAACCAGTTTCAGCTGTGCCCTCTGTGAAGCCGCAGGCTCCAGCTGTGAAACTGAATCATGAAGATCTTAATCGCAGAACCGTCTCTCTTCTGGAAGAGTACTTCAGTGTTAGGATTTTGGAAGAGGCATCACTGTGTGTGGGGGAGTTAAAATCTCCATCTTACCACCCTGAGGTTGTTAAGACAGCCATTTCCCTTGCACTTGATAAAAGTCCACCATGTGTTGACCCGGTTGCCAATCTTCTCGAGTATCTATTCATCAAGAAGATACTTACAAATGGAGACATAGGGAGTGGCTGTTTGTCATTTGGTTCTCAGCTGGATGACATTGGCATAGATTTACCCAAAGCACCGAGTAATTTTGGTGAGATCATAGGGAAAGTAATTTTGGCTGGGGGGTTGGATTTTAAGGTGGTGAAAGAGATTCTTCAGAAGATGGATGATGACCTGTTCCAGAGAGCAGTGTTTGACAGTGCAGTTGGGGTCATTAGTTCTGCATCTGGGCAAGCTGTATTGGAGTCTCAAAAATCTGATATTGAGGCCTGCCAGAGTCTGCTCAAGTAATTCAAAATGACTTCTGAAAACTGGATTAAGACGAACATCTCTGCCTAATTTACAGCTTCCAAATTCCCATACCTTCATGCCCACTTTTGAGTTAGACCATTTTGTATGGAAGGATGTTGTAAAGTGGAGCTTCTAGTGTTAGCTATATTTATTGAGCTGTATAATTTTAATTTTTTTCTGAGCTTTTGAAGTTTCCTATTGAATTTGATGCACAAGTCAAACCATACATCCAAAGATTTAGTTTTCCGATTGGCTAATCATGTGTCAAATTTCTTCAGAAGAGTGGCCCATTTGAGGGCTTTCATTAGTTTGAACTTTACTTAATTTTGTTGGATAACTAGTATGTCAACCCGTGCTTTGCACGGAAATATATCATGAACAATTATGTAAGGCAAAATTTTCAGACATAGTGTAGATAGTATGAAACTTAAATAACGCGTAATGGTAATGTCATCACATAATATTGCATGAAAATAATCCTCTACCTATTGTTCAGACAGTTTATAAATCAAAATGCCAGAAGTAAACTTGAAGGGGACATAGAGGCCATCCTACGAAGTCTCAGAGTGGATTAATACATCAATAAGACCAACTTTTTCACTGGTAAAGAAAAAGGTCAGCATATCCCCTTTCTTCAATTCATGTGTGGTGCAGAAAGCTTTCCAACCTTTTCCAAATCTGGCATATGTTCGATGTGGAACACCAAGAATTTTACAATCAACTTGCTTACCAGTAGGGCCCCTTAAAATCCACTTGTATACCTCTCCTTGAAGAAGATACTCATAAACATGTCTAGGCAAGTTCTGCATTCAAAGAAACAAAGATTCCATAAACTGATTCATTAGTCATAAGAACATAACAAAACTGATTCATTACCAGTTGACTCGAAGAAACTTGATTTGGAGAGAGCCTGGTAGTGAAAAAGCATGGATAAAATATCCATTCCTCTGTCACAGATTTGCTGCCCGTTGTGCATTCACCGTGGAATGAAGTATGTGAATGAGTTGTTGGAGTTATACTTGGCGGTAATGACCGAGTAAGGTAACACACTTCCTCAATACTGTCATTGTAGATAAACAAATCAAAGTTTGAACATCCCTGGTATTTTAGAAGGAACCAGTTCATCCCCTGCAACGAATAGAACTTGCGAATCTCGAGCAAACCTTCAAACAAATATGGTTCCTCTGAATTGCTTTCGTAGGAGACTAAATGAACACTTCCAAAGGGATCAACCAACTTCCACTGCAGTCCAAGGTCATGAGCAAATTCAACAGCAAATTTGCGTGATACAATGGCCATATCCTGGAATTTGCTAAAGAGTCAGTGTATAAATCATACTGCATTAAATTAAAATAACATCAAATTAAATTGAAAACATTGTTAACACCTTGTCAGGTAATGAGACAATAGCAATGGAATCTCTACAGCATAGGATGTCATCTCCAGTATTGAAATCCATCTTTCCTGCCAGATTGTTTGAACCTCCTTCGAGGGAACGTAAGATCTCTGCTAATGGTGGTTGTATAAAATACCTTATACCTTATTATAAGCACTTGAAAATGGGTGAAGGCTTGGGGAAACTTACTCATAACACACGCATGATTTTTTCCACAGATCATAGCTGGCCTATACTTATCTTGGTTTCCTATAGCCTTGCATAAGTTTTCCCCTTTCCTATGCTAAAGTAATTACTAAACGTGTTGTCAGACTTTGTGAAATAACGAAAACTGATGTTTTTGAATGAGAAAGAGAACTTATTACTATTCAGCCGAGGAAATCTTGACTGACACAAACCAAAAACCGTGATACTAAATAACACAAGTTATTATTCATTTCATGCTAAGCACAGGTCTTATAACATAACTATCCTAATTCTGTTTCGTGAAACCTCTAAAGCAGCAAATTAGAACATCAATACCTTAAAAAATGATTTGTTCAAATATGCAACTCAACCAGTAACATATTCAATATTCCACTTATGTCAAGGACACTAAGACTAAAACACATAAAGTAGAACTTTTACATTATATACAGTGTTTCTTGTTCTGTTTTTATATCTGCTACCAGGTATGTCATAATCGTAGATTGCTGTACACCAACACAAGGCAATTTGACGTCCAATATCTATACTACAAAGGTCTGAACTCCAGATACTTATTAGGTTTGCCTCACGAATATGAATATATAAAAGGGTTTAACAATTGGTGTTGGAAAATACATTATCATAACACTGTTATCCTTCATATTGAAACAAATTCATACTACTTGTTCAGCTAATCATGTGTCAAATTTCTTCAGAAGAGTGGCCCATTTGAGGGCTTTCATTAGTTTGAACTTTACTTAACTTTGTTGGATAATTGTTTCGGTGGTCAGTGCACAAATATCATCATTTTTGTTTTAGGATTTATGTTGTGCTCCCCGGATTTCAGCTTTACCACTGATTTTGTTGTGCTCCCCGGATTTTTTAAATTCTGTGTAAGGCCCCTAAATTGAGGAAGTGTTTTTGCATGTACTTAGATACAAGTCTGAAATCCATCCAAAAATGAAAATCTGAAGTTTTTCTCTGCTCAGTCATCGTGCATTTTGTATAAAGTTTCAGCCTAGTCAACATTTTCATACCATATTTCAAGGTCCCGCCTAGTTAAAGCAATTGAAGAGAGAAATAAACACAAATTTCACATGAGAAAATATGAGAGTTTCACCCGAGAGGATTTTGGTGATTCTATAACGAATTTATCAAATAATGGTAGATATTTCCATAACTAGTAATATAATCATAATTTTCTTAGTCGAGAAGGACCTCTTGAATTTGGCAAATATAGTGGGTTTATGATAATATTTTGTAGTTACCGCTAGTTCGAGTATTTTATGCTTTCGGTTGTTGAGTTCCGAGATAGTTTATCTAGTTCGAAGAGATTAAGATAATTCGACCTTAGTGAGACAGGCAGCGACCCGGTTTACTTGTGATTTGGGTTGGATATGATAGCTCTGATTTCAAATGTCTGAGATGGACGTTGTTGGTTCAGTTTGACTGAAAGTGTATGTCCTTTCAGATGAATAAGTTGCATGATGTCATTGGAATGAAAAAAAGTTGCGTTATATTAAAGAATGACCATTTGACATAGTGGTGGTTGCAAGCGTATTTTCGTCTTGTGGTGGTTTCATGGTGAGGGTTGAGAGGTGGTGGTTCTCGTTGTGGTAGTTGGAAGAGAAGTCGACCAGTCGTGTAGGTGAGGCAAGGGTGGTGGCACTAGTTTTGGAAGAGAGCAAAGGAAATTGGGTAGGGTTTTGTGGTAGGGGAAAGAGGAAGAGAATTTTAATTTAAGGTGTTTGGGGTTATTTAGGTATTTTAATTTGGGATTTCGCGTTATTGAGGGTAAAGAGATTTTACCTTAGTTTGGTTTTTAGGTTTTGAGTTAGATTAAATTAGTGATTTGAAGATGAATAATGAAGAAGAAGAGAGATGAAGAGGAGAATAATTTTTTTGGTTTTTTAAGTTTAGGGGTTTTTTTTAGGGGGTTGAAGATGGAATAAGATGATGGAGGTTGAAGATGATTGGGGTTAAAGATGATAAGAGATGGTTGATTTTTTTTGGTCCCTCTCATATTCCAATTGAGAAAAAAATAACATGTGTAATTAAAATAGTTCAAAACCAGAATTTTTTTTACACATCACGTTTTACCTACATGCTGACATGCTACTTCATCAGACAAACAAGTCAAATGATGAAAACCAACCAGTCCAACAAGTTAAGGTAGGTAAAGCTAAGAAAGTTTTAGTATAGGGATGAAAACAAAAGAACTCGCTATAGTTTAAAGACGAAAAACTTATTTAACCAATTTTTAAAATATTTTTTTTGTTTTCCTATTTTACCATGTGTAGTGTATTATTATCTCCTTATTTATTCTTTTATAGGGACTTTATAGAGAAAATATATCAATTAATGCTTTTTTAGAATTTAAAGTTAACAATTATTATAAAACAAAAGTTGACAGTTATTTTGAAACATTGCTCCTCTAATGTTGGGATCGTGAGTTTGTCATAGAGATTCCGAGCCCTTATGATTGGGTTTATGATCTCCGGCCCGACAATAGTCATTTTATGTATGCTTACGACTACATGTTCACCACGCTGAGTTCCCCTCCCTTTTACTAAGTTCGAACCCAAACCACTAGGCCATTTTCAAGTTGCGTCCTCACAACTTCACATGGATGGTTGAGCATTTGCAAGTCTTCTCATCTGCTATTCGAAAAATATCTAATGCATTACCTTTTACACTTCCAAGAAACATAGTAAAAGGGAGAAATAATTAAATGTTATTTACACTTCCCAAGATTACATAATGGATTAACTTCTTATTTAATATTTTCTCTATTAAATAATTGAGTTAACAAACTGAAAGGTCACCAAGTTTGCTTCACCATTGTGAATTTTTCAGAAAATGGAGCTAGAAGACAAAACTATGAAGCTGCAAATGTGAGTTCTTTCAGTTGCAATTCATTTTTCTTAATACAATGGAATATCTTCTCCTCCTAGCTTCATTCTTTTACTGGCTTGTATTCTGTGTAATGTTGTGAAGCTGGTTTGGTTGTGGTTTTGTAGATTACTGAAACAATAATAGTATGTTTAGTTGTGTTCTGTACTAGGGCAAGCTTATGTAAAAGAATGACAGAAAGTAAACCCTAGCAGAGCGCTAAAATAGCAAAACTACCATAAAAGGAATATTCTCATTAATGCTGAAAAAGTTGGTCTCGTACAAGTGGATGACCTCCCCTTTTATAGAGGGGGTGGTCATGATATGGATTTTTCCTATATTTGGGCCTGACAATCAGGGCCCAAATCCCCGTACATATAAGACAAATCCAAAGGAATCTTCCAGCTGGCTTGTGGGTCCATCACCTAAGGGAGGGCAATGAAGCTCGTCATGTTGCCTTTCCCGCCATGGCTATCTTCAATGGTTTATTGTTCATTTTGGGCGGGACATAATCTTCTTTATGTCCCGCCCAGTCCACATGCCCCCAAGACATGAGACTCGAGTAATTGAGTCGAAATGTCTTTATCATGTTACCCAGTAGTTCGCCTCTATTGTTTATTCGTTCATCGCCATTTTCACGCTTCGCCACCTTTGTTGCTGCTTCAAAGATATGTCGCCATTAGTTGTAACCGTCAATCACGTCTTTTCAACTGACGCACGTATCCTTATTTTCCGGGATTTCGTCATCATTTGTTATAAATGCAATTTTCAGTTGTGCGTCTCGAGGAGTAACGTCTTTTCGCTTCCTACCTTTTCGAATTTCAAATCCCAAAATCCCACGATCTTCCCCCATTCATTCTCTCTCCTCCTTTCTCTCTATAAAAACCCCTTTTCACTTTTCATTTTTCACTTTCTTAAAACTTTTGTCCTGAAAACCTTTTCACCGCAACTTTCATTCTCTTCTTTGAACTCCGGTGAACCTTTTCTTCCTCCGGCCGTCGTCATTGCGCGGTGCTCCCCTATCGCCGACGTTCTCCTTTCTCAAATCCACAGTTCTTCCCCTGGTTAGTTTTTCTCTTTCCTGAGATTCTTCGTTTACTTCTTTTTTCTCTGACTCTGTTCATCTTCTTTCTTCTTTTGACTCTGTTCATCTTCTTTTTACTTTTAGTTTGTTCATCTTCTTTCTTCTTTTTATGAAACTGCCTCGCATGTCTTTACCAAACGCTAGCCTTTCTTCCCTAGAACTTTCTTCGCCCTCTACGGAGGAGGAAGTTGTCGCCCCCTCTATAATTGAAATTCACTCCTCGCCTTCTACCCATGATGATTCCGGTCCCGCCGGCTCTGTAGACTCAATTCTCTCCTCTAATGGAGATTTGTCTTCACCTGAATGGCGCTCTGACGTGCATTTAGTTGAAGATAAATGTCTGTTGCATTCTATCTGGGGCAGCGTTGGGAGCATTAATTCGCTTCGAATATCTGCTCAAGGGTTTACGAAGATAAATCCCGCCACCTCGAATAATGAAGATCATCTCTTGAATGTCCTCCCATGTGGCGAAGATGACTGTGTTCTGTTGCGTAAAGAACCAGCCGATGAATCGCCCGATTTCTTCTTTGTTTATGGCTATTTCTTCTTAGACTTGAACATCAAACTTCCTTTCTCGCCGTTTATATGTCACGTTCTTTCTTTTCTGAATGTGGCGCCCTGCCAACTCCAGCCCAACGCCTGGGGTTTTCTCCGCTGCTTTGAAATTCTTTGTGAACACTTGAGTTTCACTCCGACCTATCCTTTGTTCTTCCTGTTCTATAAATCAGTCACCACTAAACCTACTTCTGTGAAATGGGTTCCACTATTAGCCCGTAAGAACATGAGTCGGTTCACCGCCCTTAAAAGCCATTACAAAGTATGGCAGAAGAAATACTTTAAAGTTATGGAGTCGCCCGAAATAAAGAACTTGTTCCGAGATTCCGACAATAACCCTCTCTTCCCTTTTTACTGGACAAAGAACCCTCGCCGAAAAATATCCGTTTCATACGACGCCTTGGATGAATCTGAACAAGGCGTCGCCGATTACCTCCGCACACTACCAGTAATTTCTGGTCACGACTTGATTGAGGCGTCGAAATCCGGCACTTTAAATCAATTTTTTAGTAAGTTTATAATCTTTGTACGTAACTTCTTTTTCTTTTTGTTCATGTATCTCGTCTAATTGGTGTTTTCCATACAGCTACAATGGGAAAAGGCAAGGTTGATGCGAACCCAATCAAGATGAAGGAATACCTCGCCCAGTCTGCTGCGGCGGCGAAGAAGAGGGCCGCCGAAACTGAGCAGAAGAAGAAGAATGAAGGTACTTCGGGTTCTGACAACGTCAGGGACCCTAAACGTCAAAAAACTTCAGGTGCTGCTGGTGGTAAGCCTCTCCACCAATCGACTCTTGATTCAAAAAGTCGTCCAGCTGAGAAAAAGAAGGGACATGACAATGTCCCGCCCCCTCAACAAGATTCAAGCACGCTGATCAACCGCCCATCAACTCCATTTGGCCAGGCTGGCCCTAGTTCAGCCATTGGTGGCGAGGCTCCTCCCCCCTTGCTGAACTTGTCGGATCCTCACTTCAATGGGCTGGAATTCATGACCCGTACTTTTGACAACCAGATTCACAAGGACATTTCCGGTCAAGGTCCCCCCAACATTGCTTCCATGGCGATCCATCACGCGCTTTCTGCCGCCAGTACTGTGGCGGGAATGGCTCAGTGCGTGAAGGAGTTGATCGCAGCCAAGAACCGTTTTGAGAAGAAGGCAGCTGATTACAAGACAGCCTATGAGCGGGCTAAAACTGATGCTGAGACTGCCAACAAAAAGCTGAAATCTGCTGAGGAGAAGTGTGCTAAGTTAACTGAAGACTTGGCTGCTTCGGACCTGCTTCTTCAAAAGACCAAGTCTCTTAAAGAAGCCATAAATGACAAGCACACTGCCGTTCAAGCCAAATATCAGAAGTTGGAAAAGAAATATGATCGCCTGAATGCTTCCATCCTAGGGCGTGCTTCTCTCCAATATGCTCAAGGCTTTCTGGCGGCCAAAGAGCAGATCAATGTAGTTGAGCCGGGCTTTGATCTTTCCCGCATTGGGTGGCTGAAGGAGATCAAGGATGGTCAAGTAGTTGGTGATGATGACATTAGCCTCGACCTCCTTCCCCAATTCGATGATGAGAGTGAGCCTGAAGAAGATGGCGAGGATGGGAATGAGCAGCACAGGAATGAGGATCAAGAGAAGGAAGATCCTCAAGCTGGGACAAGCCAGGGCAACAACGCCAACAACGAGAACCTGGCTTGAATTTGTTTTTATTTTATGAAGTTGAAATTTTTCTTTGGGCATTGCCCTGTCTTTTATTTTCATTCCAAATCATGTATGGGCGTCGCCCCCTTTTCTCTACTTTAAATGGATATCATCTTAAGTTCATTCGTTGTTTTAGTTGTTTCCAACTTTCGTTGTTACTTTGGTTTACATACCTTAGCCGATTTTTCGACGAGGCTTGGTTTCTAGTGGCCACTAGAATTGCCAAGGCTTTTAACTTTTGAAGGCGATACTCTCTTATTCCGAAAGGTTTACTCGCGGTATTGCATACCTTGATACGATTTGCATTGCATGAACTCGTAATATAAATTAAAAAATATATGCGATTCTGTTGAAATGATCTTTTCATTAATTTTCTTTCGTATGGGAACAATTGTCCCTTCATTACAAATGTCGCCTCATTAAAAACCTTTCCAAAGAAAGGGAAAAAGAGTGCGACTTCATTTACATTTGTTGTTTCTATTAACTAAAATACTGCTTTAGATGAGAGGCGTTCCATGTTCGTGGAACCTTTTGACCGCTTAGTTGTTCCAACTTATAAGCTCCTCCTCCAACGTCGCCTATAATCCTGTAAGGCCCGCCCCAGTTGGGTGAAAGTTTGTTGTGTTTATCAGGTATTGTATTTTTTCGGAGCACTAAGTCTCCTACCCTCATTTTTCTTGGCACTACTTTCGTTGAGAATTTTCTTGCCACCTTCACTTTTCCCGCCTCATTTCTTATGTGAGCCTCTCATTGTTCCTCGGGCAGCATGATTAGATTTGCTATTAAGTTTTCTCCGTTGTCATTTTCATTAAACCGAGCCACTCGCCAACTTTGGTTTTCAATTTCCACTGGGAGCATGGCGTCAGTTCCATAAGTTAGACGATACGGGGTTTCCTTTGTGCTTGACTGTTCCGTGGTGTTGTATGCCCAAAGAACGCCTGGTAGTTCCTCCGCCCAAAGCCCTTTTGCTTCATCCAGTTTCTTTTTTAAACTTTTCAGGATAACTTTGTTAGCCGACTCAGCCTGCCCGTTGGTTTGTGGATGTTCTACAGAGGCAAATCGCATCTCGATTCCCATTTCATCACAAAATTCCTGGGTAACCCTACTTGTGAATTGGGTTCCATTATCCATTACTAACGCCATGGGGACCCCAAATCTACAAACAATCCTTCGCCACAGGAAGTTCCGGACCTTGGCGGCTGTGATAGTCGCCACCGCCTCGGCTTCTATCCACTTAGTGAAGTAATCAACCGCCACGATGATGTACTTCATTTGTGCCTTCGCTACAGGGAATGGTCCTAAGATATCAGTCCCCCACATGGCGAACGGCCAGGGCGCCATCATGGTTGTTAATTCTTCTGGTGGAGCCTTGTGCAAATCAGAAAAGACTTGACATTTTTCACATTTCTTCACATACTCCAAACAATCCTTCTTCATGGTTGGCCAATAGAATCCTGCTCTTATCACTTTTATTGCCAAGGATCGCCCGCCGATATGACTAGAACACACACCTTCGTGGACTTCCGCCATTATTCCGAGGGCGTCCTTGGTATCGACACATTTGAGCATAGGAGACATGATTCCCCGCCGATACAACTCACCATCCACCAGTGTGTAAAAACTGGCTTCCCTGCGTTTTGTTCTCGTGTTCAAATCATCCTCCTTTGGTGGATTCTCTAAGAAGGTCTTAATCGATTCCATCCAAGGTAGCTCGCCCTCACTGACTGACTTTACAGCTTTCAACTTTATTTCTACCAAATCAATGCTCGGGCGAGGCAGGGTTTCTTGAATGACTGTTTGGTAGTTGCCCAATCTCCCTGTGCTTGCCAACTTCGCCAACACATCAGCCCTCTCATTTTGTCCCCTCGGGACATGTTCTATTTTGATTTCTTTGACCTCCATCATCAATCTGCGCACCACTTCCAAATATTTGGACAGTTGCGGATCCTTCACCTGGTACTCGCCTTTCACTTGCTTAACCACTAACTGCGAATCTCCTTTGATAAATAACTTATGGACTCCCAACTCAATGGCCAACCTTAAGCCGGCAATCAGAGCCTCGTACTCAGATTGATTATTGCTCGCCTTGAACTCGAACTTGAGAGACTGTTCAATGATCATTTTATCTGGACTTTCGATTGTTATTCCCGCCCCACTTCCAGTGTTATTAGAGGATCCATCCACAGACATGACCCATTCTCCTTGAGTCTTCTCTCCTTCAGTGGGTGTTAATTCCGCCACGAAGTCAATTAAACTCTGGACTATGACTTGGCCCCTTGGCTCATATTGTATGTCATATTCTGATAGCTCAACTGACCAGCTAACCAATCGCCCTGATAAATCAGGCTTCTGAAGTACTTGCCTTAAGGGAACATCAGTTTTAACTTTGACTTGGAAACTTTGGAAGTAAGGTCTGAGGCGCCTTGCAGTTTTCAGAATCGCCAAAGCCGCCTTTTCAATTTTATGTACCGCAATTCTGCCCCCTGTAAAGTATGGCTCACGAAATATATAACTTTCTGCTTTTTTCCTTCTTCCTGGAGCAACACCGTACTTACCGCCTTGTCAGTAACCGCTAAATAGAGCACTAATGGAACGCCTGGTGTTGGCTTGGAGAGTACTGGTAATGTGGCCAATGTTTCTTTCAATTTGGTAAAAGCTTGTTCGCATTCCTCTGTCCACTGAAACTTTGAATTCTTTTTTAAACATGTGAAGAACGGGGCCGCTTTGTCACCCGCCATTGGCAAGAAACGTGACAAGGCGGCCATTCGCCCTGTCAAACGCTGAACCTCCTTTACACTTGTTGGGCTTTTCATCTCCAAGATCGCCCTTCCCTTATCAGGGTCTATTCCTCTTGATGTTAACATAAATCCCAAGAACTTTCCTCCCTGGATCCCAAAAGAACACTTCTCAGGATTCAACTTCATTTGATATGTTCTTAACTGAGTAAACGCTTCTTTGAGATCGCCCCCATGATCACTAGCCCTGGCGGACTTTACGATCATGTCGTCCACATACACCTCCATATTCCTGCCTACTTGTTTTGAAAAAATTTTATCCATAAGCCGTTGGTACGTAGCTCCTGCATTCTTCAAACCAAAAGGCATTGTCTTGTACAATAGTTCGCCTGATTGGTCATAAATGTTGTACTTTCTTCATCCGAGGGGTGCATCATAATCTGATTATAGCCTGAATAAGCGTCCATGAGACTTAAAAGTTCATTCCCTGAAGCTCCATCCACAAGTTTGTCAACATTGGGAAGTGGGTACGAATCTTTGGGACACACTTTGTTCAGGCTTGTGTAGTCCGTGCACATTCGCCATTTCCCATTGGCCTTCTTGACCATTACAACATTGGCGAGCCACGTTGGGTACTGTACCTCACGGATGAAGCGGGCCTTGATCAATTTTTCAGTCTCTAATTGTACAGCTTTGTTCTTTTCTTCACTCATTCTTCGCCTTGGTTGGATGACTGGGGTCGCCCCTGGTCGTATGGCTAGTTTGTGAGTGATCACCTTGGGATCGATCCCTGGCACATCATTGATGGTCCATGCGAAGAGATCTAGATTATCACCCAGAAGGGTGATTAGTCTTTCCTCTTGTTCTGCTGTCAAACTACTGCCAATCTTTAGAAGCTTGTCCTTGACTTGCACATGCTTGGTTTCTTCCAGAGGTTGTGGGCGAAAGTCATCAGCATCGTCTCTTGGGTCCAAGCTAAATCCTTCTTGTGGGAAGATTTCTGTAATTCGATGGCTCTCCTTGGCGGCCCTTCGCCCATAGAGCGCCACGCTTCTCAAATAGCATTCCCTTGCTGCATTCTGGTCTACACGCAATATCCCGACCTTCCCATTGCAGGCGGGATATTTAACAGTTAAATGAGCAGTTGAGATGACCGCGCAGACCTTGTTGAGGGTGTCTCGCCCCAAGAGTACATTTGTAACACCCCAATTTCTCAACTGAGGAGTCACATTAGTAACCTAACAAAGTCTAAGGACCAATCTGCAATCCCTAAAAACCAAGGGAATTTTTTTTTCTGTAAAACAACTAAACACTTCGGCTAAAAGGTTGGAAACATACCATAACTTTATTTAGATAACTTGTTTCCCGATATACAGTAATAATAGTTTACAATACCATAAGTAAGGTTCAGAATAAACATGCGCACTTTAACAGTGGCGGAAGCAAGACTTTAATAACAGAGTTCTCATAAAGCAAAAGAGACTCCAACATAATCCACAAGAAGAGAAGCAAAGCTGCTTCTCATACCTCTACTCCACCGCTTACAACTCGATCTCCAACTCGAGTAGCTATGCCTCGGCGGAAGGATCTCCATCGCCTAATAGCGTTAAGCGCCCAAACAACAAGTAGCAAATAGAAAGGGTTAACTCCATGCAATTACCATGTATAAAAGAGAAAAATCATGCTGTTCGAATTTAATTACCTGGCATGGTAAATAACTAGCAACATAACTCAACTCATATATCAACAACTTAAACATAAATCGGACTCAGATAATAATAACCTCAACAATGTAACATCAAATCAGATATCAATAAACCAATACGAAAATCCAACAACATAGGGTCAGGTGTTAGTTCCCTATAATGCAACTATATGCTGCTAACAAAATGGATCGATCAATATCGTCTCTCAAGACGGGACAATGATAGGACACACCTTCTCATCGCCACTTATAACGTCATACATGACGGGACAATCATAGGACACACCTCCTAATCGCCACTTAACGTCACACAAGACGGGACAATCATAGGACACACCTCCTGATCGTCACTTAGCACCTCGCAAGATGGGACAATGATAGGACACACCTCCTCATCGCCACTTGACTCAAGCCCTATATGCCAAGTCAGACAATAACAAAGCCCACCCAAGGACCAATCCAAAGTAACCACATGTTCCACCCACTAGGAAGCAGTAACGACAGAAACCAGTAAACGGCCGAAGCCTCTCAGAAAACATTTTCCAAATTCAGCATAATAATCATAATCATCTGCCAATCAATATAAACATCTTCATCTCAAACACAGGCAGTGCGATAAAAGCATGCAAGACTCAAAGACGCTCTAAAACCGAGTTACCCTTACCTTCGTGAGTAGAAGTTGGGCATGGAAATTGCGAACCTAGAACAAAGAAAACACAATCATCAACACAAGCTTCACTAGGAGCAACACGATCTACTAATACTAATCGAAATCGTAAAGAAAGCCTCTAAAGCTTCAGAGTTCCTATTTAGGCACAAATTGACAACGGAGACTTCGTTCGCTAAAACGAGCATAACTCGAGCTACATAACTCAGAATGACACGAAACCGGCGCCAAAATTTCGACAATTGGCTCAGGTCATAGAGACCCAAAAATTATTTTTGGACACGGTACCCAAGCAATTAGGTTTCGGCCACTATGGAAAATAGGGTTTTCGAACTTTTTCTTCGATCTAAATCAATTCACAAGGTAGTTTTAGGGTAAAACTAAGGCAAAGAAATTGTCGGAACAATTTTCGGACAATCGGGTCGAAATACGACTATCCAGGGGCATTTTGGTCAAAAATAAAGGCTCAAAACTTCAAAGTTATCAGTTCGGAAAACAAATTTGACAGCATTGATCCTCATGACATCCGTGACAACAAATCCTAAAGGCACGAAGTCAGATTACAGCTTTTCGACAATAAAGTTTCGAAATGTGCGACTAAAGGGGTTTTGAATCAATTTTTCAGATCTTGGACAACTGAATCGCAATCGGCGATTACTGACAGAGGTTTTAGACTCATGGGAACATAAGGAACATAACCCAACCAAGAAATCAAGGAAATCGGACAATTTTAGAAAAAGCTCAAAACTGTGAGCACAGAAACGACTTCAGAAACGCAACAGAAACAGTAAACAGAGGTAGGATTCATGCTAGTTACCTCAATACCTAGAAGTAGGGACGAACTGCACGAAGATTGGTCAAGTTTTCGCGAAAATTTCTCCTCTCCTCCTCTCTCCTTGCTCGCGGCCTTGAATGGGTGAGAATGAAGAGATTTTGCTTTTTCGAGCTATTTATAGGCAGGTGAAATCGCGGGAAAATGAAAATTTCGCGATTCCGATTTTTGCAGCACGTCCACCGAGGAATTCTAAGAGAGATTCTGGCGTCAGAATTCCAGAACTCAAAACAATTATCTATGATTTGGGAAAAACGATATCTAAAATCCCAAAGGCGGTGTAAGTTAATCTGTCCCGTTAAACTACTTTTTGCTGTGATGCTCAGACGACAAAACTTCCTTCTGAAGAAAGATTGGAAATGTCGAAAAAAATCTGGCAACGCGGACGGAAACTTAGTTAGAAGTCCCGAATAGAAAAAGTCTTCATCCATCGCTCGAATCTAGGGTTTCGAAGCAAGGAAATTAGCGTCGTCGGACTTCCGAAAAGTGAATACTATCGTGCGTATAGTCCAGAGTTCCGAAATGAAACGCTGGTCGAAGGAAAAATAAAGAAAATCTTTAAATTTTCCAAGGATTCGAAATCTCACTTAAAACGTTGCTCTAAAGCGAAATTAGCCTATTCTGGACACGCTTGCCATAAGGCGGGTGTGCAGACGACTCGCTCTAATTCCTAAAATGACTACGCAACATTCCTCAAGCAATTTCTGAACTTTCTTCTTCATTAATCTTTCTCAAATATCAAACTCCTGTCACGCTTACACTGATTCTACGTGTGAGTCGGAAATTAGCTTGTTCTGAAAATCCAGGTCTTACAACATTGTAATTGGCTCTACACGCCAATACTAAGTACTTTACTTGAAATTTCTTGACAAACTCTCCTTCTCCAAAGGCAGTCGGAATTTCGACGTATCCCCGCACACTGACACGGTCCCCTGTGAATCCCACCAAAGTTCCCTTGTATGGTTTCAAATCTGATTCCTTTAGTCCCAGGCGATCAAAGGCGTCTCCATAGATGATATCCGCCGAAGATCCCTGGTCTAAGAATACTTTCTTTGTCACATAATTGTTAACCCTGATTGTCACCACAATTGGATCGTTGTCATGAGGAATTACATGCGCGAAATCCTGAGGGGTAAATATAATAGGGGAATGATTCACCCAACACTCGCCTTCGTTCGACTCCTGTACTGAGTGTACTGCCGCCACGTAGCGTTTTCTAGCCTTACTTGAAATTGCACCCCCGCCAAATCCTCCTGCAATAGATGAGCATTCCCCAACAGGATCGCCCAACTCTTCAACTATCTCTTTACCTTTGCCTTTGTCCCCCTGAGTGATCTTAGCTACCTCCGGCGTTGCTGTGTCTTTAACAAAGTTTGCCAAATGGCCAGCTTTAATCAAGCGATCAATTTCCCGCCTTAAATTCCAGCAATTATCTGTCGTATGCCCCAATGCCTTGTGGTACTCGCACCACCTATTGGTGTCCACGTTAGCTGGCGGCCGCCGTGGTGGTGGTGGATACTGCACAACGTTGGTCTGCCCAACTGCCCTTAAAATGGTACTTAAGGGTGCATTCAACTTAGTAAGTGGAACTGGTGCGGGCGAAGCACCAGGCTGACCAGCTGTGGCAGCAGTGGGACCTTGTGGATTTCTGTGCCATGTATTTTGAAAGCCAGGTTTAGAGTTTTGGTATGGTCCCGGTCTTGGTACACGGGGGGTTTGCGCTATCCTGGTTTCCTTCCCCGCCTTGGATTTGTCCTGTGAAACACCGCCAGATTGAGACTGCTTGCGTCCTTCCTCTCTTTCTTGTTTCTTCAGATCATCTTGCTCGATTAATCGAGCAAGATGATCAGAAGAAACAAGAAAGAGAGGAAGGACGCAAGCAGTCTCAATCTGGCGGTGTTTCACAGGACAAATCCATCATATCCTTCGCTGGTCGCCTTGTTAAGTCTCTATTCAAATCTCCCGCCCGAAGGCCATTTTTGAATGACGCCAAACAAACATCTGGATTTTCATCCTCCAACTGCACCGCCATCTTGCTGAAGCGTGCCATGTAGGTTTTTAATTTCTCGCCTGGTTGCTGATGTATGCTGATAAGATCAAACATTGTTGCTTTTGTGGTTTTATTGGCGGAAAATTGAGTCAGAAACTTAGTGGACAGATCAGTGAAATTATCAATGGAGAAGGGCGGTTGTCGAATGAACCACTGCATCGCCATGCCTTTGAACGTGGAAGGCAATAATCGACATTTTACCGCATCCGTCGCCCCGCCGATCACCATTTTGGTATTGAAATATCTAAGGTGCTCCATAGGATCAGACTCGCCCGAAAAGGCGTCTAATGCCATGGTTTGCAGGTGCTTTGGAATGTCCACCCTAGTGATGGCTGGAACAAAAGGTTGGAATTCAACTACATCCTCCGCCTCCAGGCGTTGTTCTTGCTTAAAATCCTGCCGCTGAGTGAGATACTCAACTTGGGCTTGCAACTGCTCGTTTTGGGACTGCACCTTCTGTAAGGTATCTAACATTTGTTGCAAAGCCGCAGGCGTGATACCTGTCACTGCCTCTTGAGCTCTCCGTGGAGCAGTGGTTTTAAAATCTTCCAAGTTCACATATTCAGGCGGCGTTGAACGCCGCCGAACACCTGGATCTGATTTAGCGATCAGATCTGAAGGTCTTCCCGGAGCTGCATTCACCAATGACGCTGGCGACGGCGCCACTGAGTGGACCCCCTCCGAAGAAGCTTCCTGCTCCTGCTCGTCCAGTACGGGACGGTTGTTGTTTCGTCCGCCGCCGCGACCGCCATGTCGACCACCACCGCGCCGGCGATGATCGCGTCGACCCATGCCGCATGAACGAGTCTCCATGGCTCGCAATTCCTCCTTTTGTCACCGGAAGAGCTGAGTCAGAGCCACAGACGGCGCCAATGTTCTGTACTAGGGCAAGCTTATGTAAAAGAATGACAGAAAGTAAACCCTAGCAGAGCGCTAAAATAGCAAAACTACCATAAAAGGAATATTCTCATTAATGCTGAAAAAGTTGGTCTCGTACAAGTGGATGACCTCCCCTTTTATAGAGGGGGTGGTCATGATATGGATTTTTCCTATATTTGGGCCTGACAATCAGGGCCCAAATCCCCGTACATATAAGACAAATCCAAAGGAATCTTCCAGCTGGCTTGTGGGTCCATCACCTAAGGGAGGGCAATGAAGCTCGTCATGTTGCCTTTCCCGCCATGGCTATCGAACTACTGGGTAACATGATAAAGACATTTCGACTCAATTACTCGAGTCTCATGTCTTGGGGGCATGTGGACTGGGCGGGACATAAAGAAGATTATGTCCCGCCCAAAATGAACAATAAACCATTGAAGATAGCCATGGCGGGAAAGGCAACATGACGAGCTTCATTGCCCTCCCTTAGGTGATGGACCCACAAGCCAGCTGGAAGATTCCTTTGGATTTGTCTTATATGTACGGGGATTTGGGCCCTGATTGTCAGGCCCAAATATAGGAAAAATCCATATCATGACCACCCCCTCTATAAAAGGGGAGGTCATCCACTTGTACGAGACCAACTTTTTCAGCATTAATGAGAATATTCCTTTTATGGTAGTTTTGCTATTTTAGCGCTCTGCTAGGGTTTACTTTCTGTCATTCTTTTACATAAGCTTGCCCTAGTACAGAACAAGTTGGCTATAGTGTAAGACCTGAATAACTGTTCTGATGTATTCTGTTGTTGCTACATAACTCAAACTAACAAACTGTTTTGATGTGGTTTCTTAACTTTAAGTTATCAATAATTTTGATGAATGATTTTTGGAACTTCCTTTTAGGGTTATACTAATGAACCACTTGTGAAACTTTTTTTCACATGCTTACTTTTGTCAATGGCTTTTGGAACTTTATGTTACTGCTATTTATATTGAATGGAAAATAATCCATACACACTTAAATTACACTTCCACCTTGTGAGATATAGAGTAGAAGAGAGAAGAACGTGATATATGATAAGAAAAGAAGACAAAGTGAGTGGAAATGAGATGGTAGAGAATGTGAGTTTGAATGTATCAAAACCTTGCTTCTTCTGTTTCTATACAATTAGATTGTTCCTAAAGCCGTTCTTATTTTTTCAGAATACTAGATAAGTTGAGTCCTGAAAAGTTTGATCTCTTGAAGGGCCATTTAATTGATTCTGGCTTTATTACATCAGCTGACATATTGCAGGTCATTCTTTAATCTATGGCTGTTGTCAACCTATTTATGGTCACATCTTTGATCTAAATTGACTTGCTTTGCTTTGCGACCGCAGGTTGTCATTTCACTTATATTTGATAAGGTTGTTTTAGAACCAAAATTTTGCCCCATTTATGCTCAGCTGTGTTCTTATCTTAAAGAAAAGCTTCCTTCATTCCCATCTAAAGATCCTGGTGGGAAAAAAAGTCACTTTTATGAGAGTACTTTTGAATATTTGCCAGGAGGCTTTTGAAAGTTATTATAATCTGAGGGAGGAAGTAAAACAGATGATTGCGCCTGAGCAGGAAAGACTGATGAAGCTCCGTGCCCTTGGATGTATACGTTTAATTAGTGAGCTTTTGAAGCAGAAGGTGTTTCCTAGAAAGATTGTCCATTGCATTGTTCAGGTTCATAAAGGAATTTAGATTTTACTATTACATGATATAAACTTACTGTGCTTTAGGACTACTACTTATCCATGTAGTTGTTACTTGGAACAGCCACTTTTAGGACCCCTAGACAGCAATTATTGTCCAGTTGAGGAAAATGTTGAAGCAATATGTCTGTTTCTCAATACTATTGGCAAGCAGCTTGATGAAAGTTCTAAATGGCGGCGAATATGTGATGTATATTTTATCCGATTGAAAGAACTGAGCACAAACCCCCAACTTGTGGAACGGCTAAGGTTTATGGTTCAGAATGTTTTAGACTTGCGTCGTAATAACTGGGTTCCAAGAAGGGAAGAGGTAAGCTTGTGCACATTTTGTTGTGTGATATGTTAATGCTATGCTAAGTTGACTTGTTATTGATCAAGTTCTAACGCTAACTCATCTAGGTGAAAGCGAAAACCATTACTGAAATTCACCCAGAGGCAGAAAAAAATCTTGGATTGCGTCAAGGTGCTACTGCTAGCATTAGAAATGCCCGTGGAAGTGTTCGAGGAAATGTCGGCTCTAGTGGCCCCGTTGCTCGACCTGGTACAAGGAGAATGATGCCTGGAATGCCAGGGACCAGGAAAATGCCTGGGATGCCTGGAATTGACAATGACAACTGGGAGATTCACAGGACTAGATCAATGCCAAGAGGGGACTTGTCAGGTACTCAAGCTGCAGGACGCAACAACTTGGCTTTACTTTCAAAGCCCCTGAAGTCAAAATTGATTCCTCAAGGTAGTAGTGGTATTATAAGTGGAAGTAGTGCTCTAGTACATGAAGGTGGTCCACTTTCTGCTCGCCCATCAAACTTTGGTTTAGGTTCTGACTTCTGAGGCTGCACCTGAAATCTCTTCACCTGTTAAACCAGTTTCAGCTGTGAGGTACTCAAGCTGCAGGCCGCAACTCTAAAAGCCCACAAGATGAGGAAATGTTTTTGCAGGGTACTTAAATACTAGTCTTAAATATATCTTAAGTCTAAGCAAGAAAAAAAGATACTAGTCTTAAGTTTTTGTCTGAAGTATTTCTCTGCTCAGTCATTGTGCATATTAAGTTTCAGCTTAGACAATATTTTCAGACCATATTTTTGGATTGCTCATGGTAGTTTGCTTCTTCGAATGTTCATCTTATTTGTTTCTAGCATGCTATGAAACAACTTTTTATTATTTGTTTGGAAACAGATACCAGCCTCCTAGAAATAGGAAAGTGTTTTTTGCCTAGGGTGTTTGTGGATGGCATTTGTTTAGTTTTAATGGGGCAAATATTTTGGTTGACAAAACTTAATTCAGAAAATATCCTTTAAGAAAACTTAGTTCATACTTTTTTTTCTTCATGGTTGCTTTTGGATTTTGAATTGAGTAAGATTTTTCTTCTTATATTGATAAAATGCCAATAGCAGAGTGGGGTGTCCCTGCATTTGGCTGTATTTTATTTTAGTTGTAGTTTTATTAATATGATAACTTACCTTAATTTTCCTTTCTTCACTTATGTGTCATGTTGAATTTGGGCAACATTAAAAACAGCATGCATAGAAGTGTATGTAAAGTATTGTAGTTATGATAGATTTTCTATACTCTAGATCACATGTACTTTTTTGGAGGTAATTCTGCTCAAATACTATTTTAGGTGGAAAAAGCTGTTTGTTCATGCATTAATACTGAATTAATTGTATCATTAATTGGATTAGACTATAATCTAATGAAATAAATTTATATTGCACGATGAACTTAATTTACCGATAGATGGAAGACCAACTTGATGAGGAAATTTATGATTTTGCAAGATTAACCTAAAATGTTACTTGTTTCATACTAGAATATGAATTCACGCTTATCTTTAGGTTAAAATGATCTTCACATTTGAAATTCACTCGCACCCAGAGAAATATATGAACAGAAAATAGATAACAATTGAAAAAAGAAGCAAGATAAAAAGAGAAAATGAATAGAAATAAATAAAGAGAAAGTGAGATCTAAATGTGTAACAACCCTTAGACTTCGATGTCTTGAGGATAACTATGATTTAGATGAATAAAAAATACTACAGACTTGGGTGGAGACAACAAGTTAAGTAGTTAACCACCATGGATTGAGTCTTGGGTAGAAAATATTAATTAAAGAAAATGATAAATCGGTCACCACACAACAGCTGTCATGATTTTGGGGATAAAGCTTTCTACTTTTGGTCTCAATGATAAAGGAGTTTTCCCTCTACTCAGTATTTTGGCACAAAGCAGATAGCCAGATATGATCCAAACAAGATCCATGGTTGGTGCCTTTGTTCTCACTCTCATGTTGATGTTCCATTTCATGCCAACTTCAGCTGAGGAAGGTCATGAGGGAGCCTTGAAGAATATTGTGCAAAGAAATGGAGCTGTTAGCCATGAACCTGCAGAACTTGTACACAAGAGTCTATTGGAAAACCACAGCATCAGAAAGCTTAGAGTTAGAGTTATCCCAAGAAGTGGGCCAATAGGATTAGGAACTGGTGCAATTGGGAGAAAATCTTCAGCAACACGGTTTCAAATATCTGTATCCAAAGCTACCTCAATTTTTTTCAGCTCACTTTTTATTGCTTTTTTCCTCATATAGTTAGTGCACACGGTTGGCTTCATATATACATGAGCTCATAAATATGCGTATGTGTTTGGTACTATTGTGGTTCATGATTTTTATTTTCATTTGTCTGTTGGATATTGATGGTTGAGAATGGATTTATAGTTTGTTGCTTTTGGGGAAAAGCCTTTTAATTTGTTTCTTTAGTTGGTGGTGAGTGATTTTGTTGTTAATGAGGGTTACTGTAATCTGCTCCAATTTCAAGCTTTTGATGCTTAGATATTTATATTGGCTCATAAATAAAATATTACAGAGTTGAAGGGAAATCAAAGAAAGCTTAGCATGTCTGAAAAGGAGTGTATTCTTCATTTTCCTTATGCTACTTTGCCTACTTTTTACATGATTTGCTTTCTGCTACATCATTCCCATTATGCACAGTTCACTCAGAACATACAAGACATTTTTAAGAGCTAATGTAGGGCTGACATTTTTAGTTTGTCAGTTCAAAACTTCCTGAGCTTCACTCAATTACTTGAGGTTTCTATCAAACTACACTTGAGTTGATTGAACAAATGGTTTTGCTAAAATTTGTGGAACTGGGATGATCTTTATCTCCAATGGAGGGAATTATTGATCATTCTATGAGGATGAAGATGAGAACATGTAACAAGGAATTGATTGTTTGTATTGTTTGGATATATGGTGACATTGTCTTGCAAGGTTTGATTCGTTTGGATGATTTTGACAGTTCAAAAGTCCTTCTTCCAAAAGTATATTGAGTGACTCTTGATAGATAGAGCATTAGTTAGTAGTTGATTCAGGAATCAACAAATCAACAGAATGATTCTTTAGATTATCTGGTGGTGCATGGGTTAGATATAAATATCACATGATTTTACGCTTTATTTCATACATGCGCCCCTCATGCAATAACTCATTGGGATTGAAGTGTGGACTATTCACATGGACACATCTTGTGTTAAAGTTCAACTATTTTTTTCTAGAACTATTTTGGAGTAATAACTAATAACGGTCGAACTCTAAACGATTTGGTCATGTGGCGCTGTTAGTTCAATCATGGAAACAGATTTATTCACCTCCTCATTGATTAATATTTGCTTCAATTACTTGATTCTCTTCACAATTCATTATGCTATAGGAAGTTCGTTGTTACCTCTGTTATAGAAAGTTGCACATTCTGTTATTACTAGTTACATATTGCTGTGTATAAAATACTCTTTGTAACATTCATTTAGACTTGAATGAATCATATTTCACATTCTATATTAAATATCTTCTACTACATTCTATATGGTATATATCAGAAGATGATTGTTTATTTTTTTTCCTGATATTAAACACCCAACACGCGCAATCCTAAAAGCATGCTGCATTTATCAACAGATGCTAATAATAGCAACCCTTATCCTCCTAATTAAAAGGCAAATTTTGATCAGTGGCTGAATACCAAGTCAAATTGCACGTGTCAATCAATCTTTAGAAATCAAAAACTGCCACTAATTAATCATAGTGACACTACTATATAAAGGGATCTTCATCACACCATAGTATGTAGGGTTGTTAGTAATTAATCATCATGCTCTACATAGCACTAAACAGAAAGTTCACAGATATGTCACCAACAAGATGCATCCTCTGTGTTTCCCTGGTTAGCCTATTGTTCTTGTCCCAATGGATGCCAACTTCGGCCGACGCGGGACAAGTGGAAGCATTGAATACACAACAGCGAACAACTGAGATTCTTAGCGACCCGTCTCAAGATGAAGAGAAGAGGGTAATGTTAGAGCACAGCCTCATCCATGACAACAGAAAGCTCGGGATTTCGATAAAGAAGAAGAAGAAGAAGAAAAAGAAGAAGGATGGGTTTGGAAAGAAATCAGCAGCTAACAAGAGTGGAATGTCCATATCCCATGCTACCAAAGTTTTTTGCATTTCCCTTTTGCTTGGTTGCCTCCTTATTTGATAAGTGGCGCATGTTTAGAAATTCTTCTATAGCATTTAGTTCTGATGATAATTTTCTAATTTCCGAATTGATTCTGAGGAATTAGAAGACAATCCAAACATGATACTGGTAGATATATAGTAAATCTTGTTATGTTTTAGTTTTTTATCTTCCCTTTTTCTGTGTTTATGTTTGGTACTCTGCATGTTGTAGATTCTGCATAGATTTTATTTTCAGTTGGTTTGTCTAGGATCCGTATGGGATGGTTTCATTATAGCTAGGTTTTGAGTGCTGCATGTGGAGCAATTGTGTTACTTGCCATCCTCCAATAATTCCAGAATCATTGAAGTTTGATTATTCATATAATGTTCAATCAATTTATTTATGAGTTATTGGAGATTTCCTTGTGTTCTTTCCCCTATTCCAATTGTTGGTGAGAGTTATTTAATCATGAATTAGTCAAACATTAACTATTGGGGCCAAAAAACTTTTTTGTCATAATCTTTTATAAAAACAGTTAATCTTAGAGATTTTTATTTTATTTCCGTATTTAGTTTTTAAATTACAATTTTTTTAATATTGTAAATATTTCTTATTTTCGTCTGAAAAAAATTATAAAATTGTTTATGAAAATTGTTTTTAAATTTAGAAAAAAATTGTATATATTTTTATATTTTTCCAAATTATTAGATATTATAGAAGTCACTTTTTTTGTACATCGGAAAGATAAATTGCACTCATCATGAATCGATCCCTGGTCCCCCCTACCCAACCCATATGTCGCAGCTCCTACCACTTGAGCTATTCTACGGGACCATATAAGTCACATTAAAGTTAACCAAATAAAACAACTACTCTTAATGATAAGTTAGCAATAAAATAAAACTCCAATGAGATAAAATTAAGAATTAGTTTGCTTCAGTTTTTTTTTTAAATAAAAAATTTTAGTTAACTAATATTTTTTAAAATTTTAGATGCTTGTTTTAAATTTTTAAAAATTTAAATAGATTTTTTTGGAAAATTTATTTTGAAGTTTATGGAATTATAACCTACTAAAATTATTTTGAACTTGAATGCCATATAAGCCTAACTAACCTACTATAACCAAATAAAAAATCAGCTTATTCACCTTAAAAGGTAAAAAAAATGTTTGATATTAGCTTAGGCTTATATGGCATTAAAGTAAACAAAAAAAAATTGAATTTCTTAATCGGCGAGACGACGGCGACTCCTTCATTCTCATTTATTGAAAACACACTTCGTCTTCATACTTCAGACTCGGTGTCTTGTAGGTTAGTTAGGTACTTTTCAAATATAAGGCCCGCTTAGGATGTGCTCAAAAGATGTGATTCCCCTCAAGATGACATTCGTATGGACATGACGAGTAACCTAGCTGACGGGGGCGGTTTGACATTCCTTATGTATATTAATCGTCCCTTTTAGCGAATTGTATATTTGTTACGCGATGTTGGCGACTCATGTGTTTTATAGGTTTAGCGACCCTTCCACTTTTTGGGCGGGTTATGTTTATATGAGCAATTTTTGTACTTAGGCCCAAATCCCCTCTAAATAAGAAGATAGAACCACTTGTAATAAGAATCTTCAATTTTCATAATAAAATGGCTTAAATACTCTAGGGGTCCCTGAAATTGTACCCCGTATCAAAATAAGTCCCTGAAATTTTTTTTTTCGATTCCGGATCCCTGGAATTGTTTTTTTAATCAGAATAAGTCCCTACACATGTTTTTAGCCTATCTGGCAGATTTTTTGCTGACTCAACATTTACACATGGCTTTTTCATTTATTTTAAATACACATGGAATAAAAATAAAAAAAATTAATTAAATTTAAATCTAATTAACCTATCTACCTAAATCTAATTAAACCTAATTCCCAAAATCCCTAAATTAAAACCACTAACCAAAATTCCCAAACCAAACCAAAATCCCTAAAATCAATCTTTTCACACAAAAATACTCTGGCCACCTGCACAGAGCAACAACCTCACCACGAAACTACCATAAAAGAGCATCTCTGCCAAGAGAAACACAGAATGTGAGATCGAGAGAGAAGAATGAAACAGAGATTGCGTGAGACACACAGTATGAGATCGAGAGAGAGTGAACAAAGACAAGCAGCGGCGGTGCGATTGGTCGCGTGGCTAAGGCTGTAACAGCAAGGAGCGACGACACTCATAGATTCTCTCTCGCTCTCAATGGCTGAAAGTTGGTTGCCGCTCTCTCTTGCTCTCCCTCGTTCTCTCTCAGTCTCCCAATTCAAAGCCAAATCTCAACCATCCAAACAAATCTCTGTTTTGCCTCAACAGATCTGATAGGAATTGATTCGATTTCAGATTTCGTTCATGTTGAAGATTTAGGGTTTCAGAAATTGGGGAAGTGGGAAAGAAGAAGATGAAGGAGGAGGAAGAAGTTGTGTTGTGTTTGTAGTGGGAGGTGCGGTGGAAGATGAAAACTAGAAAAGAGAGGGGTTTGAGAAGAGAGTGGTGGGGGTGATGGGCATCTGGAGATGGAGATGGAGATGAAGAGTGGAGAGAGAATCAGAGAACCCAACGCTAGTTTGTTTGTCTTCTGGTTTTTCATTCTCAATTCAACTATACTTGTGCTTGCATATGTTTGGTCCTAGGATTGTGTGTGAAAAGATTGACTTTGTTTGAGAATTAATGATTTCTGGGATTTTTTCAGAATTCATGAAGAAGATGAAGTTCATAAGAGGAGGTGATGAACATGATTAATTTCTGGGGATTCTGGGAATTAGGTTAATTAGATTTAGGTAGATAGCTTAATTAGATTTAAATTTAATTTTTTTTTATCCATGTGTATTTAAAATAAATGAAAAAGCCACGTGTAAATGTTGAGTCAGCAAAAAATCTGCCAGATAGGCTAAAAACATGTGTAGGGACTTATTCTGATTAAAAAAACAATTCCAGGGATCCGGAATCGGAATTTTTTTTTTCAGGGACTTATTTTGATACGGGGTACAATTTCAGGGACCCCTAGAATATTTAAGCCGCCTAATAAAATAGCTAGGTTTAGGTCTCCTTCAATAAGAGCTTTAGATCTAGCAATGTTATTGCATGAACACCGTAAAAGCAAAGCTTTAATGCAGTGGTAAAACTTAATCGGTTAATCCTCTATACCGTATCCATCCTGTTTAGCAAATCATCCTCCACACAAAAAAAAGAATATGTTCTTTCCTCTTTTTCTCCATTACAAGAACATGTTCTTCTTATGTCACAAAAGAAAAAAGAACATGTTCTTCTCTAATTCGGCTACAATAACATGTTCTTTTTTCTCAGCCATCCCATTAGATTCCCCAGATTAACTCAAGGTATGACACCTTTACTAAATAAATAGGCTAATTAAACAAGACATGTGCATAGCACAGACACATTTCTGCAAGGAATCTCATTCAAAGTGGGAAAAAGTGAAAAACCATTATAAATCTTCAAGTTTTCTAATAATTCAAGTGCCTAAACACAAGCAACTTTACTTTCTCTGTTCACTCAATAGTTGCTTCAAACAAGTTGAAAATATGATCAAAGCACTCCTTTTATGGTTCTTTTTGTTTACCTACATGATCCTCACTTCTTCAGCTTATGGAAGCACATCCACAGCAAAGATTGAAGCTCTTAGGAATTCCAAGCTGCAAAAGGAGCCTAATTGTAACCAATTTTGAGCTTTGCTAGTTTCTTTTTTCTAACTTCTTTATTTTTTTTCATCTGACTTTCCTGTACCATAATCACATTCAAATTGAACAAAAATATGATCATTTTATTCATTTTGCAGACATGTCTGGTATGATCATGGAGTCGAGCGAACCGCTAGGATTGCATGATGTGCAACATATGAAGATGTCACAGAAAGCAAGGCAAGGTGGTGGAGGAGGAGGAGGAGCCAGTGACATAAAGAATCCACATAAGGGGAAGAACAGTGCAAGATCCTGTTCAGTCAAATCGTCATCCTTGTTCATGGCTGCACTCAGGCATCTCATTCCAGTAATGCTTCTTGTTGGTTGCTTCTTTTGAATTCGATCCTAGGCTTCAAGGTACCACTTATTTATAAGGAATTAGGAACAACATTAAACTAGTTAGTGATGCTTGATGATGGTTAGTAGCCTAATTTTGATTTGTATCATATCATGTTTATTGTATCACAGAACTGCATTCATAACCTTCCCTTCTGGTAAAAAAATAAAATAAAATCCTTTTTGAGAGCCTAGCATTTATAGGATCTGTCATGAGATCTATAATGAATGTTTGTTAATGCTTGATGAAATTGTGAGAAGCTAAAGGAAATAAAGTTGTCACTTTCCATCAATACCTTGTTAAATGTTAATTACTTGGTCAATTTAAAGATTGCATGCAAAAGAGTTGAGAAACAACAAAAGGGAAAGAAGGTGTGAGTCAGAATGGTGATAACAAAGGTAAGAATCAAACAGCTTTAACTGCTACAAAAGATTGTTTGTGATGATGAAAAGCTGTCAAAGTTCTTCTTAGTTCTTAGTGTATGTTTGGTTCCACATTTGACAATCTTCATGAACCAATTATCCCAAAAACATAAGTGGTTGGCTAAAGGACTCGTGAATGTGTATATTTCTAACAAAGCTAGAGAGATCGAGTGGCTTATGCGGTGAACATAATCAATTGCGAAAATAATTGAGTAACAATTGTTCTCATTTTTTTTATAATATGATTATTTGAGTAATAGCAATATTACTGAAATATACCCATACAATCAGCAATCACATTAAGAGATGATTGTCCACAACACTTGAATGCTCTGATCAGATGCTGTTTCTAGCTTCTAATTAACATGCTTGAACATAAAATGATGCAAGTCACAGAGGAGCCATGTCTAGTCTCAAAAAGAACAGAGTGACAAACACCATTAAGCAGCATACAGGGGACGCCTATATTCATCAAAATACTGATCCTGATCAACGTAGACAATAGCATACAGGGCATAAATTATTCCTGGAATGTATCCCAGTATAGTCAGTAGCAAGCAGATGATGAATTCAACCTGCAAAAATGTCTCAGTCTCTTTAAGTTGTCACAATTAAATTGTACAAGTTCTATAACTATTTGATAAATGAAAGCTTAAACATCATAATTTCATTGAACATGTTTAAGTCTAAAGCTAAATTGATTTTTTCTTTTTATTATAAATCATCTTGTATTCTGTCACCATTTGAATGCTGACAATTTTGAATTCGTGATTCAAACGTATTATGCTCGGATTGAACCCTAAAGCTCTTCCCTCACACTATGTCTGTGTTGTTAACTGAAACACAAATCACGCGTAAAACTAAATTAACTTGATTCTAAAGAGAATAGATCTAGAGATGTAGTTAGTAATAACAATAATACAATAGAGTGGGCACTTTATGTTTCTAAATGTGGTGTTATAATTAGAGTGTATAATAATAACATAACATAATGTTGATATGGTAAATAGTGAGTGTGAAACATACACTGCAGCAACCGTGGCGGAAGCAAACTCCTACTGGAGGGAGTAAGACAGCTATCATGATTTCACAGCATATTTCACAGCGATTAGGCATGTTTTTCAATCCTCGTGCAGTACAGCAAACAAGATTGGATCTGACTTTGGTTTGTGCTTCTGTGATTAATGTTGTGTTTGGGGTTACATAAGCTGGTGAATGGACAGTTATATATGTCATGTGTCATTTTTTAATGGCTACATTGAACTGATCGCAATTGGACCCTGTTATCACGGAAACACCAAAACGTGTATTTTTTTTTTTTTTTACATTAATGTTTTCTTATCCACCTCTTCCCTGTGAGAGAATTAAAGATTAATTGATTATGTGATAAAAAAAAGATAGAAAGTACAAAAAGATGGAAATGAGATGGTGGGAAGTGGATGATGCTATATCAAAGTTGTTTTGTTTGCGAGGCTTAATTAGATTGTAGAGAAGAAACACTTTTCTTCAAAAGGTTGTGTGTTTGATTTTCGCTTTTGATGTGAGTGTTGTATTGATGAGCGATCTGTAAATACCTCTATAAACGACATGTGGTCCCGAAAGCAATGCCTTGACCATAGTGACTGGAGCCGAACTCACCAAACTTTTATTGCGCAGAAAAAGTTGTTTTGTTTATGTGTGGGGGGGGTGGTTGCCACACCTCATTTTTTTTTTTGGTTAAACACACCTCCATATTGAAGTGAGATAGAAATAGAGAGGTGTTAAAATGGAGACCTAGCGGGCGGCTCGAATAGTCGGAGCAAAAGTATAGTTTAGCCTAAGAAATTCAAGCTGGTCTAAATTTCACTAATTGGGTTTGACACGGAAATTAACCGATCTAACTTAGATTGACTCGTATGGGGTTGAACCTCATTTTGAAAAAATGTGTTGGCCCGTTGCGGACCGACTTGTATGGGTTGCGCATTCTGAATTGAATCTCGGAGAAATAAACGTGAGATAAGTTATGTGATAGAAAAAGTATAAATACGAAAGGAAAGTTAATGGAGATGGAATGAATGAAAAAAAAAAAAAGTAAAATACACTCACCCCTCTCAAGGTTTGTGAGAATAACACTTAACTTCATTATTATCCAAAATATACACTCCACCCCAATAATAATCTCATAATTACACTTAGCATTCCAGGCTCATGTCTTGATTTTCTCCATTCCTATGCCGATGTGCATGACAAAGTTGGTCAAGAAGCTGACTTTTCAACATAGATTTCCTCCACATGACCAACAAGTAAACCCCACAAAGGCAACAGGAAACAATACAGTGCCAAAACAAATAATTGAAGTTTAGTTAATTTAAATAAGAAATGAGCAGATAAAGGATGTGTTTAAGTAAGAACCTTAATTAAGTGCTCACAGAATCAGCTGATCACGCAAACGCTTATTTATAAGTTAATTTGAAAAAAATTCTGAAATAAGCTCAAAATAGCTAATTGGTAGGCATAAATATCTATTCATAAGCTAATATCAGCAACTTATTCAATTAAACTCAAAACAATTATAGTTTATGATAAGAAACAATTATCACATAAGGGCTTATTCATAAACTAGTTTAATAAGCTCATTGAAATAAGCTCAAAATTGCTTATTGGTAGGTATAAACGTCTATTGTGAGCTAATATCAGCAACTTACACAAATAAACTCAAAATAGTTATAGGTGGATCATGAGCTTCCCCAAACACTTGCATAACACATACGTTATAAGATAAACTCAAATAAGCTCTTCTAAACACTGCGAAATTACAAGTTACTCTTAAGACTGTCAGTTGGTACTTCATGGATAAAAAAAACCAACATCCCCAGTCCTAAACCTTTAAATACGGACTAAGAGAGAAAAAATAACTTCTTCATAAGCACAAAACAACTTGATCTACTATTTGCAATGCAAAAAACAAATTATAACTCACTGGTGTTAATGATTTCTGGTAACATATTCCCCATTTCATCTATATATATTGACATATAATTCTCTATTTTATCTTTACAAGAGAAAAATAAAGCTAGAATGTTTTAGTCAATGTAAAAACCTGCTACATATCATCAAGGCACATTACACATTCCAAAAGAGCTGGAAATTCGCCTACTGTACTAGTTCTTCAAACCCTCAAAGCCACCTGATCTTGCCATGAGATCTTCCTCTTTACTGATGTCCTACTTGATCCGCTCCCATCGTTTCTACAAACTGACAACATGATGTCATTGAGCTGCTCTTCACTCGCATCTCTTTGTGTAATTCTCTTCGGTTCTTCAATCCTAACGGGCTCAGTAACCAGTAATTCCTCCTCTTCTCTCTGCATTTGATAGCACCAAAATACATGGAAACCATAAGCTTACTTGAATGAAAGATAAGCAATAACACATCATGTAAACATAGTTTAGTTGGTATAATATTTACCGCAATCTGGTTCAAGTCAAAAAATGGTGTTATGCTCTTCTTTGCTGGTTCTTTCATACTGTGACTCATATCTTTGTGATTCAAGTCGAGTGGCGGAGCAGAACTGAGAAAAGAAGGATCTTTTCTACTGAGACTCCTAGCATTCTGGTTCAAATCAAACATAGGAGCCTTTTTCTGCAATGTGTTGATCTCAGCACCATTGGAAATCCTTCCATTTGAATTCCAATGAGGAGCAACTGGGGGCTGCATAGATTCCTTTCTATTGTACTTCTGGCCCTTTGGAATAAGGTTAGCTTGGATTTTGAGCTTTCGCGGCTGTGAAATGTCTTGCTTTGGTTGCAGCTTTGGAGATGGATTTTTAAGCAAGTATTTGTAACGCTTCCTCAAGAAACTGCAGTTGCAAGCGCGATAATTATCAGGATAAGCACCTTGTGAATTCAAAAAACAGCAAACTATAAAAGACATGATACATTACCTAACTTCTGCTGACAGTGTCAACCTTTTCTGCTTGGCAGCCTGCAATTTCATCCTCATGGAGTTTGTGTCCTGAACATGTTAAAACATAATTACAAATTTTCCAAGTCATGGATACAAAGAGTTTGCCATAAAGGAAAGAGAATAGGTAAAACTTCTAAAACAACCAAAACAAGACTAGCAACAACAAAACAAACAAGCAAGCAAGCAAAATGCTTTAAGAAAGCTTAGCTTCTAAGCAAAGCGAGTCCAACAAATGGAGACTTAACAATTAATCATCTACATAATTCATAAGACCAGGATTTAAGAAGTTCTAAAGCCCTCACAAAGATGATATTAAGAGCTCGTTTGGATACCCATCAGAAAGTATGAAAACGAGAAAATAACACATAGGACACACCTTGTGTTGAAGTAGCAAAGTTTTTATGTTTTCATACTTCCTAGGGTATCCAAAGGAGCTCTAAATAAGAAAATAAAGCCAATCAGCTTCAAGAGACAGGGTTGCAAATATGTGAATCACAGACTCTAAGAAAAAGGGAGAAAGAAAACTAGAACACAAGCACAGTGCTATGTTTATGTTTGTTACAGCATTCAAATTTCAAAGGAAGGGGTTATGGAGTCCATAACTGAAACTGAGAAACTCAACAATTAAAAAGCAGTAATAGAGATAGGAAACAAACACCCATAAGAATGATTGAATGAACAACAACTCATATGTGATCCAAACATAAACATTAGTTTAATTCAAACAAAATTCCAGAACACAACATAGGATCCCTCTATTGTCTTCCCCAACAACAAAGCATAAAACCAAACCAAACCAACAACAACCTCAAGGAAATCAAAGGAAACATCAGATCTATTGAATTCCCAGTAAGAAAAAATTAAACTTTATCAAAAACCAGGAAGTGGGGTACCTCTAGAAGGTCTTCATAATCCTGCAACAGACTCTGATGCCTCAACCTAGTCCTCTGATCCTCATAAACAGGAGAGTCCACAGAGACAACAACCCCTTTCATCTTCTTCATCAGATCACAGAGAAACCCTCAAGCAAAATCCCAACAACAACAACTAAGGACACAAAGGAGATAGAGAAGAAGGTGTGTATGATAAGGCAAAGGAGGAAAAGGGAGAGAGGGAGAGACAGAAGAAGAAGAAAGAGAGGAAGGAATGAATAAAGATGAAGATGAAGGGGTAGATGGGAAAGAAATAGAGAGAGAGAGAGAGAGAGAAGAGGTGAGAGAAGGTTCTGGTTTTCCTGTTTTCTCTGTGAAACTCTGACCAAGACAAAGAAGGCCACCCACAAAACTTGGTGAAAAATATTGGGAGAGACAGTGATGAAGATGGAAACTTTTTGGGGTCTTGCAGAAGGGTAATTCAGGGAATTGCAAGGTGGGTATAGTTGGAGGACATTTGAAGCCACCACACTCACACTCACCTATATCTCTATCTATCTAACTTCTCCTTTTCTTTTTGTGTTGTTTCCCATTCTTTCCTTCTTTCCTTTTTTGTTTTGGCAAATTTGATTTTCTTGTACATAAAATTTGGTCCACCTGGGCCATTGACGAGTGCGGTGTGGTGTGGACTCGTGTGGAGTTTCCATGTTTCTTCTCTCATTGGATTTTGGTGTTGTTGTTGTTGGCCTGTGTGTAGAGAGAGAGAGAAAAATTAATTCAATGAAATTTGATGATGCCTCTCTCTCTCTCTCTCTTGTCTCTGCTACATGATGCTGTTGTAGTAGCTCTTGTCTTTGGTGGCACCTTAACTTTAGGCCTATAAACGACACAGATGACTCTTTCTCTTTCTCTCATTTGGTTTGGTTTCACATTATTGCTAGCAACATATGCAGGGTTAATTGGTGCATTTTACAATCATGCCCTTGTCCTCAGTTTTCTTTGATGCTAAGGAAGATGCTATTTTTTCAGCCAATATGTCTTTTTCATGATGAATTTGGATAAAGTAAGGAAGAAAGATCCCATTTTTTTGCCAAATGCCTCCTCCATTATTATTTTTGTGTTGTGTGCATGATCCTGAAAAGGAGGAAATGTGATGCTTCAGTTTCCTGATATTCCTCTCAATCACACCCATCTTTGAAGGGTGGATTTGGGATTTTGGCATCAACACCACCACTACCCAATTGAAGAATCACTATCTTTATATTTAATGTTTGCCTCCATCTTTGTGAATGGAATTGGAAAAGGGAAAAAGTTAAACACCACCAGCAGCCCCTACTTTCAGGACTTTGTGTGTCATACCAGCCTACCTGCTTCCTAATAGTCATTACCACTATTGGTTGATTGAAAGCTCCATTGCCCTTTCATTTCTTTATTAATCATGGATTGCTTTGTAGCCACACATCAATTTTTAAACAAAAATCCTAGCTAAACATGCCCTTACACATGTCATGGTGAGAAATTTTTTCATATTTTAAGATGCAATTTGCTGATTTTCAACTAGCTTTGCCATTTTGTTACAATCATGTAGTAGGGGGAATCTGGTTAATGTCTCCCACATCATGTAATTAGTACTGGGGGTACAAATCATAACCCCACCCACTTACAGCCACGGTCAGAAAATAAGAATAAGAATTCAAAATAAATGGAGGAAGTGGAGAGGATAAAAGATAGGCTGGTGCTGCTTGTGGCTCTTGTTGTTGGAGTTTGGTGTGTGAACTCTGCATTCTGTAGTAACATTTTTGTCCTGAGGGTGTGTATGTGATTTTCTTTTTTCCCTTCCTTGCTTGGATACCCTAAAATGGATTTTGCTCCAAATTCACCTTAAATAAGTCACTATATCATTAATAATGATTACCTAATTTAAAAAATCAATCAAAACTACTTAAGAAATTAATCAATTGTCTGATGACTTACTCTTACCATTACTTGAGTTTACTCAGTTTAGAAGAGTTGGACTCCTAAAATATATACGGTTTTGATACCTTGGCTAAGGTGCACCAATCAAAACCATTCATTACATCATTAATGTTCATTGTAATTATTATTATTAGTTAAATTATTTGCTAAGAAGTCCCTAAATTAAGTTAATTAGGTAAATGTTAAAATAAATTAACTCATGGTAAGTGGTAAAGAGTGTGTACGATGGTAGCAGAGACCCATGATTAAAAAAGGTCTATAGTAAGAAAATAAAAATGGGGAGAAGGGGATCTACCTTAAGTTTAAGTTCAGGGGGTTCAGTCCCCCTGAACAAAAAAAAATTGCCCTTATTTCGCTATATAATTTTTTTTGAACCTCTGGAAATTTTAAATTATACTAGTAGACTAAGTTTTGCACCTATTTGCACCAAAAACTCACTTATTTGTATCAACTATGACTTGTATATTTTCTGATGTATAAACATATTAAAGTTGTTTTTAATTATATTTTTATCGATGTGTTCATTTAAAAATTTCTGTAGGCGTTAAGTTTTTTGAGAGACCTCCGACGGAAGTTGAACCTTTCATCTTGAGGGACACGTTTTCTTGTAGTTAGTTTGTTTTATTGTCTAATTTTCCGATGGAGAAAAAAAAAAAAAATTGAACACCTAACCCCGGGGTCCTGAATCCGTCGCTGGTTGCAGGTTATAAGGCGGTTGTTAATTGTTGACCAAAAAAAAAGGGGGGTTGTTAATTGTTAGAAATTGTTGTGTGAATCCCAATTTGTACTATGGAAGAGGAGAGAACTAATTGCAGAAAGTAAGGATAGTAGGAGAGACAAAGCCTCTATTAGTGCTCTAAGTGAGGGGGTGCGTTTAACCTGCTCCATTTAATTAGGTGGTGTACTGATACACCATTAAATTCTTGTGTGAAAATACTAGGTTATCCTTGTCTTCTACCTTCCAACTCTGGTTTTGCAGCTCTCACTCCTTCATTTTTATTTCGATCCAATGCTCCAATTACTGTAACTGTTTATCAATTGATTTGCTCTTTCACCATTTGAGATCTGAATTTTCATATTCACCACTGATTTACCAAATAAAAACTGAGAAATTTGAGTTTTCTTATTATTATTTTCACATCATCCCAAATCTCATCTTCTTCTCTTTCACCCAATCTCATTCAATTGACTTCTTGGAAGTTCTCTGAATGGGTCAACGAACCTGGGAATTGTTTTGGGGTTCTGTAGGCGTTGTCCTTTGGTAGGCTGATTGGGTTTCTATCTATTTTGTTCTCTTCTTTTACTGGTTCTGCCCAGTTTTCTTGTATCTGTTTTTTGCTCTTGGGTATGGTTTATAGTTTATACCCCCTTATAATAAAGTATTGCTTATCCAAAGAAGAAAAAAAAACCAATCAGCTGCCGCCGCCGTGGAAAAGGGCGGTGGAAGGAAAGACGGCGATGGAGTTGTGGAAAGCGAAATCGATGGGGAGGAATTATCACCCACCACTGCTTCAGCTGCTGTCACTTTCGCCACCGCCGCCGCCCTCCCTCCGCAGCACCGCTGATGAAGTTCTTCAGGCTATTTTTTCATTTTATTATTATAGGGTATGAATGTAATTTAAACCAATGATCTATCTTCAATCTCTACCGTTTAATTCTTTAATATTATATCATGTGGTTACCTTTTGTGGTGTACAGATACACTACCAAATTGAATGGTGCAGGTTATACGCACCCCTAAGTGAGATCATCATTTTGTATTCATCTTGTTCAGTTTGAACCTACAGTGAGTCATGTGCTGAACCATTGTTCTTGAATATTATTAGCCACTTTCTTCATTGATTTTCTTACCAATGTAACTCAACATGTTCTATATTACATAGGTCAAAGCTTAAAAAAGCCTTCATGGAAAATTGGTTCATGTTCTGCATTAAAGAAGGTGCTGAAGAGTTCATCTAAAGTGCAAAAGAAACCCCAGCTCTCCACTTGGTAAAGAGTACTTTTCTATTTCCGTACTCAATCAGTATTGTTAGGTTTCTAAAATATCTAGTTTATTCTAAAATATCTAGTTTATTTTAGGAGGTTATATTTTATTTAGGCATTAGTCTTTTATTTTGATTTGGTTATCTTTTAGATTAAAAGTAGAATATATTTTATATTAGAATTATATCTTTTATTTCTTGACGGTTAAGTCTATATTTTTATTATAAATAAGAGGTCTCTCATTAGGTTAGGAATATAGGATTTTGATTATCGAGTTAGAAAAGTTTTTACCTTGTGAAAGGAGGCCTTTCTAACTCGATAATCAAAATCATATATTCCTAACCTAATGAGAGACCTCTTATTTATAATAAAATATAGATTTAACCCTCAAAAAATAAAAATATAATTCTAATATAAAAGAAACTCTACTCTTAATCTAAAAGATAACCAAATCAAAATAAAATACCAATGCCTTAATAAAATATAACCTCCTAAAATAAACTAGATATTTTAGAATCCTAACAATATTCTGTGTAAGATAAGGGTATTAGCTAACTTGTGCCTGCAAAAAATTGCACTTGTGGGAGGGCTGAAGAAGAGGAAAAAGTATTGAAGTTAAAATTGACAGCATAACAGATTAATAATCCTCAATCGGCTTGTGGCAGTGTATTTATTTTTTTTCTTTTGCAATACATTGTCCGTTTATGCTTTCTACATCTGTATTGTTCATTAAGAACTCAATTTTTGCTGTACGTGACTTTAAAGGTTAAAAGTTCTAACTCCAAAGAAATTTAAATTTGTATACTTTCTTCCTTTGGTCATACAAGTAGTTTCATAGCTCGACAACAGTTTAGTTAGATAGCTCCAACTCTTTACTTTAGTTCAGATGTGTTCCTAAATCAACTTTGTGTATTAGGCAGACTTGAAAGAGTCTTGCCTTGATGAATTCAGAAAATGATCAAATAGAGGAGGAGCGCGATCGGCTGGCTAGGAAGCGGCAAGAGTTGGAGGAAGAAACGTTGGCCAATGTCTAACTCCTTCGACACCCGAGAAAAGGAAATGTTTGCTGAGAACCAAAAGCTGCAGAACCACTAGTCCAAGTTGTTTGATACCTTTTCAAGTGACTTATGAGTTATGAGAGATTCATTCATGTTTTACAGCTATTATACCAATTGTCTGTTCTTCCTTATCTAATTGTTTGCTTAAAAAAGAACCTTTTCTCTTTATGATAAGCTTTTGTAGGCAATGCTTTCAGTCATGTAATGCATTTTGCTGATCCTTCTGTGGGGGGAAGAAGACAATGCCTCTGAGCCTGTGTATGGTGGGTAATTTGCCTTTACACAATTACATTACTAGGTTATAAAAGTGATGCAACTAGAGGTAGTGATGATAATTATAAGAAATCTGGTGAATGCTGTCATGGAAGGGAGGGAATGCTATAACATTTATAATAATAAATAAATAATTAGTATATTATGTTTATGCTAACTTATCATTATATAGCTTTTACATTGTCTACAGAGCAGGAAGCACTCATTCAGAAGAACAAGTGATTATAGAATTAGGGCCTTCTAAAACAACTGTATAGAAAGCAGATCAGAATGTCTATGAAAAAATTATATTAACAGATTGAACAACATATGCAGTATCCTTGTTTTACTCTAATAATAAATCATATAGTATATCATCATCCACCCAACTGAATACATTATAAACTTCAGCATGTATTGTTAAACCATTATCTTCAGTTTCTTGTTATGGTCAACAATAACATGCACCTGCAACATGATCATGATCAGTTTGATCAAAATCAAGCACTGGTTTTAATCTGAGTCCATTGGCAGCACAAGGTACAGCTTCAACAGGTTTTTTGCACATCATTGGATCCTACAAGCTATTCTCTTATCTTAGCCACATTTCCCTTTGAGCATAGAGTGAAAATATAGGGTTGGTACCAAAAGTTCAGGGTAGAGCAGGAAGTTCCACCTTGTCAAAGGAAAAGAAACTTAGCCTTCCCTCCGTGACCAGGCAGATTTTCAAAGGAATGTCACCACATTGTCTCTCAAGGGCTTCAATTTCTGCTCTAGATGGTGGTTGACCCCTAACAGATGATACATGAAATAGCTGATTAATAGATTTTGTAAAACCAGATAAAGTAGGAAAAAATAAAGGTTAAATTTGTGTGGCTATTAATTCATAAGGACCAAGTAATTAGTGTGGTTTGTTTACTCATTTTTTGAAATGGATATCCCTAATGTGTGCTCAATTGGTCCTAATAAATCAACTTTACTAGCTTGTTCCTCACTCATGTTACCCCAGGAATTAAATCTATTACTCCAAAATGCCTATTTCTTGGGATGTGATCAAGTAAATATATCTGTCGAAAGTATCTTAAGAGAGAAAATTGCAACTTCCTATTGTAGTAAGACATTTTCAGGCCATCACCTTAAAAATCCAATCAGAGAACATACAAATGATACAACTACATACAGCCGCAAATGGACAAGCTTTCATGTTCTTGGCCAGATTCACTGTGAGAAATAGCAGCCATAATTCCCCCCCCCCCCCAAATTATACAGCCGCCGCAAATGGACAAGCTTTCATGTTCTTGGTCACTCATAAGTCTTTGGATAACAGTAGAAAGCAGTCACTTACCAACTAAATTTCTGAATCTAAAGTTATCATACTCATACAAGCAGAGATGTTGTAATTACCTGGACAAGTACAGCAGAAAATTTGGATCACCAGGAGAAGACTTTCTAAACCTGCTGTTTGGAAGATAAATATCAAAATCTGGCTTCAAATCATCAATGTTCAACTCACCAAATGACTTATTAATGGAAAGCTCAACTAAGGAACCCATTTCTTCTAGTTGACTGCTTTCTTCTGTGCCTTCAAGAGCAATAGCCTTATGAGAGCTTCTAATACTCTTCAAACTCCAAGCAACACCATGCCGGCTGATTATGTAACCAAGAGACTTGAGGTGCCTGTAAACCTCAAACAGCTCCCAACAACATCCACTCTTCCTGACAGCAACCTTTTCATACATTTCTATTAGAGATATAGTTCCATCACTATTATCTAAAAGATGTAAGGCTTCTAGTTCCATGAGATACCTGCCAAATTATAATTTAAAATAAGCACTTTTTCAGAACATTTTACCCTGGCAAAACAACATAATCACAAGTTCCTTTTTCGACTTCTAACAAATCATGAAATCTCAATACATTCTATTTTTTCCTCACCGAAACAAGGGTATCTGCTAACTAAGGGTATGTTTGGATACTCGTTGGTGTTGGTGACAGTGCTAACGCATTTTCACGTCAGCTCACCTGGTATCCAAACACAAGCTAAATTATTCATTATTTACTTTCTATGGCTCAAAGAACCATGTGACTCTGCCCTATTCTAAATGTCACAACTAAAGGCAAAGTGTTGTATAAAAAGATGGCATATGATCACCTACAAAGTCTCCTCAATTGAAAAATAAGTCTTGCCACCGCGAACTATTCCAGTTGTTACCCACATCTTGCCACTCTTCTCAATGAGTTCAGCCATTCCCATCTCTTCATTCCATTTGCCTTTGGATTTCACATTCCTGGTAAATAAAATGCAAGAATTCCATTTTAGAAATAAAAAAAACACTGAAGCAGGGGAAGCAGATATATTTAGACTACCACGAAATTAATTTACACTTGACCTGAACTGCAACTTGGGCATGGAAGCAGATAAAAAGGCAAGCTCCTCTTCATCACTTGCAGATTGTGAATAAACCTCATCATCATCATCACTATCTTCATTTTGAAGAAGATTCACATACCTTTCCTTCCATGGATCAAAAGCTGTTATTTAAAACATTAACCAAAAGGCACCTAAATCAAAATTTGATTCAACGCGGATGCAGCATTCTCTTCAACAGTGACGAGCGCTTACTCTGGAGTTACCAGTTGAAGAGTTCCTTAAATTAGTAGCTACGAGGATGAGTACACTTTTTTTTAACACATGGAAATTGGAATAAAGAGTATTATTAGGTATTTTCTAGTTATTTTTATAGTCTTTTTAATTTAGGGCATGTTTTGGGCGTGGTTGCGAGCTTTCAGTTTAGGGTTTTCAAATGTAAATTTGAAATTTAATTTCTCAAATAGTTTTTATGCTTAATTTTGAACTATTTGAACCTAAATTTTGAAACAATAAAAAGTGGTTTTATAATTATAATTTTTAATTTCAATAACATTTAACACCTTCACTTCATCACCATCATTTTTCTCCTCTTTCCACCATTACCACGCTGCCATTTGGTACGCTCCATCTTGCCACAAAACTAATCATTGCCTTACTGACTCTTTACATTAAAACTCACTACATCCATTTTAAAATAACTGTTCATAAAGAGGAGATACACACATATTACGAAATGCAATTAATATCGTTAACTTTTTAAAACATATCATTTATTTTCCTATTTTCCTATATGTAAAAATATCAATTAATGCTCCATTGAAATTATAAGTGGACAATTATTATGAAACAGAGAGAGTACATATTTTCCAAGATAATTTGTCAACTCTAATGGGGAGGTCACTGAAGGTTAGCTCAAGCGATAAGAGTTAGGAGGCATAAGAGTTGAGTGAGATGAATAGTGAAGGGTTCAGGGTTCAAACCCTGATGAATAACTAATTTACTAACATTACTAACAATTAACATTAAAAAAAAAAAACTCTAATGGGGAGATGTTGAGATTTTTTCATCTTTGTGACAAGTTATACAAACAATCAAAATTGACTTTTAAAATATAAGTTGTAAATTTATTATTTTAAAGAAGTAATGAAAAATTTACTTAGATATTTAGTTTCAGAAAAAAAAAATATTTAAAGCATGTTTGGTATGTTGTAGTATAGTATAAGGACTGATAGTATAATGTTTAATAATATTAGGCCTGATAAATTTTTAATGCTATACAGTGTTTGGCGACACACTGTATTTTTTTTATATGTCTATATTAGTTGTTAGTGATGTTTGTAAATTAGTCATCTCTAGGGTTCGAACCCTGGACCCTTCATCTCACCCAACCTGTATCATTTCGTAAAAATTAATATAAACTTATGTTTTGTGAAATATTGAATAATGATTATAAAAATGAAGATGGTGTTAGTGGGTGGTAAAGATGATGGTGGCGGCCAAGGTGGCTGCGATAATGGCGGTGGCGGTGATGGAGGGGTGGTGATTGTGATGGTGGCTGTAGAGGTGGCAACGGTGATCCTGAGTGGTGGCAGCGGCGGTGTTGGAAGTAATGGTGGCGATGGTGGAAGGAGGTGGCGATGGCGATGGTGGAGGGTTGTGGTTTAGGTAGTGGCAGCGACGATGGTGGTGGTGGCGGAGGGAGGTGGTTGTGGCAGTAGTGGTGGTCTTGGGTCATGGCGGAATGTAGTGATAGCAACAATGACAATGGCAATTGAGGTGGTGGTGGTGGTGGAAGGTGATGGTGATGATGGTGGTGGCAGTGGTGGGTGGTGGTGGCAATGGCTATAGCGATTACGACAACGACAGTGGTGGCAGTGGTGGTGGCGACGAGGTGGTGGAGGCGGCGGCGGTGGTGGAGGTGGAGGACGGTGGTGGTGAGTGGTGGCAGAAAAGGTGGAGGGTGGTGTGGTGGCGATGGTGGAGGATTATGGTTATGGCTTATACATCACACTCTAATCATGTCTTATCCATCATCTATATGGTGGATTAAATAATTCATCATTTTAATGTATACGAGGGGATTGATGTATAAGCTTATACAATACAATGTTAGCACCAAACAATGGATAAATTCATAATTTATTATATAAGCTTATATTATCATGTCTAATACGGTGTGCCAAGTTCATGTCAACATCACATGTGACATTGTTATGAAATTTCATTTTCCATGTAGTCTCGACCTTCTCCTCATTTCTCCCACCCCCGCCCTCTTCTCACTAGCCATGAATTTGAACCGCCGTGCAGACCCAAACTAGTACCATCTTCAACCTCCATCTGAGCCAAAACTATATCCCCTCCAAAACCTAGCACCACCATTCAATCTCTCTTACGAGACTCTCTTCTCTCTGCATCACCCTCACAACACCAATTTCCTCTATTTTAATCTATTTCCTCTGTTACAAATCCAGATTTTAATAGAGCATTCATAGTATCATAATGAAAGGACATATGAAGAACAATGTCCCTGAATCACCCACACACCTTCTCCCTAACTCCCTCAACATCCACACTACACAACTTATTGGGTTTGAGAAACTTAGGGGTTTCTCTGGGAACTCGGGGGTTGGTCGTAGGGGTTTGTTAATGCATAATTTAAACATAAAAAATCAAACAATATTTTGTTTTGGAATAAAACAACTCCTTAGAGAGATAACATATTTTACATAATTAGGGGTAATTGTTTCATAAACAAACGATGTATGGTGCTAGCTTCCGGATCTAGATATGATTTCGAAGATCACATTTTTTAGGTTTTTTTTAAATATTTCCCATGTAAAAGAAATATTGGTAGCAACTACTTTGTTTCTTAACTTTTTTGTGTCATCCCACCGCGACCTTGTTAGTGACAACATTCATTTAAAAAAATATTTATACACATGTATTACTTAGTGTTGTTTTTTTTTTTTTGACAGTTTACTTAGAGTTGTCACTTGTTCATTTTTTTGTGTTTTTCACTACACACGATTGAAATTGTGTGAACAATTTATTGTGTATGGTTAAAACTGTGTGAAGAGTGAATTTCATGCACAAATAAAAATGATATTAATATGAATACAAATAATAAAAGTTAATACTATAAACATGAATAAAAGCAATATATATGTCCTGAATGATAGCTCAAATGGTAAGAACTGGTTGACATATAAGTTGAAAGGGGATCAACCTCGTAGAGCTGTAGTTTATCTTTTCGATGTAAAATATATATATATATATATATATATATATAACATGTAGTTTTTTCCTATAAGGTAGTCATATTTAGCTAATGGAAACTCAAGCTCAAGGACGGGTGTCAAAGTTTTAGTAGATTGCTCATTTGCCATCTTTGATGGAACAGTAACAGGTCAGCCATGTATGGTCAACATATAGGGTGGAGAACATAACTCAACAAACCTAGCAACTCCGGTGGTTTGATTCTCATAAGAAACTCATATGTTGCAACCTACTTGTGTCAGATAACCAGTAACTCTGGTGTTTTGATTCTCATAAGTAACTTACATGTTGCACCCTACTGTTGTGTTAAAACTGGTGCGTCGTGAGACAAGTAATTGCTTAGTAGAAAATTGTTCGCTGCAAAATTTGTGAGACATGTAGTAGTATCATCATTGAAAATGACATGCAAGTTATGTCTTTGCGAATTACATATCCAATTGCACGTGGCTCAAGGGCAAACCTAGCCGATTGGACTCCACTTGAGTACTAAATCTGATAGGATGAAACTTATTGATGATTTCATAGTTCAATTTCACTCGTATGGTAATACCAAAAGTTTTGGTGCGAAAGTTTGTTATGAACTAATGCTTACGACTAGGATAATAGTTTATTTCCGTGCGATGTACAGACGAGAGATTCTATATTTTATGATTTTAATTCTATAATTTTATAAGATGAACTAATTAATTTACAATACCATAGTAATAATTTGTAATCTACGCAATTATCTAAAGTGAACAAACTTTATTATTAACTTTGCCAATAGATAGGTGACAATAAACCTATTATTAACTTTAGCGTGTACCAAACACATGTACGTGTGGAGTTTTACAAAAATAAATTCTCAAGTTTGCTTATCACCGTTACGAATAATCACTTTTATTGATGTGGTCCGACGACGAAAATGATCCTGGAGAGCTTTGGCATGAATAGGCTGCATGAAATGCACAATAGTTTAATATCTACAAAAAATAAAAAATTAAGTTAATGCAATATACACTTTTTACCAATGCTTGCTTCTACTACACAAGACGGCGGCGAGGTTTAAACAAAAACCAACTTTCTCATATTCTGTCCATGGTTCTTACTATGGCAAAACATAGATCATCTCACGTTCATCCTCGTTGAAGATACGAATATTGAAGTCAATGTGTCCAAACCTCATTGGCCATGAGTGGATGCTTTTACCGGTGTCCGTGCGGTGCACGGAGAGGTGATTCTAAACATAATTCTACAATTTATTAAAATGAATTAAGTAATTTGCACAACAGCTATCTACTCAAGGTTCCAAACTCAACTCATTTTAATTATTATATTTACCACTGCATGAGTGTAGATTAAGCACTTTAATGTGTGTGTATATATATATAATTTTTACGGTGCTATTATAATTATAAAAAATGCATTAATAAGATTTATTTTCTTGCACGAAAATAAAAATAATATTATTTATCATTATTAGTACAAATAACAACATCAATATTTCATAGGTCCTTTTAAGTATTGAAGATGTCAGCGATAGTGGTAGTACCATTTGCATTGGCAGCACCATTACTGTTAACCACTTAACCTAATTAGCCGCAACATCCTACAATAGATATTCACTCCTTATGCAACAACTCAAGAATTTATTAGTGGTAACTATTTTTTTCTTAGAAAATGGAGGAATAATAGTGTGTTTGATGTCCGTTCTAGGAATCAAGTTAAAACCACACACCACCACAAAATCTTAGGCTTAAGATAATGGGTGTGTGTGTTCTTTATTGTATATACAATTGTACACTAATATGAAACTTTTTTGAGACCCCACTTGGTATTCTCTAAAACAGCCCCTTCAAGTGGGACTCCATTTTTCTTCGCCTTCTTGCTTGGGCTTGAACTCGTTTGTTCAAGTCTCAGAGGCCTTACGGCTTGCTTCACCTAGACTTGTACTCCAGAAGGAACATTAGTGGTCATCGAACTTGTGCTCCATTGTCTAAATCTTAGAGGCCTTACGACTTTCTTTGTTCTATTATCTTAATTTCCTTGCAGCTAATGGTTAAATTTTCCAATATAATAAAAAAGTTAAGGATGAATCACTCTTATGTTTTTGAATGTTCCCCAATTCCTTTATTATTTTTAGTATATGCCAAGTTGCCAACACTTGCTGATGGTTAAATTTTCCAATATAATAAAAAAGTTAATTGTCAAAATAAATTTAGTTTTTTGCAAAAAAAAAAAAGTATAATAATAAGGCAGTGACTATTTGCGCCTCCCCGTTTTACTAAGTCCGCCATCTCCTTTTTTAAAAATTCCAACATTGCCCTTAGTAAAAAAAACATAAAAAGGTTACTTCTCACACACCATCTCATTCTTCCTCCTCACCCTCCTCTTCATCCTCCACTCCCAACTTCTTTTGGGTGATCTCAAGTCAAGAATAGAAGCTTACCCATGTAAGTTTTTACCTTTTTTCGAGCTTTTTTTCAGCTTTTTTTTAGCTTTCATCGCGATTTCGCGACTTCCCGACGTAACTGGTTAGTCCCGCACTTAAACATGCGGTAGTGAAACAAATTACACACTCCCGCTAACATAAGTGCGGAAGTGAAAAACTTAGTCATTTCAATCGTGTTAAGGTCTGGTACTGCTACCTAAATAAAATTGATTTTCCCGCACTTAAAAGTGCGGAACTTGATGTGTTGGAATAATAGTTCCGGAAGCCTCCGCACTTAAAATTGCGGAACGTATTTTTCTACAACTCACAGGCTAACCGCACTTCAACATGCGGTAGTCATAAAACATGTCCGCAGTTTAGAGTGCGGGCAAGTCACGAAACATCCTCCCATGGCAGAATCAAATCGAGGGACTGAATGAAGACACAAAATACAACCTAAGCCTCGAAAACTTGTAAGAAATAACTTACATTGTTGTTCTTCTTGTGGGTTTTGTCCTCCTTTCTCTTCCTCTTCTTGACTTGGTTGTGGGTTAATATGAGTTTGAGAGACTTGATTTTGTGAGGGTTGAAAATTTTGAAATTTGGTTGGAGAGGAAGAGGGGTTATACGGTTGAGAGAGGGGGGAGGGTTTGTAGGGAAAGATGAAGATGAGGTAGTTTTTTTTTTTTTTAAATTTAAATTACTGAAGGGTATTTTGGTCTTTTTCCAGTTTTGGGAATGACGCACTTAGCAAAATAGGAGGCGCAAATAATCACTGCCTACTTAATAATAAATGACACCTCTCCTAAAATCACCTTTGATCCACTAACCCTGCACCACTGAGTCCCCACTGTCTCTTCCCTTCAAATCTGATTGAAGCAGAAAAATAGAAAAATATCATCTTTATAACTTTATCCAAATCTAAATATGTAATAATTAATAATAATAATAATAATAATAATAATAATAATAATATTCTTATCTGATCCTTGGACAACCCTTCAAAACTGAACTTGAACTCTTGTTCTGCTTCTTCTTCTTGTTCCCTGCGTGTGGAAGCCAATGGCGTCCACTGTCTCTCTACCAAACGCAATCGGACTCTGTCCCCGGAACAACCATACCCTTTCATCAACTTCTCACTGTAAGTCTCCTTCTCCATTCATTTTTCATCTGGGTGCTCACTAACTCAATCAAGTTGGAAACTTTTTTCCCTTACCTGTCAATGTTCCTTCATTTTGAACTTAAACAAGATGTGGGTGTGATGGGAAATGGAGTACTGTAGTCTCTTCCTTCATATCTTCCTACAAAGTCCTATTTTTTTTGTTTAATTAAGTTGGATAATGAAATTATCTTGAACTTATCTAAATTGATCATAGGTTTGTTGTCTGTGAGTGATTAAGACTTGTGAGCTTGATGGAGATTTTTACTCAGTCAGTTAGTTTCTAAATGGTAACATTGGAATGGCATGATTAAAAAATTGAGCTTCATGCTTAAAAATTGCTTACATTTATGATTTAGCTATGAATTTGAACATGATAAGTGGCTAGATTAAGAGTAACATTATGTGAGGTGAATCCATATTTGTTTTTGATTAATGAGATTGGATTGTTATCCAAAATTTACTCATGATTGGTTATTATTTTATAGGTAAACTAAACTCCAGTTCAAGTATAGTTGACATGAAGATATTACCTCAGAGTGGTAGTCGTAAAGTTGGACATGGCCAAAGACATTTACGATTATATGGCCTATTTGGAGGGAAAAAAGATGGTGATGATTCACCTAATAAGGTTAGTTAAGTTAGCTTCCTCTTGACTTAATGTTATTTGCATGCTCACAAGATCACAATTTTTGCTGGTATCATCTTTCTCATCGAATTACTTATGGTATTCACATACGAGTTAATTGTTAAGGAACATAATTGTGCTCATATAAATATTTATTTGACGAAAGCATTAAAGTCTATACAGCCTGTGTCCACTTGTCATGAATCTTGAAGTGTTTATTTTTTTCCTTTTTGCCAATAGTTAGGATTTTCTTATCTCATTCTCACTATATAGAATATACTAATGTTTTTTGCATTTTGTTTGTTAGTATGATATTCACAATTGGATTTCATTTTGTCCTGGAATCATTTTAGGGAGGAATTCTTGGAAACATGCAAAACCTTTATGAGACTGTGAAGAAGGCGCAAATGGTCGTCCAAGTTGAAGCAGTGAGGGTGCAAAAAGAACTTGCGGCGTATGGCTCTGTTATTAAACAGTTATAGCTTTTCCCTTTCTTTTCCTGAGTTATACTAGTTGTTCTGAATGAGGTTATTTGTTCTGTTCTGTTATGCAGAGCAGAATTTGATGGTTATTGTGAGGGTGAGTTAGTGAAGGTATACTTTCTGCTCTCTCTCTCTCTCACGTTCATGATGTATACGATTATGATCATAACGTTTTTATGTAAACCCTGCATGATTGGCTGGTCCTTAATTTTCCCTTCAGTTTTTCTTTTGAAAGTTAAAAAGGGGGGACTTTATTTGTATAATCTTAGAATACTTTATACCCTATACATTAGATGGATTTTTAATGGGTCATGTCCAAGTTTAATGACTCCTTAATCTAAAAATGTTTTATGACTCCTTTCTTTTCTAGGTTTATTCATCATCATGATTTGTTGAATTAATTATCGACCTATGTTAATGGTAAGTTTGGTTTTGTTTGTTAACTTACTTTTAATGAAGTATAATTTTTAGGTAACGCTGTCTGGAAACCAGCAACCCTTACGAACAGAAATTACTGAGGCAGCTATGGAATTCGGATCAGAAGTGAGTAAACAATTCAACTTTTATTATTATACATTTTTTGTCGGATTATATAGATGGTACTCAACTACTAGGTGAAAAAGGATTGTATATCCAGAATAGTTAACAAGTATTCAGAGTTATCAAATACTAATTGTTCAATTTTTTTTTTCTCTCCTACCATCGAATGAGAATGAAATAAACACCATGTCAAGATCCTTTCATTTATTTTAATTTTATTCCTCGCATGTCATTAGTAATGTTTTGATTTGGAACTATCTACTAATCTAAAAGAAATTTCAAATCAATATCAAGGGTGAGAAACCCAAATTTGGAATTTTGATAGGAGGGACCAATGCTTAACGTAAGCATGAGAAACCTTCCCCATTTTTTCTCAAGTGGAAGTTGACTTGCCTATATCACTAAGATATGGGGATGAACTGTGAATGTGATAGCAATCTGGAAGTCACTGAAGTATTATTTAGTTAACACTGGGAGCTAGCTCCTTAAAACTGAGGCTACCTTCTGGAAAACAAAGGAATGGGTAAGAAACTAGATGAAAAACAGAATGAAAAATACTTAAAGAAGACCACCAAACCTAATCTAAACTTTTTCTATGCCTCTCTGTGATCCCCTGCCATTAAGAAGAAGACTATAGGTCAAACCATGAAGAAAGATTTAGATTTAAATTTCTGTCATTAAACATGATTCATGATATGACATTTTGATATTGTTTGACCCATATAGTCGACTTCACCTAGCTAGTAAGGCTTTGGTGGTGGTTGTGGTTTTTATGACCCCCTATACTACACACTCCCTATGATCTTTAGCTCTATATCTTTCTGATCATGCCGGCATCCTCCTCCCCATTTACGTGCTGTCTGCTGTCTGTTATGTCTTTCTCCCCACTTACTGAATATTTTCCTCATTTCCCCTTATGCCACTCGTCGTTCATACATACACATGCAGACCCTCATTAGTTTCATGTCAGATAAAAACCCAAAGTATGGTCTTAAATGATGAATCCCTAACACAAACATATGTGTGTTTCAGAAACTTTCGCTTTTAATCACTGAAGCTTACAAGGATGCACACCAGAAGAGTGTCCAGGTAAAAACCTATATTGTCAAGAGGAAGAATAAACATCCATTTACTTTTGTGGCTATTGAATTGAAAAAAACATGCTATTGCTTTTTTTGTTTCTTAGGCCATGAAGGAAAGAATGAGTGATCTTGCTCAGAGCTTAGGAGTGCCTGAAGGGATTAATGAAGGAATGAAGTGATGGATATTTTTTATGATAGACTATGGCCTGGGCCTGAATTTTGCATACAAAACATGGCAGATAGCCTTATTTCTTGATTTATTATGACTGGCATTTGCAATGTTGATTATTCTATAATTTAAGCCTTCTTTTTCTTACATTTCATCCTTGACCTGTTTATTTTTTAGTCGTGAAAATTCAGTTCTATGCGCCCTTTTGTCCTACTCTTTTAGCTTTACCTTGATGTGCTTTATTTAATTGCACTTTTGGTCCCTCACGTTTACCTTTTGTGCGGTTATTGTCCTTAAAGTAATAAAATTGCAAAAAACGTCCCTCACTTTGTCAAACGGCAGCACTTTTGGTCCCTCGTCCATTTTCTGTCTAAATTTTAACAGTTTCCGTAAAAAAATTAACGTTGTCAGGTTTTCCAAAAATTCTTCATCTTCTTCATAACCTTCCTTTCTCAAACCCAGAAAATAAAAACCGCAGCCATCTCCTTTAAACCAACACTCTTCCCTCAATCTCTAAAACTTCCTACAACATAGTAAACCCTTAATCACCAACACCATTCTCCCTCTTTAATCTTTATGCATGAATAGCTTTTCCTTCCCCACTAAGAGCCAGAGAAACCGAAATTCAAAAGGGAATTCTTTTCAAGATGACCGAGATATGCAAAACTGGAAATCAACATAGACAAAGACACAAGAAACAATTTTAATTTGCATAAATGGAAGTTGAAAGGAACAAAACAAAGAAACCCATATATAAATAAAAAGAAAAAAAAATTTCCAACTTGTGGAACAGAGAAGTTTTAACGATTGATGGGGAAACATCGATTGAGTTGCAATCACAAATTTCAGATATATAATCAATGCAGATAAAGAGAAAGGGTAATAATTTCATTCATATAGTGATACAAGCAATAACTCAGGACCAGTTGGGATCTGAATCTGTTGGCCCATTGCTTCGTCTTCTCCAAATTTGGGAAAGGGTTTAATGGGGGTTGGGTTGGGGTTTCGGGAGGTGGGACATATGAGAAGATAACGAAATTTGGGGAAGATGAGGTTTTTGGGGGAGAAGATAAGATTTTGGGAGAAGAAATTCGGCGAAGATTATGATGAAGAAAGAGATGAAGATGAAGATGATTGAGGAAAATAAGGGTTTTAATTTCATTTTCATTTTTTGTTTCTGAAAAAACCGTTAAAATTTTGACGGAATATGGATGGGGGACCAAAAGTGCTGTCGTTTGACAAAGTGAGGGACGTTTTTTGCAATTTTATTACTTTAAGGACGATAACCACACAAAGGGCAAACGTGAGGGACCAAAAATGCAATTAAGCCAAAAAACATTCATTCTTATTGAAGTATTAATCAAAGATAAAAGCCAGTTTAATTGGAGAAATATTAGTTTAACTATATTTTTTATTTTTCATTTTGGTAGTACATAGGAAAATAAAATCATTTTCATTTTTTGTTCTCAATGATGATTTGTATAGAAAGTAGAGAAAAACAACTTCTCAGTGAAATATTTGAAAGTTAGAAGCAAAGTGATAGAAATACGATATATTTATAGTTATTTGTAAAAATAGAAAAAAAAATCAAAATCAATGAGACTTCAAATCTTCTAGAGGCTTTATAGATAGATGTATTACTTTACAGACTCATTTGCAAGAAATGGGCATTGGAGTTCTTTGGAAAACATGTATAATGGAATTATGGTGGGCTAATGGTGCCTAGATAGATTCTGGTGATAAGAACAATTTCTAAATTTTACAAAGAAAAATTATAAAAATAGAAACTAACAATTTTGTTAGTTTCTTTTGCTCATCCACTACTGAGCAATACAACATATTGCTTACAAATCACAGAATAAGTAATTGCTGTTTTTATCCCTGCCTCCCATTTCATGGAATTATGAACAGTTGAACACCAATTGAATTGAATTACATAAAAGATATAAACTGATGAAATATCGAGTTCTTAACATGTCAAGATTTTGGCAGCTCTTTCCCTGCCAAAAACGACCTGAAGAGTATGTAAGCTCTCTTTGGCTGAAACAATGGTACTTCATGCCCAGCTCCTCTCACTGTGGCAAATGTTAGTCCATTATATACCTCTGTCCACCCTCCTACCTACATAAACCAAAAAGGAAGAATCTGTGATGATATCAAGAGGGCTTTGGAATCTTGAGTTGGGTTTTTTGCTAAAATATACATACCTGTACCCCTGAGTACCATGGATACCAACGAGTTTTGATGGCGAGGTTCAGATGGTTGAGAGAAAACCTTGTGGCAGTTACTGGAACCACTGAATCTGTGTCTCCACTGCATTATAACAAAAGCAATGAAAATGTATTACATCTTTGATTATACTGAGATGATAATGTCACATTGTCACAATCGTTATCCAATAATATTTTTGCCATAACAGGTATGTAGGTGTATACCTGAAAACCCAGATTCTCAAACCAGCTGCAATTAACTCTTTGTATATGGGCAATATAGAAACTTCAGAATCCTTCCAATGTTTATTGAGCACATCACTGTTCAACCAACAAAGTAACATGTTAAATGTTTTCCCATATAAGAACACTAAAATTCTAGATGAATTGATCCTTGATTTTAATTTGTTACATTAAAGCATAGTTGACTTTTGTTAATAGTATGACATAGTAAGAATTAATAAAGCAAACCTGCAAGCAGTCCATTTGTAAGGAATGTTTGTGACATTTGCATGCATTGCTTTCTGCACATCATAGCGATTGTAATATTTCTCTGCATAATTTTCAGTACATGGATCATACCCAGAAATCCTATGTAAAATTGAGCTCTTGGGCCTAACGTGCCTTGCAGTGCTATTGTCATGTGGTGTTGGGCATGCAGGAGTGTAGATACTGTACTGATCAATGTTTCCCATTTCATGGTTAATCGCATAACCCACAGCATCGTCACATTTTTTAGTTGTTTTTCTTTCTGTGAAATTGCAGTATTTAAGGATAGAGTTGTATGAGTGATCAGAGATCATAGAATGGCTCCACCAATACGTAACAGTTCCAACTCCATCATAGTAGTCATCAGTCACAGCATTTCCCACCTGTAGTAGTTTTCAAGTTATTGCATGTTAAAGACAAGAAAATTCATAGTTGTGAAGGATTGTATAGTACAGAGTGGAGTATTAAGAATTGACTTACAATGAAACCTTTAAGATTAAGGATATGAGGATTTTGTTTATTGTAATCATGGATTTTCTTAGCCAACTGGGGGACATAATGCCCTAAATAGAAGATAAAAAATGGGGTGTCAGCTTCTAGAGAAGGATGAAAATTGGATAATATGAATTTGCAACTTGGATTCTCTAGGGTCGGGGAAATCCTGAATTCACGCATTCAAGTAATTTGAGTCATTCGATCAAAATCGGATGATTCATATTATGAGTTTATTTGAGTTGACTGATCTTGATTAAACTTGTGAGTCGTCTAATCATTGATCGGACAACTAAGATTACTTGAATGTGTGAATTTAGAATTCCTCTATCAGTATACAACCCAAATCCTAGAATTTGTAGGTTGCGGTGTTGTTTTTGCTAATGTTAATGTACCTGCATAGCTCTCCCCAGCAATGTAAAACTCCCTGTATTTATATTGTGGAAATCTGGCCATCCATCTAAGTAGAAAAATCAAAGCATCCTGTGCTGTTTTACAAAATTGAAAAAATTCATATTAGTCACAAATGTTAAAGCAAGGATAATTATGAGTTGGTGGCTTGGTGCTGACAATTCAACAAACTTTCAACATTGCATCAAATTCTACCTGTCCTTTTGTCCCCAGAAGTTGTGAGGTCAGAACTGGTATTCGTGTATGAGAAACCAACACCAGCAGGCGATTCAAGAAACAGGATATTTGCTTCTGAGGGTCAGTTAAGAAAAACAAAAAATCAGACACTATATTTCTAAAGGATTACATGTTACTATGTTAGGCTATGGTAAAAAACAGAAAATTAAAATTCAGTGTTACTTTGATGAGTTTATTCATTCATATCTCACTTTCTTACCGTGTGTTTGGATGTGCACTCCAGAGCAGCACGTTATTTCAAAAGCTCCCCATTGTAGCTTCTGATTCGATGTGGTTTTCTAGCTAGATATGGATTTTAGAAGGTACCATTATAAAGTATGAAAATTGAAAAATAACACGAGACATTTTTTTGTTGAAGTAACAAGTTGTTATGTTACTAACAAAAACTGTCATTGGATGTGTTATTTTTCGGTTCTCATACTTTCTAACGGGTATCCAAATGGACTCTAAATACCCACTTTATTTTCCTGTGATTATACTCTTATTTTCCTATCACATCATCGAAATCACTAATTTCTCCTCTTGTGTTATTATCATCTATTTATCTGAATACACGTGCATTTGTGGTGTCATCCAAACTTTTTCACCCTTTTACATAGTTTACCTTTATTCCATGCATATTTGTTAAGGAAGAGAGAGGAGCCAGTCTTGTTTATACGGAATGGACCAATTTCTTCTGATGCCCCATATGCCACCGATGAGCAACCTGGTCCTGTACCACCACACCAACAATACAATATACACATTATCTTCTGATTATGATTGGTTTAAATGTTGTGTTAATATAACGACAAGTTCTTTCACAAATTTAGTGCATGTACTTTTCATTAGGCCAACAAGACATTAACATATCATTAATTAACAAAAATTAACATGTATAGTGATTCACAATTATTTTTGAACTTGATGATTGTGAAGAGAAGCAAACCCAACACAACGGTAAGGTTGCTGCTATGTGTCTTCGCGGCCACACCTTGGAGTTGCCGAATCACTCAGTCTCATTTGCTAATTAAATAATGTAAGGTATGACTGTCTACATTAAATTTAAAGAGTGAATCCGGCTCCTTCCTGCACCTCGCGCACCAAGTGTGCCATTTCTTGATGATTGTGAAGACCTTTTCACCATGATTTTCTTAAGTTTCAGCTCACGTCACAAACTTTTTGGTTGGTTCTGTTTGATCTCATGGCGCTAACACAGAGATAGCAATGTGATGGAGACTTCAAACTTTGAGGGTCACGGAATGAATATGAAACAGCCCCACAGAGCCAGCATGACGATTCCATCACTATCCTCTTTCTGGGATCTGAGATGCGCGTGCTTGTGGGGAAGCAAAACAGACAAACAGAGAAAATGAAAGTAATGGAGTGGTATTTAGTGGTTTAGCACTTCGCCATTTACCCAAGTGGAACCGCTTGGGTAATTTGATTCTCGACTTTTATGAATAGAAAAAACTTATTAGTCAGCCTCTAACGCCAATTGTGGAGTAATGAATTAATTTTACGACGATCAGCTAGCTAGCTGTGAAGATATCTTTATTAAGAAGAAAAAAAATACTAATGGGGTGAAGGGAATGAGCATCTTTATGGAGGGACAGAGTGGAAAAAGTTTGTTCACTTTCTAATTGCCCCTTTTATGCTTTGTTTCTTTCCTCCCCACACAAATACCAAAGAGAGAACAAAAAGAACTAGAACAAGAAAAAGTAAGTGAGAAAGCTTTTCCCTTTGTTTGCTAGCTTAGCTTCTCAAGGCAAAGGGGTGTTCTTAACTTCTTACTTCTTCTAAACAGTGAGGGAATAGAAGGAATAAAGCTAAAAATAGACATAGATAAACAGAGAAACCCATGTGGTGGGTATCTCTATTTTTGTTTTGTTCATTTGTTATTTTATTTTTATTTTTTGTTATTATTAATTTGTTTGCACTCTACTTATGGAGAACTAGTTTGCCAACTACTCACAACAGCAACAACTTGTATTTTTCTCAATTCTTCCTCAGAATCAGTGATTTTGACTCAGCTAGCGTATCTTAGCAGGCAACAGTGCTCATTAACTCAAGTGCGCCAGGGGTGATAACAGGCCAATTTAGATAGGGCTGGTCCAACATGTGGAACTGGATACCCATGCTGTTGCAAATTGTCTGTGGGATTTGATCCCACATCTTAAAGTTAATGTCCCTAGTTCTAGTTTTGCCAAATGCAAAAAACATTCAAAATTGCTTAACCATGCATGATATTTGTAACCATTTTCATTTCACATTTACATATCTATAGTAAGTAATTCCTCACTTTTGCATGTATGGTGGTGGTGTTTCCAAGTCATGATATATATGCAAAAAAGTGGTGGTGAATATCATTTCTCTAGCACAAAGTCATAGGTCATAATGATCAAATTGAAGTTTTTCAATAATGACCCTGTGATGGATGTTTTAGAAAATAAAAAAAATACTTTCCCACACCAAACACTTTTCTATATCCTGCCCATGCAAATCCTTTTTATGTTAGTTTAACTATGCAGTTTTGTTGGTCTTGCTTTTAGCAACGTTGAGAATTCAAGATCCTTTTTTTTTCCTAGCAAAGAATCTAATTTCACCCAAATACCAAACAATTTTCAAAAACAAGTGAGCTTTAATTTGTTTTTTTACCCAGTATAATGATTCATGAGTATGTATCTTCTATTTTCCCATCAATCTAAGCTAGTATTTAATTCCCTTCCTTTCCCTCTCTATGTGGCGGGAACAGCAATACCGCAATACCTTCCAGCTCAAGTGACAATTTTTTTCGTACTCTAGTGTACATGAATGAAAGTGTGTGAGGAAGAGCATAATTTTCAAAGCACTCGAAAGCTGCTAATTTGTATAATGGATTGCACATACATGCTCAATTCACTAATGAAGCTATACATAAATGCCTTCATGACATGTTTGGATCAGATTTTCTTTCATCACAATCAATTCTGAACACATAAGCTACTCACGGAAGCTTCTGCCCGGAATTGATTCTGGTTTTAAAATAACAGTAGAAGAGTTTTCAAACATATGTGACTATAGTACTTCAAACTTGTTTCCATTGCACCCCACTTGTTCAGTTGTTTGATGGAAAGAAAAGGAGAGATATGGCCAAATATGTGATATTACATGACATTAGTTAGTGAGATAGTGTAAAAAAAGTTACCATCATCCAAAGAGAGAGAGAGAGAGGAAACTAACTAAAATAAATGAAACTTCAGAGAGTAAATTGAAATGAAGCTGTCATGTACGGTGGAAGGTGTGAGGAATCAAAGCAACTAACCTCCATTGAGCCAGAGAACAAGAGGTTTATTCTGAGGGGAAGTGGTGGCCTCAGTGAACCAGTAGAAGAGTGCTCGTCCATGTTCTTCATTGACAGTGACATAGCCTGAGAACTGAGCAAATGTCACCGGCGGCTGCCCCGGGAGAGCCGAGATTCGATCTAGCTCTTGCTCCTTTGGCACAGAAGAAGCAAGAATGCATGAAAATGAAAAGATTAATGCACACAGGAACAACAATAGACCCTTGGTTTGGAATGCCATCAACATTGCACACTTTCTAATAATGTCTACTCCTCTTCTTTCTTTCCTTCTTCTTCAATTACTATGTGTTGTTGTCTTTATGAGAGAGAGAAAGGAGAGTTGGGTAGGGAGGAAAATTATATGTAAGACAACATATATATCTCTCTCTGAAGAAAGATATTAATTAAGTACAGAACTGGTTGGGGATGTCAATGTCTTAGGCTGGGATATAGATTGGTATCGGTGTAAACTAACGTTAGCATGTACTGTGAGATAAAAAAATGAAGGAACTAAAATCTTTTTATGAATTGAGATGAAAGTCGTTCAATTGTATTCGAACACACACTTAATGGTGACGTTACTGATACAATTGTTGTGTATTACACACAACAGTGTGCAAGTTGGCCATTCCTGTGGAATGTGGACCTTCTCTCTTTCTGTTATGTGTGGCTGTTTGAAGAAAGAGAGATAGTTATGGTCCTTGCTAGAAGGTAATTGATACTTTGATTAGATAATAGCCGTTGAGAAGTCAGAGAGCAACATCATAAATGCATCAACCAGGGACCCATACTAAGCATTACTCATTCTGTCCCTCCCTCTTAATTTCTCTGAATCTCAAATCAGTCACTCAAAATTCAACTTGAAAATGGCTATTATTTATGTACACACACATGTTTTTATTTTTAAATATTACAAAAGATTTTATTTCAAGAACCAAGGTTGTGTTCAGAGTTTCTAATCTATCATACATGCAATTTAGTATTTTTTTTATCTGCACATGCAATTTAGTATGTTGAGTCTTTTTTCTCAAAATGTCAAACCTCTATGTATCTAATCTAAACAGTCTTATCTTACATTTTTATAAGAGGTTGATTTCATGATTCGAATTTATGACCGCAAAGATACGTGACAGCAAGTAAGCAACCTTACCCTTGCGTTAAGTCGCCCTCAAATTTTTCTTAAGAGAAGACCATTAATTTGGAAGCATGTGCCAGCTGATATATCAAAATGTGTTTAGCCGGCTGGTCTTAATTATTGACTCCCAAATAATAAAAACAACACTGAAAACTATAGAATCCCTAGATGATATGATCCATGATATAGCTATTAGTATATCATTTGGTCAAACAAATGGTCGGTGATACCAATGCAGATGTATTAAATTTTAAGTTGACTTACTTTTCAATCAAGCATCAAGCATGGAGCATAAAACTTAATTGCATTGCCAGATATAATGTAAAGATGAGGTAATTTAGCTCCTATGCTACATGGTGTTAGGTTTAGGCATATTTAGCTTCAAATCATCAATTGCTATATATTGCAGTGTATTGGAATATTGTTTTATTCCCCTCTTGCCCTCTTGTGGTCCTAACTAAGAAGGAGAAAGTATAGTGGGGTTGCCATTTCTTGTTATTTTTAATGCACATAGGCTTTTGATGCCTTGACATATAAGACATATAGGGGTTGGACCATTCGAGGGCTCACAAGAAAAAGATTGTCCTTATCACTATTGTTTGCCTTAGTTAAAACCGCAAAGGTTGATGAATAACATAAATGGTGGAAAAGAACTAATTTTTAAGAGCAAAACTAAATTTGCACCTATTCATACAGAAAATTAATTGTATCCCCCACAAAATGCTAAGTTAATCTCCATCTCTTTCGTTTTGCTGTGGAAAGCCTCATAATCAATTCTTGGTAGAAGCTATAAAGTGTAGCTTTCAGAGTTACTGTGCTTGAATAAAATGTGTAATAAAGCTATTTAGCGCACAACTGTAATAAAATGAAATCTCCACAATTTAACTTAGGATTGATTAAAGGTAATTTGGATGATGATTGAAGGATTAGTCCACCAACCAATATCAGAATTTTCCAACTTGTCAATTAAGGATAGTTGTTAACATTTGTTTGCCAAATCAGCAGAAAAAAAGGGAGTTAGTGATAAATTAGTTTTCCTATACAGTTTGATTTCAGTTAGGAATAGTTATAAGTTAATATGACTTTCCCCTAGATTCCCTAGATTTCCTTTTCGGTTTACCATCCAAACATTATGCATGATTCAGTCTCCTTGATTCACTTTTAACATGAATGAATCCATCTGAAAACAAGCAAACAGAGAAACAGTGTAAATTCAACTACTACGGTTTTATGAAGCATGGTCTTCATTGCCTTCAAAAGTTTGAATATCAAAAGTCTCACATCATCACACACCAGTTTTGATAAAATTGAGATCTCCCATATGCCTTGTTAATGCTGAATCAAATGTTATTAAAATAATGGCTAATAAACCCACTTGCATTCAGATACTTAAAAGACAGTCTAAATTTAAGCAAGCTGTCGCAACTCGCAATAGTTAAAAGTGATTGTTTAAAACTTCAGGTCAAAAGTTCGATTCTAATGAGCTGTCATATTAGAAAGACTTGACCTTCCACACACCTGGGTTGAATTCCGAGGTTAATTTAATAAACCAAAAAACGTCAAATTTTAAACATGATAGATACCTGTTTCATGACATTAAGAAAAAATAAGGGATGTTTCAGTCCAATATTTGCTATGTTCTAGTTTCCAAGTGCTTGCAAATGTAAACAATCATGCAAAACAGCTTCAGCCTCTGAATTCAAAGTAGATGTCTATGTTTCCCAACTTTCTTCTATAAGTGTGTTTGCTTCCATGGTATGCATCATAAAAATCGCATCCAAAGCTCCAAAAGTTTATATTTAGAGCTTCTAGATTATGGCAATTATAGTCACCGCTACTTCCTCAAAATCAATTATCGTGTGTAGCTTCTTGGTGCCATGATTGATTTTGAGGAAATAGAAGCTAATCCAAAAGAATGTAGAAGACCCTTATGTCACATAATTTTTTTAGATTGGCCAATTGGTTCATGTTTTTATTTTTATTCATCCATGTGGGTGATTTGATTGCCCATGAGACACATTGTTTGGAGGCATTCTGGTATTAGTACAGTCAGTGTGTTTGGTATTTTACCTCCCCAACCCAAACAGAAAGGATAGTGTTTCACTAGCTTAAACTTAGTTACATTATTTATAGCATTAAATACTGCAAAGATCCTAAGAAAAGGATCCTATGCTCATGCATCTCTGTTTGTCTCTATTTAAGAAGCTGCAGCATTTTTTCATACAAGGGTGGTTGGATTTGGATTTTGAGCAGTTGAAGTTTTGAAATTTTCTCCTTTCTTAAATGCACCCCTACCCCACCGAATATATGCTCATTTTTCATGAGTTTTATGGCAGTTAATTACATGTCATTCATGTACTAGAAGTTTTTTAGCCTTGTCTTCGGATTGTATAAGACAGCTTTGCCTTTAAGCATATGCTACAGTTGGGTTTGAACTAATGTTGGGGATGCTTTGTGTATGTTGAAAAATGGGGTGGGGGATCTTCCTGTTCTATATCACTACAAAACAAAGTTGGTCAATGTCTTTTATGAGAAATGTGATTACTTGGTTGGCTTGATCAGTTGAATTATTAAGTTTGACTAGTTACTGTAAAGTTATAAAACAGTTGAATTTTACGATCACATGTTCGAGTCGTGGAGTCAATTGTAGTAAAAATACAAGGTAAGATTGTCAACATTAATATCTCCCTAAATCTCACGAATAATTAGGTTTGGCCTTTAGTTATACATTTTGTCCTTTGATAATTAATAGCACCTTTTTAACATGAAATCGGGTTAAGCTGAGGCTTGTACATATAGGTGGATATATAGGACCAATGACAACAAAAAGCATGATGTGTTTGCCTCTATTTTATACCAATTCATCTGACGACAAAAGCAAGAATGTGACCTTCTACTTAATCAATTATTTTATTATTCATATCAAGAACATGAGAAACCTCTAGTTTATACTAAAGTCAAAATCTAGAGTGGCTAAATTATAATTGGTTATCTACTTGTTCCTATTTGGTTTGAGATTATAATTAACACTTTTTATTGGAGTTAATTTAGTTTGTCAAGTTTTGTATTTCTGTTATAGTTTGATAGTGAACTGTGTTGTATATAAGCAATGTGTGCTGAGTGTTTTTTTTTTGTTGATAAATGTGTGCTGAGTGTTAATAATGGAAGCAATTTTAATTCAGAATACTCAACTCTATTATCTCTTATCTCTCTAGAACTATTTCCATACCTTCTCCTCCAACAGTAGTATCAAAAGCAAGATGATCTTCTAGAGGTTCCGTGTAGAAGATGACTGGAATTAATGGCTGGCGTACCTAGATGAAGGTAATCTTCAAATATCAAGAAGTGCTTGAAATTGTGAGTTTTGGGTATCAACTGTTGGGGAATAATCCTACGGAGAGCAGAAGAGTGCTCATCATGAGGCGAGGAAGAATGATTGCAAGGCATTGTTCATCATTCATTGATGTATAGATCTAACCAAATTTGAGAAGATAGCTTGTACAATCACATTAAAGGAACACTGAGTTTATTTGGAATCTAAATTTAGAGTGACTCATGACACTAAATTTGATCGGTTTGCATCAGCTAAATTAAGGCAAACTACACAAAAAACATCATTTAAAGTTGGCGTCGGCCTGACCAACGCTAATTAGAGTCGTCATTCCATCAGTTAGTGTTGATTGTGATGCTAAAATCACCGACCAACAAAGCCTCCACTTGCATACAAATATCGAGGGCTACATGCTGACCCTACATTCACCGACTAGATTAGCATCAACCATAGTTGAAGCTAACTTTGTGGGCGTAAAAGTTAGTGTAGGTCTGCCGACACTAATAACCGTAGATTTCTCCAACTAGATTTCCTTCTAAGCCTCTCTCTACCATATTTTACCCAAACCTATTCTTTTTCACCTTCCCCCCTCTCCCTAATTTGTCGCTCTTGGCCGCCCCTTTCCCTCCTTCGCCTCTCCTCCTCACCACCCTCCTCTGCTCTTTTCCCCTCACCCTGCTTTGTCGCCTCTCACCCTTCGCCATCGCTCTCCTCCGCCGCTATGAGCCGTCACGTCCCTCCTCCTCTGCCATTGCCACCCTCCCTCCGAAAAAGCTATATCTCTCCCCCCCCCCGTTGTTGCGCTGCCGCTTCCCCACTTTCGTTGTTTCGATGTCACCGTATTCACTATCTTCTACCGAATTTGTTGGTATATGTTAATTTGATTTGATAATTTTTTTATAAGTATCTTATTTGTGTGTTATATTTGTTGGTGAAGAGTTTTATTTTGCTAACTTTTTGAGTTATAATATTTTGGTAGGTTGTGACTATTTGTGATAGATATGTCGAATAGCGAATAAAATATGTTATGAATCAATTTGACAAAGAGGATTTCAAGATCAAGGGCAACGACGAGGGTGATTTGGCACAGATATATGTATGTTATTTGAAAACTGATTTGTGTGTTTTAGTTTGCTTAAAAGATTATGAATGCTAATTTATTTGAGTTTTATTTTACTAGCTTGTCTCTATACTTTCAAAGAATATATAGAGCCTTTTAAAACAATTCTTCATTAGAGAATGATGTATTCACTTTTAGGAGTACCTAAAAATAGTTTAACTATAGTAGATTATATAGAGATGTTCAGGTGTAGAAATATTAAACCTTAATGAGAGTGATTCACATCAAGGCTTCTTACTATGAATGAGAATGCTCCTCTGCATAGGCTCTCATTCTTCTCGGAACCAACACAACAACAATGAATATTGGAGGAGAGGTACACACTTCAACACTTAAAATAATAAGGCTAAGAAAGAACTATGATTAGATTAGAAAAATGTGTACATAAGAGATGTCTCTCTTTCGCATCAATACACATGACGATCCTTATAAACCTTGAGAGAATCCTGCAAAATAAGATATAATTTCTAACAAGTAGTATATCAATACACACATATTATGTAAATCAATAATTCATTTTTTTAAAAATCCCAAATATCTTTAGTTGTTAAAGATTTCTTCGGTTCTTCCTTATATTTTTGTTGGTCGATTCGGTTCTTCCTAGTAGACCAATGATTTTTGGGCCTATATTATTCTCTGCACCCGATATTGGGCCCAGTTTTTTTATTTTCGTAACAGTTGCCTAATTGAATAACAAAACTGCTAATATTCTTTTGACCAAAAAAATATCTGCTAATATTCTTTTCAAGGAATAACAATAAATTATTTGACCAAGAAAAAGGAATAACTATAAATTGATATTATTTATATAACAATAAAAATAATTATTAATAATAAATTAACAATAACAACAATAATAATAACTTACTTTTCATTTCAAAAAAAAACTTACTATATACATGTATACTTACCCTATTGAAACAAAATAAATCAGACACGTGGAATTTGCAAAAGTAGTGCATATCCCACATATAAAACCACTGAACCAACATTCACAAATTCCAATTATTTTTTTCTTTTTTTTTTTTCTCCATCTTTTCTCGTTTTCTTTCATTCTCCGCAGGTTTCTGAGCTCCGAGGAAAACAACAGGTACCTTTCTTTCATGGCAACATGTTTTTCCAATTCTCTCAATTCCAACAATTTTTCCTGCGTAGATCGAATTTAATGTTTCCTGTTTCCTCCAATCATTATCAATCAGAATGTTCAATTTTTTGTCTGTCTTAGATTTTAGGATTTACCACAATCTGCAAATTCCATAATCTTCATTTTCCTCTTATCATTGATTCTTCATTCAAAAAATAATTTGATTTTCATTATGATTGACAGCAGGGTATTTGCTAGTTATCAAGGATGTTAGAGCAGTTACTGATATTCACCAGAGGAGGTTTAATCCTCTGGACATGTAAAGAACTTGGGAATGCTCTGAAAGGTTCACCTATTGATACCTTGATCCGTTCCTGTCTTTTGGAGGAGCGATCCGGTGCCGCGTCGTTTAACTATGATGCCCCTGGTGCTTCCTACACTCTCAAATGGACCTTCCACAATGAGCTTAGCCTTGTGTTTGTGGCTGTGTATCAAAAGATTCTTCATTTGTTGTATGTGGAGGATCTGCTTGCTATGGTGAAGCGCGAGTTTTCGCAGGTTTATGATCCGACGAGGACTGCGTATGATGGATTTGATGAGACTTTTAGGCAGTTGAAGATGGAGGCCCTGGCTCGCGCTGAGGATTTGAAGAAGTCGAATCCGGTGGTGGGGAATGTGAAGAAGCAAGGAGGGCAGGGGAATAAGAATGGGTTTGAAGGAGGGAATAAGAAGAAGAGCGATGGTTCTGTGAAGAATGATGGTGGCGCGGATGGTGAGAATGGGAAAGGTCGTAAATTGGAGAACGGGCACTCCAATGGAAATTTTGTTGCTTCTAAAGATACTAACATGAATAGTGTTAATGTGAATGGTAGAGAGAATACGAGCTCCGATGATGTCGGGGCTTTTGATGTAAATAAGCTTCAGAAGCTTAGGAGTAAAGGTGGGAAGAAGACAGATACTGTTGCCAAGGCCTCCAAGGCAGAGCCAAACAAGAAGGTGACAAAGAAAAATAGGGTTTGGAATGATGCTGCGGTTCCTGAGAAGAAACTGGACTTTACGGATCATTCGGGTGAGGACGGAGATAGGAACATAGACTTTGTGGCTCCAATTCAAGGCGAAAGTATGATGGATAAAGAAGAGATTGTTAGCAGTGAAAGCGAGGATGAGGATGAGGAAGATGAGGATGCGGGGAAAAACAGCAAGCCTGGTACTAAGAGCAAGGGTTGGTTTTCATCCATGTTCCAGAGGTAAGATTGCATTACGTACTCTTGGTATATTGTGCACTTTGCTAGCTTCATTGGCAAGATAGATTTGTTAAGTTGTCTGAATATCTCGCTGAATTTTTTTGTTTTTTAATTTATACTATATTATTATGAGGTTGTTGTTCTCGTTCTTCAATTTCTTAACAGTTGATATATGACTGACTTTATATATTTTAGTTTGTACATGAAGATCTCATTTTTTGTTGTTTTTTTTTTCTTGAGATACCTTGACATAGATGTTCTAGTGCTGTGTTTTACCTGAAACTTAGGAAATAGGGTAGAGGAGGGGAACAAAATCAAATAGCTATTCTTGGTCTTGAAAGTTCTCTCTGGCATGATATCGAGTTTCATTTTGGATTTGATGGATGTTGTCCTGTTTCCAGTTTCCTTTTACTAAGATAAATAGATAATGCATTTCGGTTTGTTTGGATGGATGCAAATAACTTTTGCATACTACTTGACAGCTCACTTTGAAACCTAGTTTCATTTTTTAACATTTTTTATATCCTTTTTTTTTCAGTTTTTCACTGAAATGACTAATCATGATATTTTCACATTTCCTTTTACTCAGTATTGCTGGGAAGGCAAATTTAGAGAAGTCAGACTTGGAACCAGCTTTGAAAGCTCTTAAGGATAGACTCATGACCAAGAACGTGGTATGTGTTTCTACTCAACAGCATTTTTTTCCCCTTCGTATATGTTCTTAGTTACCCGTTGGGTCCGTCACCCAGCTAATATTGTTTGTATTCTGTGTTGTTTGTAGGCTGAGGAGATAGCTGAGAAACTCTGTGAATCAGTGGCAGCAAGTCTTGAAGGAAAAAAGCTAGCTTCATTTACAAGGATATCTTCAACAGTGCAAGTTAGTTTCTATCTTTTTTTCCCTATCTACATTTGGTCCTGTCTTCTCTTTTAAATAATATGTAATATTAATACTGATTGTCTGCTAAAAATATTAATGTAGGCTGCAATGGAAGACGCACTTGTTCGAATTTTAACTCCTAGACGCTCTATTGATATACTAAGAGATGTGCATGCTGCCAGGGAGCAAAGGAAACCATACGTCGTTGTATTTGTTGGTGTTAATGGTGTTGGAAAATCAACTAATCTAGCTAAGGTGTACTAAATCATATTCATTTTCCAATTCAAATTGAGATTCCATTTTTAGGACATGCTTTTTAACCAGATCTGTGATCATGCAGGTTGCTTACTGGCTTCTACAGCACAATGTTAGTGTTATGATGGCTGCTTGTGACACATTTCGATCAGGGGCTGTTGAGCAGCTCCGGACCCATGCTCGGAGACTTCAGGTTTATATTGATTTAACTTCTTAAAGATTAGTGTAGTTTTTTAACCTTGATATTATTATTTTCTTAGGTCTTTGTCAAAACCTTTTACAAGAAGCATGTAGGCTTATAGTTTCCTTCTTTCAGATCCCCATATTTGAGAAGGGCTATGAGAAAGATCCTGCCATCGTGGCAAAAGAAGCAATTCAGGAAGCTTCACGCAATGGTTCAGATGTGGTTCTAGTTGACACTGCTGGTCGTATGCAGGTATTGCTGCAGTTTGTGATCTGGGCAAGCATTTGCTAATTTTTTCTGATGTTTGGGTTATTTTTGAATTTTGCAAGTGTATAAAAACAAGAAAATTGCTAGCAACACTCACTTTAACACTCTTTCAGTCTTACCAACACACTCTCATTGATTAGTTGGAATTCATACGGGGTCCACTAAAAATATGAGTCTCCCTTACTATTTAGTGGGACCCACATGAATTTCAACCAATCAATGAGAGTGTTGAAGTGAGTATTGCTAGCACTAGACAATATCATACATTGATGCTGTCTGTTTCTGTTATAGTACTTCCAAACAATGATCCTGCATATCTTGACAGAAGACCATTCTCATACTGGATTGGTTGCATGATTATGGCTATGGCTACATGTGTATGCTTTTATGTTCATCTTGGATGTCACTGTTGATGATTTTCAGGATAATGAACCACTGATGAGAGCACTGTCAAAACTCATCTACCTCAACAACCCAGATCTAGTCTTATTTGTTGGAGAAGCACTGGTTGGTAATGATGCAGTTGATCAGCTTTCGAAGTTCAATCAGGTCTGGTTCTATATTTTCTTCAATATTGTCCAGCAATAGCTTTTTTTTTTCTATTTGTATTTCCTATATATTTAACCTCAACTTCTTCACTGCAGAAACTTGCGGACCTCGCAACATCTCCTAATCCAAGATTGATAGATGGGATCTTGCTCACAAAGTTTGACACCATTGATGATAAGGTACATGAATTCTAAAGTTGTTCGGTGGATGATTATAAATGATTGGTTTTGCTGATGGTTGTATTTTTCAGGTGGGAGCTGCACTTTCAATGGTTTACATATCTGGAGCACCTGTCATGTTTGTGGGGTGTGGACAGTCTTATACTGACCTGAAGAAACTCAATGTCAAATCAATAGTGAAGACTCTCCTTAAATGAGGGGCACAATTTGGTCTATGTTAATGTTCCCTTGCAATGCTGTTCACCTGTCATGTGTGTTTTCTGTTTGATGATGAACTTGTTTGTTTATCCCCGTTGATCCCATAACATTACATTTTAGGAAAAACTCTGTGGCTGACTTTTGAGGCAATTTGGCTTTGTGTGTAACTGTGTATTACAAGGTTTTTATGGAGGATGGTTTACTTTTTTTTTTCAACCCAAGATTTCAAGATTCCAAGCGTGCAGCACTTTTTAGACTTCACCAGCATCAATGATTTCTGGACATGCAAAGGAAATAGGGATGCATGACATAGACAAAAAGAAAACATTCGCCTCCTCATCAATTGACATACTTCATTGACCTAAATAGTTACCTCTCATATTTTTCTTGAAACCTAAATTGCAATAAAAGTAAAAGCCCTAATTCTTCTTCATAATCTCTTTAAATCATCCAACTCCTGTTTCTCTCTAAAAGACCCTCAATCTCTCCATCATCCTCAAACCTCTTTGACACTCTTTGTCCTAGACAATGATTCAGGTCAGTTTGGGTTTCACCTTTAACCGGCGTTGAGACACGGTTTCACCTTTAACAGGAGTTGGAATGTCTCAGAACGTGCGATGCTACATCCTTATAGTGGAAACGTGAAAGAGACTTGTACGTTCAAAAGGCTTCTAAGTGATGACTATTTTAACATCTCCGCTTATGTTTATTTATTTTTTTATTCATCGGAAAATTAGCGAAAGAACAACAACAAAAAAACTAAGGAACTGCTAAGGAGTCTTTTAACATCAAGACTTCTAGCTCAGGGGATGGGGGATTCAAAAGCACCAAACCCGATCCTGTTGAGTATGAGGCTCTGTAAGCGATCCTTTTTTTTACTTTATTAAGAAGATGAAACCCAATACTTCTTACTTTAGTTCTTGATTGGACTCTTACTCTCTCACTCTCTACTTTTCAGTTATTAAGTATAATTTACAAAATGAGTTAATGATAACTTCAAAAAATTAATATTATTTGAGAATCATCCTAGTCGGTGTCCGACCGCCCGCCTAGCAATTGAGATACAACTTCTAAGCTAGGTGGCTGTTGAAAGGTTTTTACGACAACTACTTTCAAATCCCTTTCAAGATTCAATTGTAGTATAGTAAAGGGTTTTTATCGTCCTCAGGGAATTGGAATACAATGCCGTTCTCTAGTTAAATCACTTAAGCAAAGAGTCAAGAAATGTTTAGTTGATTGTTTTGTGCTGCGTTGCAAAATTAAAAGAAAGCAATAGTAAATGATTTGTAAACAAGCGGAGAAAACGGTTGGAATTGGAGTTCATCAATTAACTCTTCAGTATTCTTATGATTCCATAAACAAACCATGTCCTATGTTCGATTCCATCACACCACATCTTATCTTTTTCATAGTTCCCTCATGAAAGAGATCAACAACTTACTAACTAATCATCAATTCCTTGAATAATTAAGCAAGCAAGTAGCATTAAACTTAGGTGTTATATGACTATTGAGCTAACCCTATTCCTAGGCCTTAGATTCAATAGATGATCTCATCTATTTCAGATTCAATGAAGTAGTTTCCACCAATTTATCAAATCTAACATCAAGTTCTAGTTGATCACTCTAAAACTAGCATTAAGATCAAGATAGATCATTGAAATCATCACATAGAAACATGAATTTATACATGGAAATCAAAGTCAATACATTCAAGTTAAAAGACTACATCCAATCCCAACACAAAGGGTTTAGCAATCCATTTCCATGGATGCTTTAAGGCTTACAAAGAGAAACAAGAAGATGATGACGATCCGTGATGTCCGCCGAGCGTTCCCACGTCGATGGATGATCAAAGAGGTCCAAACTATCTTCTTCACCTTTGTTCTACGAGTTCTGTAGTCTTTTTTCCTAATTTTTCCGCTGTCCCTGTAAAATACGATGGTGGGTTCTTTTTATAACAGCTTTGTTCGCTCAAGCGGTCCAAAGTTCGCTCAAGCGAACTCTTTCTTTAACGTGAAGGAAGAACTGGGAACCGCCTTTCAACCGCTCAAGCGACCAAATATTCGCTTGAGCCAACTTCAGAGCCAAACACTTAAAACCTTCTGTTGCTAGATGGCTTGAGCAAACTTCTGAGCCAAGCATTCAATACCTTCTGTTGCAAGATGGCTTGAGCAAACTTCTGAGCCAAGCACTATTCTTTGATGCTTTCTTATGATTCAAGCCTCTTTGAAGCAAATCTTCATTCCCAATTCATTCCTACATCAAAATTTGATAATTAACACTTAAATTCTACAAGGACCTCTAGTAAACCATATCATCACAATTGAGGGTAAATTTGATAGTTATTTCACATTTCTAACCCTAATAAGTGCCCAAGAATGATATGAAAATTAAGTAGATTTGACACTTATCAACTGAAACTTTGTTTGTCCTCAAACAAATGGTACCGATTATCAAAAAACTATAGACAAGGTTCATTCAACAAGCATGGTTCCAAAACACTACACACTGCATGATTTCCCTATTTATGAAAACAAACTTCTCTAAGAAAATATCATGTGATGCCCACAACAATTTACCAAGATCATGATACAATAGCATATTCAACATGAGATTCTAAGAACAATTTGAATTTCCTACTTTTCAATCAAGGATTTACTCAACTTTTCATCAACTGAACAACTTCAAGAGATCAAGGGCAAGTGTTTCACTCAAATCAATCAATGAATCACATAAATCAAACTTGCTACCTGTCTCAGTAATCATTAAACTGCATGGTTAGTCCAGAATCACAAAGGTCTTTCTAGGGTTGTAATGGGGCTTGGTTTCAAAAGAATATTGGTTTTTCTGGATAATCAAACACTTTCTAGCTAAGAGAGCACAAAATGTCATGTATCACAACTAATAACCTTCCACTCTCTCCTCAACCAACTCTCTCTTTTGATACCATTTTCTTTTCATTTGTATCACACTTCACCCCTCTCATTCCCTTTCAACCTCTCAATCTTTCTTTTTGCTTTTTCAATTCTTTATATACACTTTTTTTTTTCTTTTTCTTTTCCTTTTTTTTTTTTCTTATACACACAAGATTGAGAAATTGATAATTTCAAACCAAGATGTTAATAGCCTCCACTCCCCTCAACTTGCACACTTATATACAATCTAATCATGCATGCTCTCTCAACTTAGAAAGTAAGGAAGAGACATTGTTTTTCTTTTAAGCTTGGGATCATATGCAAGAAGCAAGAATATTTTTTTTAAATTTTTGGCTCAAATGGGGTAACCAAGAGATTTCCTAAATAAGGGTAGGTTATATGGCATAGTAGTTATTTACACTAAAGAACAAAATGCCTTGGTCATTTTCTTTCATTCCCATGCAATTCCAAACAATTAGAGACTCAAGCAAGTTCAGCTTTGTAAAACAATGATGATTCTCTCTTCCTCTCATCTCACTAGTGTTTAGTCACACTCCCTCGCATGGCTTAGGTATATATCCCTGATTTCAAGCATTTTCAAACAAATTGAGCCTATGACCTCATGTGAATGATGCATTAATATCATGTCATGGCATCATGTGAGTGCAAAACACAATGATCATGGATTTAAAACACAAAATCATGCTCAACTTGAAAGATTTTTCAGATCCCATGCTCATTTATAAACCAAACCAGTACTAGCAATTTCATCATTGGACAAACACAGAAAGAAAACAAAACTCAAAACCCAAGTATCAACACACCAAAAGAACTAAACCAAGTACCATCAAACCAAAAAGTAGCATAGTCTAAAACAACTACTAAAACCAACATCAAACTAAGATAAAGTACTAAAACTGAAATAAAATGACAGAATTATAAAATGAACACTGTATGGCGTGCATCAGCTCTATCAATCATCCATGAGTTGCATCAGCTCCATCTCCATCAGCTAAACCAGCACCAGCTCTATCAGCACCATGCCTCTCTCCCTCCTCTGGACGTGGACTGTCCTCAGGCCATCTGACATATAACTGATCCTGCATAGCACTACGCAACTGATTCAATGCCAAAACCATGTCATCCTGTTTAGCATGCAGCTCTTCTACTCTAGTACACATTTTCTCCTGTCTATCAAACATCTCTCCATTTTGCTTGAGCAGCCGCTCCACAAGTTCTTTCATTGCTTGCATCGGATCCTCGATACTTGTAGTAGCTGACTGATTAGGTGGTGGTGGTGGTGCTCTTCTTCTAGATTGGCTTCCCTGTGCTGCTTCAACGACCACCTCTTCTGCTTCATTAGTGCAATTACGGGCAATGTACTTTGCATTGATTGGCGGTTTCAACTTTTCCTTTGGGACTCTCGGAATAAGAACTCCATGTGCCTTGCATAACTGAGTAATGAGAGATGGAAAAGGCAAAGCAGTGGTGGTCTTTTCCAACTTGGCAGCTTTTAAAATTTCATCAGATATTATTTGAGCGACATCCATTGAGAGTCCCTTCATGATGGTCCAAACTATATATGCATCTTTCAAAGCAAGACTGGAGACATGAAAGGAGGGACTGATGTTGTGCAACACAAAACTCATCCAAATTTGAGCGCGGGTGGTCATCCGTGAGCGAAAAATGTGGCTGCCTATTGAATGCCGACCTGGTATACATAAGTCCTTGTGGATCGAACCATTTGCGAATCCACCAGATCCATTGATAGGAAAATTTTTCCTCTTTTGATATTCACACAACTGATCACCTTCCAATTCTAGAGGCTTCCCCAAATAGTTGTTGATAGTGTCTCTGTCAAATGGTACCTTTATATTGCCAATCTTGGATTCCCTCTTGTGCTTTGATTGATTTGGATCATAAGCATATAAATAGAACTCACGTACAATATTTGGATTGTACTCTTGAGGCGGTGAGGCAAGCTTTAGCCACTCCCTCTTCACTAACTCAGCCCTGAATTCTTCTTCATACTCACCCTCTGCAAGCTCCACTGCCTTCTCCCCCTTGAATGACTTGGCTTCTATTTTTTTTCGTCTTTCATCAAGGATAGAGTTGTCTACGCTCCTAACAAGTTCCTCTCCATTTTCTTCTTCAGAGGCATCCGATTCAGATTCAGCTTCATACTCAGTTGCAGATTCAGATGATGGTTCAGGTGGTGGTTGAGCTTGCTTTCTCTTCTTGTTATTCAAGTTGACATTCAAATTTCTTGTTCGGGGTGCCATCTTGTTCTTGGTGAGAGTGGGACGTGGGTGAGCACGAGGGTGGAGAGAGGGCGAGAAATTGAGAGGGAGAACGAGGGTTGAGGGCTGAAGCACAATCGTAATCGGTGCCTCTGTGTTATGTCTCTTTTTTTTTTTCTTTTTATAGGCGTTATGATGGCTTAAGCCGTCATTAGTTCGCTCGAGCGAACTTTGCTTGGCCCAGACCTTGGCTTAAGCAATCCTTTTCCAGTAGAAAATGTAATTTCTTAGGTAGAGTTCGCTCAAAGCTTCGCCCAAGCAAACACTTTACAGTTTTAAAACAGAAGCAGATTTTCACTGGAACTCAGAATTTTGCCAATTTTTTTTTTTCTTTTTCAAAACTTTCACAACTAAAATTCATAATACTTACCTTGACTATTTTCCATGAATCCCTCAATGCTGCACCCTTCAATTCAGACCTGTTACACACTCAATTTCAATTAGTTACTAGCCAAAATCATGAGATTCACAAGGAAAAAGCTTAATTCATAAGCAACTGTGAATTTTCAACAAGTGCATGTCTCCAATTCAGTTTCAATGATGTTGAATATCTTTCTCATGGTCAAACCACTTTATATGCTTGCAAGAAACTTGTATGGATCCAACATTCATGCAAAAAATCACAGGTTTTGCAAAACTCACTTTACATGCTCTTTTAACAGCTTTTTCCACAACTCAACACCTTAGATTTTGTATCTCTCACTTTTCCTGCTTTCTAAACACTCCTACCCTCTAGTTAGGCCATTTAAAACTTGTGGAAACCTTTGAAATACACAATTGAGTAAAAATCATTCTTTCTTTTCTTAGGATTTGAAAACTTGTTCACTTTGAAAAGTTACCCATCCATTGCATCTCAAAATCATCAAGTTCACTTTAAAATTGTCCTAATGCCTAACATATAATCATTTAAGTGCACAATTGAGCATGATCAATGGGTTGAAATGAAAATCTCTACTGTTTATGCAGAATATGGCTCAAAGGGACTAATTTTTCACCTGATGCTCACAACCTCATACCCCAAATTTTGCAAAATGCTCATATCATACAAACCAATCATTCATATACCTGTCAAATCACTATTTGGACATGTTACAATTCTTAAATGCAGATTTTGACAAATTTTTGACTGTGTCCAAATTTCATCCAAGTTCTCAAGCAAAACATAAGTTACAACTGTATATTTGCAAAAACTTCAAGTTATTGACTCCTAGACCTTTAAACATACTCAATATGATAATCAAAAACTGTGAAGCACATGAAAGCACATATTTAAATGAAACTTCACAAAATCACTGTATCACTTACTAAAATAGCTAAAAATCTAAATAAACACTGGGTTGCCTCCCATGAAGCGCTTGTTTAACGTCGTTAGCTCGACGCCTGTATAGTCTCAAAGTTCCTTGAAGGAAAGAACAGTGGTGAGTCTATCCACGTCACCACCCAAGTAAGGTTTTAGCCTCTGACCATTAACTACCCAAGTCCTTGTGGATTCAGGATCTTCCAACTCAATTGCTCCATAAGGCTTAACATCCTTGACCACAAAGGGGCCTGACCATTTGGTTTTAAGCTTTCCAGGGAACATCTTCAACCTGGAATTAAATAAAAGTACCTGTTGGCCTGGTCTGAAGTCTTTCTTAATGATCTTGCTATCATGGTACTTTTTCATCTTTTCCTTATATAATTTAGAAGAATCATAGGCTTGGAGCCTTAATTCCTCCATCTGATGCAACTGGTTCTTCCTATGCTCACCTGCAAGATTCAAATCAAAATTAAGGTACTTAAGAGCCCAATAAGCTTTATGCTCCAATTCAACTGGTAAATGGCAAGATTTACCATAGACCAATTGAAAAGGAGTTAGGCCTATTGGTGACTTATAAGCAGTTCTATATGCCCACAGAGCATCATCTAGCTTCTGAGACCAGTCCTTTCTAGAGCTTGACACAGTCTTCTCTAGAATTTTCTTGATTTCTCTGTTAGATACCTCAGCTTGCCCATTGGTCTGTGGATGATAAGGTGATGCTACCTTATGCCTAACACCATAATGCTCCAATGCCTTAGCTAGCTGAGAATTCACAAAATGAGAACCTCCATCACCCTTGGTGCTCCAAAGCGGCTGAAAATGTTCTTCTTCAAGAATTTGATCACTGTTTTGCCATCAGCCTTGGGAGTCGCCACTGCTTCCACCCATCTAGAAACATACTCGACAGCTACCAAGATATACTCATTCGAAAATGAAGATGGGAAGGGTCCCATGAAGTCCATACCCCAGCAATCAAAAACCTCAACTTCTAAGATACTCTGCAGGGGCATTTCATTTCTTTTACTTATTCCTCCTGACCTCTGGCATTCATCACATCTCTGAACATGAAAATAAGCATCCTTGAAGAGGGTAGGCCAATAAAAACCAGATTGAAGGACCTTTACCGCAGTCCTTTCTCCATTGTAATGACCTCCGTAAGCAGAGTTATGACAGTGTCTGAGAATATCCTTGGCTTCATTTGAAGCTACACACCTTCTCAACAGACCATCAGCTCCCATCTTAAAGAGATAAGGATCATCCCACACAAATTGAGTTGCATCTCTGAGAAACTTCTTTTTCTGGTGAAAATTGAACTCTGGAATCACACCTGTAGCTTTGAAATTGGCCATATCAGCAAACCATGGCCTCTCCTGAACTAAAAACAATTTTTCATCAGGAAATGCATCTGCTATCTCATCTTCTTTTGCGGTCACCTCATCATTCACCAACCTTGATAAGTGATCAGCTACTAGGTTCTCCTTGCCACTCTTGTCTTTGATTACCAAATCAAATTCCTGCAATAAGAGAATCCATCGGAGCAATCTAGGTTTGGAATCAGGTTTTGTCAGAAGATACTTGATAGCTGCATGATCAGTGAAAATAATAACTTTTGAGCCTATCAAGTAACTTCTGAACTTCTCAAGTGCATACACTATGGCTAGCAATTCTTTCTCAGTGGTAGCATAGTTTATCTGAGCCTCATTTAAAACCTTGCTAGCATAGTGAATTGCATGAAAAACCTTATCCTTTCTCTGACCTAAAACTGCTCCAACTGCATAATCACTAGCATCACACATTAATTCAAAATCAAGATTCCAATTAGGTGCAATAATAATAGGAGCAAATATCAAACTTTTGTTTCAATTTTTCAAAAGCTTCTAAACAAGAATTATCAAAGAGAAAAGAGGTATCCTTATTCAAGAGATTACTCAATGGCTTGGCAATTTTGGAGAAGTCCTTAATGAAGCGTCTATAAAACCCGGCATGTCCAAGAAAACTCCTGATGCCTTTGACATTTGTTGGTGCTGGTAGCTTCTCAATAACCTCCACTTTTGCTTTGTCCACTTCAATTCCTCTTGATGAGATTTTGTGCCCAAGAACAATTCCTTCCGTCACCATGAAGTGACACTTTTCCCAGTTTAGAACCAGATTTGTTTCCACACACCGCTTCAGCACGGTGTCCAAGTTTTCCAAGCATAAATCAAAGGAAGCACCAAATACAGAGAAGTCATCCATGAAAACCTCAATGATCTTCTCCACCAAATCTGAAAATATTGCAAGCATGCATCTTTGAAAGGTTGCTGGAGCATTACACAATCCAAATGGCATTTTCCTATAAGCAAAAACACCAAAGGGACATGTGAAAGCTGTTTTCTCCTGGTCTTCTGGATTGACTGTAATTTGATTGTAGCCCGAGTATCCATCAAGAAAGCAATAGAATGCCTGCCCAGACAATCTCTCCAACATCTGATCCATGAATGGTAATGGGAAATGGTCCTTTCTTGTGGCCTTGTTCAGCTTTCTGTAGTCAATACACATTCTCCAACCTGTGACTGTTCTTGTCGGAATTAGCTCATTCTTGTCATTAGTAATCACAGTCATGCCTCCTTTCTTTGGAACTACTTGCACTGGACTTACCCAAGAACTGTCAGAAATAGGATAAATCATACCTGCATCTAGCGGTTTCACCACTTCCTTTCTGACTACTTCTTTCATGGTTGGATTCAATCTTCTCTGTGGTTGTGCTACAGGCTTGAAATCATCCTCCATCATGATCTTGTGCATGCAGTAAGAAGGACTAATGCCTTTAAGATCAGATAAGGTCCAACCTATAGCTTCTTGATTTGCTTTGATAACTTCAATCAGCTTCCCCTCCTCCTCTGGTGATAGAGAACTGCTAATGATCACTGGCTTACCTGTTTCACCCTGCAAAAACACATATTTTAAATGAGCAGGTAAGAGTTTCAGCTCCGTCTTCTGATCATCTTTCTTTGTATCAGATTCCACTAGTTCCTCTTTCTTGATATTCTCCACTACCACTTTATCAGAGGGTATTTCCTTGAGAAGATTAAGTTCTTGCACACACTTCTCGATTTCTTTTTCCTCCAGTTCATTGAATTGTGAGCAACAGCACATGTTGATGAGAGCTACCTCCAAAGGATCAAACACACAAGGCTTCTTATCAGCTTCTCTGCAAACTTCTTCAATTGCATCAATTTTGAAACATTGTCCTTTGTCTTTTGGATGTTGTATGGCCTCATAGAGATCAAATTGAACTTCATCATCTTGGACTCTCACTTTCAGCTTCCCAATGTCCATGTCTATTGCCATTCTTGCTGTCCTCATGAAGGGTCTCCCCAGGATGATTGGAACTTCTTCATCCTCTGGAATATCAATAATAGCAAAGTCAGCGGGAATTAAAAATTTATCAACTCTTACCAGTACATCCTCTGCTATGCCAACTGGATATTTGATTGATCTGTCTGCAAGCTGTAAGGACATCCTGGTTGGTCTAAGCTCCATACCACCTGCTTTCTTCATTATGGAAAGTGGCATAAGACTTATACTGGCTCCCAAATCAATCAGAGCTTTTCCCACTGCTAAAGTACCAATAGTCACTGGAATTGTTACATTTCCAGGATCATCCATCTTCTCAGGTATGAAATGCTGAATAAAGGAACTGCAATGAGCTCCCAAGTGAACAACTTCTTCATCCTGAAACTTTCTCTTCTTTGTCAGCAACTCTTTCATGAATTTTGCATATGTTGGCATTTGCTCCAAAGCCTCTGCAAATGGAATGTTGATTTGAAGCCTTTTGAAGATATCCATGAACCTAGTGAATTGCCTTTCCTTGTCCGCCTTGGTAGGAGCATGTGGATAAGGAAGTCTCTTCTCAAGTGGGGGTTTTTGGATAACTTTCTCTTTGTCTTTAAATGCATTCTCTTTTCCTCCCACCTTTCTTTTCTCTCCACTATCACCTACCTTTTCCTCACATTTTTCTTTTGTTTTCTCTTCATCACTCTTTTCTTGCCTATTTACACTATCACTCTTATTTTTCAACACCTCCCTCTCAATCTCCTCATTATCACTCATTTTCTCTTTCTCTTCACCTCTATCATTTTTTTCACTCACTACCTCATCAATATCTCTACCAACCGCCTTTCCGCTCCTTGTGAAGATCGCATTGCACTTCTGATTTGGATTAGGTTCAGTATTTGCAGTGAATTTTCCTTTCTGATTCTCTGCCATCTGCTTAGCCATTTGGCCCATTTGGATCTCCAAATTTTTAATAGAAGCTTCTGTGTTCTTCTGATTGGTCATAGTCATCTGCATGAACTGATTCATTGTATCTTCTAATGTTGGATTCCTGCTCTGTGGCGGCTGTTGGTATGACTGATTCTGGTAAGGTGGTGGTGCCCTGCTGGTGGAAGGCCCTGCATCTTGCCTCCAAGGTTGGTTGTATTGTTGATTACCTCCCCTGGGATAGTTGTTCTGGTACCCTTGCCTCTGCTGGTTTCCTAGGTAGTGAACCTCCTCTTCCTGTAATTGACAGTATTCTGTTGGATGATCCTTAGTACACACATCACACCTGTTCACCTGCTTCCTGGAAGAAGAATCTTGCATCTCCCGAAGTTGTTTGGGAAGATCACTCAGAGTCTTTTTCACTTCATCCAGTTGTTGCTGCAGTTGCTTGTTTTGGGCCAAGATAGCATCACTTGATCCCAATTCCAGAACGCCTCCTCTCCTTGGTGGTCCTCTAATATGTTGATCTTGGTGGTCATTTAGAGCCATAGCCTCAATGATCCGAATGGCCTCAGTTGGAGACTTTGTCATCAAAGAACCTCCTGAAGTTGCATCCACCATTATCCTGCTCTGTTGTTGAAGACCTTTTCTGAAAAGATGGATTTGCGTCTTGGCATCAAAGTTATGATTCGGGCACCTTCTCAGCATGGATTTGTATCTTTCCCAAGCTTCACGCAAACTTTCACCTGTACTTTGGGAAAAAGTAGAAATAGCAGTTCTACAATCCATATATTTTGATTCAGAAAAGTACCTGGTCATGAATTTCTTTTCCAATTCATTCCAATCAGCTAAAGTTGTCTGTGGTTGATCCAAGAACCAATCCTTTGCTTGCCCAATCAAAGTTAAAGGGAAGAGCCTCAGAAATACAGCTTCTTCCTCAGCTTGGCTAATTCCAGCAGTACAACAAAGTTCATAAAACTTTGTCAGATGAGTGTAAGGATTCGCATGATCCAAGCCAGCGAAAGGATTAGCATACATCAGCTGTACCAATCCAGTCTTCACTTCAGGTGGCCTAGCAGCACCTGCAAGCCTACCAATCCTGGTTATGTTCCTTGGAGTGAAGTTCACAAATCCTACATTTGTATCCTCATTTCCACCACCAACTGGTTCTGCAGCCATGGTCTCTGTCTGTTGTCTTACTGAAGAGATTGAGGAAGACAATGCTTCTTGCTCCCTCCTTTGCTCAGATAATTGTTTTCTCCTCCTTGTCTTGCTATTGTTTCTCCTAGCTGTAGCTTCAATCTCTGGATCGAACAATAGTTGATCAGCTGGAGTTTTACCTCGCATAAACAAAGTGAAAATACAACCTAGCCAAGAAAGTCAGTCAACAAGATAATAAAAACATAAAATAAAACTATATACTATATTCACAATTGCTCAAGATGAGAAACTAAAGCAATGCTTTTGTATTGACGCAACTCCCCGGCAACGGCGCCATTTTGTTGAAAGGTTTTTACGACAACTACTTTCAAATCCCTTTCAAGATTCAATTGTAGTATAGTAAAGGGTTTTTATCATCCTCAGGGAATTGGAATACAATGCCGTTCTCTAGTTAAATCACTTAAGCAAAGAGTCAAGAAATGTTTAGTTGATTGTTTTGTGCTGCGTTGCAAAATTAAAAGAAAGCAATAGTAAATGATTTGTAAACAAGCGGAGAAAACGGTTGGAATTGGAGTTCATCAATTAACTCTTCAGTATTCTTATGATTCCATAAACAAACCACGTCCTATGTTCGATTCCATCACACCACATCTTATCTTTTTCATAGTTCCCTCATGAAAGAGATCAACAACTTACTAACTAATCATCAATTCCTTGAATAATTAAGCAAGCAAGTAGCATTAAACTTAGGTGTTATATGACTATTGAGCTAACCCTATTCCTAGGCCTTAGATTCAATAGATGATCTCATCTATTTCAGATTCAATGAAGTAGTTTCCACCAATTTATCAAATCTAACATCAAGTTCTAGTTGATCACTCTAAAACTAGCATTAAGATCAAGATAGATCATTGAAATCATCACATAGAAACATGAATTTATACATGGAAATCAAAGTCAATACATTCAAGTTAAAAGACTACATCCAATCCCAACACAAAGGGTTTAGCAATCCATTTCCATGGATGCTTTAAGGCTTACAAAGAGAAACAAGAAGATGATGATGATCCGTGATGTCCGCCGAGCGTTCCCACGTCGATGGATGATCAAAGAGGTCCAAACTATCTTCTTCACCTTTGTTCTACGAGTTCTGTAGTCTTTTTTCCTAATTTTTCCGCTGTCCCTGTAAAATACGATGGTGGGTTCTTTTTATAACAGCTTTGTTCGCTCAAGCGGTCCAAAGTTCGCTCAAGCGAACTCTTTCTTTAACGTGAAGGAAGAACTGGGAACCGCCTTTCAACCGCTCAAGCGACCAAATATTCGCTTGAGCCAACTTCAGAGCCAAACACTTAAAACCTTCTGTTGCTAGATGGCTTGAGCAAACTTCTGAGCCAAGCATTCAATACCTTCTGTTGCAAGATGGCTTGAGCAAACTTCTGAGCCAAGCACTATTCTTTGATGCTTTCTTATGATTCAAGCCTCTTTGAAGCAAATCTTCATTCCCAATTCATTCCTACATCAAAATTTGATAATTAACACTTAAATTCTACAAGGACCTCTAGTAAACCATATCATCACAATTGAGGGTAAATTTGATAGTTATTTCACATTTCTAACCCTAATAAGTGCCCAAGAATGATATGAAAATTAAGTAGATTTGACACTTATCAGTGGCCCAGACCTAACTATGCACTTTGAAACTGCATTGTAAAGACTTCTCGTGGACTTGCAGAGGTGACAATGTTTCATATGAAGCCTATAAATCCACGTATGGTTGTCCAGTTACTGAACAATATGTTCATTTTATCACACTTTTTTAGTTTTTTTAAGACTAAGAGATTCTCTCCTAACTCTCTCACGGACTTTAATTTCGGAGGTCGAGCGTCTTCTGTTGGTATCCCGCGTCGTGGATCAACAACTTCGCCACGCCTAAAGACGGTGAAAATTTCCGAGTCTAATTTCGGGAAGAACTTTTGTCAAATAAACTTATAAATAAGTCCTTATGGAACAAGTACTTAATTTACCCAAACAAACCCTCGTTCTCATATCAAACTTTTTTTTTTGAAATGTCATTCTCATATCAAACTACCAAATCTTAATTGGGGTTGGAGAGTGGCGGTGGTCCATACGCCACGGGAGCATAACGCTACGGTGGAGTTGCTGGCTTGTGAGGCTACACGAGAGGGAGGAATGCGTCGTGTATGGAGCCAACCTCCATCGTTTCTAATTCCGATGCTGGTTCAGGATGCTATAGGATAGTTTATTTTGTTAATTTTCTTATGTAACCAATAAACTACCAAATCTTTTTCTTTTATACATCGGAAAATAAACTACCAAATCTTTAAAAACAAATTTAATATTTTTTCGATTTTTTTTTATACAGTTCATAAAGAAAGAAAAAAGAAAAGAGAATTTAAAAAACAAAGAATATTCATAAAAAGATTAAAACAAAGAACAAGCAATATTGTGGTCGCATATTGAGTGAGGATAAGAATAAGAATTCATGGCCTGAACTTGGCTTCCAGACTCCACTGCATCTCTCTCTTAACGTGAAGTTGTTGCGAATTGCGATGCGTATTTGCCAAATCGCAGTGAAGAGAAGCATTTGGTTCCACGGTGGTGACTGCGAGGTTGTTATGCTTCTCAGCAATTCCATTCCAGGTTAATCACCATTCCTCCCTTTCTGCATTTCAAATCTCAAATCTTATTGTTCTGAATTGTCATTTCTGTATCTAACCACTTTCAATGGTTTCAGGGATGACTGTGATTATGTCCATTCCTAATACTAACGGAATTGCAACTCCAAGGTGTTCTCTTTCACTGAAGCCCAACCTATCATCATCTCTTAGTTCTCTTCATTCTTTCCAGGTATTTCTCAAATCCATTTTCATTATCTTTTAGCTACCCCAGTTGTTATTTTAAGCTTTGGCTGAATTTTGATTCAGTATATTGAAAAAAAATTCTGGCTTTTTCATATTAGCTTGATTTAATTTGGAAAAAAGAGTGCTTTTGTTTGATGTATCCAGTATTTTTCCCATTATAAAATGGTTCAACTTTTTATTTGGTATCTCCATTTTCATTTGGTATAATTTTATTTTTTCTCATTTTATAGACACTAGAAGTCTAGATTGAAGTGTTCTCTGTTATATAGGCATTGTCTTTTATATGGAACCCGTTTGGATGCAAACTAACGAGCACTTATTGGAGCTTATATAGTGTTTTTTCTAGTAGACAAGCTCCGATAAGTCTGTATCCAAACGGGCTCATAGTAATACAATCGTTAATGGTCGTTTGGTTTCCATTTTTCTTAAGAAAATTGGAGCGTCATGTTCTGGTGTGATTCTATGGGTCTGACTTTGATACCAGATAGCATTTTTTAAGTGATATTAGGAAGCGCGTTGCTGTCTTTTTCAATTGCTTTGAACATATTTTGTGTTTAGGATTGATTGTGCGTGTAAACAATGTTTTCATGCCAGATTTAGCCTGTCAGAATGGGAAGAATTTGGCTGAAATTACTGTAGTTTAAACACTTGAAATTCCTTTGTATCTAATGCTTTCCCCCTCTCACTTTCTCTTTTTAAGCAGTATGGTAGCAGTAAGATTGGAGTTCCTGTGAATATTAGAATTGGGCCAGTGCAGGTTCGTCAACATGCATTAACCATTAGAAATGAAGTGCCACAAAATGCTGATTTTCCTCGGCGGTATTCGAAAAAGGAAAAGAAGCCTTTTCCAGTACCCATAATAGAACTGCGAAGAGCAGCTAGGGAGAGGCTTAAGAAGAAGATGAAAAATGAGCCGCAAAAACCATTGTCTTTGTCTGCACCAAAGAATGGATTGCTGGTGAAGAAACTCATACCAACTGCTTATAAAGTGTATAATTCGAGAATCACTTTGATTAACAATCTGAAGAAGCTGCTCAAAGTAGTCCCTGTACACGCTTGTGGGTAATTATATTCCTTCATGTCTTCTAACATACTTTTGCCTGATGTAGAGCTTATGTAAATTATTGGTAAATGACATGATAATTATGTGTTTCTGATTCCTCACAAGATTTTCTTGCTGCTTATAATGGTCTCATAGACATTTTGTTTGAAATGAATGAATAAGTCACAAATCTAGATTTTCACTGTATCATTGTTAGTGTAACTAAAACCTAAATCAAATATTGGTAATACCACTATGATTTGATGTCTGGTGGGAAGCAAAGCAAATGTTGAGTACTTAGCCTCTATGAGCCTCACATTATGGCGGAGCTATTATACATATGAAAGGGATGGTATGGTACATAGAAAACTACCAGTTCACCTTGCTGCCTTTGCTGCCTTCCTATTCCTTACCAATCTTGTGTACTGCTTGCTGCTGCCAGAGCTTCAAGACTGAGGACATTCATTGATAGTTGTAGGCTGACTTTTAGTGACTCTGTAGGACCTTTGATTAAGTTTTCTTCATGTCATCAAAGATTAAAATTTAATTGTTTTCCTTAACAATATGAGCCCAAAGAATCTATTGATGTTCATTTTCAACGGGGTGCATAAAAATTATTAAGGACCACTACCTTTATAACATTATTTGTGGTTACCAGGCTAATATTATTGAATGTAACTACCCAATTTGAGTGTTTTTTCTTACTAGCTGATTCTAATGTACTTGACAAAAAATTTAGATCCACCTAAAAGTTTCTTTACCTAATTTAGCGCTTGTGCATTATTTTTACAAACAAATGTAATTTAATGCTACCCCGAGAAAAATGTCATTGAATGTACTTAAATAGGATTCTCAATACTGGAACACTTGTGCAGGTACTGCAGCGAAATTCATGTAGGCCCTGTTGGACATCCGTTCAAGTCGTGTAGAGGCACACAAGCGAACATCCGGAAAGGCCTTCATGAATGGACAAATGCACATTTTGAAGACATATTAACACCAGTTGAAGCCTATCACCTCTCTGATCGTCTTGGAAAGCGGATTACTCATGAAGAGCGATTCTCCATCCCTCGAATTCCAGCTGTGGTTGAGCTCTGCATTCAAGCTGGTGTTGAAATTCCAGAGTATCCCACAAAAAGGAGAAGAAAACCTATAATCCGTATCGGGAGGAAGGAATACGTTGATGCTGATGAAAGTGAATTACCGGATCAAATGCCAGAGAACCCTCCAAAACTATTACTAACTGAAATACCTGATTCAGAAATAGTAGCTCCAGTGGACAAGGAGGAAATAGTCCAGCTTGCTGAGGAAACACTTCAAGCATGGGAACGGATGAGGAAAGGTGCCAAGAGACTAATGGGGATGTACCGCGTGAGAGTCTGCGGATATTGCCCTGAAATTCATGTTGGTCCGCAGGGGCACAAAGCTCAGAACTGTGGAGCTCATAAACACCAACAACGCAATGGGCAGCATGGTTGGCAGTCTTCAGTGCTCAATGACTTGATCCCGCCAAGGTTTGTGTGGCATGTTCCTGATGTAAACGGACCACCTCTGCAACGAGAGCTGAGGGAGTTTTATGGGCAGGCTCCTGCTGTTGTGGAAATGTGCATTCAGGCTGGTGCTGCATTACCAGAACAGTATAAATCGACCATGCGGCTGGATGTTGGGATCCCATCAACTATGCAAGAAGCTGAAATGGTGGTTTGAGATGAAATGCTCTGATAAACAAACCCCATGTTTTGATTAGTGTAAATTGCATGTACTACGTAGGGTGTCAAACTGAATGCAATGGGATTTTGTTTTTAAGAATTGAAATCTTGGTATGTTCTGGATTTCTGGCTGGGGTAGTTTTGGTAGTTAGACAAACTTTTTGTGTCAGCTACTGTCCTCGGAATATGGCATAAGATCTATAAAATTAGTGTAAATTATGAACAGGCTAGTGCATTGATAATATAATGCATTAAGATCCATGTGTTGTTGTAAAATTGTGGGATGTCATGACATCAATTTCCAGAGAAGGTAAATCTAAAGATGACTCTAACAACACGACCTAAGAATTGATTAAAAACACATTCAAACGGCTGGGCTAACAAAAATACAAACACATCATATGTCATTGTAAAGGGCTTGGCTTTCTTTTGTTGCGGTTGATGACCTAAAATTAAAAAATCCTTGTTGATTGCCCTAGGCAATATTGCATTTTCCAAAGAGCCAAAGTAAGGTGATCGAACTAACATTTGTGGCATTAAAAAACTACCACAAATGTTTCAATGAACATATATATAACACCCGATTAAAAAAATGTGATGGTTTCTAAAAATATTTATGATAGTTTTTAACGGTCACAAATTTATATATTTTACAGTACTTTATGTTTTTGTACTTTAGAATCCGCATAGAGGTGGACAAAGGTTTGAAAATTGAATCATGAATTGCAAAGAATGTCTCACATTTAAACTCTGAAAATGTTTTTCTGGGTAAGAAATTAAAACGAAATTTAATTCGATTATATTTTTATTCCATTATCATTTAGAGCATGATGATCAACAAATAAATAAACTCATATATGGTGATTCAATCTCCTATGTTAAACCAAAGTCATGCAGAGCATTCTTCAGCCACAGAAAATCGTGGCCTAACAATTATTCAATGGTGAGTCTCCTTAGACCTGAGAACTTTGAAACTACTTTTTAAGGTCAACCACCACTTGTCAAATGCCAGGGACTCCAATCCTAAAAGCTCCACTTGTACAGAACACAATGTTTTTCGCCTTGTATTCCTTCTCACCACTCACATATCCTTCTCTTTCTTCCCACAACTCCCATAAACACCGCAACCTACAAACAAAAGTCAGTTGAAGACCATTTCATTGCATATAGAAATTCAGAAGAACACACATACAAGCTCAAACCAAACATCTACACACAAATACTTACCTTTAACAGAAAGCAAGATGGTAGGACCAGGAAGAGTGAAGATGGCAGAAGCTGAGGCAGTGAAAGGGCATTCTACACCACCTGGACCACAACACTCCACACAGGTACTTAACCAACGTGCGAAAAAGGGCTTTTCTCCAATGAGAATGGCCATTGGAGGCTTTGCAGCAACTGCTATCATAGGCTACTTTGTCTTATATTCCCACAAGAAGCCTGAAGCCTCAGCCATGGATGTTGCAAAGGTTACCACAGGGGTGTCCCATCCAGAGAACACTCGTCCCAACAATTAGATCCCTGTTCATGAATCATGATCAGCACCATATAGATAACGTTATTGTTGATTTTTTGTATTATGGCTTCTTTTCTTATTCAGTCATGTCTCATTCTGAAATATACATATAAATCAAGCCTTCATTTCATCTTTGTTTTTTATATTAAAGCAACACTTTGATGTCATGTTTTATACGAAATAAGCAACTGTAATCGACATGTAGTACTGGTAGAGTTTTAATTATCTTACTCTCCTTATCTTAAAATATGAATCTCAAGAGCTGGGAACCTTTGATTTTTGTTTTTTGCTTTTTTGGATGCACAGAAAAGTGATGAAAAAGTCTCCAGCTAGACCAATCGGCTTAACTAAAAGCCCATATGACATTAAGCGCTTACGGCATGCTTATTTGTAAGCTAATTTAATTTAAGAAATTTAATTTATAGAAATAATATGAAAATAAGTTACAGATAAACATAAGCTCTTGTTCATAGGCTAAGTCTAAACAGCTTATAAAAATAAATTTAAAATAATTTATGGGTGGATCATAAATTATTTACATAAACTTACAAACACATAAGTATTTATGCTATAAGATAACTTTAATTAATCTATTTCAGACAAGACCTAAAGCTAGTTCTTATAATAAGTACATGTACATTGTCCATAATACAACCAAAGGAAATTTCAAGACACATTGTATAGAAATACAAGATACAAACGCTTTTTTTTTATCTCGTGACATCTAATTTCACAAAAGACAGTTATAATTGAGTCGAACATCTACCTTCTTGTTCTTACATATATTTTTACTCTTTAAAATTAAATTTTATTTTAATCTCTTTCTTATTTTTGTTTTTAAAGTGATGTACACTTTTCTCATTTAAGTGTATACACACCCTAAGATATGTTCACTAGTTTTTCTAAAGAACTATTGAGCTATGGAAAGTTCCCGAGAGGCAGATTGAATTATACTTAGTGGGGAAAATGGGTGGGTGGGTAGCTCACATAGTTGAGTTAAGAGTAATTATAATTTGAGTGTCAGGGTTCGAACCCTAAGAAGGGATAATTTGTACTAACTTACAAACAACTAACATTTGGCTATAAAGAAAATACCGACTCATGATGTTAGTGGGAAAAGGAAGCGGAGACAGAAAATGGTAAAAGCACAGCTGATCTTGAAGTGTCACACGGACTTTTCCCCAATTCCAAAGCCAGCTCAACAAAGCTATATTTCTTGATCATGGATTGCTTTTCTGATGAGTCAACATATGAATGGGTTCTCCAACAAAGCTTACTAGCGTGGCATTGGGACAACACATGCATGGCCTTTCTTTGGCAATGTCATGTACCAGTGATAATTATTCTTGGCATATAAAGGGTCCATTAAAGAATCTTTGGCAATCGGACGTGGCTATGGTTCTTGTTTCTTTGAGTTTCAACTCAAAATTCATGAACTTGAATTGGACAAGTCATGTTTGGTTCAGTTCAGGCCAGAGATTAATTCACGGACCTTGTATTCCTTCCTTGGATTTTGCTCACATAGCACTACACTTCTTGAGTGGATTCTTATTATTGTTTGGATAGTCTATTTCTCATCCTTGAGGACAAGGATGTTTTCAAGGGGATGGTAATGGTAGAGAGTTGCATCCTCAATGGGCTTTTATAGCTACATCCTTTATGAGCCTCAAGTTACTAAGCCAATTATAATTAGATATTATTATTTCTATGTTTATTTCTAGTTTGTTATTTAGATTCATGTTCTAGAGTATTCTATTACTTAGGATGGTGTCACATGTAAGGTCATCTTTCATTCCTTAAGTAGATAGTTACTATAAATTGTATTGCTTGAATTATGAAGGTTAACAAGAATATTGGCAAAAGCCTCTTTTATTTTCTTCTTTTAATTTTCCTTTTATTGTCTTTGTTTGATTTTACTTGGTATAGTTTCTCCCTACCAATTTGGTGCTTCCATCAGTGTTCCAAGCCTCCATCTCAAAAAATGCTTCATACCGATATGCTTCAACCAGACTTGAGGTTCTCTTCCATGGCAGAGCAGCTTCAATACGTTTGGGAATCCAAATTTTTAGTGAGAAAAATGAATGTTTTTGTTCACACTTAAAATGCATAAAAATTAAGAAAAATAAGTTAATGATAATTTTAAAAGTTCAAAATTAATTGAGAACAAATTTAACACACTTAACTATTTTAACTAAATTTCATAAACTGTATGAAGTAGTTTTTTTCTTCATAAAGAGACCTTATTTTCATGCAACAGAAATTCAGTAAATGTACAGTCGTGCCTTGCCGTGTGATTCATTTATTGTGTTTCTAGCAATTTTACATTTTTTTTAAAAATAAAAAACTTTTATTAGATAGAAAAATGTTGATAGTACAAATATCACATGACAATGTGAGCAAAGTCCCCAAAATGCTACATAACAAAACTTAAAATCGACTTCGCCCCATAAATCTATACAAAGCAACAACAACATAAAAGACTTTGGAATCAAATTGACCTTCCCGCATACATGACAAACCTAAAGCAACATCCACCAAAATCAACTCCCAGATCAAGCATCAAACAACCAATGAGAAGAGTCCATTAGGACCTTCAAGCATCAAACAACCAATGATAAGAGTCCATTAGGACCTTTAATAGATCACCATATCCTGATCTGAGTTCTGCTAATCGTCCTCTATGTCCTCTTCCTCATCTGGGATTATTACTGCAACTGCACGACATTCACCAGCAAATTTGATTTTTTGCATAGCCTCCGCACCGAAATTTTGCAGATAAAATGCCATAATACCACAAGAACCAATAGTTCTGTAGGCATTGGAAATAATTTGCTCAGCATGTGTAACCTGCAAAAGGAATAACAAAAATCAAATATATATATATATATATATATGTATATCCATAGTATATATATTTAGGAAAAGATCTCAGCACAGTCATCACATACGTGGCATCATCTGATTGGTTAATATCATGAAAAATCCTACATGGCACTCAATCCTTCATTCCTCTTATCCTACACCTTTTTCCTTATCCTTCACTCATCTCTCCTTAATCCCATTTATTCTAAACGCGTTTTCCCCTCTCTCATAAGCGTAACATCCTCACCGTTTCAACCTTCAACTTCATCTCTTCCAGAATTTCCTCACCGTCTTTGATTTTCATATTCAAAAGCCCTTGAATCCGAAATCAACAATGGCAATCGTATTTCTCATGGCCACTTCCAATTCATGAGTCCTTCGATCGCATCTCTTATGGCCCCTTCCAATCGCATCTTGAAGCCTCAATCCATCTCTTCCAGTCTCGACTCAGGTACTTTTTTTTTTCTTTCTCCAATTCTTCCTGTCTTGATTTTGGGTTGTACCTGCTTCTGGTGGCCTTAACTGGTTTAGGGATTCAATTTCCAGAGTCAGAGAGACATCGGAGGAGGAGATGCCACTCAAGGTCAAATGGAGCGGCTAGGATTACACGGTGCGAGTCTGCGGCGACGACACCATTGTCGAACTCAAGCGTCGAATCTGCGAGTTAACCAACGTTTTACCCATTCGCCAGAAGTTCTTATACCCTAAACTCGGTTCCAAGCTCAACGACCACTCTCTCAACTCTCTCTCAATTCCTAAGTTCACCATGATCGGGTTCGCACTTCGCTCTACCTTCCTTTTCTTTATTCGTTTGTTAGGGTTTCATATTCAAATAATCACTCAACAAAATTGACATCTATTGATTTAATTTCATTTGATTTGCATTGCAGGACTAATGAAGAAGATTTTTTAATTGTTGATCCAGTGGAGGCCCCTGAGATTATTGATGATCTTGAGCTTCCTCAAGAAGAAGCTATTGACATCAAAGACATGGAGGTCAACAAGCACAAGTTGATCAAGCGCAATAATCAGTTCAAGGTACGTTTTTTTTGTTCTCCAAATCTTCATGAATTAAGTTTGGGTTTTTGTTGTTCATAACTTCTGGTGGCTTTTGTTCGCATCTTGATTTCTTTGTTTCTGGGTTCCTTTTTTCATTGTGTTGAATCACTTGCAATTACTCTAAGTTTGAATTTTTTGAGTCTATGAATTGATTAGTTTTTGGTATGTGTTAGGTATCTGTCTCTCTCTCTCATGTAAAATCTGTCCAGTTCCGTTTACCTTTTTTTCTGTGAAATATCAGCATCAGCATAAAACAGAGAGGCATGTTTGTACCAACATAGCCTCTCTGATCATACTTTGTTTCTTTGAACAGGTTCTAATCTGTGCAGTACTGCAGTTCCTTTTACCTTTTTTTCTGTGAAATCTGAACAGTTCCTTTTACCATTAAACAACCACTAAGGTGTATTTTCTTCTGTAAATAATATTTACAATGCGGGCATCTGTGCCTGTTTTCAGTGCTTTGAAGGAGGTTTGATCTTTCCAAAGTGAAATATGACGTGTCTGATGGAAGTTGGATCAAGCTTAAGAACCCAAGTAGCAAGAAGGTTTAATCATTGATTCCCTCTTTGGTTTTGGCTTGCAGTTGTAGGGCTTGAGACTCGATCGTGTCACCGTGAACTTCTGAAGCATTTGAAACTGCTTCCATTTTCAGGTACTATTTTCATTTTCATTGTCTAATTTTCTTAATCCTTCTGTGCCGCCAACATGGTATGCACAGCTACTGAAAACCTTAATCTTGGGCTGCAAGCCAATCTGGTCTATTGATAATTATTAATGAAATTCGAAAAAAATAAAATAGGAAACAACTCATCAAGCTTCAAATTAGAGAAAATTATTCTCTCAAAGATATTTATATTCAAAATGAAACTCTCGCCCCTTTATTCCTCACTTAGTAATTATTGTTTTTGAATTCAAATCTGTGCTTGACCTTAAATTACTCTCTCTATCAAGCCTTAAATTAGTGAATTTATTATTTAGAAACCACCAATATTGTAACAACCTCATATCCATTACACTCTATTCAAATTTAAATTTTAAATAAAAAGGTAATTACTTGACTGATGTACTGCATTACCCATTGTGGTTTCCTTTTATTCCTGATGTTTCATTCTCTTGCCGTATTCCATTGTAAATCGTGACTGTAGATAGTTTCTAAGCACTTCATTCCCTTCTTTTGTCGATCATCATGAGGACTTGACTAGTGTCTTTAATTCTAGCTCTCAAATCAATACTTTTTGTTGATCAGTTTATTTTCCTTCTTCATAAATTTTGTTTGAAATAACAGGATGCTAGGAGGGAATTTTGTTAGAAAAAATTGCTTTGCCTTGATTATAAAATAAGGAGTTCATTTTAATTCAGTAGAGAATAATTCTCCAGAGTTCATTTTAATTGTTTTTTATGAAAGGGTCATGTTGCTAGGATGATTTTGCTGTGGGAAGGACTTGAGGGATGGCATCATTTGGAGTGGTTTATAGTGTCATTGGCCAACAAGCTCTTTCACTGTCATGTATAATTTATATGACTAGATCCTTTGCATCATTATTTTCAGTTTTTGGTGTATTAGCTTAGACCACTCCATCAGTAAGGAATTAATGTATTGAAACTTTTGCTTATGTGAGTCTTATTTTGGTTTCACTCGGAACGAAAATTCTATTTGATATTGATATTTATGTAGTTAAAAATATGAGGTAGATTTGATCTTGATGCTTTCCACCCTGCTCTACTTCCCTTTCTATTTTTCCACCCTTTGTTCTTGATTCTTTTTATCCTATACAGAAATTATGTTGTTCAATTCACTTGGTGGTCAAATGGTCCTAAAGTTATCACATTAAGAAGGTTTACATTCAAAGTGGATTGAATGCAAAGCCCTTGGTAATTGAGAGAAATGAGATCGACATTCAAGGTAGTTTGTTACTGCACACCTTTATTTTCTTCTATAAATGAAAGAAAGATAGGACATCATACATTCGATTATTTTAGTTGCTTTTCTCATTTATATTTATCCAATGTTTGATGTCATTACATAAATGTCTAAATGATTCAAGCCAGTCTTACTACCTATTAGTAAAAAAGATGAAAGTAAGATAATACATTATATGCCTAAATATCTTAGTTCTTTTTCTCATCAGTCTTTTATTTTTGCAGGCATCATCAACATGGTAGATGGCAAGCAAGAGTTGGGGTTGTGTTGCAGGGAACAAAGACCTTTATTAGGTATATAATTGACCCTTTAATTAGCTGCTAAGAAGGAAAGTATGGTGCAGGGACACATTAGGTTCAGTTAGTGGAGCCTTTTTTAAGACTCTTTTTTAGCATCAAATTGATTTTTTATTGTGCGAAATTGAATGAGGCGATAACTGTGTTCATTTTCCTAACTCAACTTAACTAAATCTTTGACAATTGACTTAATTGGTAATTTTTTAAGTGCTTCTTGAAACCCAGTTCTTCTGTATTGTTTCGTTATTTGGAGTATGGTTTATTTCTGTTTATTGTGAACTAAGCATGAAACTCTTTGACTTGGCCAGAACTATCTTTCATCTGATAGTCAGGTCTGTCATGGCTAATAAAGTTTTGAGCTTTATGCAATTTTCAATTTTTGTCTGAATGGAAGAAAGAGGAGCTCTGGCTTGTGCTTCAAAGAGGTATAATTGAAATAACCTTATGAAGCTTAGATGTCAAATGTGTGTTTTCCTTGATGACCGTAAATTACTCCCCCCATCAAGCTTCAAATTAGTAAATTTATTCATTTATTCAGTCTATCACTGGCATTTGTTTTCTCCCACTATAATAACATTTAAAAATAATATCATTATGCTTTTATGGTGACATTTCAGCTCCGAAGCAGATGCCAAAGTGCATGGGCTCAGTTTCGATCTCGCCTAACCAAAGCTAATAAGGTGTATCTTGAAGGACTGAAACGAATTGGGAAGGGTTGATGTATGTTGATAATTGTTTAGAGAGGCTGAATAATTACCTGCAATTTTGGCAGCAAGTAAGGGAGAACCTGCTCAAACTGATAATGATGTGGTGAGCATTGGATTTCTTTGTTTTGATTGAAAGTATTGTCTGTGCAGCCTATTAATATATGCAAAAAATGATAACAAAAATTTCAAAATCAGTATGGTTTAGTTATATCTTATGAATTTCACTTCATGATAGTTTATTCAATTAATGGAGCAAGAAAGTCATGTTGTTGATAAGCACTGATTATTAGTTCTTCCCTTTAAATGGTTCCCTCAAACTGAATAAGCAAGGACTGATGGAATTTCAGTGACTGGATTTCAGCTTGGATGTGTGATAGGACTGACTCTTTCAGCTTGGAGCTAATGATTGTCAAACTTGATAGTAAATTGCCAACTGTTAATGGGATTCTCTTATCTTAGTGCATGAGAGAGAAAATTACAAGTCTTGGGTATCCTATCCTATATGAACTTACAAGTTGAGACTTGAGATATTGATCGTCTCTGCTTGAGCCAAATTTGACCACTGATATGCCATTGAGCTTTTTTCTATTATATTGTATATATCTCTATGTATTAGTTTTATCCATAATTCATTCATTCCAACAAAGTGTCTTTTTGGATATTGTTTCCTGCTTCCTTTCTCATCCCATTTTTTATTTCCTGAGCTTTATTTCCTGCTTCTCTATGAAAAATCTCTATTTTATTTGTATATATCTCTGTAAGCTTTTTGGATATTGTTTTTGGCTTTTGCCTTTCCATATTAATATATAAGTTTGGTTTTTCCAAAAAAAAAAAACAAAGTGTCTTTTTTGTCCTCTAGGATGTCTTTTTTCCGTGAGTGTAGAACTAAGTTTCTTTGAACTGTGAGTTTCTGAGCTGGTCCTTCTGATTTTTTATTTCCTTCACTTTCTTCTAATGTTTCCTACTTCCTTTCTCATCCCATTTTTTACCTCTGCAGTTTTATCCAGAAGAGATGGAGAAAGAAAATATGAGGGAAGAGAGAGTTTGACTGGTGTGACTCCAGTGTGAGTTTTGTAGTGAGGGTTTTGGTTTGAGCATGGAGAAAGAGCTGACGGTGGTTTAGGAGTGGTGTTGGCTGAAAAATTCAAGTATAAGCATGGCAATCTGACTATGTGTTATGAGCACAAGGTTCACAGTGGGCAAAGACACTGCATGTGGTGTCAGTGGTCACCGCCAAGCTTTCTTCTTCTTGTGTTTGATTTCTCTGGTGCAAGCACAAGGAAAAGAGAGGGGTGATCAGTCACTGTCAAGGATGGGGCTATTTATGGGCAAATGGAAGAAGGCATAGATATTACTCATATTTGTTTTATTCTGGTACTCTGTTTTGTTAGTTTCAAATCTTCATTCCAAAGAAAAATTTAGGAAATATATAGTGGTATTGAATCAGACATGTTCTTGATAATAGGAAAATGAAGTTGCTTTATTCTCTTATTTATTTAGGCATTACGTTTCTAAGTCTCGGTATTTTTCATGCAGGATGCTTCCAATGTATAATACATAGATATTGGTGGAAAATTTCATACCAAGCTATCCACGATTGTTTTCCAGAATATGCCAAAAAGTTTTCTGTGGGGAACACATGACTCCAATATGCAGTTCCTATAAAAGAGTTTACTGCAGCTAGATACTAAGCTGAATGAGTTGGTTGTGTTTCATGTTAGTTGCCTATTAGCTTAACTACTTGCTACTATCTCTTTATCTTTCTTGCTCTGATGAATTACTATTAGTATATAAGGATGTGTCTCCGATTTCTGAAATTGTGTTCCTCCTTATCATGCTTATTTTGAATTGATTCATGCTTATTTTGAATTGAAATAGAAGGTATAACTGGATAATGGTGTTGATGGGTGGTGATGTGAAAAATGGTTCTCTAGAGTGTGAAAGAGAAGAAGTTGATTTGATGGAGATTATGGGAGGGTTGAAGGAGTGTGGTGTACCCATCCTCCCCTAATTGAAGCTCTACTTTTTAATGTGTAATAGGGGGAAGCAAGAACAGATAGAGAGGAGTTTTTTTTCCTGCACCATCACTCTCTTCACCCGCATTGAATGCATTTGGTTACAACTACCTTTTTCATTGGAAAATAATCAGCCAAGTTTATTATTATTAGTGATCATAAATAGTCGTTTCAGTTGTTTGATCCTTTATTTTCCAAGCTTTGGTACTGAAATTATAATTGTGTTCATGGCTCCTTTTAGTAATTTGGTCACTTATTTACTAAGCTTTAGCACTGTCTAAATTTGAGGATAAAAGTTTCTCCGCTCCGAAGACATTGCTATCTGTTAATTTGGGGTTTTAGAGTCTTTTGTACGGCCTTTAGGGTTTTACATCATGGTTTCAGCTGGTTGTTTCAGCTTTTCTGTTTGAGTGTACATACATGTTCTTAATTTGTTTACGCACCTGTATTGTGTATCACTCTTTTGAGATTTACTCACATGTTGTAAATGTCGTTTGATAACCCTTGGGTTTTTATTCAAAGCATCTTTGACAACAAAAAAAAGCTTTGGTACTGAAATTCAAATTGTGTTCATGGCAGGTGTACAGGTTGCACTAAGAAAATTACTCCCTCCGTTTTAAAATAAGTGTCCGCTTATAGCAAAAATATTTGTTTCATAATAATTGTCCACTTTGAATTCCAAGGTTGCATTAATTGATGTTTTTCCATATAGATAAGAAGAGATAGAAATACACTCTAAGGGGCAAACTAGGAAAAAAAATAATATATTTTTAAAAGTTAACTATATTTATTGCACTTTTTAATATGTGTGCATTTTTTCTAAGTGGACACTTATTCTGAAACACAGAGAGTAGATTGCTACTGTTACTAAGTTTGTATGAAGATCCTTCTATCATTACTTTTTTTTCTTCCTTTCGGGATTCTATTGAGAATGATGCTAAAGTTATCAGAGTGTGTGGATAAATTGGACAAACTAATAATAATTGGTTTGTAGGAGATGCTTATTGAGCGGGCTAAGATGTCCCATGCTATTATAAAATATTAACTTAACTACTTCACCGTCAGATTTATTACAAAATCAATATTTATGAGAATTTTTATTGTATTTAATGAATTTTAGAGGAAGGGAGAAGAATATATACTCTAAGGAAAAAAAATGAATTTTGACAAACCTGAATTTAACATATTTGAAGAAATTCTAAGTGAAAGTAGAAAAATAAACATTTCACTTTCATTAACTAAAAATAGAAAAGCATTAAAATTTTAAATCAAAATGGTTAGGAAAATTTATATTTTTTGATTAAATAATTGTTTAAATAATTTTTTGATTAAATAATATCTTACACGGAGAAACATATTATATAAAAACTTATTCGTAAAACTAATAAAATTTAATTTTTTGTATAATTTAAGTACATTTCTCATATCTTTTAATAATTTTAAGAGTAAACATATATAAAAATATAGTAAAAATTTTGTTGTACGAAGATTAGGAAAAAATGAATGTGTGCATCTATATATATATAAAACTATACAATTACAATTATTTAAGTAAAAATTATACGGTAAAAATCTTCCACAAGAAAAATTATTTTCATATTAAAACTAATATAAAAATAAGTCTTAATATAATTAAAGTGTTTATTTCATAATTTTTTATATTTATGTAAATAAAATTAAAGAATGTCTCCCCCGTGTATTGCACGGTTGATGGAAGAATGAACATAGGAAATGCATTCCATAAGGGCATGTAACTCTACCAATTCAAAATAACTGAGTGGTTTTTGAAAAATCTTTTAGGACCTTACTTAAAATCTTTCTGAAAAAATATATCCAAGGTTTGAATACAATATTTACATATATAGACATTGACAAAAGTGGTACAAATCATATAGGAGGAACTGAGGGCAGGATTGCAACGACTTGGCTCAAAGCTTACTGAAGCAGAAAGCTTTACCAGATTTATCATTTTTGTCCTTTATTCTTCTGAACTTTCATCCCTTTGCTCTAATTTAGACTGATTTAGATGGAAATGACACAGTTGATTACATAGAATTCATCACTGCTACGATGGATAGGCACAAGTCCCAAAGAGATTAGTCGCACCTTTACAAGACCTTCTAATTTTATAATAATGACAATATCGTGTAATTCATTCTCATGCAGTTGCACACTCTGGGAAAAAGCATGAAGAAGACTCAGTGTTATTAAATTGCGATCGCGGACCATCGCGGCGAGGCCAAAATCCGCTATTTCATATAGCGGATAGCGTCACGGGCAAATAGCGGAAACCGCAAAACAGTTAAAATAAGTAAAATATTATAAAAAAAACAGCAGACATCTATTGCAATATAGAGCAGAAACATTTGAAATGAACAATTAAAAAATGCATAAAAAACCGCAGCTTATCACATAACAATAAAAACCGAATAAAATATCATTTTTAACAACCAAATGTTAATTATTAAAGGCTGCCACCAGCTCAAAACAAATGTCAAAAGACTTAAAAAAACATAAACCAAACACAAGTCTTAAAACCGTGAAACATTAGTATAGAAAAGGAATTAATAGGGAATTAATTGGGAGGAAAGTAGGAAAAAAGTTCGAAGGAGAAAAAGAGAAGGAGAATTTGGAAGCTTTTCAATTATGTCGAATCTTCTTCAGGATGAAGCGTTAATATAGAAAAGGAATTAATCGGGAATTAATTGGGGATTAGTCGGTGGCTCAATAGTCAAGAAATACCCTATTTAAGAACCCTAAAAAGTAAAAAAAAAAAAGTTCAGATTCCTAAAAATCCGCTATTTTCGCATCTGATCCAGTGCCGTTATGGCGTTCGCGGCCGCGATCGCGTTTCTCGCGGTGGCCCCTACGACACGGCGTAGCGATTGTTGTGGGCCAAAATTCCGCTACGCTATAGCGTGTCGCGACCGCTATAGCTGTTATTCAATAACACTGAGAAGACTAGAGAATATGTGTCCAGTGTTATCCATTATTTATGTGAACTATCAAAAGAAGGACACAAGAAGATTTTAAGGCTCTTACTAAGTAAGATAGCCACCACAAGCTTGGAGTTCTCAAAAGCACTTCCTTTTGCAGCTATCACGTCTATGCTTCTATAGATGTGACAAAGCTTAGATCATAGTATACTTTGAGGAAAATGTCACGCTTTACAGGGTTCAGAGATACAAAGCTTAGATCATATTATACTTTGAGAAAATTGTCATGCTCTACAGGGGTTCAGAGATACTGATACATTCTTGTGACTTGTGAGAGACTAGAAATGCATATGTAGCTCACACATATTTCATACAATTATATATTTTGACTATCTTCATGCATTGTTTTTCAAACAAATTTGTAAATTATGTGAATATTTTATTTTGATCCATCACACAATCCATACTTTATCTAGAGGTGCAACTTTTGTGGCTGTTCCCACCTCCCAAAACATTAGGTGTTTTTATCTCAGTTTCATTTTCATTTCCTCAGTCAAACTGTTTTCTAAAGATAATCAAGGTGTCAGAGAGTGCAGTAATTAAATTTCATATTCAAGTCATAAAGACTAGCCCACCAAACATAAATACATTATGAGATTGGTCTTACATTCAAGTTTCTCTTACCTATGCACTTCAATTTTCTAAGTTTTATATGCCTAATTTAGTTTACGTAAGTTGCAAACCAAAAATGATTAGGGATTTTTAATTACCGTCATTATTCTAGCCATACAATAGAAACAGTGAGTTATTTTTTAATGAAGAAAACATTAGATAATGAGTTACAAACATAAAGTGCAATGAGTTATTAATTAATTTTAATTTTTTATTATATTAAAAATATTAATCTACATCACTCACTAAATATGAAACAATGTCAGTTAGAGACAATTTTTGGAGAATCTTGGATTAGTTTGTAAGTGGATAGTAAAGGTACATAAGTTACAAACGAGAAATGTCATCATGCTTTGTTTGGATTAATTGATGCCAATGAAAGTTACTAATTAATTGTCGTACCTCTAAAAAAAGGAAACATAATTGAGTTGTTATTGAAGTTTCAATGTCTGCAATTTATTGAAGTTCTTTTGTTGGTTATTGAGTTGTTATTTTCACTGTGCAGGTGTTACTCAGTGATTCATTCTTCCGAGAAACTAAGTATAATAGAGCCATTGTAAGGGACTGTTCTATCTCTTTCTCCTTTTTCCATATGTTGTTGTAAACTATTTCTTATTTGTTATATTTTTTCTCTTGAGAATTTTAGGAAATGGATGATGGAAATGTTATATCTTTGTGAGTGAGTGGAGATGTGCAAGTTTTTTTAATTAGCCTATCATTTGCTCTTGGTACTGGAACTTTTGCTTTGGAACAAACATCAGCATTGGAAAAAGGATTATTGGTAAAATAATGTTTAGTATGAGTTGTAGAATGTTAAACTCATTATTTGCGCATCATCTTGGTGCTTAGGTCATGTTATTGATTGAGCACCCCGCACATCATATGTTACTCAGACTAGCAAAGTAGCTATGACTTTGTCCCAACCGTCATCTTTTCAGTTTCTTCCTTTCTCTTTGTTAGTGCCTCTGTCTCCCTTAATGACTAACAAAAAATTTTGAACTTCCATAACTTTCTTCCTTCCTCATTCTCTTCAATCTGTGTGGTATGTTATTTGGAGTTGATCTTAAGTTATCCTTTTTCAGTTTCTTTGCCACTGAACATTTCTTATGTTTATTATGAGAACCTAACCTTCTCTTTGTCTCTTTGTCAAGGTTAAATAACCGTCTATCAATTTTTTTAAGCATGTTTAATCTTCTTTCCACATTAATTAATGGTCTTTTTCAGGGAGTCACAAGTTGAATTAGTCATGTACTTATTACAGAGTATGTTCCGTGATTGTTTAAATTGATGTATCATTTATGCTTTGTTTGGTTTACGAGAGGTAAAGAGAGGAGAGAAGATGAGTAGAGAAAAATACAAGTAAAAATAGTATATCTTAGAGGTTGTTTGATGTGATAAAAAGAAAAGAGAAATAATGAATTATGTAGACACTCACTCCTAACAAGGTGTTAGAGATGTTTGATTATTCCTTTCATTTTTTTTTTTGGTGCCTAAGCTAAGAAGAGGCTCTCAGGTTTTGTGTACTTATTTGTCCAATAATTTAATTTTTTTTACTATTCCTTTCATTTTTTTTGAGCGTATCAAGTGAGAGCAATGTTTATTGTGAGAGATGAGAGCACTAAATTGTGACCGTTTGATCTAACATGAGTGGTTAATATTAAATGTTAATAAATGATAAAATTACATTTTTTTTATCGGCAAATGTTAGTAGTGAATTGTTAGTAAATTAGTTCTTTTGTCAGGATTCGAACCCTGACCCTTCACCCTGCAAATCCCTTCATTTCCTTGCCACCCTAAAATAAAATTACATGATAAAAAGCTCTTACTGAAAGAAATATTTTACATGAATCATTTTAAAATTTAAATAAAAATAAACTTAAGTATAATTTCATTAGTTTTTCAATATATATATCTTTTTCAAATACATTTATATATCTATAAATATTACCCCGTGCATTGCACGGGTATAAAACTAGTATATATATATGCAGAATAATGACTCTGATGATCCAGGAAAAATTAAAAATGCTTACCCCATTGGGGGATGGGGCAGAATAAATTAACTGTTGCACGCCCAAAGGAATCCCATAAAATCGACTCACTTAAAGGTGGTGAGTGGGACTAGAAAAAAATTAAAATAGTCAATCAAGAAACCAAAATTACAGTCCACAAATAATTAACACAATTAAGTATCTATATATATGTAAAGCACACTTGAGTTTTTGCATTAAATACATAAGCAAAACTCAAGTGTGTATTAAAAGCAACCAAAAAAATAAAAAACTTTGTAATAAATATATTAAACAATAATAAAACTAAAATTAAAAAAATATATATTGTAAAAAACTATTCAACTACTACCATTAAATAAAAACATTCATAAACTTAAAATTTCCTTGAGTTTTGTATTTCACAAATATTAAAAATTAAATTAAATAAGAAAATAATATTTATTAGCAAATAATTTACATAAAATAATTTTAAAATTCAAAATATTCTATCTATATATATATATATAAAGGAGACTTGAGTTTTTTACATTAAATACATCAAGTAATTCCTACCTCTACATTAAAATGCACTAAAAATAAAGAATTTCATTTGCAATAAATATGTTAAATAATAAAATTAAAACTGAATAAATTGTAATGTCAAAAACTATTCAACTACCAACATTAAATAATATATTTATAAACTTATTTATCTTCATTTTTATAATTATTTATATATTATATATTAATTACAAAATTTCCTATACATTTAAGTAAAAGCTAAATATAATGTGATAAAAAATTTAAACATATGTAGATAAAATATTAATTATTGACCTCAACTTGAGAAAAAAATTAAATTTATATAAAATAAATATATGAAATATCAGAAATAGTCAATGATTGAATACTCTTCGTAAAGATATACTTATAATTTTTTTAATAGTTACATGTGTTGTTTAATATAGATTGTTATAATGTTGTTTTGTGTTATTTTATAAAATAATTTTACATACATAAAAAATTAATATATTATAATTATTTAAGTCTTTTAGAATATCTTTTTATATACATTAAAAAGTGTATAGAGTATACACAAGATGATATTTAGAATAAAATTTTATTAAATAATATTTTTATATGGAAACATTATTTATAATTAAAATTAATTAATTTTACTAATAAAAAATTAGCAAATAGTTTTAAAATTAAAAAATGCCGCAATAATTTATAAAAATATTTTTAAAATTAACATTATTAAGTATGACGTGGATGTCAAAAAAGTATGACGTGTGTGTATTTTTTTCAGAAATTTATTCAATTATAAATTTTATCTATTTTTTTTTCTTTTATTTGTTTGGAGGTGCAGGTTATACAGAGGGTGTAATTTTCATTTGCTTTTGGGTGTTTGTATGGGGTTTTTTGGCCATGTACTATGATGTTTTGACTCCTTTGAGATTTGGGTACTCTTTTTCCTTATTAGGATTTTTTCCCAATGAGTTTTTTCCTACTAAGGTTTTAATGAGACCCTCTCTCAAAGTCATTATGTGGTCATTGGGTGGGGGTTTTGTATGCGACACGGACATGTGATTCGTTGCTGACCTGTTTTTGGAGGCTTTTTAATAATATGTTATTCAGTTTTCAAAAAAAAAAACTTAAAGAAGTATAACAGAGAAAAATAATTAAGGATAAAATTAAAAATTAATTATTTTACTAAATAATATTTTAGAATATTAAAATTATAATTTATTGTAATTATAAAAGTTAAAGTTAATTAATTGTTGATAAAAAGTATAAGAAAACGTTGATATAATTTTACTGGTGATATTAAAACTTATTAATTGATTTAAAATATTTGAAATGCACTTTATAATTTATTTTATGTTTTAATAAATTCATTTTTAAATTTTTAAAATTATTATAATGCTAACTATTAAATTTGAATAGTATTAATTATTTAAAGAAAACTCTAATACTCATAATGAAATGTTTTAACACAATTATTTTTATTTTATTATAATTTATATGTAAAAAATGTTTATTTTTTTAAACTATAATAAATTTTATATTATGTTGATAAAATTGTAAAAACACCCGTGCAACGCACGGGTTTTATATCTAGTAGTGTGATAAAACCCCATACAAATTGACGAGGGATTAAATAGTAGGCTTCCAATGGCGTAGCGTTACACATAAGCGATGACATTAATTTGACTTTCTCATCAGGAGAAACCAGAGAAGATTCCTAGGATTAGAAACAAAATAATGTCAAACGCCAAACAAGGAGACCATGCAATACAGAGGAGTTTGAGCACACAAACTTACCATTTGACTAAAGGTTTCAACAACCTCTGAAAGTGTCAAAATCTCGGGGTAAAGTAGAGGTGTTCTAGCACGGGCTAATTTAGCCACCTTTCCGTAATCATTATTATTTTCCTATTATTTAGGAGGAGAAAGTAAACAACAAAAAAATTAATTTCACAAATTAAAATCAATAATAGAAATAAAATAAAATAATTAAAACTATAAGTACCTCGAGCAATTGCCGAATGTTAGAACATTCCATTGATTCACAAATGCAGCGAGAAAAATGATCAGCCGTCATTCCCAAATCCACGAAATCATTTTGATTGAATCGCTCATAATAAAAAATCCGATTCTTTAGGAAAATCAATACCCTAGACAGATCATTTGGGCTGGCAAACACTACAAATCTGATGAAATAGGCTAAAAAGTTCTTCAGGGTCTCCAAGGAAAGCCGATTCTCAAATATGACCTCAATTGCATAATAGAGAACCCTGAATCGAAGTTTTTTATTCTTCAACTTTAAGCACAATCGATCTGTTTCAGGATGGAAAACCCCTAGATCCGTGCTCAACCCAACCAACATTTCAAGTTCCAACTGCTCCGAACTTTTCGCTGGGTTGGAGGATGACAAACCCTCCTCCCTCGGCCTCTTTTCTGGTCGTGGTGGAACGGCCGACATGAGCTGTGTGTGGGTCGATGTTAACCCTCACAGAGAAAGTTAGAGAGAAGAGATAATTCTGGAATATTCTTTTTTTTTTTGTCAATGGGTCAAATTTTATAGAAAAGAGGCTTAAGCCCACCCTTTTCAGGGGAAATACAATGGCCCAAATCCATTAAAGAAGCCTTACCTGCCAAACAAGTCAAGGAAAGTGAATTTACTAGAATTAGGTCTCGTTTGGAAGCATAGCTTAATTAAGCGCTTATTCATAAGCTATTTTAAAATTTTTATTGAAATAAATCGAAAATAAACTATATATAAGCATAAGCTCTTTTTCATAAGCTATGGTAGGCCATAAGCTGCCTGCATAAGCTCTCACAAACACTTGCATAAGGGCCCGTTTGGAAGAGCTTATGCACAGATTATTTGAGCTTATGTTATAAAATAAGCTCTTGTTGGCGCGTTTGGAAGAGCTTGTCGAAATAGCTTATGAGCCCTCCATAAGCTCTTTTTAGCTTATTTTCACAAGCTGACTTTTGAGTTCTAGATTTGACTTTTGAGTGCCATGGGTGTGATGGTGTGCTTATGCCTTGGGTTCTAGATTAGGCTGTGATCCAATTATTGTGTTGTTAATTTAATTTGTATATATGTTGGCTCTGATTTGTGTCAAATGTTGTTGGCCCTGCAATGTCAAATGATATTTGAATCTTGTTTGTATTTTCCTGTGTTTGAGTAGCTCCAAAAATGGACTCAATCCAATGTCAAGAGAATGGAAAAAAAGATGGTAGTGTCATACGAATAAAGACTGATTGGAATGATACAAACTTGGACATATTTTTGAAGGCTTGTGTTGCGCAAGTACGCGCTGGGAATAGGCCACATAATCATTTTAATACATCGGGGTGCGAAAATGTGATAGCAGATTTTAACAGACAAACTGGGTTATCTTATGAGTACAAGCAATTGAAAAATAAATGAGATCTTTTGAGAGGAGAATGGAGAACTGGGACAAAACTTACTGAAAAAGAGACTGGTCTTGGATGGGATCACATAGGCAAACCGTTGTAGCAAGTGACGAGTGGTGGACAGCCAAGATTAAGGTGAGTTCATATATAATAATGTAATTGCTTATCAAATATATATATATATATATAAAATGTAATTATATCTTTATCTTATATCTTAAGTTTAACATATGTAATGAATTTTTTTATTCCAGGAATACCCTGACATGGTGAGTAGCTCCAGAATCTGGACACCATTGCAGTGGAACAGTAGTCATGGAAGATGATGATTGTTGTGTTGGAACTGTAGCAAGCATGGCCTGAGGTGTTGTTGGAGAAGGAACAAACACTGGTGTTGTAGTTGCATTCTGATTTGGTTGCATGGCCCTGGGAACAGAACCTGAAAACTGTTGTGGTCCAGTGGTGAATGGTGACCCCTAATGCCCTTGCAAAGAAGGCACACACCAAGGGATGAAAGCTCCTGGCAGTGAAGAACCAAAATTGGTGTAAGGGCAAAAACCCCTAAATTGAGCACCAGAAAACCCTAAATTGGGTGTAGAATATCCCAAATTGGTGTAAGGGCCAAAACCCCCAAATTGAGCACCAGGAAACCCTAAATTGGGTCCAGAAAATCCCAAATTGGAACCTGAAGCTAGAATTCAAAAATTGGATTGGTCAATTCCATAATTGCATTGACTAATTGCAGTGTTTGGCACGGAATTGGGTTTAGACCAACAAGAGGCAAAATCGTGCCCAAACTTTATTGCAGTAGGTGCATTGAAGATTGTTGCGTCCCCTGCCACGACCACGATCGCGACCATATCCACCTCCATAGTTTCCATTTTCGCGACCTCCATTGTCGCGATCTTGCTCATCAGTGCGCGCGTCAGGTTGCGACTCTGAAGGAGGTTGCCAAGCCGCTGGTGGTGGAGGATTGGCCGGTGGCGGTGGTTGAGGCCACTGTGGCTGACCTTGTGACGCTGGTGAAGGAGGAACCTAAGAAAGAAACGCATTAGCAGGAGAATCTGCTAATTGCTTCTTCTTCATGCGCTCGAAACGAGCCTCATGAGCGATTACCATGAAAAGGGTGTCTCGACTGTAGATTACAGTCACGGGAGCGCTATACTCATCAGGAAGTCCATCAAAGATGGCTTCAAGATGATCACGAAACTGTACTGGTTCTCCAATTTAAGTCAAAATATTCACAATAGTCTTAATACGCTTGAGATAATCAGAAGCAGATTTGGCACCTTTTGTGATAGTGTTCAACTCAGATCGCAATTGACCAATTGTGCCCGTGACTGAGCATTGAAGAAAGAATGGATCTCTTCCTAGATTTGCCAAGAGAGATCATTTGGGCTGGCAAACACCACAAATCTGATGAAATTGGCTAAAAAGTTCTTCGGGGTCTCCAAAGAAAGCCGATTCTCAAATATGACCTCAATTGCATAATAGAGAACCCTGAATCGAAGTTTTTTATTCTTCAACTTTAAGCACAATCGATCTGTTTCAGGATGGAAAACCCCTAGATCCATGCTCAACCCAACCACCATTTCAAGTTACAACTGCTCCGAACTTTTCGCTGGGCTGAAAGATGACAAACCCTCCTCCCTCAACCTCTTTTCTGGTCGTGGTGGAACGGCCGACATGAGCTGTGTGTGGGTCGATGTTAACCCTAACAGAGAAGGTTAGGAGAGAAGAAGAATTAGAGAGAAGATATAATTCTGGAAATATTCTTTTCTTTTTTTTTGTTCAATGTGTCAAATTTTATAGAAAAGAGGCCTAAGCCCACCCTTATCAGGGAAAATACAATGGCCCAAAGCCATTAAAGAAGCCTTACCGGCCAAACAAGTCAAGGAAAGGGAATTTACTAGAATTAGGTCTCGTTTGGAAGCACAGCTTAATTAAGCGCTTATTCATAAGTTATTTTAAATTTTTATTGAAATAAATCGAAAATAAACTATATATAAGCACAAGGTTTTTTTCATAAGCTATGGTAGGCCATAAGCTGCTTGCGGTTTGATTTTGCTGACTTTTTTTACTTGTGGTTTCATATGATCTTTTGCGTTGGTGTTTACATTACATGTGAATGTATGGATCTTACGTTGCAGAAAATTGAAAAGTTAGCTGCTTCTTTGCACTCCATTGATAACCAGCCAACGAACAAGCATATCATATTTGCTGAAGGCAGGTTGAGTGTCTGAGCTATCTTTCTATGACAAGCATGGGGGATTTTTGTGTTTCAACTTTCAATATTGTCTCTTTTTATTTTTTATTTTTATGCTAAGAAATAGAAAATAAATGATGCAACTAAAAAATAATCTATAAGGTAGGATGAGAACTCTCATAATGGTTTGTGCTCATTGGTAGCAATTATTTACAAAAGTGAACCAGAAGTGTAATAGGGGGAAAAGGCACAGTTAATAAACAACGAGGTCCGACCATTGTCATTATATGCTATAAACGTCATATGTGAGTTCATGCATATACTCGAAAACTCAAACATTTAATACATGGAAATAGATTTTAAGTTAAAAAATGCATACACTTAAGACCTAATTCAGAGTTCATACTTTAAATGGTGATCACATCTTCTAAAACCAAAAATTTATTTGCTGTAAAATGCCTCATTTTTTAGCTTCAACATGCCTTTGCTGTAGAGCGCTGCTATACTCTTGGATTTAAACAAATTTATCTTCTTTGAGGAAAGTGAAAGGAGGTTTAAAATTTTGTTGCTTGTTACTTATAATTGTGGCCTTACTTTTTGGAGTTTTCTGCCCTCTTATATGATGAAACAGGACACTAGTTCTGCCATGCATAATTGAAGTTGTTATTAGTCCCGTCATGCTTAAATAAGATTATTGGTTGGGTACTGAATAACGTGGTACTCTCTTGTGTTAGTTTTAAATATCTTGTCCATAACATAGTCAAATGGCAGCTGAAATGGCAAAAGCCTTTTCTTATTAGACTTAATATGTGTTAAACTCCAATGTCCATATGAGGTTTGTCTTGCTGGCATAGGTGAAACTTTGTTTTAATTTATGGTCTAATTTTAAGCATACTAATTTCCTTTAAGTGGCTAGGTTTGAACTTTGAAACAACGGCATACCATGGTCTTATAATGACAGCAATCATAAATCTGAAATGGAAGATAAGTACAAGCATATGATATTCCAATTTCCAAGTCAGCAAATTTGTGCTGATACCTCAAAATCTCTTTGCTTTAACCAACAAATACTTATTTTACTCCGTATTGTCATTAAAATTCTTGACTAATTCTATCTCTTTTTCCTCATATGTTCATGATTGATGAGGAGAAGCTCAGGCCTGTGTCATGCAAAAAGTGCATAACGGTCAAGGTTCGTCTTTCAAGTGATTAATAAAATGCCCCACCTAGGAGAGGGAAGTTTTAAGTATTTTCTTGCAAGTGATTGAATCTAATTCACTTGTTGTCTATTATGGCTTTTGCTGTCCCCATTACTCTTATATGCTTGCTTTTGGATTTCAAGTAAAAGGACAATACCCTGCAACTTGATTTGATTATGAAAGTTTGCTATAAGCTAGTTGTCTTTTTGGCTGGATTTACGAGCCATAACTATTTGCATGGAAGAAATGACTATTGATTTTAGACTCTAATAGCTGAATGACTAATGCCCCGAATTTTCATCTAATCTTGGAAATAAATCAATATCATATTGATTTGCTAGTTTTCCTCATATTTATGTGGAATTTTGGAGGAGTATATCTTGATGAGCTCTCACATAAATGCATGAACTGATATGTGATCAGATTTTAGGACATTTATCCAACTTTTCCTCTTTCTAATATGCTGATTATATACCTCAATTGTGACAACATGATTGTTCATAAACATGAAATGTCCTTACAGGGCTGCTAGACTTTTTTCTTTTAAGAAAGAAATTTTCTTTAGCCTCTATCTGATATTTACTATGGATGTTACACTGCCTATTTAACTCATTTAATTCTCTGCACCATATATTTCTCAGTTATCAGCCTTGGCCTTCACATACCATGCTATTGCATTTATGTGCTTGAATGAGTGTTGTTCTGAAGGAGTAGGCTTTCTTTAAGTATTTGGTTTCTCCTTACTCTTCTTAAGGTAAATTTTCAGGGAGTAATGCATAGTAAAGAATGGGATAATGATAATAAAGACAAAGGCACACAGGTTGTCCTTAAGTGGAACTATGAATGAAAAGTCAAAAGAAAGTCAATGTCAAAAAGTAGATCACATAAAAACTGAAACTGAGGCTACAAGCCAAGTTAGCTTGATTTTTAGGTTCATTGCCATATCTGTTTTGTCATAAGTGGTTTGCATTGGCCTTAATTCGAATACCTTCATTACCTTGTTTTGGAGTGGTAAAGTCTAGAGCATAAACGTTATAAATCTGTCATGTGGATGATATCACTTGACATTTTCCATGTCACTTATTTTATTTGCCCTTCAAATTGGATTGTTCAAAGAATATATCTTCTCCTTTTCAAAAAAAATATATATATCTTCTCATGAAAGTGTGACCTATAAAATGTTCAGCAAATACACATGAATTCTCTGATGTGAGTTTATAATCATGAATATGTGCTTAGTGAGAAATGGTAGATGTGGCCACAAATCTGGTTTACTAATTTCAATATATGATCCTTGTGATTATTGGCTTCCTTAAATTAAACATGTTCTTTTTCATGTTATCTTATTTGTATGACCTATTGTGCTTATTACATTAGCAAAGTGGATGAACTGGTGGGCTGGTGTCTTTGTGCAGCTACCTCTTGTGTTTACTTACAATAGTAGCTCGTTCTCACAAACCACTGTTTTGGGAAAAGTCTTTATGTTAAAATAAAATGGTGCTGTTTTTGAAAGTCAGAAAAAGAGTAGAATACCTCAGTGCTCTCTCAACAGTTTGCCTAAATGCACTGGAATAAAAAAAAGCACCTCCACCAGAATCTCTTTGCAAAACGTGAAGAGATAAAAAAGTGGGATTTTCCCACCCTCAATCTCTCTCTCACCTCAATCTCTCTCCCACCAAATAAGGTAACTTCCCTCACCCTTCCTCTATCTCTCTTCCTCTCATCTCCCTCTACCCTAACTCTCTCCTACCAAACAAGGATAACTTTTGATACTTTGATGACAACACTACTTTCAATAAAAAAGAAAAAAACAGACAAGATTAGAGAGCCTAAGACAAGAAAAAGGTCAAAAAACCGTAAGGCAGAGAGTAGAGAGTTCCATTCACTACTTATGATATATACATATTTCTCCACTCCTTTTCCACATTCATTTCTATCTATTTCTCTTTTCTCTATCAATCAAATCACATATCACATCTTTACTTTCTTTCTTCTTTCTTCTTTCTTCCTATCTCTCTCTTCTTCCACGTCTTCACATTCGTTCATTCACTCGCCTACGAAACAAACAAAAAACAGGGTACACGGTGGGAAATCAAATCAAATGATGATGCCTTGAAATTTGCGAGATTCCGATAACCCAACCTCTCAAACACCCAACTTCTTCACTTTCACACTCTCTCTGTCTGTCTGTGTCTTATGCCATGGACATTGTTTCTCTCTCGTCACCCTCTCCAATCCCTCGTCTCTATCTCTGTCAGTCCCCTCTCTCTCTCTCTCTCTAACCTCCTCCCTCTGTTTCACTTTTCTCACTCAATCGCTTCTTTTCATTTCCTACAGGTCACCAAGAAGCTAGATTCTTGTCTGGATCATCTTCCACTCTCGTACGTAACCATCTTCTTGATCCCCAATTCACTTATTTTCTGTGATTGGTTTTGTTTGATTGGAATTTTCAAACTCTCTCTTTATATTGCAGTTGTGTTCACCTAGAGCAATAACCACTTATAAATATCCAATTTTGAGGACACCCCATATTTGTAAGTTCTTGGATTACAAAGGATTCTACTTCAAAATTTCAACTTTTCAAACTTTGAGGACACCCCATGTTTGCTTATTTTATTCATCATTTTCAGTGTTTTAAGGTTGGTAATTTTGTTTATCTTGCTTTTCTTGTCCAGCTTCTCAAAGTAGTTTGCTAGGTATACCCCAGAAGCAAAGAAATGCACCATGGGTGCCTCTTTGTTCCAAAATGGAGTTTTGTGGGCCTAATTACAGTTTTGTTCAGAATAAATTCCTCAGGGATGTAGTTGTAAGGTCTGAGCTTACTGCAGCTGGGTCTGCTGGAGATGACTTTTCAATACCTGGTTTGTGTTAAAAATCATGTTTGGTTGGTGTTTTGAGTAGTCTTGTTTAAAATGGGATGCTGATTTGTTATGTGTTTGATCTTCATTGATTGTAGAGCTGAAAATTGAGTCGAAAGTCAGGGGAGCTGGTTTTTATGCTGTCACTTCATTTGCTGCCATATTTCTTTTTGTGTTGATGGTTGTTGGACATCCGTATGTGCTCCTGGTCGATCCCTACCGGAGAAAGTTCCAACATTTTATTGCCAAGGTGTGGGCGAAGCTGACCGTGGCCCCGTTTTTCAAAATTGATTTTGTGGGATTGGAGAATCTGCCTCCTCCGGATACTCCTGCTGTGTATGTTTCGAATCATCAGAGTTTTCTAGACATATATACTCTTCTTACATTAGGAAGAAGCTTTAAATTCATAAGCAAGACTGCAATATTCCTCTACCCAATAATTGGATGGGCGATGTTTATTTTGGGGGTCATTCCTTTAAAGCGCATGGATAGCCGAAGCCAGATGGTATTCTTTCACCATTGTTGTTGCTGTTAATATTAACCAGCATTTCTTCATTAGGTGTCAGTGTTTTATGTGAAGTTATTTCCCCTTTTTGGGATTTTAAAATGCCAGTCACTCTCAACTCATGGTTGTGTTGGCTTCTTCACGTTTAGGAATGTCTCAAACGGTGCATGGATCTGATCAAGAAAGGAGCCTCAGTTTTTTTCTTTCCGGAGGGAACACGCAGTAAAGATGGAAAACTAGGCACTTTCAAGGTGAGTATATGTATGTTTACAATCCTTTTTGTCTTTGTAGATAATCATGATTTAAGAGGCAAACAATTATAGATTGTGATGAGCTATGTGTTATTGAGGGGGAAAAGATAGAAAGAACACATAACCTTGGGCACAAGTAGGGTCACTCAAATAAATTAGGTGTCAAAATTACAGCCAAAGGATGGAAGTAGTGAAAGTGTGATGTATTATATTTCACTGATAACAAGATATGGTACAATTGTTCATACTAATAATCTAGCCATGTAGGTCAAGTACTAGCATGGTACAATTCTTACAAGCCTAACCAAATAATGCTACTAACATAACATGAATTCTAAAATGATTAGAATACTAATACTCCCATGCTACCCTTTAAGATCAAATTTATCACTTAAAGAAAATGACTTGAAGCTCTTTAATTGGCTCCATAGTCCAAATAAATTTTTCTGGAGAGACAGCACAATAAAATGCAGTATCCAACTCCAGATGACTGTGGGTGAGATAACAAAATGAGAATGATGACATACATGCTGTTTGAAGTGTTGCATGATTGAGGAGGTGAAGGCAACATCTCATGTAGCTAAGTTTTTATTGGCAAGAATTTGGGTCCTAATTGATTATTCCCCCTAAGTCCAGTGGAGTGTGAGTTCATTTACTGACTATGAAGGAGGCGAAGAATCAGAGTCAGAAGCCACTGTGGTCAGGGAAGATAAAATCTGTCAGAAAAGTGTCCAATTCCATAAGGTGCAGCCATTGCTGTGGGTCGGAGAAGTAGTAAAATAATGATAACATTTAGGACAGTAGAATGGGAGTAATACCTATCATTGGTGAAAGAAGAAGACTTACCTTGAATAATACAGAAAATAGTCTTTGAGTTTCCTTCGAACGATGGGTTGATGGTCGTTAAAAAGATAAAAGAAGACAACTAAGAACTAAGAAGGTTGGTTATGAAAATTAGGATGGAACATATGGGAACTTGATGGAATGATGTGGACTGTATTTTAGAACGAAGCCGCTTATGGAGTAAAGTTTTTGGAGTGATATTGACTCATAGGAATTCAACATGTGGCATTATTGACAAGGCATAAAATGTGTTTCATAATATAGATATAGATATTGGTAATGTATTCATGAACTAAAGTAAGAAAACTAGAACAAGAAAAACCTAATAACATTTCAAACATAACAGGACTCATGAAACGATAAGAATAATATTCTAAAATGAAGCATTGGCTGAACTCTGTTTATATTTCATTTCCCTTGGGGTTCAGGTCTCTTTTTCCTTTCTGTCTTTGCTTGGGAATGACACGCATGCTTAGGACTGGGATACTTAGTTCAACTAGATGGGAGCATGACCAACGTGATACTTGACGAAGTGTTACATACAGACCTTTTGCTATTCCTTTCTCTATTGGACCCAGCACACGGATGATGGATGATTGGAAGGGGATCAGGACAGTTAATTTTCTGGCAAGTTTCAACATGGTTGGCACACCTCAGCTGTGAATAAAAATAGAAACAGGCCCCAAGCTTATATGAATTATGATGATTAAAATGTTATGTTGAATTTTTTTTTCCTGATAAAAATAACTCAATTTGTTCTCCTGTTTATTTTTTAACAATATCTGTGCTGTCTGAGATTTCATGTCATTTAACTAACTGTAACTTTTATATTATCTTTCCTTTGGGATGTGCAGAAAGGTGCTTTCAGCATTGCTGCAAAGACAAATGCACCAGTGGTTCCGATTACCCTTATTGGAACTGGCCAAATCATGCCTCCAGGGTGGGAGGGTATAGTGAACCCAGGTTCCGTGAAAGTTGTTATACATAAACCAATAGATGGAAACAATGCTGAAATGTTATGCAAAGAAGCTAGGAAGGCGATTGCTAGTGTCCTGACTGAAACCTGAGGAAATGTACGACAAAAGAGTTCTTTTTTCATCTCTATTGCATGAGAGTCAAACCAAACACCCTGTTCCTTGAAATGATTTGGGAAGGTAAATAATCAAAAGCTGGTCTCATTCATTGATGAGAGACCATTGGTACCTTGTAGCAAGTAAATTTCAACATTGTTAGTTCAACTGGGGCCAAATATGATATTATTTAGGTTTAGATGCACAATTCATCACTGTTATAATTATAAAGATCCAAATTTTGCAAGTTAGTCTTGTGTGTCCTTTTTAGGAGGGGGTTTGGTTGAAAACTTGAAATGAATGAAGTATGTTTATACTAAAATTTTTGTCACTTCATGTGGTGCAGTAATGCTTTGCTTAGGTGGAATGGAACTATAATTCATGTTGGGGCACCAGGTGTACTAGCTTTGAGTTTGCACCTGTTCAGCCATTGAGGTTCTTTCTTGAAGCTTCATCAGTCCTATTGTTCTTCCACGTTTTTCTTCTGGTAGGGAGGGAGGGGGTGCAGTGAGGTTTTTCTGTGCATCTGCTGTGTCAGATGGTTGGGTAACTGTATCTAACTACCTATATACCTACTGAAAATTTTGCGATTTTAGGAAAATGAGTATAGGAATATGAAGCATTTACAGTCCACACACGGTTTTGCAATAAACTTTCTATACATTCACACACCACTTTCTCTTCTATTCAATTTTTAATCACTTTCTCTTCGTATAGTTCTTATTTTCCTGTCACATCATTTATCTTATCTCTCATTTCACTCTCTTATATTCATATCTCTTTGTGGTTGTGAGTGAGTTTGGTGTGTTAATAAAAGAAACTTCCTTTTGCTACAGCCAATTTCTGTATACAGTTTGGCAAACAGCTTAGTAGATTTCTAATATCATGATAAAATAGCCAGTTGTTTTTTCATTCCACAAGTGAATGTTTTACATTATAAGTTTGTTTTAACAGTTTTGTTAGATAAAAATTTAGCAGTGCAAATAATTATTTAGACAAGTTATTTAATTAGAAGTTGATCTGTATATTTATAACTATTTTTTGATGCATGCATGTATATAATGTTATAATTAATATTAGTAATTAATAAGAATTGCTCAGACTACTTTACAATGCAAATTTTTAACTTTTCCTTATAATTGTGGATTGATTGAAAAAGCCACAAAGGTAATTGACATTGGTTGATAGGAATTATGCTGCTTCCCCTTATTTTTGGTCTCTTGCCCAACCATATAACCAGTGCATCTGACTCATTCAATAATTGTAAGTAAATTGAGCAGGATGCTCTTGCTATATAAGGAATTATCAATATACACTTTATTTTAAGGTGATATTTGGTGCATGTAATCTGGTTCAAATTTCAGGATTGAAGTTGAAATTTAACCTTTTGATTGTCATTACCTTTGCTTGGTGAAATTCGTGCCTAATTCAATATAATTGAGAAACAAATTTTTTTATTATATTAATTCTTAACTCAAATTCACACAATTACGATTTTAAGTGCTAAAAAAGAAATTAATATTTAGATTTTTTAAGTATTTGAATGTTATCATAACTTAAGATAAAATCAAATTTTCATGTTATCTGATTGCTACACTTTATTTTTGGTCTCTACTAAGCTATATGCGCCTCACTTTCAATTTGGAGAGATCTACTTAAATTTTAATCAATTAAAGAGTGAGTATTAGAAATAATTGAATTATATTCTCATTTTTAAGAAAGTATTCAAAGGTGGCATGTTAATTATCAACACGAATGTAAAGGTTTTTTTGTTTTTCTCAGTCAAAGATATTTGAAATACGGACTAAGCCCTACTAGGAAAGGGACACAGCCCAAGACACCAACATGGGCAGCCCCTATTTCAAATAATAAAAAACAAATGGTAGCAGGCTCGAAGCGACGGCAATGACGTTTGACAATGATGCAGCCTATGTTTAAATTTTTAATTCTCTATTAACAATACTTTTTTTTAACAAAAACTTATGTATAAAATTAAAATATAAACGCTGTAAGTCTGAAAGTAAGTGTAAATCACACTCAAACTCCTGTAATATATAACTCTTGCGAATAGAAAAAACTCCTTGACCAGCCCCTACCGCTTAATGCGCTGACCGTGGGGTGATAGATTGGTCTCACGGCTGTAGGGATACTTTGGTGAAGAAAAAAAAACTCATGTAATATATATATATATGTATATATATATATATATATTTTTTATGGAATGTAATATATATATTTTTAATTTAAAACGAAAATAGTAAATAAATAAATAGCATCCATCGTGTAGTGAACTCACGGTAGAGTAGAATAGAAGTTAGCAATCGTGTAGGCCACACTTTTTTGGAGTCCTAGTTGAATTGACTTACTACCATTTTTCACCTCTTAAAGTTTTCTCTCCATTTTCTGTCTTCCGGAGATTCCGCTGCAATTTTCCCCTCCTCATTCCAACAAAGTCAAAGATCCATTTCTCTCTGTTTTCCACTTTTCCTTTCCCACAACCACTGCACTAGTATTAGATATTCACTCCCCTTTCTCTCTGCAATGCTCCTCCTTCCCATTTTCCATTGAGGTAACTCAATTAGATCTCTGTTTTCAGGTTTCACCATTTCCAATTGCACCAATGAATGTTAACATGATCGGTGGTTTTGTTGCAGGTTGTGGCGGTGCATTGCGAGATGTTTGACTGTGGTGGTGGTTACAAGTCACAGTCTGTGAATGGCCATCGGGAAAAATTTGTGAGGTATCCAAATCCAATATAACTTCAACTTCATTCATTGCAATATGAAGGACAAGAGACTTAGTAGTGTTTATACGTAATGCTCTTTTACCCACTTTTTCTTTCTTACTTGCTCTTTATATTAATTCACCATAAGTATTGCTTTTCACTCTCTCATGTGAAATTTACCCCCTTTCTAAGCTCAGTTTAGTTTTGAAGAAATTTAGAAATAATGATCATATTTTTCTTTATGTTCTACATGGAATTTAGATCACATTTAATATGGTTATTATCAATGATTGTCGAGTTTAATAGATATGCACCGTCAATGTAAAGACAACCAATCACAGTATGGCACCATAAGAGAATCTGTTACATTTGCTTTAAATTTTAATTAAAACAAAAAAAAAATTTTCTGACGTGGCGGAATTCAATTGGATGTATGTGTGTTTACACTGGCGATGCATACTCCTTTAATCCATGATTTTTTACTTTATGGTTTTTTTCCCGGAATCAATTTTATGTTGATGCCTTTCCTAAGTTACCCATTCAACTTCAGAATAAATTTGCATCATTATGTGAACTTGTGGGTGACATTAGAAAATTACATAAACTGATGTTTAATTTGATATTTAACTTGATTATTACTACAATCTGAGGCCTTGATATTTAATTTGAAATATTTGAATGTTATTCTCTGTATGTTTTCTGCAATGTGACTTTAAATCAGTTAGACCTAGGTCTGATTTAGAGCTAAATCTATGGTAATAATAGAGGAATCAGCTGTAAATACATAAATATTGACTTTATGTTTATGAGTTATTACTCTCTTCTTCAAGCTGATGGATGGATATCTATCATTCTAGTAAGATCTTGAAACATCTCCACAGGAATTCCCTTGATCAACACTTCAACCAGCTTAGTTCCTGAAGGAATAAATAGTGTAGCAATCAGCCCACTAGCCAATTCCTCTATGATGAAATGACTATGAATCTCAATGTGTTTTGTTGTGTTATGGTGAATGGGCTAATAACCTATGCTAATGACAATTTTGCTATCATATTACAGCTTTATAGGACCACCAAGTTTTGTTCTACTATTGTCGAATATGAATTTCCGCCTTAACAATTTAGACACCCCTTGTTGCATAGCTCAAAATTTATCCTCCATAATTGACTGAGTAAATGTATTTTGTTTCACACTCCATGTTACTGAACTTTCACAAAAAAGATACCATAACCTGAGGTTGATCTCCTATCGAGCATACTTTGGTTTTTTTTCTTGTTCCTCGATATGAATAGGCATTAACTTTGCTCCAGTGTAAGAGGAACTATGGAACATGACATCTTTTTGTGGATTCTTTTCATTTATTTCTCTAGGTTTGGTGACTTGGATTCTAGCCTATCTTCATCTTCTGATGCTGGAGTTAAAACATGTGGATTTAGTATTGATAAATTAAGCCATGGTGGCCGTGGAAGTAGTACACCCTCTAGGTCTTTTAAAAGAGGAATGAAAAAGGGATCTGAAGGACTGAAGTCAATTGGCCGATCACTTGGATTTGGGGTATCTAAGGCTGTATTCCCGGAAGATCTTAAAGTATCAGAGAAGAAGATATTTGATCCTCAAGACAAGTTTTTGCTCTTGTGGAACAAGCTTTTTGTTATCTCATGCATTTTGTCTGTGTCTGTGGATCCACTGTTTTTTTATCTCCCTGTCATTAATGATTCATTACTCTGTCTTGGTATAGACCGGAAGTTAGCAATTATAGTTACCACCTTGAGGACAGTTATCGATGCTTTCTATCTTATACACATGGCTCTCCAATTTCGTACTGCTTATATTGCTCCATCATCTCGTGTTTTTGGACGGGGTGAGCTTGTGATAGATCCTGCACAGATAGCTAAACGGTACTTACAGCGATATTTCATCATTGATTTCTTATCAGTGTTGCCATTACCACAGGTCAATATTTCTTCATTGATTTCATATCATTCATTTGAAAAAATTGACAATATGTATTTTAAGTCTTTTATCACGTAAATTGTCATCATTGCAACAGCAACTTTATGGAGTATGGAAATATTTAAGCCTTCTTTTCCTTCTATTTTCTTGCATTCAGATTGTGGTTTGGAGATTTCTTCAGAGGTCAAAAGGTTCAGATGTACTTGCAACCAAGCAGGCCTTGCTTTTCCTTATCTTGCTTCAGTACATTCCTAGATTTCTCCGGATGGTACCATTAAGTTCGGAACTTAAGAGAACAGCTGGTGTCTTTGCTGAAACTGCTTGGGCAGGTGCTGCAAATTATTTGCTATTGTTCATGCTTGCCAGTCATGTAAGTTCTGCTTTGTTTCTTAGTTTTATTTTTTGTTCAACTTTTGAGTTATTGTACCTGCAGTTCACTAGTATTTTTGCTACCTAGCTTTATGGCGACCAACTCTTGCAGGAATTTATTTAACGTCATTTTCCATCAATTATTCTTTGCAGATAGTTGGATCTTTTTGGTACTTGTTAGCTGTTGAACGCAACGACTTTTGCTGGCAGAAGGCTTGTAGTGATGATGGATACAACAAGAAATTCTTGTACTGTGGCAACCAATACATGGAAGGTTATAGTGCCTGGCAGAATAGAAGTAAAGCTATTCTTACATCACAGTGCTCTGCAGATGATGATAATCCACCTTTTGACTATGGAATTTTCCAACAAGCCTTGTCATCCGGTATTGTTTCATCTAAGAAGTTCTTTTCCAAGTACTGTTACTGTTTATGGTGGGGGCTCCAGAATTTGAGGTATTGAATTTTATTTTCTATGGTGATTCTCATCACGTGTCATGTAAAAAACAAAACAAAACAAAACATCAAGACATATATATGTTCTGTCCGAACTGAGTACATTCCAAGTCCTTGAATTTTATCATTTTATTTTCATCGAATATTTGGTTATAGGTTCAATGTGAAAACATTCTGACTACATTTCTGGGTATATACTTGTTTGAATTGTTTACTTTTTCAGACGCTAATTTTAGACATTAGATGTTCACTGAAATTGTGTTTTTTACTCCCAACGATTAGTGTTGGCTGTAAAGTGATATTTGTTCCTGTATGTGATGTTCTTTCCATTTCATGGCTCACTAAGATTATTCAGATGCCCATACTCATAGTTTATTCATTTATTCCACTGCAGTACTCTTGGCCAAGGGCTTCAAACTAGCACTTATACTGGGGAGATTATCTTTTCAATAGCATTAGCCATAGCTGGCCTTATCCTCTTTGCACTTCTGATTGGTAACATGCAGGTATACTTACCAATTACTAACATGTCGAGAATAAGCATATGGATGGACGATGGTTTTGGATCTTTAGGAGAATGTCTAGTCTGTTCTATGGATTTGCTTCAGTTTCTCTTAATTCATTCCTTAGTTTTTGGCTCATGTAAATAAGCCAATATCTGTGCCACCCAGATTCCGTGGAGAGATCAGTGGAAGTTATTTGTTTGTTTCTAGATGTTTCTCCTTATCAAAGACTCTCTTTGTAAATAGCTTTCAAGGTTTATGTTCACCAAAGCATGAAAAGCTAACTATTTGTTACCGTTCCTGTGGTTTCTTTCTTTTCATGTTTGCAGACTTATCTCCAGTCTCTTACCATTAGGCTTGAGGAAATGAGAATCAAAAGACGTGATTCAGAACAGTGGATGCATCATCGCTTGCTCCCACAAGAGCTCAGAGAGCGTGTGAGACGATATGATCAATATAAGTGGTTAGCAACACGAGGTGTAGATGAAGAAATTTTAGTTCAGAGTCTCCCAAAGGATCTTCAAAGAGACATTAAGCGTCACCTCTGCCTAGCTTTAGTTAGAAGGGTATGCTATCAACAACTTGAAAATTTGCAAAACACCATGAAGGGCCCTCTGTCAAATTTTCAGTTAAAAAAGTCCCAAAATTACTGGAATTAAGCAATTAATGACAGGCCTAGAGTAGAGCACCTATATTACTGGAAGTAAATATGAGATCTTTTAGGCTTATATTTTTCAGAATTGTTCTCACTCTTAAATTTATCTCACCAAATTGGTTCCTGAGCATCTGAATTTGTTAACATATTAATTTCCTTTCTCTGATTTGTAGGTTCCACTATTTGAGAACATGGATGAGAGATTGCTTGATGCCATATGTGAGAGACTGAAGCCAAGTTTATTTACGGAGAGTACTTATATTGTCCGGGAAGGAGATCCAGTTGATGAAATGCTTTTCATCATACGAGGCCGCCTTGAGAGTGTCACCACAGATGGTGGGAGAAGTGGATTTTTTAATCGCAGTTTTTTAAAAGAGACTGACTTTTGTGGTGAGGAGCTTTTAACCTGGGCACTGGATCCCAAAACTGGCTCTAACCTCCCGTCATCTACTCGAACAGTTAAGGCTTTAACAGAAGTTGAGGCTTTTGCTTTAACTGCTGAAGAGCTAAAATTTGTTGCCAGTCAGTTTAGGCGCCTTCACAGCAGACAGGTTCAGCACACCTTCCGCTTTTACTCCCAACAATGGAGGACCTGGGCTGCATGCTTCATTCAAGCAGCATGGCGTCGCTATTCCAAAAGGAAAATTATGGAGCTTCGTCGAAAGGAAGAATCAGAGGAGTCAGAAGGAACCCGCAGCAATGCTGGTGGCAGTTCATACAGCCTTGGTGCCACCATCTTGGCCTCAAGATTTGCCGTGAATGCTCTTCGTGGGGTGCATCACAATCGGAATGCTAAGACTGCTAGGGAGTTGGTCAAACTACAGAAACCTCCAGAGCCTGACTTTACTGCTGATGATATGTAACCACTCTCTTAAAATGCATGTTTTCATTGATAAACCTTACTACTAAGTAAATTTTTCTGTTCAAAGGTAAAGGAATTATACAAATCATTCGAGTTACATTTGTGAGGATTGCCAGAGTTGTACTGAGCGTGTAGTTCCTCATAAATTATACATTAAAGCAACAAGCGGTCATGTTAGGCCTGCCTCAGAGAATGCAATAAAACTGCTCACAATTTTACAACCTTTTGAGGTTATTGGTTGAGAGATATAATGGAAGTTAGATTAACATGCTTATGGGATTTAATGATTGGAACCGCTTTTCGCATAGTTGAAAATACTTGGACAATCATAATGCATGCTACCAAATATCCAAACATGATTTCACTTCCTTATTAATTGTGATACATTTACACTCACTTCACGTCATCGGTCATGTCTCATATTTATCTTTCTTATTTTCTATTTTCTTCTCACTTCAAGTGTAATGTAGGTGAAAATGAAGCGTAAATATAACATTAGTGTTGAACTAGGCTGCGTACATGTACAGAAAACCACGCAACGTTTCAATGAAAAGAAAGGGTGTGCCGGAAAATTCAAAGTTAAAATGCTTCCTTGTGGCTAGATTTACACAACACATTTCCCCTTCACTGATAAAAGGAACTTATTTTTTATTTCCCAACATCTATATCAAGGTATACATTTACCACCAACGGTAATTCCTTTTCTTTCCTAGATGGACATTGAGGACAAGAAGAGATTCTCATGAATGTCTCATTAAAAACAAAAACAATGAAAATATTCAATTAAAAAGAGGGGGTTGGGGGAAGAAGAATGCTAAGATACAAAATATGATACTCGTAAAATATATGTGAACAAAATCAGAACTGCAAAACAACCTATACTGAGGAGACTAAGAATTTCTGATGTTTATGCGGGATCAAAAGGTCTAGCTGAAGAATGCCTGCAATCCCCGTTCCAAGAAAAATGTAAAAGCTTCCTGAAATGAGTTACCGATCCAGCTATTTCCTTCACCATCCATGAATCAGTCAACTTTTACAGAAGAATAGATCAGCCTTGTGAACAAGAAGCATGCATAGAAACCAATTGTACCAGTCACCACAAAGAAACCATATGAAAGAAGCAGCATGTACCCAAAGTACAAGACTCCAGATACTGGTTTTGTGATCTCAAGCTTTGTGAAGAAGTAAAATGCAGCATACAGGAAAAGATAGAGTGCAGAGGAACCTGAAGTCAGGTAAGACCTCCACCACCAATTATAGTCCTCACTACATAGCTGGAAGTAGCAGAGAACTATTGTGATCTCAGCACATGTAACAATGAGGATGATGAACACAATGAACAGGAACCCAAATATGTAATAAAACTGATGTAACCAGATAGACGTGAGGATGAAGAAAAGCTCGATGAAGACGGCGCCGAAGGGAAGTATGCCTCCAATTAGAATGGAGAATACTGAGTTCATGTACCAAGGCTGCTCTGGTATCTGCCTGGGGATCTTGCTTGTCTTCACAGGATCCTCGATCACTTTTTTCTTAAAACCAATGTGACCACCAACAAACACAAGTGGAACTGAGATGCCAAACCATAAGAAAACAAGAGCAAACATTGTACCAAAGGGCACAGCCCCAGAAGATCTCTGACCCCAGATAAGAGCATTTAGCACAAAGAATATCCCAAAGGCAATAGCAGGAAACATGACTGCTGTCTTGAGAGTGATTTTCTTCCATTCTGTTCCTTTGAACATCTTATAGAGACGTGCCGAAGAATACCCACCAGAGAGCCCCATAAGGGCCCAGAGCAAGAGCATGGCGGTCATCAACCCTCCTCTATTGGAAGGAGACAGAAATCCAAATGCAGCAAACAACATGGTTACAAGAATCATCCCAAAAAACTGAACACCTGTTCCAACATATACACACAGTAAATCTGAGTTTGGAGGAGGCCTGAAAACATCTCCATGTACAAGTTTCCACCCTGTCTCTTCCTGAGCTTCTTCCTGAGTTTCTAATTGATTATACTTTGAGATGTCACGGTAAAGTGTCCTCAACATTATCATAGCCACCATGCCGGATAGGAAAAGCACAATCATTAAAGAGTTAATAATGGAAAACCAGTGAATTTGGTCATCTGCCATTAGAAGATAGGAATCCCAGCGAGATGCCCACTTCACATCACTCTCCTACAAAGATGTTACACAAGAAGGGGGGGAAGAAAATCAACATTAAAATCCAATTCTTTGTTCCAGCCTAATTAAAATCTAATGAATTTTGGAATTAACCTGGAATTCAACATCATAGGTAAAAAGAATTTCCTTCTTGTCTTCAACTTCTTGAGGAGGTTCAGAGCCTGAAACTATCTTCCTTGCATGGGGATCACATGTAGATAAGCGGGTGTTCTCATCAAATTCACCTTCATATTCATGCTTTACACTGCATTCATAGGAACAATTTTAATTTCTTAGTACTAATGTACTATTAGCCATAAATTTAAGAAATTATCACAAACATAATATACAACAAAGAAGGAAAGAAATAGCTCAACCTGAAAGGTTTAACCTCAAAGCCTACGATCCTTGATGTCTCTGTCACTGGATCTCTGTGATACTTCACCACAAATGTTAAATGGTTGTGGATAAAATGCTTTTCATCCTTGTTCTGTCAACATTTGTGTAGAAGAGGTAAATATGAATTCAAATTCAAATCAATGACCAAAAAAGAAATGTTCATTATGTTGAGGCACTTACTCCAGCATACTGTCCTTTAAGACCAATTAGGAAGCCATGCAGATACACTAAGGAAGATTCTTGATCAGGTCGCCTTAGGGGAACAACCAAAGGAAGATTGTCTAAAATCCTGCAGCAATTAAAGGATTGAACATATAAATTTGTCACAAAGACATAAGTGGTGAAAAACTAAGTAAAATTTAAGGTCATTAATTAGTGGTGACTTACATGTTCACCCGATATTCATCATCTATCTTTTCCTTGAACTCTTTGGCTGTTGTTGCATTAAGAGTTAGACGACAAACAACATTGCACATCTGTGGCTCCCTCATTTTGAACTGGAAGAATAAAATTGTTTCAATATTTTTGAAACTGAAACATACTAAATGAAAGGAAGAAGAATGGGAAATGTGTACAAAATTTAACCAACCGTGTAAGGAGAGTTTTCAATGCGGTCGCCCCGAAGAACTTCGCCAAGATTCTCAGCACTGTCAACAATCTGATCTGGACGACAATAAGGCAGTGAATAGTAGGAGTAAGGAAGCTGTGTTTTTGTAGAAGATAATTTGTTCACTTTCACCCTGAGCAGATCCCCCTGTCACCAATGAACAAAGATCATAACATGTAGTATTTTTTCCTCTTCTAATACATACATCCTGCATGTTGGATAATCATCTCGAGTCAGCAACATCCACATAGTGAGGCTAGCCCTCCTAACGAATTCACAGAATGTAGTATGATCGGAAACGCCTATTCTGATGAACTAAGCATTTATTCAAACAGTTTATAAGCTCTGAATGTCAATTGTGTAAACCTAAGCTCAGAAAATGAAACATGCAAGAAGTTATGCAAATTTAAGCTCTATAATCCTTCAATAACAAAGGATTTCATACCCAGAACACCAAAATGTTGGGATCTCACAAATCCCACGTACAATGTGCCAAAATCATCATCACCCAAATTTCAAAATCCAAAAAAAAGATCTCAATTCTCAAACCAACAAAAAAATTGACATACCAGAAAATCATGAGGATTCAATACTTATGTGACCACGAAATTCAATGAAAAGGGTCATGAACATGCAAATTCAACAATGACACAAATGCATTTCTTGAAAAAACAGAGAAAAAGAAAAAGGAATGGACCTTGTGGAAATCCTCGGGTGCAACACCAGGAAGGTAAAAGCAAGTTCCAATGTGGACATGGAGAAGGAGCACGAACCACGCACAGATCCATAGCCAGAGTTGACGACCTGCGAGAAGCTCTGTCGCCATGGTTTCAGATCAGAGAACACTTCTCTTTCTCTCTTTCTTTGTAGTTGGTTAGTTAGTTAGTTAGTTATTGTGTCAAGTTTTCTTGCATTGTTCGTTACACAAAGGGTGTTATAGTCGTTGGACCAAAGCAAACACCAAGAGTGACCATTATTATTCTATCATAATGTCAAAAATATTAATTATATACAAGATTAGTCCACCAAGAAAAAATATAAGATTATATTATATGTGAAACCAAACTAATTTCATATATAGCAATTACATATCAATGATAAGAGACCAAACTAAAATTACATTATTAGAAGTCCTAGTGGCTTTCACAAATGGTTCTTGTAAACAAGTGAAAGACAAGAGGAAAATAAAAATTGCATAATTGTAAGGCACACAAGTTTTCACGTGCGGTTTTTGGCAACAAGGCAAAGGTGATTCTTTTTATGTCGGGCGAGTCCTTGTAGCCCTTCCTCATCAATATCTTCGCGTGTCATCCCAAGAGGTGCTTCCCAATCAAATGAATTTAGTAGGTTTGCAGTTATGAGTTCCAATGTGGCGATTCCTTGGGGCATGCCAGGGCAAACTCTACGCCCGGCACCGAACGGAATTAGCTCGAAATCTCGTCCCTTAAACTCTATGTCCTTGTTTAAGAATCGGTCGGGATTAAACTCATGTGGGTCTTTCCAAGCCTCAGGGTCCCTATGGATGGCCCAAACGTTCACATAAACTATTGTCTTGGCCGGTATTTCATACCCATCTACGATGATGCTTTTCATTGTTTCTCTTGGTATTAGCGGTGCCGGCGGATAAAATCTGAGTGTCTCTTTTATAACTGCCTTCAAATATTCGAGTTTTTGAATATCCACTTCATCAATGAAGTCTTTGTTGCCACAGAGATTTCTTATTTCATCTTGGACTTTCTTCATTGCTGTCGGGTTCTTCATTAATCCAGTCATGAGCCAAACTGATGCGGCTACACTCGTGTCAGTTGATCCTATAAGAAGGTCCTATGATAAAGAAAAACAAGTATTAAGTAGGTGTGCTGGGCAAAACAAATGTAAGAGATTGATTAATAATAAAAATTAAATTAAATGATACCTACCATCATGAAAGCTTTAATGTGTTCATCGGTGAGATCAATTGAGAGGGAACCCTGGTCTCTAAGCTGGAGTAGCGTATCAACTATATCATCCTGCTGGGTTTGATCTTTGATCCTATTTGGATCGAGGTGCTCATCAAGGACTTGTTGGAAAAAGGCATCGAACGAGTTGATAGTTTTATCAAGACGAGCGAGTGAGCCTGTGAGTTTATCAATCCACCCCATGAAAGGAATATAATCTGAAAAGAAGAAGGTTAGAAACATGGCTTGTCCCTGAACAAGAAGGTTGTGGAAGATGCTGTTTTCAGCTCCATCCTCATCATAGATTCTCCCAAAAGCAATCCTGGAAATAGTACAGCTTGCGACAGACATTATGATCTCACTCAAGTTTGTGACTTTGGAAGAAGAAATATGGCTAGATATCTTTTGAATCATTTGCTTGACCTCAGATTTTCTTACATGGGAAAAGCTAGAGACCTTTTTGGCGCTGAAGAAATGGATGGCAGCAATTTTTCTGATTTCTCTCCAGTAATCATTGTATGGGGAAAAATTCATGTCCATGGCATTGTAAGAAATTCTTTTCTGGCTAAGTGTGGGAGCTCTGGTGCAAACAGCAAGATCATGGTCATTGAGGATCTTTTGGGCCATTTTTGGTGTGGAAATAATGATGGCTTTCTTGATGCCGAATCGAAGGGAAAAAATTGGACCATAGATCTTTGAGAGGTTCCAGAGTTGAAAATGGAAATTTAAACTGTCAAGTTGATGAAGGTTACCAATGATAGGAAGGCCTCTTGGACCTGGCGGAAGTGGAAGTTTCTTGTTATTGGATTTGTTCTTCTTCAACAGGATAATGAAGAATAGCAACAGAGGAGGAAGAGCTAGTACCAAGTACTGAAGAAATGAGAATGACAGTATCATTTTGCAGACACAAGACAGATCAAGCTGGGAATTATGAAGATCTTATCTGATTGTGATTTTTCTGTGTAAGAAACTAGAAGGGAAAGATCAAGTGTCTTATGTTTTTGTTCCTGCTCTCTAATCCTATTTATATACCTATATACATGCCTATGCTGCTTCGGATATCATATTTAGCAGTCAAATGCAAGTAGCTAGGAAATATACCACGTTTGGAATGCATAGTCAATTTGTGGGGAATGCATAGTCACGTTTGGACCTCGCAGTATCGCGAAAACAAACAGACAAATTTATATATATTACTATTATAACTAAATATGTCACGTTTCCAAGCAATGCTTGCATATTAAATTTGTTGAATTTTTTTGTTGGATACAGTGGGCTGTAGTTTACTTTAATAGTACTTCGATGATATCATGATAATTAAGGTGATTTTTATATTCTAACCATCTTCATCGTTGCTTGGCTCGTGCATAAAGAAATTGAAAGATTGTTAACAACTAAAATTTTCAAAGTCTGGACAAGTCTGGGAGGAGCTGGCTGTTTAATTTATTTTCTTGAAGATTGAATTCAATTGTTTTTAAACTGAATTATTTTATTTTAATACTCTCTTTCTCAGCATGAGTTAAAGACTCTTATTATGAAGAGGTGCCTTAGTGTCTTTTTGCTTTGTATTTTCCGAAGAATAAAAAAATTTGCCTCTCATTTGTATATGATTAATTGATTAAAGGGTATACATATGTTCTAATAATAATTTATCCACACTCATTCCGCTCACTTTAAATGTTGTAGAAATTGAAGAGAGATAAATGAAAAATCCTTAATGGCTATAAATGGAGTCAAAAAGATGGATTAGCCAAAGGAAATAGCTAGTTGATAGTTGGATATGAGTAGGTTAGTCGAAGTGGAAGAAATCAAGCATCTAGATGAAATTTATGGATAATTAAAGCAACTTAGGACTGGTGATCGAGATATTCTCAAGATTATTCTCAAAATTCATGTATTGGCATGTGAAATATTAAATATGGATCATTTCCTTTATAATAGGAATGGTTATGTCTTAGGAACCCTCGATACAGGGAAGATCAGTCTTCCAAGCTGACTAGGGGATATGGAACCACACCCAACAATTTGTAGTGGTTTGCTGGAAATAGGATGCGGGGGTTGTGGTTTTTTTTTTATAAGTCATATGAAATATATTGAATAGAAGTACAAGGAGTACTTCAACCCAATACAAGTAGAAAGGAATGAAAAAAAGAAACAGAGTAGTAATTTTTACAAAACAGAGACAAAGGTCCTCCTAAAAGTAAAAAGCCCACCACCCACTACCTTCTTGGAGACAGATTAAAGAAAACATGCCTCGTTAAAACCTTACCAGGAAAAACCCACTTGAGAAAACCTGGAAAATGATGCCTAGGTAATTGTTATAGTCAGCCAAACTCTGTATAATTTGGGAGAGAGTTATTTGTACAAAACACACAATCAAATCATCAATCAAACGTATAAATCTATATATCTATCTATCTATCTATCTATAACATATCTATCTATCTATCTATCTATCTATCTATAACATATATAAAGGGAGAGTTTCTGCAGCCTTAAGGGTAAATCAGTCATTCAATATAGTAATGCACATAAGTGAATATTTTTCCATGGACATATATGTAAATTTGAGAATAAATCAATCTTAACCATTGATTATTTTCTAAAGATGCAATCACAATCGTCCATTCCATTGCAACCTCTCATCTTCCGTCTGTTCACATTCTTAGTTGTTTTCATTGTTGCATTTGTAACTCTTTAATTTGGTTACAAAAATACGTGTAAGAGTCTCTTCCTTTTCTCTTATATATGAAACGTCATTCCATTCTCCTTTTAAATTCTATTCATCTTTCCTCCATAATCTCTATTTCTATGCAAGAAATCTCTCCCGTCTAGATTCTCCAATAGCATGATCCCTCCATAAGAAGATCTTCCATCAGGTTAGAAAATTTCTTCGTCTTTTCTACTTCATCAACCACTTATTCTTCATCACTTTCATTCTTAGGCTTTGATATTCTTCTCAATTAACTTCGTCCATCAGGTAAGAGCCCATTTTTTCTCCCTTTTGATTTATTTATTCTGATTTCACCATCATTTTTTCTTCACGTTTCATTCTCAGGCTATGTTCTTTTCAGTAGGACTTCTTTTTTCTCATTCATTCTTCTCATTCCTAATCTTTCATTGCGGTAAAATTTAGTGTTAATTCGTAATTTAGATTTTAACCAAATGATTGTCTTTTCTTCTAATCTAATATGATGAAGTCTTCGTTCTCCCTTTACATTTAACTGATTTTGTTTCACTGTTTTCTTCTTTCAGACTTTGCCGCTATTGCTTCCCTTCTTCCCATGTATTATTTTGAAAACATATAAGTTTCTTGCACTTTTTGTATGCCTTAATGATAAACTAATATAGTAAATTCTAATGAATTCTTTGCACTCCACAATATGTTGCATCTGTTAAATTCTCTCACATACAACTCTTTGTCTTCTTTAAGATGCAGAAGTTTTTGGAAGGATTCATTATATAATAAAATTTTTTAATTCGATGTTTTCACATTAAATTGCATATAAATGCAGAAAAAACATTCCATTAGCACTTTTTCCTACAACTATTTTTGCTTTTCAAGTTTGAAATAAAAGAAAATGAAGGTGGATGTTTTGACATTACATTTTATATGGATACAAAAATTACTCACCAAAATAAAAATAATAGTTATATGGTATTCCATAGGAAATTATAGACTTTTTAAATTTTAGAAAACATACAATTAATATTAATATTAATCTTTAAAAAGTGAATATGTGTGACAAAATTTCATAGACCGGATAACATATTTGTAATATTGTGTATTTAGTTAATATTAGTTATAGAACTCAATGAGACATGTGAATTATTTTTGATTTATAGAATTTTTCAATTGATATTAATACTAATCTGTAACAATTAGAGGTATGAGTTTTATCATTAAATTAGATTCTAAAAAAGTATTAAATTTGATATGAGAATGCAAAATAAATATTGGACTAGCCCTTTCATCTTCACCAATTCTTTTTAAAATCATATTTAATATTACACACCGATGTTTTTTTTTCTTTTCTAAAAAAAACGTCGGTTACACAATACATAGGACACACAAAATAACTTTGAATTTATAGAATTAATAAATAAATAATAAATAATATTAATCCATAAAAATTAATGGTGGTGGTGAAAATAATATTAAATATAAAAAATAACCTTCCCACTATCTCTTTTCCCCGCAACTATATAAATACTAAATATTATTGTGTCAATTAATTATACATGCCTTTATTTAAAATGCCAAATATAAAATATAACCTTCTAACTATCCGTTTATTATTATTCAGCTCATCCGTATTTAATTAATATAAGTTATGGGATTCCATATGACACAATTAATTATTTTTGATCTAGAGAATTATTAATTATTTAATAATCAATATTAATATTAATTCATAAAATTTAGAGGTGGTGGTTTTAATGATAAATACAATATCACTCCAAAAAAATAAAATTTTCACTAACCATTTTCCTACAACTATATAATTTAGTAACACATACATTTCACATAGCCCATGGTGAGGTATTTACATTCGATTAAGGCACAAACTTTTAGTCATTTTTCAGGTATATATAAGCAAGAGTTTGATAGTAAAATACAACCAGAGAATGTCTAAATGTGCTATAACTTTCTCTTTGATTTCCTAATGATTTCCTCTTTGATTTCAAGGTGGCTTTCATGTATAACTAAATATTCCTAATTTGTTATGGTTTACAAATAGGACTTTGCGTTATTTCATGGTAAAAAAAAAAATCAAATTTGTGATATCTTATATCTATGCTAAATTTTATTCTTTTAATTCATAAACTTTTTTTAATAGATGTAATAAAAATAACACAGATTTTGAGGAATTATAAAGTATAAAAATAGTGAATATTAATTGAGGTTATTGCTAAAGTTCACAAAGGGGCTTTCATTCATTTTCAAGCATAAGAAAATTAAACATATGAAGTTACACATGACATCTTCAAGGACGTGTGTTATGCGATGAGATTACTTGAAGACATAGAGAATACATTGATGGAGAAATATAAGTTTTGCATTGGGGTATTGCAAACAATGTTAAAAGACTTTTTGTGACTTTTCTATCTTTCAAGGGCATAATTTGTTTGGAAAAAATGGGATAGTATTTAGGTGATGATATATATATATATATATATATATATATAATATAAATAAGAAGTTTGGCAACCCGAGGGGCAAAATTGTCCTACAATTAACCATGACTCATGAATATATATTTTTACCATGTATATTTTTGTAATTGTGTAGATTATTTTATCGGAGATCAATATGATCGTTCGTTAGTGTTCATCTTGACCGTTCTTTGTAACCTTAATTAAAAAATAAATTAAAAGTTAGATAGAAAATGTAACATTCAAGAGTGAATTTAAATATCAAATCAAAGTGTCAAGTCATCATAAGAAATAAAGAACTAAATCCATGAGGCAAAAAACTTTTACAATCCCCAACTCCATAAAACATGTGTAACATTTACATAAATTTAATATATAAAAAACATTATATTCTGATGAGTCTAAAATAAAAAAAAAATAACAAATTAACAAATAGAAAATTAACAATTTGATTTTAAAATTTAAGAAAAGGAAAATTTCTTAGAACTGTGATTTATTTTGTTCGTGGATAAACAAATATAAAATACATATTGTTTATATATCTATTAATTTAAATTATAAAACTAAATATATAAAAATAAAGTAAAATTTATAAATAATGATTTGAAAAGTACAAAAACAAAAAATATATAAAAATATTATTAAAATGTCTTAAAATTTAATATTGTGAAGGTCTTAGAAATTAATATATCTATTTATTATATTATATAAAATTTAAAATATAAGCATGCAAATAATAGTTATATGTTATGCATTGATATCATTTAGGAGTTATGTAGAAGCTCAAAAAGTAAAAATCTTAAAGATTGAATTTAAACCCAACTTCAAAGTGCTTAATCATGACACAATTCAACAATTAAATCCATAAGGTAAAAAAAATTCCGCTTCTACAATTATATTTACATGTGCTTATTATTATATATAATTTATAAAATTGACAAACTATTCTTAACAAGGCACTTCAATTTATTTGTGACTTAAAAAATAGTATTGAACAATAAATTAATTTCAAATTTGAATTTAAAATTAAAAATAGATAGAAATGTTTCTGAAATTCATTTAAAAAATATATATTGGCTACACATCATTATCATAAACATAAATAAGTTTTCTTTGTTTTACCCTCACAAAAAAACAGTGGTTACATAGTATGAACTAATGTCATTAAGTAGTTATATAGAAGTTGAAAAGTTTATAACCTTCAAAATTGTATTTAAATCTCACATCAAAGTATCAAATCATGACACCAAATTTAAGGATTAAGTTCAAGGGGAAAAAATCATTTTGCTTCTATAACTTCATTTCCGATTGCTTACTATATAAATGAATGAGATTGTTCATCCATCTCGATGTACGTATGAACTCCGTGCTATCTGATTTTTTTTATCTCACATAAAAAAGCACATGTATCACAAAACAAAAAACACATTTATCAAGGGACACAAGACACACAGACACAATAAATCCATCACCATGCCATGACAACAAAAAGCACATTTATCACAAAACAAAACTTAAAAAAATCTAATATAAAAATAATATATAAATACAAAATATATTTTAGAAAATAACACAAAAATCATAAAAACACATAAAATAAATAAAAATGAATATCCCGTGCATCGCACGGGTAAAAAATACTAGTATCTATATGTAAAGGAGACTTGAGTTTTTTGCACTCCTTTACATTAAATGTATTAAATAGTAAAACATTTATTTTGTATTAATACCTTTAATAATAAAATTACAAACTAAATAAAATTTCTTAAATCATAATCTATTCAACTACCTACTAAATTGTAAAAGTCACTTTGAACTTTCATATGAAATACATTAAATTAAAATATTAAAAATGAATAAAATTGTTTAAGTCATTAACTATTCAACTACCTACTAAATGTAAAACTCACTTGAAAGTTTGTTACAAATACATAGAGAAATAAAAAAAATTCATTTTGTATTATATACATTAAAATAAAAACAGATCAACAAAATTTACAACGCAATAAGTTAATCAACTACCAAATAATTTATGAGTTTGTTGTATAAGGTAGAACGGAACATAACACTTTAGTTATTTAAAAAAGTGTGAAACAAAAAAGAATGAAACAAACACTCTAATAAAAAAATTACATTGATAAAAGTACCCATAATTTACATGTGAACAATTTTAGTTATATAATGATAAAAAAATATTGAAAATAATTTATACAAATAAATATCTTAATAAAACATTGATTTTAAAAAATATATGTGGATGCTTGATTTCCCTTAAGCAATGTCTCAGATTCGAGTTTTATGGATGAAAACCTTTGTTGAAAAAGTTAACTCCACCAACATGTGAAAATTCTTGGCTCGAGCAGGATTGCCTAGAAAGGAGGATACATGTAAGCACAAAAAAAGAGTTAAAAAATATTTATTTGTGATAGGAAGTTTAATATGAGTTAATATAATGATATAAAAATATTTGTTTACTTTAAAAAAATAAAAAAATATATTAGTCATAATATTTTTATTTTTTAATTTAATTAACGTAAAAAATCATTAAATACATTAAGAAGTAAAAGCGTCCTACATTTGTATTAAAATACATGAACCAATAGCAAAGATTTTAACTATTTTTTGGTAATCTGATTTTAATTTTCTTGGTTATAAACACAATTTTTATTTTATTTCATAATAAAGATATTTTAATATTTATGTATTAATTCAAGTGATAATCATTTTATACAATATTAAAAATGTTGTAAATAAACCCGTACAACGTGTTATATCTATTGTATAAAAATATTGTAAGTAAACCCGTGCAACACACGGGTATTATATCTAGTTTCCCGTATTTCTATGTTTATTTTCATTAGTTATTTACTTATGTCAGCCTTTATTTATTCTTTCAGCCTTTACTTTAAGTCTTTATTCATTTATTTCACCATTTTCAGCTATTTATTAGCTTTTTTCTCCATAACCTTAGTTGCATGCAATTACCTAGCTCGTCTTCAACCTCTCAATAGAAATCTCTAAGAACTTTTTGGAGTGTCGTGGTATCATGCATTGAGGAATAAAGTTCTTTCCTAAAGTAATAACTTGTTTAGGGGATCATTGCGTTGGTTTCTCAGTCGACTCAAACGACAACCCCAAGACCAAAATTTATTTGAACAAACAAATTAGAATTCCCAATGGGACGCATCTTTCTATTGAAAAGTTTGTATCTCCAAACCATGATCTATGTTGGCTCATGAAAATAAGGTTTGGAAGAAAAATGGTTTCTACAAACAATTGCATAACAAGTGGAGGGGGTGGCCAAACGAGAGGTGGAGGTGAGAGGATGACCGATCTGGTGGAGTTGGGGGAAGGATTAACGTTCCGGTGGATGGGGATCACATAGTGATGGATAGGGGACTGATCTGGTTGTGGGGGAGGGCAGATCTAGAGTCAGCGGAGGGGGCGGATGTGATGTTGGAGGATCGGCGGAGGGAAAAGTAGCAACAAACTTGGTGGAAGACGGGGAGGGGTGGTACCATGGTAGTAAGGGTGTGGGTATTGTACGGGCGGCGAAGGAGGATGATGGGCGAAAGGTGGCAGTGGAGGAACAGAAAATTGAGAAAACAACGGTGGACAAGGCGGATGGCGACAGACCAGGGAGAGAGACGGAGGAAGAGAAGTGAAAAAATAAAGATGGATAACATGTGGTAGAGAGAAACACATTTAGAAATTGTACATCAATGATAAGAGACTAAATTAAAATAACATTATTATAAGGAATAGTGGCTTTCACATGTGATTCTTGTAAATAAGAAAAAGATAAGAGGGAACCCTGACTTCTAAGCTGGAGTAGCGTATCAACTATATCATCCTCATGAATTTGATCTTTGATCCTATTAGGATCGAGGTGCTCATCAAGGACTTGTTGGAAAAAGACATCGAACGAGTTGAAAGGTCAAATAACTTTGAAAAAGCCGATAAAGGATTTGATTTTGAATTCTCTCATATCACACATGATATTATGTTAAATTTTATACACAGTTTATTTTCACTAAAACAGAGTAATTTTAAAATTGAATAAAAAATTAATCAGATTGTAAGTGATTATTCCAAAGCACATATACTACAATAATTTTATGGATTTGCAACTGAATTTTGTCACCGTACGTGATTTTGCCAATTAAATTGAAGGCTTAATTGCACTTTTGGTCCCCTAACTATGACATTCCTGCGAAAATCGTCCCCAAACTTCAAAATTAGCAAAAGACGACCCTAAAGTTTACACCCGGTTGCAAAATTGGTTTTCCGTCCAACTTCCGTCCAAAATCTAACAGATTGCTGATGTGGTATTATTTAATAATATTTTAATTGAAAAATATTAATAATTTAATTAAGAAGTAGAATTTTTATTTTTGGGACTAGTGACGGAGATAATCCGTCACAATTCACAATTCAGTCACTAAATTTTTTCATCTTCCTCAACATTACAGTGAGCATTTTCATCAACCTCTTTCCCTAACATCATCAAAATACCACCATCACTGAAACCTTTCCCAAAATCATCATCAAAATACCCGTCATCATCACCGCATATATACAAGATGAAATTGCCTGACCAATTAAAAGGAAATTAATAAGTGTTTGTCATAAAAATAAAATCTAAGTTATTTTTCCTGAATTCTATCATCAACCCAAAACCCAGAATGAAGAACCCAGAATCATCACCCCAAACAAATCACCCAAAACTTCATCCCTGCTGCAACTCCCAAAACCCACTAGGGACGAGTTACGACCACAACGTGGTACCAAGGAGCGGTGGCGGTGGTAGAACCAGATTTGGCTGTTCCATCTTCGATTTTAGGAGAAATAGAACCCATCTTGGTTCTGCTATGGTGCACAAACACGAAGAGATGAGAATCAATGGTACAACAAGAAGCCAACCATCACCTCTCGTGAGATACAGACCGATGTGTGTTTGGTTCTCTTTACACGAATGAGGCCGAGCGTGCGCTGGACGACGCGGTGGTAGTTGCGCGTCTCCGGTGCCACGCCGTGTCGGCCCTCCTTCCTATGCCATCCTCCAACCTCCGCGACGCCTGCGGCCCACCATGCTGCGGGAAGTTCTCTTCGCCGCCGCAGCTCCAACTGCGTGTGCTGGAGTTGTCCGTTGTCGAGAAGCTCACCGACGGCGGATGAGCCTCCGGTGTCAAACTCCCTCTTGGCCGCTATCAAACGCTCCCAAGGCTGTGACGAAATTCACATCGAACCCAGTCAGCCCATCCATAGATCTGCACAGCCAACCACCAAGCTCCTCCCTTTCCCATGGCCGCAAGCTTCACCATCTCATCACCGTCATTTTGGTTCGCCACGCAGATCTGGTTCAGGGAGGTGGTGGAGGGTGAAACCTAGAGTAGAACCAAGATGGAGAAGATGGGTTCTGTTTCTAATCATTAATTTAGGGTGTACGCATATAATTAATTTAGGGATGGGTTCTGGTGCAGGGAAAAGGCGAGATGGGTTCTGTTTCTTAATTAAAGGATGAAGAAGATGAATGATGGGATCTGAAATTCTGGAATTTGGGTTCTGAAAGAAGAAGTTGAAGATGAATAGGGTTAAGATGAAAGAAGAAGATTTAATTAACTAATTCACTAATCATTAATTACTAAATAGGTATTTTTGAATTTCTTAAAAATACTTTTGATTTTTTTTAAAAATACCTGGCTGTTATTTAATTAAAAATTTATTTTTTTCAGTTAAAATTAATTTAGAAATGTCATGTCATCATTTTCAGTTATATTTTGGACGGAAGTTGGATGGAAAACCAATTTTGCAACCAGGTGTAAACTTCAGGGCCGTTTTTTGCTAATTTTGAAGTTTATGGACGATTTGCGCAGGAAGGCCATAGTTGGGGGACCAAAAGTGCAATTAAGCCTAAATTGAAAGAGGTAACTACAAGATAAGTTTCAGGTGTATCTTCAATATACTCAGTTGAGAGAATTGTTCTCAAGATTCTCTTTGGAATACAATTTTGTTTTGCTTTAAAAAAAAATCTATGAATATTTGTAAAAAAGTAAAAAGAGTCTAATGGTTGATGAATACACCCATTTTGGCAATGCATTCTTCCCTCTTATACAAAGCATTCTTCCCCGTCAAAATGAGCTATGCACTGCACAAGCACAATTTTCACCACCAATGTTGTTCGCAATGCAAGGAGGCAATCCATCTTGAAACCAAATGGTCCGTTTGTTAACAAGTTCACTAACAAAGGAGTCTATCATTTCAATAGTGACATGTTGCATCACGACCACATGTGCAACATTTCCTTCACATGACAAATTCCACTTTCGCACAAAGTCATCTTGAGGCCTTTCAAACACAACGGTATTACTAAACTCATTTCGCATGGCACCAATACCGTTATCATGTAGTTTATCCAATAAGTGTTGTGCATTGGTTATGCACATTTGTGCTTCTCTCTTAAGTCCTATTAAACCCCTTTCTTGGAGTGCATACCAAAGGAAGATTGGCGCAAGCCCACAACGGCTACCTGTGATTGTGACATCCCTTGATTCAATATATTCAATATCTCTAGATATATAGAGCGTTGACGTGTTCTGAACGTGTTAATATAACACCACAAGGAATTGGACATCCTAAGAACTTATGGCCAGAAATAGATATACTTCCAATGGGCTTCTTGAAGTTAATCCTTGGAGCCTGTAGATCATCCACACAATATTATAAAATGAGTTATATTGAACGAGGAATCATGTTTATACTAAAAAAAAAGTTAGATGCTTTTATATACAGGCATGCACTTCTTATCTATATGTAGCATTTGTGTAGTTCTTCACAATTTATTGCACTTTCTCATTGTTCTTCGTATGTGAGACATCGAAGTAATACTTTGATTAAACTTAGAATTTAGGTTAATAGTCTTCACTCACTTGTTTAAGAAACGGCAACATTATTCCAGATAGAGCTCCATCGCAATGAATATAGAATCGATCCTGAGGGAAGCCACATTCCTCAAGTGTTTCTATTACGAGATCAATGTTATCAATTGCTCCTTTCATAATTGTTCCTATATATTTAAGTACACAAAAGGAAAATAGATTTAGTCAAGCGTCCATATATTTTTGTAGATGGGTTATATTGAGGGAAAATATTTATGTGTGATGTGCATAAAGTAAATTATCAAAGATAACATACCTATGTTTAGGTTGATGATAGCTGGTTTGTCCTTGTGCAATAGAAGTAAAGCCTTTAAATCAGCACAATCAATCCCGCCCGAGACTAATGTGTTGACCTTTACACATTGCATTCTGTACATCCTTGCTATTTTGAATAATGAATAATGCGAGTTTTCTGAGGTATATAAAATTCCGTCTTGAAATTTTTCCCTCCTACATACAGTAAACACACAATTTAGTGATCTTGTTTGGAACATATATAAACCTATTCTAAGGGCTTCATTTCTAGTTATTAGTAAAATTTGAAAATTCTATATAGAAATGAAATTCAACAAATTAAATTTACCCCATTAAAATTCCATGTAAATTTCCTTCAGTTCCACCGGTTGTAACGTATCCCCAATAATCCCCCTTCTCCATCTGCCATAGTTTTGCAAACCAATCAAGTACACAGACTTCAAATTCTACTGAATTTTGACCATAGCCGCTCCCGAGAAATGGGTCGCTAGCATTGTTTAAGTGATAATGCAACAACGGTGTCAATGCGTCATAGTTAAATTCTTGATTAACTGGGAAGCCTGCTTTGATGGATAGTGTTAGTGAAAATGTCGTATACACAAATGTGGATACAAACTTTGCGATATAAAAGCTTTTATATAAAAAGTTTAAGTATAATCATATGCTATGTATAAGTACAGTACAACATACCTAAACATTGCGATTTGTTTTGATTTAGCTTCACCACATATTTAGCAATTGTTTTAGACAAATTGGTACGTGATTCCCCGAAGCACTTGGTGATGTTAAGGTTCATATGTCCTTCATTCTCTTGAATTTCCCAATTCTTCTCTGTTCCTGCTGAGGGCATGTTGTTTTTTGGTACCTCTTTATGTAAATACTCTTTGAATGCTGGAATGTCAAAAGATATTGATATGAGAGACTAAAATCTCATGGTTTTAATATTTCGTAGGATTAAAACTAAATAAAAGCTTTATTAGAAACAAAAACAGATAATTATAGGTGTTGTTATATATAGAGATTCAAATCATACATTATCCAAAAAAAAAGGAAAGAAAAGAAACCAGTAAAAGGATGCAGAAGGGGAAGACTGAATTAATTCTTGCCTGATGGTAAAAGGGATTCAAGAATCATATCCTTCATGTCTCTGAATATATCTGAATTCTCCTTTCTTTCTCTCTGTATTGCTTTCTCTCTAGCCCACTGTATTTTCAGTTCTGTTTATGTTGATGTGTGTTGTTTGGAACTTTGGAGTGCACTTATATATATAAGGTGCTACTGCTGCTTCCCTGCACGTACCCCGAAACCAGAAAATCCTTACGCTGGTGGGTCCATTACTATAATCTATACATCGATCGAGTATTGACCGGTTACTAAAATGTGTTTTCTCTTTTCTATTTGAGACAACTAACATATAGTATTAATTTATTTATCTACACATATATATGAGTCAAAATTAGTCGACTGTCTTAAGTCTTAACTCCATTTGTAACAGGATATATATACATATATATCACTAGCTACATGTGACTTAATTATCAATTCAATCATGCATGGACTCATCAACGCTGAAAATGAAAATGGCCTGGACTAAAGGATAGGGATTTTAATACTACATAAGTATTTGAAGTATTTGATTTCTTGATAATTATTACCGACGGTTTAGAGCGTCGCTATATTACTTACAACTGCAATCTGTCGTTATAATAATATCGACGGCATTAGTGACGACTTTGTCATCGGTAATGCTAATATATTTTTAATTAAACAAAGAGACGGTTAGTTCATCAACATTATCAACATGTACTTAATACGAAAAACACTTCATAGATTGTGATGTAGTTCATTTGCAGAAACACAAACCTTGACAACACAATTTATCAACAAAGCTTCATGCTCCACTTACTTTCGTTCATCCTAAAATGTTTAATCCAAGACTTGAAGGAAGCATTTTAGGTCCTCAAATGCTTCATCCAAAAATTAGATGAAAGGGATTCTTTTTTTCTTGGTACAACTGTACAAGATGAAAGAGGATGAATGAAAGCGAAGTGGAACAAGAGACTTCAGCAAATTGGTTGATAAAATTTCTTTTCACTGTAAATAAAATTTGATCACATTTTGTTACGTATGTGTTTTTCCTGTTACAATAAATGCATCTACAACGGTTATGTTTAACATGACATTTCAGCTAATTTAAAGCTTACTTAACTAGTTTAAATGTTCTTTTAGGGTTTGGTAAAAAACTTTTTTTAGTTAGCTACATGAGGTAGCTTATAGCTTAAAGCTTATTGAATTTATTCTCATTTTTAACCTTATCGTTTTATTAAATTCCATCATTATCCTTTTTTTTATTTATAAAAGTACAAAACCCTATTTATTTTAAAATAATTACTATTCAATTTTAATATAAAATTCTAAAAATGGGTTCAGAAAAATATTATATTTAGAATTATATGTTTATGGTCGCAATACAAACTCATAGGAAATATATTTAGAATTTCATTTCAATGATGAGAAACCAAACTAAAATTACATTATTAGAACATTAGAAGTCTAATAGACTTTCACTAATGGTTCTGGTAAACAAGTGAAAGATAAGAGGGAAAAAAATTGCATCATTGTAAGTCATGTTGACTTTCACATACGGTTCTTGGCAACAAGACAAAGGTGATTCTTTTTGTGTCGGGCGAGTCCTTGTAGCCCTTCATCATCAATGTCTTCCCGTGTCATCCCAGGAGGTGTTTCCCAATCAAATGAATTTAGTAGGTTTGCAGTTATGAGCTCTAACGTGGCGATTCCTTGTGGCATGCCAGGGCAAACTCTACGCCCAGCACCGAACGGAATGAGCTCGAAGTCTCGTCCCTTAAACTCTATGTCCTTGTTTAAGAATCTGTCAGGATTAAACTCATGTGGGCCTTTCCAAGCCTCAGGGTCCCTATGGATAGCCCAAACATTCACATAAACTATTGTCTTGGCCGGTATTTCATACCCATCTACGATGATACTTTTCATTGTTTCTCTTGGTATTAGCGGTGCCGGCGGATAAAATCTGAGTGTCTCTTTTATAACTGCCTTCAAATATTCAAGTTTTTGAATATCCACTTCATCGATAAAGTCTTTGTTGCCGCAAAGATTCCTTATTTCTTCTTGGACTTTCTTCATTGCTGTCTGGTTCTTCATTAATCCAGTCATGAGCCAAACTGATGCGGCTACACTCGTGTCAGTTGATCCTATAAGAAGGTCCTATGATAAAGAAAAGCAAGTATTAAGTAGGTGTGTTGGGCAAAATAAATGTAAGAGTATATGAATTAATAATGAAAATTAAATTAAATGATGCATACCATCATGAAAGCTTTAATGTGTTCATCGGTGAGATCAATTGAGAGGGAACCCTGATTTCTAAGCTGGAGTAGCGTATCAACTATATCATCCTCCTGGGTTTGATCTTTGATCCTATTAGGATCGAGGTGCTCGTCAAGGACTTGTTGGAAAAAGGCATCGAACGAGTTGATAGTTTTATCAAGACGAGCGAGTGAGCCTGTGAGTTTATCAATCCACCCCATGAAAGGAATATAATCTGAAAAGAAGAAGGTTAGAAACATGGCTTGTCCCTGAACAAGAAGGCTATGGAAGATGCTGTTTTCAGCTCCATCCTCATCATAGATTCTCCCAAAAGCAATCCTGGAAATAGTACAGCTTGCCACAGACATTATGATCTCACTCAAGTTTGTGACTTTGGAAGAAGAAATATGGCTAGATATCTTTTTAATCATTTGCTTGACCTCAGATTTTCTTACAGGGGAAAAGCTAGAGACCTTTTTGGCGCTGAAGAAATGTATGGCTGCAATTTTTCTGATTTCTCTCCAGTAATCATTGTATGGGGAAAAATTCATGTCCATGGCATTGTAAGAAATTCTTTTCTGGCTAAGTGTGGGAGCTCTGGTGCAAACAGCAAGATCATGGTCATTGAGGATCTTTTGGGCCATTTTAGGTGTGGAAATAATGATGGCTTTCTTGATGCCGAATCGAAGGGAAAAAATTGGACCATAGATCTTTGAGAGGTTCCAGAGTTGAAAATGGAAATTTAAACTGTCAAGTTGATGAAGGTTACCAATGATAGGAAGGCCTCTTGGACCTGGTGGAAGTGGAAGTTTCTTGTTGCTGGATTTGTTCTTCTTCAACAGGATAATGAAGAATAGCAACAGAGGAGGAAGAGCTAGAACCAAGTACTGAACAAATGAGAATGACAGTATCATTTTGCAGACACAAAGACAGATCAAGCTGGGAATTGAATAAATATCTTATCAGCTGATTTTGATTTTTCGCTGTGTAAGAACCTAAGAAGGGATAGATCAAATGTCTTATGTTTTTGTTCCTGCTCTCTAATCCTATTTATATACTTACATGCCTCTGCTGCTTCGGATATCATATAATATAATAAGTCTAGCTACTAGGAAATATATCACGTTTGAAATGCAAAGTCAAATTGTGGTAGACAGACACAAGTAAGAATTGAATGTCTTCTTTTTTGTGCTCGATCACAAATAAACAAATTTTATTATATGTTACGTTTTTGGTAGATAAATATGTCATGTTTTGGAATTCATGCATATTAAATATGAGGAAACTTTTGGTGGAGACCGTAAGTGTAGTTTATTACTATCATGATAATTATTAGGTGATTTTTATATTCTACTTGTTTCAATAATTGCTCGGGGGCAAATTCTGTGGTACCCTGAAATTTTTTTGGGTACGGTACTTCGACTAGGTGAAATTGTGAAATTGAAGGGCGGAGAAATAGAGAAGATTAGATCTTTTAACTTTTGTTGGAATCTTAGATGTCATGCCGGTTGTTGCCGCTCTTTTTAAGTCAGAATCTAGTGGTGGAAGTAGAAATGTATGCGATGTAAGAATAAGAGAGTTATTAACGGCAATAAGGGCGAGATATGGAAATTGGTGTTTGTAAAACGATAAGATAATGAGATAATCTACTAAAATGCTCATGAATGATGATGCTAGAAACTTTTAAAAGTTAAAAAATTTGGAGATAAAGAGGTTTTACATCATTTAAGATACCGTACCCTCATTTAAATTAAGGTACCACAGCAAGCACCTTGCTCGGGAACAAAGAAAATTGAAGATTGTTAACAACTAAAATTTTCAAAATCTGGTCATTAATTATTTGTCCCGGCGGTACAATTCCTGGAAGAAGCAATTTATCTTTCCAATTTGCCAAAAAAAAAATGGATTAACGGGTATAGATGTTCCAATATTAATTTATCCCTGCAAGTTCTGACTTTTGCTGCCAAAAGTTTCCAAAAAAATCGAAAGTTGTGATAGAATACCCCATAGTTAATTTGTTATGAAAAGTCATTTGTAACTTAAGAGTGACGGAAGTTTTAAAAAAAACTTAAGAGTGACGGAATACACCAGTCACCATATCCACCCATTTGTGACGGACCATAGCGTCACCGATTATTAATGAAATGTACTGACTGATGCTTCCAAATAAGAAATTAGAATGGGTAAGAGATGTTTTCTGTTTTAATTTTTAGATTTCAAATTTTAGTTTTTTTAATGTTGGATAGCAAATCATTCAAATAGTTTTTTTCTTCTTTTCTTTTGGAAAAAAGTTTCTAAAAACTGTTTTCAAATACCAAAAAAACTAAAACTGAAAACAAACAAACTCAGTTTCTTGAAATTTTAGTAACAGAATTTTATCTTCAATGATGGACAATTTTTCATTACTAGTTTGCTACATGCTATAAATTTCGTCAAGAATATCATTAACAACAACACTTTATGTTAAGATACATATTATATGAGCTTCGTGAATTTCATGAGGCCCGAGCTTCTCTTGCTATGGATTCGATGGATCAACCTCCTCCACCTGAGAAACGTTGGAAACCGCCGAGTGATGATGGGTTTAAGTTGAATGTTGATGCAGCTTTGATTAACAATAGGTGGCGGAATGGTGTGGTGGTACGTAACAAGGAGGGTGATGTTGTTTCGGTAGCGTCCCTGTCTTGTGAACATGAGCTTGGAGTTGATTTCGCAGTGGCTATGGTTGTTTACCAAGGTGTGAAGCTGGCTTTGGTTCATGGAAACTTTAAGCTGCAGGTCGAGTTTGATTCCCAGAAAGTCATTCGTGCTGTCAATAATCAAGCTCGGCATAATTCATATCTCTAGATCCTCTAGTCCAGAAGATTCAGGGCCTGATACCTTTGTTCACTCATATTTCTTTAAGTCATATGTTTAGGGATGCTAATAAGGTGGCTCATACGATAGCTAAGTATTCAGAGTCTCTTGGAGACGAGGTTTGCGTGGGGAATTTTCCTTTGTTTTTTACCTCTTGTATTCGGTCCGATGTTTTGGCCTTTCATTTTCAATGATATTCCTATTTTGACGTCAAAAAAAGATACATAATATATCATAAATTCCGTCCCTAACATGTTTGTGACAGAATTTGTAATACTTTGTGATAAAATTTGTCTGTTACTTATTCCATGTTTTTTAGAAGTGATTATTGCATAGTGGTTATGAGGAAATTAAGGTGCTATAAATAAAACATGTCATTCATGTTGTAATTAAGCGAATCAAATTGGATATAACATTTCTATAAGGTTAAAAAATTACTATGATCACTACAAGACATAATTAGAGAATGCATGAGAAAAGATATTAAGCTCTTGACAAATAGTAAAACTGGTGTCTGGTTTCTTTTAAATCAATGGGTATGGGTATTTTGGTAAAAGAATGTACTAAAGTGTGCAAAAAGTAAAAGTGTAGTGTACAAAAACAATCCCCTTATTTTGGGCACAATGCCTTGTTTTTATTTGCATTTCCTCCTATTGAGATGAATGAATATGTAAAGTCCGTGTAAAGAAGTTTTACACTGACATTCAATTACATTATGTCACACATATCTAAGTAGTTATATTTCTTTTTTATTTTAATTAAAAAATAGATTAAATGGATGCATGTCTCAAAGAAATTTACACTAAATCAATTATTTTCTCTTATTAAAAATAACTTCTCTTATTGCAATTATGTTGTTCCTTCAATTATAAAAGGTCAAATAACTTTGAAAAAGCCGATAAAGGATTTGATTTTGAATTCTCTCATATCACACATGATATTATGTTAAATTTTATACACAGTTTATTTTCACTAAAACAGAGTAATTTTAAAATTGAATAAAAAATTAATCAGATTGTAAGTGATTATTCCAAAGCACATATACTACAATAATTTTATGGATTTGCAACTGAATTTTGTCACCGTACGTGATTTTGCCAATTAAATTGAAAGAGGTAACTACAAGATAAGTTTCAGGTGTATCTTCAATATACTCAGTTGAGAGAATTGTTCTCAAGATTCTCTTTGGAATACAATTTTGTTTTGCTTTAAAAAAAATCTATGAATATTTGTAAAAAATAAAAAGAGTCTAATGGTTGATGAATACACCCATTTTGGCAATGCATTCTTCCCTCTTATACAAAGCATTCTTCCCGGTCAAAATGAGCAATGCACTGCACAAGCACAATTTTCACCACCAATGTTGTTCGCAATGCAAGGAGGCAATCCATCTTGAAACCAAATGGTCCGTTTGTTAACAAGTTCACTAACAAAGGAGTCTATCATTTCAATAGTGACATGTTGCATCACGACCACATGTGCAACATTTCCTTCACATGACAAATTCCACTTTCGCACAAAGTCATCTTTAGGCCTTTCAAACACAACGGTATTACTAAACTCATTTCGCATGGCACCAATACCGTTATCATGTAGTTTATCCAGTAAGTGTTGCGCATTGGTTATGCACATTTGTGCTTCTCTCTTAAGTCCTATTAAACCTCTTTCTTGGAGTGCATACCAAAGGAAGATTGGCGCAAGCCCACAACGGCTACCTGTGATTGTGACATCCCTTGATTCAATATATTCAACATCTCTAGATAGAGCGTTGACGTGTTCTGAACGTGTTAATATAACACCACAAGGAATTGGGCATCCTAAGAACTTATGGCCAGAAATAGATATACTTCCAATCGGCTTCTTGAAGTTAATCCTTGGAGCCTGTAGATCATCCAGACAATATTATAAAATGAGTTATATTGAACGAGGAATCATGTTTATACTAAAAAAAAGTTAGATGCTTTTATATATAGGTATGCACTTCGTATCTATATGTAGCATTTGTGTAGTTCTTCACAATTTATTGCACTTTCTCATTGTTCTTCGTATGTGAGACATCGAAGTAATACTTTGATTAGACTTAGAATTTAGGTTAATAGTCTTCACTCACTTGTTTAAGAAACGGCAACATTATTCCGGATAGAGCTCCATCGCAATGAATATAGAATCGATCCTGAGGAAAGCCACATTCCTCAAGTGTTTCTATTACGAGATCAATGTTATCAATTGCTCCTTTCATAGTTGTTCCTATATATTTAAGTACACAAAAGGAAAATAGATTTAGTCAAGCGTCCATATATTTTTGTAGATGGGTTATATTGAGGGAAAATATTTATGTGTGATGTGCATAAAGTAAATTATCATAGATAACATACCTATGTTTAGGTTGATGATAGCTGGTTTGTCCTTGTGCAATAGAAGTAAAGCCTTTAAATCAGCACAATCAATCCCGCCCGAGACTAATGTGTTGACCTTTACACATTGCATTCTGTACATCCTTGCTATTTTGAATAATGAATAATGCGAGTTCTCTGAGGTATATAAAATTCCGTCTTGAAATTTTTCCCTCCTACATACAGTAAACACACAATTTAGTGATCTTGTTTGGAACATATATAAACCTATTCTAAGGGCTTCATTTCTAGTTATTAGTAAAATTTGAAAATTCTATATAGAAATGAAATTCAACAAATTAAACTTACCCCATTAAAATTCCGTGTAAATTTCCTTCAGTTCCACCGGTTGTAACGTATCCCCAATAATCCCCCTTCTCCATCTGCCATAGTTTTGCAAACCAATCAAGTACACAGACTTCAAATTCTACTGAATTTTGACCATAGCCGCTCCCGAGAAATGGGTCGCCAGCATTGTTTAAGTGATAATGCAACAACGGTGTCAATGCGTCATAGTTAAATTCTTGATTAACTGGGAAGCCTGCTTTGATGGATATCGTTAGTGAAAATGTCGTACACACAAATGTGGATACATACTTGCGATATAAAAGCTTTTATATAAAAAGTTTAAGTATAATCATATGCTATGTATAAGTACAGTACAACATACCTAAACATTGCGATTTGTTTTGATTTAGCTTCACCACATATTTGGCAATTGTTTTAGACAAATTGGCACGTGACTCCCCGAAGCACTTGGTGATGTCAAGGTTCATATGTCCTTCATTCTCTTGAATTTCCCAATTCTTCTCTGTTCCTGCTGAGGGCATGTTGTTTTTTGGTACCTCTTTATGTAAATACTCTTTGAATGCTGGAATGTCAAAAGATATTGATATGAGAGACTAAAATCTCATGGTTTTAATATTTCGTAGGATTAAAACTAAATAAAAGCTTTATTAGAAACAGAAACAGATAACTATATATAGGTGTTATATATAAAGATTCAAATCATACTTTATCCAAAAAAAAGGAAAGAAAAGAAACAAGTAATAAAAGGATGCAGAAGGGGAAGAATGAATTAATTCTTACCTGATTGTAAAAGGGATTCAAGAATCATGTCCTTCATGTCTCTGAATATATATCTGAATTCTCCTTTCTTTCTCTCTGTATTGCTTTCTCTCTAGCTAGCTGTGAAGTACCTCACACTGTATTTTCAGTTCTGTTTATGTGTGTTGTTTGGAACTTTGGAGTGCACTTATATATATATATATATATATAAGGTGCTACACTGCTACTGCTGCTTCCCCGCACGTACGCCGAAACCGGAAAATCCTTACGCTGGTGGGTCCATTCCTCCCATCTACAATTCTATATTCTATATATTGGTCGAGTATTGACCAGTTACTAAAATGTGTTTTCTCTGTTTTATTTGAGATTTGAGACAAACAAAACATTAATTTATTTATTTATACACACATGACACACACATATATATAGGAGTCAAAGTTAGTCGATTCTATTAGTTCTATTTGTAACTGGATATATATCACTAGCTACATTTGACTGGCCACTAACTGAAATATGAAATTAAATGTCTTGGATTAAAGAATAGCCATTTATTTTTCATTTCTATAATATTTGTATATATATATATATATAATTTCTATAATGTATTTTGGTGAATAGGAAAACCATTTCTATAATATGTATAAGATCACTATATTAATATTTTCATTGATATTTTTCATTTCAAATTTCCTAAAAATTTTAAACTAATATTTATTTTCAAAAGAAAAAAAATTATTGAACCTTATGTTTTATTTCTCTTAATTTATAGATGGAAGCCTACATCATCACATTACTTCTAAAATGATTTAAGTTATCATAAAAGTAAATAGATTTTAGTCTCTTTTTTTTTATAAGCATGGATTTTAGTCTCTAATGCTCCATCCATGAACAGCACTAATTGTAAATTTTGAAGAAAAAATTGTGACCATGGGATATAATAAAAAAGTTTAAACGGTTCATATTTAATATCAACAGAAAATGGTGGGAACTCCCTTTGGCGAACCGGAACTCACTTTGGCAATGGCTCCGCCGCCATGGATAAATACAAGAAGAGAGAATGATGAAGAGATAGGAGAGGTTGAAGAAAGGGATATTTTGATAAATTGAGGATTATTTAATTTTGAGTTTTTAAAATTTTTACTGTTGGTGCACGATATGCACCATTATTTTAGTTGGTCCATGCTAGCTTTGAATTTTTTTTTGGCTTTATTCTGGTGGGTCTTCAATTTATCTTGATTGGGGTGTTGTGGACCTTCTTAAGCGAGTTGTCATCAAAATTTTCAGGACTAGCTCATATGGTAAGAATTAAGGGATATAAACTTGGTGAATAAACTAATTTACTTTTGTAGTACATTAAAAAGATAAATTGCACCCCCCAGAGATTGATCTCTGGAAATTTCCCTCCTCAACCCATATGTCTTGAGCTCTTACCACTTGAGCTATCATTTAGCGACACTAAGGGTCTGTTTGTTTGCTGTTTTTAAAACAGTTTTCAGTTTTTAAAAACTGAAAACCTATTTGGTACGACCTGTTTTCAAAATTGAAAACAGTTCTCACTTTCGGTTTTTAAAACTAAAAAACCAAAACAGCTAAAAGATGTTTTCAGTTTCAGTTTTTAGTTTTCAGATATCCGTTTTCTAGATGTTGGAAAACATGTCATTCAAACTGTTTTCTTCTTCTGAAAACTGTTTTTAAAAGTGTTTCTGAAAACTATTTTAAAAACTGAAAACTAAAACTGCAATCAAACAGGCCATAACTAATCTACTAACAACTAACATTTTCCTATAAAAAAAATTAAAATTCCTTTTTATTTTCAAAAGAAATAGTTCCAGAGATAGAGAAAATTTTAGAAATAATATTAATTTGATCATTAACTTACAAAAATGTGCAAATGAATTAAAATTAAATAATATTGTCTCTGAATGATAGCTCAAGAGGTAATAGTTATGGGACATGTGGGTTGGGTGGGGGAGGTTCGGGGATTGATCTTTGGCGGGTGCAATATCTTTCTGATATAAAAAAAATTAAATTAACATCAGCTATATACAAATTAAATTCAAATAAAAATATTATTATCAAGTAGATAGTATGAGTTTAAAATTAGCTTCAACATGAAATAATTTACATTACCTTTTTTTTATATAGGCATTTACACTTGGCTAAATTGCTACCTGTGGAGTTGTAAATTTTCCTGCTATTGAAACAAAATATCTATTGCTACATGCACTTTAACTGCCATATATAGCTACGATGTTTTAAAATTTGCTGCCAATTTTCTAACATCAACCAATCAGCCACTAATTTCATTCTACCAACATTTTGGCAGCTAAACGGAGGTTATTCTACAAGTAAACGCTTTTTGCTATTAATAACTGCGAATTTTTGGGAGCTTATTAAACAAATATAATAAGTATTTTTTCTTTAAAAAGTAATTTTAAACTTTTTTTTTTTTGTTACAAGAGGAAAAGTAAACTGTAAAAACTATATAAGTTCTTTTTTTCAGACGAAATTACATTAAAGAACATAAATAAATAAATAAACACGTTTCATAAACATGTTTGGGTAAAAAAAAAAAAACGCTTTTGTAAGGATAAAAATAATCAAATATCTGTTTAAAAACACGTTTCATTAACATTGCGAATTTGAATTCAAGTGATCATTTTTTCTCTCTTTAACCATTGTCGGTTTTTTCAGAAGCTACTCAAAATAGTTTTAAAAATTAAATAATCAAATTTCTGTTTTTTTCTATTTTTTTTAAGCATACACAAACATATAAATATAACATGTTTTGAGTGGTGTTCTTTGATTTAAGAGAAGAGAAAGAGTAGGGAGAGTTGACATGGATTATTCTAAATTATAAAATATAAATGGACTATACACAGACGGATAGGCAATACATTTAGCAAATTCATAATCATGATAGTAGGCCAAACTAAAATTGCATAATTATATGAGTGCTAGTTCACATATAATTCTTGGCAACAAGACAGAGGTGGTTCTTCTTGTGTCGGGCAAGTCCCGGTAGCCCTTCATCATCTATGTTTTCCCGTATCATCCCAATAGGCATTTCCCAATCAAACGAGTTTAGAAGATTTGCAATTATGACCTCAACTGTGGCGATTCCCATTTGTATGCCGGGGCAAATTCTACGGCCAGCACCGAATGGAATCAACTCAAAATCTCGCCCCTTAAAATCTATATTGTTGTCTAAAAATCTTTCAGGATAGAACTCTTCTGGGTCTTTCCAAGCCTCATGATACCTATGGATGGCCCAAAGATTCACAAACACCAATGTCTTTGATTGTATTTCATACCCATCTATAATGAAACTTTTATTGACTTCCCTTGGTAGTAGTGGTGCCGGTGAATAAAATCTGAGAGCCTCTTTTATCACTGCCTTGAAATATTCAAGTTTTTGAATATCATCTTCATCAATGAACTCTTTGTTGCCACAGAGATTTCTAACTTCTTCTTGGGCTTTCTTCATTGCTCTTGGATTCTTTATTAATCCGGTCATCACCCAAACTGATGAGGCTACGCTTGTGTCGATTGATCCCATAAGTAAGTCCTGTGATTAGCAAGAACGAGTATTCAGTAACTAATCTAGTTTGAAAGAAGAAGAAAAAAACTAATCAAGGAAATTCCTATTTTTTTAAATAAAATAAAAGTCTTTTGTATCCTCTGAGTCATGTCACAAATGGAGAATTAAATTGCTTTGAATATGATGACAACATTGAAGTTTCATAGATGTCTCATGATTGATGGTGGTATAATGTAGAAGATAAAGGTGTGTTGTGCTAAATGTAAGAATATATATACCATTAAGATAGCTTTGATTTGATCATCGGTGAGATCTATCAAGGGACAGCCCTGCTTCTTTAGCTGGAGTAAGGCATCAATTACATCACCCTCATCGGCATCTTTCTGCCTATTTGGATTTTGGTGGTCATTAAGGACTTGTTGGAAAAACACATCGAATGAGTTGAAAGTGCTTTCAAGACGAGCGAGCGAGCCTGTGATTTTATCGATCCATCCCAAGAAAGGGATATAATCTGAAATGAAGAATGTAAGAAACAAGGCCTGTCCTTCATTAAGAATGCCATGGAACCTGCTTTTTTCAGCTCCATCCTCCTCATACGTTCTCCCAAAAAGAATCCTACAATTTATAGCAGTGGCGACCGACATTATGATCTCACTCAAGTTTGTGATTTTGGAAGAAGAAACGTGCCCAGATATCTTTTGAATCATTTTCTTGACTTCAGATTTTCTTACATGGGAAAAGCTAGAGACCTTTTTAGCACTGAAGAAATGGATGGCAGCAATTTTTCTCATTTCTTTCCACTGTGGGGAAAAATTCATGTCTATCCCATTGTAAGAAAACATTTTCTGGCTAAGTGTCATAGGTCTGGTGCAAACATCAAGATCATGGTCATTAAGGATCTCTTGAGCCAGTTTAGGTGTGGAAATAATGATGGCTCGCTTGAACCCCATTCGAAGGGAAAAAATTGGACCATAGATCTTTGAGAAGTTCCACAGTTGAAAATGGAGATTTGAACTGTCAAGTTGATGAAGGTTACCAATGATAGGAATGCCTCTTGGACCAGGTGGAAGTGGAAGTTTCTTCTTGATGGATTTCTTTAACAGGAGAGTGAAGAATATCAGGAGTGGAAGAGCTAGGAGCAAGTGAAGAAATGACACCATTGTGGAAGAGTTTTGCAGACACATTCAGGTAGCTAGGGATATATAATATCTTAACTTGTTTTTTGGGTCGCATAAACCAATTTACACATCAACTTTTAAGTACAAGTGTAAGTTTAATAATTGAGGGGATAATTATAATTTAATATTTGGATGATTTTTGTTTTCTAACCATTTCATTTTCAGATTCTGCAGGCCAATTATTTGTCTGGGAGTACTGGCTCTTTTCCTAGAAGTATGATGCCTTGATTTGTATATTTCATGATCTCTTCAAATTAAGTCTGCCACAATAAAAATTATATCAAGTACGCCATGTGATTGGGCTCATAATCATAAGAAAAATAATCTGCGACTGTCATCTCTTTTGTCCTTTTGTAGTTTAAACTATGTAGGCACCTTAATTAATTAAGTGAGACACTTAACATGATTCCTTTTTTAAAAAATAATCATCAATGTTGTCATCTTAGCACTTTTATTTCATTCTCATACCCGATCTCTCGTTCTTCGTTAGTTTCTAAATTATCTAACCATTTTTTATGGTATACTATCTAGTAGAGATCACTGAAATCAACAAGAAAGATTGATATTAGGGATGGTGATTTGCTACCCATAAAAAAAATACAGGTAAAATCCGGTAGATGTATATGGGAATAGGCATGGATAAATCCTAACAAAAGGTTGTGAGTATGAGTTCAGGTATGGGTAATATACTAACATACTCAAAATTAAAATTTTCTAACTTACTTCTTTTAGGAAAGCCTAAATAAGTAAGTTAAATCTTAATATTATAGAGAGTTAGATACAATTGCAAATTTACTCGCACTTTTTTAAAATAAGTGAGTTAGTAACATACAACTTTAGAAGGAGCATAGTGACATTCTAGCCCAGGAAGAGATGCTTTGGTTCCAAAAATCCCGGGAGAAGTGGGTCAAATATGGTGATAGAAACACAGCTTTCTTCCATGCTCAAACTGTTATCAGAAGGAAGAGGAACCGTATCACAAGTCTCATCCTTCCAGATGGGTCGCGGTGTGATGATGCTGATAGGCTCCAACAAGGAGCTATTGACTTTTTTAAATCTCTTTTTGCAGGTACTGTAGATGTGGACACTACTTGTCTTCCCACACCGGATTTGCCAGTCATTCCGTCTGAGCATGTCCCTCTTCTTGTTCAGGAGGTTTCTAAGGATGAGGTCTTTGCGGCGCTGCAGCAAATGGGCTCCTATAAAGCTCCTGGTCCCGATGGGTTTCATGCTGCTTTCTATAAGTCTTATTGGGATGTCGTCGGGGACGATGTCTTCTTGTACATCAAAAAGGTGTTTGAAACGCAGCAGGTGGATCCGGCGCTAGGGGAGACTCTTGTGGTTCTTATCCCTAAGTGTGACTGTCCGGCTTCGTATAAGGATTTTAGGCCCATCAGCTTGTGCAATGTCCTCTACAAGTTGATTACTAAAATTCTGGTGAACAGGATCCGACCCATTCTTAATGATATCATTAGCCCCATGCAGAGTAGCTTTATCCCAGGGAGGAGCACTAGTGATAATGCGATTGCCCTTCAGGAGATTGTCTATCATCAGCGGAAAGCTAGGAAAAAAGGGGGTAATTTGGTTTTTAAACTTGATCTTGAGAAGGCTTATGACCGGGTTGACTAGCGGTTTCTTGAGGCGACTTTGGTGGCTTTTGGTTTCCCTGAGGCTTGTATTAATTTGATTATGAGGTGTGTGTCAGCTTCTCAATTGTCTATTCTCTGGAATGGGGAGCGTAGTGAGACTTTCGCCGCCAAGAGGGGTCTGAGGCAAGGTGACCCGTTGTCTCCCTACCTGTTTGTCCTTTGTATGGAGAGGCTGAGCTCGGCAATATCTTCCGCAGTCCTTCAGGGGAGATGGGATCCTATCTGTACTGTGCGGAATGGTCCAGGATTATCCCATTTATTTTTTGCGGATGACGTTCTCCTCTTCGTGAAAGCTAGGAATAATCAAGTGAGATTCTTGAAGACCCTCTTAGACACCTTTTGTCGTGCTTATGGAATGAAGGTGAATGAGGCTAAGTCCAAAATTCTGGGTTGTAATGGCATGAGCTTGCAGAAGAAGAACCGTATAGCTGCCATTGCCGGTATCCAGTTTACGTCGGATATTGGTCGGTACCTTGGCTTCCCCATCTTCCAACGTCGGGTTACCGCTAGGGACTTTGAGTATATTTTTGATAGGATAAATGGCAGACTTGCTAGCTGGAAGAGTAAGCTTCTGAATAGAGCGGGGCGCTTAACCCTTACGCAATCGGTAGTGTCCGCTATGCCGGCCTATTGCATGAGCCAAGTGTGGGTGCCGCAAGGTATTTGTGATAGATTGGATGTTGTGGTGAAGAATTTTGTGTGGAAGGATAGGCATGGTCGTGGGATAAACTTGGTGGGTTGGGATCGTATTGCTCAGCCAAAGAAGTGTGGGGGTCTTGGTCTCAGGAAGGCGAGGGATCACAATGTTGCGCTCTTGGGGAAGCAGGTGTGGCAGTTGGTGTCTGATTGTGAGAAACCGTGGGTGAGTCTGATGAAAGCAAAGTATTTTCCAGGAGGGTGTTTCTTATCTTCCGAGGCTAAACCAGGGTCCCCGGTGTGGCGTGCTTTCTTGAAGACGCGTGATATATTCCACTCGGGTTTTGAGTTTCAAGTTGGGGATGGCCAGTCATCGCTTTGGTACCGTCCCTGGTGTTCCCCTGTTCCGCTATGTCAATTAGTCCCGTTTGTGGATATTCATGATATCGAGCTTCGAATCAGGGATATCTTGGATAATGGGGTTTGGAGGCTTGAGTGGTTGTGGACTCAGGTTCCGGGTCACGTAGGGAGCTTAATCCGTCAGTTTCCGGCTAGGCTCACCGCGCGTGTGTGTGATGGGGTGCGGTGGAAGGGCCACATCTCGGGGAATTACTCTACCAGCTCGGGCTATAACTAGCTTCTAGAGAGCAGAGGTATTCTAGGGCATGGCTCCTTGGATTCAGGGTCGAGTTGGGGTTGGATTTGGCGTCTCAAAGCTCCGCTTAAGTGTATTATCGTCATCTGGTTAGCGTGTCATAATGCTTTACCTACGAATGAGTGCAGATTCCGGCGGGGAATGTCGCCTGATGCGGTGTGTCGGCTGTGTAATACCGGGGATGAGACAGTGCTGCACTGTCTTAGAGACTGCTCTCGGGTTCAAGACGTTTGGAGGCGTTTGGGCTTTGATACGGTGGGGAACGTGTTCTCGGTTATGGATTCCAAGGTGTGGCTTCGTAGCTTGTTGCAGAACTCGGATCCTACGGCGGTGGCTACTCTTTGGTGGATTTGGAGGAGACGCAACACCTGGTGTATGGAAATGCAGTGGCTTCCTTGTCGGGTCCTTGATTCGAACATCTCTAGCTTGGCCATGGAGGTGGTAAGCGCGTTTACAGGGCTGGAGACAGGTCACCATGGATCGCCTAGATTGGTTCAGTGGTTGCCAACGCTTCCGGGTAGTGTCGTTCTTAATGTGGATGGCAGCGTCCGGGATGTGCCTAGTCGTGGTGGATTAGGTGGTTGTTTCCGCAGTACTGAGGGGCAGTGGATGGGTGGTTTCTTTGGCTATCGAGATGATGCGTGTATTCTTCATCTTGAATTACTGGGAATCCATCAGGGCTTAACTCTTGCGTGGGAGCGAGGGTATCGAGTTGTTGAGTGTCAATCTGACTCTTTAGATGCTGTGAACCTTATTTTGTCTGTGCCTCCTTCCAGACATCTTTATGCGTCTTTGATTTGGGATATTAAGGATCTCATATCTAGGACTTGGATGGTGAAGCTCTGTCATACTTTGCGTGAAGGGAATGCGTGCGCAGATTTTCTAGCTAAGCATGGCGCGAGTCAGAATGAAGCCTTGGTGTTGGTTGAGCAGCCAGTGGCAGCCTTGGGTTTGCTTCTCCTTGCGGATGCAGCGGGTGTCTCCTTTGTGAGGCCTTAGTTTTGTTTCTTTTAGTCGCTGTACCAAAAAAAAAAACATACAACTTTAGAAATATATTGACAAATCTATAATTATAAATTTGAACTTTTAATTGTCACACTTGCTTACTGTTTTCAGAAAAAGTTTACTTAATTGAATGATTTTTTAAAAAACTTGAATGATTTTACTTATTAAGTATTTAGATGGTATTTTGTATTTTTAAAACTTTATTTTATCATAACATTTGTATTTTGATTTTCCATTAAAAAATGCAAATTGTGGAAAAGCTATTTTTGTAAATTACAATTACCAGCATAAAGGTCGGGGGTACTTTTTGAGAACACATGTATGAGTATGAGTATAGATAAAAGAAGAGGTGAATATGTAGAACTATGGAAATGAATATTTATTACATTTCATTTTATTCTGTTCCTTTATATATTTCATTCGGTTCTGTTCTTATCACGTGCCATGGATTCAAACGTAGCTAGCCTAAAATATACTAACATAACTGATAATATAACTGACCTCTCCAAAACAGAAAAACAACGATTAAACAAGATTTGAATATTCCAGTCTGCCCTTAAGATGAGTACTTCAATACCCATTCCACTAAAGTAGCAACACCAAATCCTGTTGCACAGCGCTGCTTATCACTCCACACTGGACCAGCCAAGTCGATATGCATCCATTGAACCTTTTCATCAACAAACTGCAAAAGCACAATTCTTTTAGAAAACCATAACATAGATGATATGCAAGAGGAGTTGATGACTACACATAGAAGTCAGAAACTAAGCACATATTGTAAGTATAAAAACAAAGCAGCTTTTTTTCCTCCCAATAAGTTCCTCTATAAAATAGTTTATACATTGAATATCCCTCCAAATCAAGACAGGTCACAAATTATCCAGTCCAGTTCATATGCAACCCTCCTCCCAACATGTAGCAGAGGAACACAGGAGAAAGTCAAAACAACTAAATGATTCATTAAGTATATACCTGCTTTAAGAAAAGAGCAGCAGTGATAGCACCACCCTGCCGACCACCAGTGTTCACCATATCAGCTACTCCTGATTTCATTGACTCCCAATAACTATCTTCTAATGGCATCCTCCATAGTTTCTCCCCACTCGCTTCTGAAGCCTCAATAACTTCTTTTGCTAGTTCATCACTGGGTGTAAACACACCTTTAAAAACAATATTTAACGTCAGTAATCACTTGATCTTGAATAATTCATAGCATGAGTTCAGCAATTAATAACCATGTAAACGCGTAGTGGAAAAGCCCCCATTATTGGTTACATCTCTCTCAGGTTCTGAATCTTCCAGAGATTATGTTTTTCTCTTCCTCCCACGAGTGCCAAAGTAGATGTTGAGCCATATTTTGAGATTTGAAAAATATTGGTACATTGTCATTAAAATTCATACACAATACTTTACAACTTGAAGCTTAAAAGTTACCTGCAATTGAGGGTCCCAGAGCAATTATACAGGCCCCAGTTAATGTTGCCAGGTCAATTATCTGAAAAGCAGTTGATCATTTTGTTAGTAGAGTTCTAAAACCATGCTACACACCTAACAATTTGTAAGCTTGTTTATAACGATTGCATAATCCAAATGACAGATGCACTAGATGTTTGTGAAAAACAAAAGTCACAAAGTACTTGTTCAGTAGATGTTTACTCCGTACGTATTAACAAGGAAAATAATATATATTCAACAGATAATTGAATTAGTTCAGCAGGACAAATTGGAATGGTTAAATGAAATAATTAATTGACACATTAAACATTGAATATTAAAGGTCAAGCAAACCCATTGTGAAATACGAGAATGTAGAAAAGATTCAGATGCATAGCTGCATACCTTTTCAACCCCTTGGTTACAAGCATACACCAAAGCATCTGCCAGGGTAAGCCTTCCCTCAGCATCTGTGTTGTTAACCTACACCGGACAATAAGTTAATGTCATATTCTTCACAAATAAACAGCGCCAAAAAACCTAAAAAATCATCTCACTTTCCTTTTACTATCTTTCCTTCCACTTTTTTTCCTCTCACTTTCTTTTCAAACCAAAAATAGCGGAAATATTGCATCTTTCGCCACTTTTCCTACTTCTATTGATACACCCTTTATAAAGTCGCCCAAGAAGCTTAAGTTGTTTCTTTATACAAGTTAATATAAAAAATCTATGAAGCATTAAATAAATTTTTTCAAGTTTACCCTTAATCTCTAATAAATTGTGTTTCACTATTTCACGCTTTCCAGTGAGTTTTTTTCCAATACTGGCGGCTATATTTTTCAAACATAAATCACTATATTTTGGGAGAAGAATGAAAGAGATAACTAAGGTGCAGAGAGAAATTAACAGGATGTTGAAAGAGATAATTAAGGTGGGAAAAGAAATTAATGGAATTGATGGATTTTTAAAATGGGTAATTTTGATACGTTATAATATTTTTTATAGATTTAATACTATTAACTAATTAATTTTAACAAACTTTATTGATCTGTATGAATTGGTTAAAAATGGCTTATAAACATAATAGAGGGAATTAAGTCTCGTCTTTTCTTTAACTCTGCCAACCAACGCAAGACTCATGCTGTCATTTGGGCTAGTCTAGCACACTCAAGCTCACCATCCCAAGATTAAGACTCAACTAATGAACAATCGGAACTTATTACAAGTTTAATTGCAAAAAAATGAAAAAACCGCATAGGCCAATACTATGACTCAATACCATACACATTAAATAACATGTGAAAATTTAAAACAATAAACCTAATATACCCTCACCTCTATAGTTTTTCCATTTGAAGCTGTGACAATGTCTCCAGGCCTCATACCTGTTCCACTTATCATATTCTCACAAGCAGCAACAATAAAATGAACCTGCACATGCAAGAAGTTAGAAGGGTAACAGAAATTCTGCGCAAATCAACAAATTTAAATACTATTCTTTGAAAAGGAAAAAGTCATCCACAATGATATAAAATTATAAATGACAAACCTCCACTCCAAGAGGTTTGATTTGACCAAGAGCTTTTGCTGCTCCAAAAACTGCAGCAGAACCACCCATATCAAATTTCATGAGTTCAATCAAACAGCCAGGGCCGGTCTTGATGTTGTAGCCACCACTGATAACAAATTAAAAGAATAAGAACAAAGAAAAATTACTGTTATATTATATCTAAACAATAAAGAAAATGGAGAAATCACACTTTACCCACCCACCCCCGAAAGATTTATCACTTCAAAATGGTTTCCCCTCCAAACTATCACTTTCAACATACTCAATATTGATCTATCATCCTATTTATCTATAGCCACCAACCCATCAAGTTGTCTATAAATTGTAATCGTAATGGAAACAACCATCATATGGCCTCACATGACTGCTTCTATGGTGAAAAGCCAATAAAACACTTCTTTTCACAATAACTCCCATAAGTATCATAAGTGGGATAAGTTATTTCCTTTCACACAAAGTGAAGGACAAGTGCTTCACATGCAATGTGAACATCAGGTGACAGTTAGTAATGAAATGATTCATGATAGAAATAGACCAGTTGATACTTTACGAAGTGTAATTGAGGTAGCTAGTAAGGAGCCCGTGTCTTGCACAAGTAATCTATAGAATTAAGCCATCAAGTATAGAAAATAGAAATAAGTGAATACATAATTTAATAGAATATATTCAGTGCTTAGAAATGGGTTGTGCAGATTGAAATGGAATCTCAAAATTGAAGTATTGTTCATAAATAGCATATCTTATATTATGGTTTCAAAATACAAATAGAAATCAATGGTCAAGTAGTTAACATTCTAATTGGTAATAAACTCCAAGATAGTTTCTACTTCCTAGCAATATATAGTGCACCATACTCTTCAATGGTTGAAGCATACAACACCTCGCCAAAATTGAAGCACCTCAAGAAGTGTTGTGTGTGTTGTGCAAGGTAAGACTCTCTGAGTAGACCCACTAAGGGTCCAACCCTTCCATGGTAGGAGCTTTGTTGTCCTTAAAACAGACACACACACACACAGCACCAATTGCATAGAAAGAAGACAATGAAGCAAACGACATGGTCAATCATAATATCATATCCATAACAAACAAAGCCATTAATCTATGACTTCATACCAATAAGAATCTCACTTCATATTGATCACTCTATTTTTGAGTTGTAGCTAGAATACAAAAAAGCTTGGTTTTAAATTAATTACCTGTCAAAAGTCAAACCTTTTCCAACTAATGCCAACTTGGCATTGACAGGTCCACTTGGTGGTTTATAACATAGATGGATAAAATGAGGAGGATTTGCTGAGGCTGCAGCAACAGCCAGATAGGACCCCATTTTCAATTCTTTACACTGCTCGGCATCTAATATTTTTGCAGTAAAAACATCACTATATGTTGAAGCAATCTTTGATGCCTCTTCAGCCAATACCCCTGAGGCAAACAATTCATCGAGGACAAGTCAATTCTTAGAAAAATAAAAGTGTCCATTCATGTTGCAATGAACAAAAAATAATAATAATCAGCTGCCAGGCCTATAATGAAAGGCCAAGGAACTACCCACACGAGTAAACTCCTGAATAACTCTAAATCTCTTAAAGTTTACAACGTTAATATGCAGAAACAAGTTAAGATGCATGTAAACTCTCTTTCGTTATACTATTACAACTGTACAAGTTCACATACACTAGCAAATTCAGTAAATTCCCAATTCTACTAGCAAATTTGTCAGCTGGAATTCACACATGGTTTCGTCTTCAAAACACACATTTTTCGCCAATTTCATCGAGTAGTTGAAATTTATTTATCATTTCACTTGTATACATTTATACTACATTACTACCAAATAATACAAGTGTTGTGTGTCTAGAACTAAACACAATACAAGTTTGATATGAACCTGGTGTGAGCACATTAGCAGGAGAATTCACAAGCTCCCTTCCAAACACAACTCCAGAAGCAAGGTCTCCAGCAAACTTAAGCTTCTTCTCCAATTCCGGCCCTGACCCAAGACCAATAATATCAACCGATCTCAGCGCCGGTTTCTTCGACTCTGACTTGTACCTGTTATCCTCAAATGTCCCCAGCACAGTCCCTACCACACACACAACTCATCTTCAATTCACAAAACAACACCACATATTGTGACAAAACAGAATTCAGCAACAAATACCTGAAGCGATTGCAGAGGCGGTGCTAAGCTTGGACTGAGCAGAGAGTCCTTGAGAAGAAGCGAGAACAACAGCGACGTGCGCAGCCTGAGCAGACTTCGCAGCAGCGGCAACCGCCTCGCCGAGGGTTTTAAACGGAGCAGGACCGGAAGCGGACTTGCCGAGTCCAACCAAGGCGAGTCTCTTAGATCCAAGTCCGGCGGCGATTCTGAGAACCGTGGACTGACCAGATTTTCCGGTGAAATCCTCTTCGGAGGAGGCTTCGGATAACAGACCGTTCAATTTGGAGTCAAGCGAGTTGAGGATGGGATTCTCGAATTTCGAGTCGCTGTTTCTGGCGACGTCGTTTTCCGTGACGGCGACGGCGAGGAGGTCGCCTTTCCATTCGGCGACGTCGAGGTCCTTGGCGGTGAAGGAGAGGTTAGGGGTTTCGGTGGTGGTGGGGTTTGTGAGGCCGAGAGTGGCGTGGGCCATGAGGTTGCGGAGAGGGGTGGCGGTGGAGGAGAGGCGGAGGAGGGAGGTGGAGGTGGTGGTGGTGGTGGGGGTTAGAGGGAGAGGGAGAGAGTTGAGGAAGAGACGAGAGGGAGAAGTGAGGAGAAGTGAAGTGGTGAGAGTGAGAGTAGAGGTGGCTGCGAATCTGGATGCCATTATTTATGGATGGTGAGGTAACGGGTCAAGTTCAACTGGGTGGGTGATTGTGTAGTGTTTGCGTGACGGGTGGCTTTGACATCGTTATCGCCGATGGATTTAATTCACATTTAATGATTTAATTCACATTTAATGGCTGTTTCCACATTGAAAAAATAAATTTTAAACGTAAATGTGTTTTCGGTTTTAATCATAAGTATCCCCTTAAAACAATGATAAATAGTCAAATTAGTCATTGAGTTTGCAAGTGAGTTTCATTTCAGTCCATCTGAGAAAAAATGATGGGTAGTGGCGATCATTTTTAACAGTTTTTACTGCTACTAAACATTATTTTTCCTCATATGAATAAAATCAAACTCACTTACAAACTTAGAGACTAATTTGATCATTAACACTTAAAATAATTTCATTAGACTTGAAGGTTGTAAAGGTTAAAGATATTCTAGAAAATCTTAAAGGATCAAACTTTCGATTTTACTTTAGAGGTTCAAACTATCACTCTTTAAAAGACTTTTTATCTTAAGGGAATTTTATTTTTTAAGATTTTTTTTTATGCAAATATTCATTTACTAAGTCTCTTCAGCTCAACAACTTTTACAATGAGACTCTAACATATGATAGTAAAATGTGTAAGCTTTTTTTTTTTGAAAGTGTAAAATGTGTAACTTGTAGGAACTCGTGTTTAAATTAATTGTTTAAGCTATAAAAAACAACACAAAGAGTTTTATAAGTGACAGAATGAAAGATTTGAGAGTATTGAATATGTCGTTTGAAAATATGCAGTGTAAAGAACTAGTCTTCAAACTTTATTCAAAACGTCTTTATATACCCCCCTTGAAAAAAAACATGATTGTTGGGAAATTAGGGGTAGGTCTTCACGCTCTTCTCCAAGTGCCAAACGATCTCTAAATCATCATTTAATGCATATGGTTGTTTATGTCCTACGAAATCTTCATTACAACATTAGATTTGATCTTTACCAAAAGTGGGAGTACGATTTTTTTTTCATTTTTGTGCAATGTCTATGATTGACTCCCGTGAGTAGGCTCTTTGTCTAATATAAAGTGCACAGAACACGTAAGTCATTTTTCATATTCTATAATAGATTTCACTATCTCTCTCTAACCTGTACTAGGTCTAAGTCTTGTGTTGTACTTGGTAAAACAAAGTGGACCTTGAACCATGCGAGTTCTTGAGTTCGGACCAAATGTCCCTAAGACCAGGAGACAAAATATTCACATGTGAGATAAGTGATGCATTCCTCACGGATCACGTGAGATGAAGTCTTTCTATATTGTAATTAGGACAATACGTTCTCTAAAGTAAGACAACAAATAATTTGATTCTGCTTGCTTCATAAACACAGTAGTGCTTAAATGATTTTGATTTTACATTTCAAAATACCAAAGTTAAGTTCCATCTTACACAATAACTCTTCTAACTTATGTTTTTGCTATCTTCAAAACCTAGTAAGGGATTTTTGTGTATTCTATGTGTAAACTTAACAAAACTTATGCACTGCTTAATATTTGAAAACTATACTTTGGTGTGTTCAAGTCTAGAGGACAGTGTTGTCTATTTTCTTTTCCTCCTTGTATAAAAAAGAAAATGTCAATAAAAAAAACAGTTTACTTACTATTTACATATAATCTAATTAATATAAAAATTTCAAAATAAAAGTATACTACACCTTTTTCGATGTATAAAAAAAAAGTATAATACACATGAATAATTTTTTTTGGTAATTACATGAATGATTAATTTAACAAATAGTAAACATTTTTTGAATTATTGTAAAAAAAATTACAAATTATTAAATTAACATGATTTTAGTATGTTTTTATAATAATTTTATATCACAACTTTTCAATAACTTATAATTTATAAAATTATATTTCTTCTCAATACTTTTTTTTGGTGGCTGTTAGGGTGCAAGTGTGCCTTAGGTCTTGCATCATGCAAGAGTAGAAATGACCCATAATAGTGGGTAAGGTGACCTGTTGTTAAAAAAAATAAAAAAATAGAAGATTACGAAGCCACCCTTCAAATTATTCTTTCTCTCTCTCTGCAATAACCCAGGTCTCCTTAGATTTCTCTCTTCCATCTTCTTCATCATCCTCCTCAGGCTCAATCCCCCTTCTCTTTCCATCCCCAACTTGCAAAGCAGGTGGACCTAACCGTCATATGCTCTACCTCTCTCCTCTGTCTGGATCACCAAAATCTTCCCCTGGAACCGCGGCGAGCACCGTCACGTAGCCACCGCCATCGGCGAGTTCACCGTGCGAGGTTCAGCTCCACTCTTCAGATCTTGGATATCGTCCCCAACCACCACGGAGCCACCGCCGCGCGATGATGGGTTTGTGTTTCCCGTTCTCCCCAAAGCTCTGAAGATGAACAAGTTTATGAGAATCTCCTGTAACGATTCACGTTCGGCGTCGACCTCATGTGCCTCGGCGGCGATGGTTGAGTTGATAAAAGAGGAAAGGGAAAATTGCTGGTGGTGGATCTGGAAGGAAAAAGGGGGAAATCTATTTGTGTTGTGTGTTGATCTATGTATTTGTTGAGGTTTATTTGCATCAATTACTGCTTGTTGTAATTTGGATTGGCCTAAATACAAGTTTTTTTAAAAAAATTCTAAATACAAGTTACTTGTTCAAGTTTTGGATGAGTCTTATAACAACAAGTTAAATGGGGGCGTTCTTGTTCAAGCAAGATGGTCCTTTGTGAACAAAACAAGGATGAAAACCTGTTGCAAAACATTAACCTTCCATTTCATTTTGAAGTTGGAGCAACAAGTGAATGGGGGCGTTCTTGTTTCAGATCAGTAAAGTTGTGGTGCCCAGATTGCGGAGTGGTTGGTGGTTGTGAATGCTGAGATGAAGAGGATGGTTGTACGGTGGTTTTCACCGTGCCGGATCTCAGTGCCGCCGCCGCCGCGGTGGTTGGCCAAAGATGGCTGCTGCGGCGAGTTTGCCAGTGAAGGAGGTTGTGTCTTTCTTCAAGTAATGAGGGAGAAAGGTAGGGGTGCAAGTGTCATTCACATATTATATTTTAAATATATCTAAATTTTCAGTTTTTAGAAAGAGCCGGTTTCCAATTTTCCCTCTAGACAGGTGCTTTGATCTCATTGGTCCTCACCTCTATGGCACCCGTGCAAGACCCCTAAGCTATTGCACCTTATACTCCACCCCCTTTTGTTTTTTACCTTTCTTTTCTCCTCTCACTCTCACCGAGCAAAGACTAGATAAAAATCTCAGTCCACCGAACCAAGACACAAGGCAAAGCTAGGCATACAATACCAAACCACAAAACCCTCCGAAGGATCTAGCTTACTGACAATGGTGGCGACGAACGTGAAGGCCGAAACCATGTCTCTGATGGACAAACGGACCTCGTTGGAGGCTGAGATGAACGCCATCATCACTCACCTCACTCAGCCCGGCGCTCCTGGCCTTTCCGGCAACCTCATCGATTCTGAGGTTCCCTCTTTTCTCTTCTCACATCCTATCTCACCATAAATTTCATGTGTTCTTCTGCATAACTCTTCATTCATGATGCTTGCTTCGTTTTCTAGGGCTTTCCTCGTTCTGATATCGACATCCCAGCTGTTCGAGCCGAACGACGCCGTCTCGAAGGTACGCATCTTCAATTACCTTCAGTTTGCGCTGGAATTTTTGATGCTACTAGCTATGAATACTTGGGTTTAGGGGCTATAATCTCATGGTTAAATGTTATGTGCAGAGCTGCGTAATGATCACAAGGAGGTGACTGAGAAAATTAATCAAAATATACAAATTTTGCATTCTGCAAGACTTGGAAAATCACCCTTCAAGAATTCAGGTACTGACTGCTGGAGAATCACTTGTCCCGTGTATTGTTTGTTACTGGTAACTATATAGAAATGATTTTTTTGGACTTGGTATAGATGGTTTATTGGTTGAGATAGCTGTTCAGATTATTCTGATAGATATAACTTGTTTCTAGGCTTTCATACTCTCTTGTAGACGTGATTTTTCTTTGTTAATGAGTTGTGTAATATTTATCTACCTGCACCTTTAACCACAAAAATCTAGTTATGGCCATTCCGCCTCTATGTCTATTTGATGTTATGGACTGGGTGTTATTAGCCGAGTCTTTATTCCTTATGATAGCATATTACTCCTGGTTCTTATCACATCTCTCCGTTATGCATGGTTTTTATTCCTTATGATAGCATATTACTCTTGGTTACTTGGTTCTTATCACATATTTCTGTTATGCCTGGTGCCCCCCCCCCCCCCCTCCCCCCCCTTCTGTATATATCTTCTGGACAAAGCAACCATGTCTCCTCAGAGATGCCGAAATCTGATTGCAAACTATGCAGCCTTGCATTAATATCCAATGTAGTTTGTCATTGCATTTTGTTGTTAAAGTGACTAATTTTTAGTTTTTGCAAAAGTAGTGTTTCTTGCAGTGTGAACTAATGTGCTAGCTTTTTTCCTTTGTTCTATCTTCTGTTTGACATTAGATTGCTATTAATTAATTACATCATGTTGAATTGTTTGTGACCTTTCTGTTAAGGTAATGACGAGGGTTCAGATACTCAGACCTCAACAGCTGTAGACACCTTGGCCTCAACACCAGGTCAAAATGTCCTTCTGAGACAAAACCCCAACTCAATGGATGTGGATGTGTTGGTTAGTAGACCCTTTGCAATGGTGGACGAGATAGCAGATGCATCACCAGCAGTAGAGGATGGTTTACAACTTGGAGATCAAATTTTGAAATTTGGCAACGTGGAAGCTGGTGATGATTTACTCCAAAGGCTTTCTTCTGAGTCTCAGTCAAACCTGGATCGTCCAATTCCTGTTGTTATCACGAGGCAAGGCACAGTGGTCAACCTAACTATCACGCCTAGAACTTGGCAAGGCAGAGGTCTACTGGGGTATGCCTTCTGTCCCTGTAATTTTGTTCTTTATTATCTTATGTGCTTTTAGTATCGTTCCAGTTTTATATAAGAAAAGAGGTAAACACAAGTAAACAAAAATGCATTCTTTATACGTGTTTCTGTCTTTCCTGAGCCCCATACCCGAATAATAGGCCATTTATTCTACATAGAAATCTTGTCTATATGTAGGAAAATATTAGTATATTCAGTAAGCCAATTTAATAAATGTCATAGGGTGTTAAGAGTAATACGACCTTTTTGATGTATTAATCTCTATTTAGAAAAAACAATTTTTTTTTCTCTCCAAGTCTTCAGGAGTCATCTTACTTTGACCTGTACTTTTTTTTGCTTTAAATGCTATGATTTTTCTCTACGCTCCTATTGAGCTGCCTCACTAAGGAAGTATGCTTGATTTTCCTACTTCGATCATTTTTATACATCTAGTAAATAATTGAGGTCTATGAGTTTGGCACTGTGGAGGGAGGAGTGATAAGCTAAAAATTGAAGGTAAAGCGGGCAATGGGAAAGTTCGAATCACATTTAGGCTCCGTCTGATTTTGATTTTCTGTTTTTAGTTTTTGTATCTTGTTTTTTTATTTTCTTTCATGCTTTCAATGAAAATAGAAACTAAAAGGCCCTGAAGATCCAATTGATTTTGCATTGTTAATGTTTTCCTGGACATCATTCTACTGGTAACTTATGGTCATTATAATTCATCATGCTTGTTAATCTGGTCCTTCTTATTGTACATGGGCTGATATTTTGCTCTTCTTAGTGCTATACCGGTAAGCATTCTTTTGAGTCACGAAATCACTTTGTCTAGACCATTTAACACTCATTGCTGGAAGTCATTGTTGATTAACTCTATTTCCCGCACCAAAATGTCTGTATATGATTGTTCGTGGATCTCAGTTTAATTAATTGGCTGTGGAATATTTATGTTTGTTATTATCTTAAACTGCTAGACACCATTTTAAGAACTACTTTTGGTATGGTCATGCCAATAGGCAATAGACCATATATATAGAACATATTCTTTTACCACTAATCTAAATTAGCTGCTACTAGTGCTGGTATATTATATTTAATGCTAATCTTTCTGTTTGATGCTTGCAGATGTCATTTTCGGATCTTGTAGGTAAGATGATTTTATTCATCTGATGATTTTATTCATCTTACAATTCAGAAGACAGTTGTTCGTTTAATTTTTTTTTTTTTTTTGCCTTTTCCATTGGGAGTTTTTTACCTTAATTATTTCTTTAGGGAAGACTGTGTTTATGTAATAGATATTGGAAAAGAACAATTGACCTTAGACTGTGTAGCTCGTTTATGATGACTGAATGATGCGTTATCCTTTTTCGGACCATCCTTCTTATCAAACAAAAATACTTATATTTTAAATTTGAATAAATTTATTCAATGATAATTTTTAAATTATTAACTTAAAAGATTTTTGCAAGTACAATTTTTTGGTTTAACCATAATATCCTCTAGAGGTAATCCTATTTGACCCGGGTGTGGTAAAGATCAAAGGCTTCCCAAGAGCACGCGTCTCCTAATAATTAAACTTTTGACCTACTACTGCGACCGCTACATTTTCTTGTGATTTAAAAATATTTTTGTAGTTTAGTTGGTCACTATGGAAGTGGATTCTAAACCTAGTTTGAATCATGAAATCCTCACTTCAAGGAGGATTTTACTTGACCACAACGAGAGTTCTAGGTCCAAAGAGAACTATTTATCATTATTTGTACTTTTCAATATTTGGCTATGTTTTAGTGTTCTAAAATAAGGGTGAATTTAAATTGGTCTCTTGTAAATTTTCTTTGACGTTTTTTTGGGCCAAAAAAACCTTTATTTGAAATGAGGACAAGTAATGTCACGTTGCTTACATGACTCATTTTTGTTCGGTCATTAATCTTTTTTTGGTTTTTCAAGGTATCTCCACGGTCGAAAGTCATGAGACTAATCATTCGAGGCTCTGAGATCACGTTAAGTGAGTAGACCTCTCTCAACAAATGCTTCTCCATACACACCGTCCAGGAATCGAACCTTGGACTAGATGGCGGTCATTCATCTACTTGAACTTTTTTGATCAATTTTAGTCACTCCAAATTTTTTTATCATTTCGAATCCTCGTTGTATCCACCGCCACACCCACCCAATCTACATCTTCCCAAACACCGGTGCTTCTTCATAGAAACCCCATTGGGTAGTGCCACAAATCATTGTTGTTCAAGACAAGACATCTCTATTTCTATGAGACATCAACTCACAAATCATTCTTACAATTCTCAAAACTCCACCTTTAGTGTACATGTTAACAAATTCCAACCATTTTTCACAATGTGGGCACATCCTCATAAAACCCCACTAGTAGTCACTTATTCCAAACAAGAACTTCACATAGGGCGCGCTCATAGTTGGAGAGAGGACGAACCACCCCATACCTTTTGAGGAAGATTTAGGCTATTTCTATTATGCTTCCGAAGCCTAGACCCACCCTCACCCTAAACAGATCTTCAGAGAGGCGTTAACCAAAAGAGGTAGGGCCAGGAGGATTTCTGGGATTTCTATCTATCCATCCGTAAAGAGGAAGGGGGCAGCCGAAACCAACTCCCTTTCATCTTGCCTGATAGGGCATCTATTCAATTCGATCTAGAGCTTATATTCAAAGAAGAAGAACCACACCAAAGCTGGCTTCCCCTTCTTCTTTGTGAACTCATCCTTGTCTTTAAATTTTTTACCGTACCTATTTTTCCCTCCATCGTCGTTGTAATCATCGAATTCCTTAGCATTCTTATCTTCCTCATTGTCTTCTTTCTCCATCTCGATGGTGACATGGAGATACTCTAATTGACTGTTGGTGGCAATGGAAGAAGTTTTGGTGATTAAAACAGAAGAACTTGAGGTACCTCACGTCACGTCATCCGAATTTTTGTGTGTATAATCCTTAATGTCACAAAAAAAATGGCATTAAGGATTAAAAAAAAAATGGCATAAAGGATTATTAATATGAGACGTCCAAAATTAAATTCACAAGTGGCAAACAACGAGTTAGAACCAACCACCGCAGCTTCTCACAAAAGCACGTTCATTTCGGTTTCTTTGAAAACATTTGAAAGGGGAAACCGGGGTCACAGAGTGAAAATTGGCGGGAAATGGAAGGAAGTGAGAGTGAAGCAGTTCTTGAATCGCTGAATCTGAATCCCCGACTCTACCTCAACGAAGTTCTCAACACCGTCGACGATGTCGTCCAACAAGCCTTCAATTTCTTCTACCAGTAACCCCAACCTCCTTTTCTCCCTTTTCGTTTTCCCCTTCAAATCACGAAATTCCACGATTTCTTACTCATGTTCGTTTTGCAGGGAAGCATCGACTCACCTGAACTCTGAAACCACCCAAAGATCCCAAAATCTGAAACAGGTTAGTCTAGTTTTGTTTTATTTGTACTCAATTCAATGATAATTAGGTTAATTGGTTATGTTTAGTTGAGAATTTGTGCTAATTGCTCAACATGGTTGATTTTGTTTGTGAAATAGGGTGTCGATCGCGTTCGCCAACGGGTTCAATCTGTGCTGGACACACAGCTTGATGTTTGGGAGAAATACTGTCTTCATCACTGTTTTGCTCTTCCCCAAGGTTTTACTATGCCTAACACTGTATGTATGTTTTACTGCATTCGTTTCTTTGCTTAACTTGTCGTGTGCATTGGTAACAATTGAGAATTATTGCTTTGGTTTCCTAAACCAAAAATGGCAAACCTGGTGCTATAAAGCTCTCGCTATGCACGAGGTCTGAGGTGGGGCCGGATCCACTTTGTGGATCTAATGTAGGCAGTCTTAGCTTGCATTTTTGCAAGAGACTAATTCCACGCCTCGAACTTGCAAAGTCAAATAGCAGCAACCTTGCTGTTGCGCCGAGGCTTCCTAGCCTATATTTATATTTTTCACTTTTGGTATTTTAAATTAGCTAACCTTGGGAGAAAATGTACTTCCAGGATGAATCAAGTAAGAATGACGTTGATCCAGGCGCTCTTTTTGATCCGGATGTAGATGCTCAGTTAGATTCGTTGAGAAAGAAACTAGCAGAGGTAATAAGAATGGTTATTGTGAGATTGTTTCTTTTGCAAAATTGATACTTACTTTTTTTGTTTTTCTTGGTTAATTTGTCTTTCAGGTGGGGAAGGAGTCTGAAATGCTGAATCAAGAAGTTCAGGCATTGGAGAGGCAGACTACTTTGAATGCTCGGTATATCAATGAGGCGGTGAAATCATATGAGCAAAACTCTTCTCATGAGTTGTTTCAGGGTAACTGAAGAACTTCTCATCAATTTTTTGTTCATGTTTTGACCTTTAGCATGCAACATTCTCTTCCACTGGAAAGTAATTCTGATATTGTATGTATGATTTTTATTTTAATTAAGTGGGGGATGCTCCATTTTTATTCCTGAATCTGCATGTATCAACATCTGCATAATGCTTTTTTTTGAAATTTGACGATCCAAAAGAACATTGAATTCCTAGGATTTGTGCAGTTTATTTAGCATTAGATTTGATTGATTGATTTGGAAATTGTTTTCTAAGTAACTCTTCAGAAAGGGCATTTCTTTTGTCTTGGCTTTTTTTGTTTTCCCCAATTAGGTAGGCAGTCAAGTAAGTAACTAGTATCTCAACATTTTGCCAATAATGTACATTTTAGAAAATGTCAGGTTTTCACTGTCTTTAATACTTCACAGAATGTCTTCAATATTTACATGCAAGGGAGCACAACTTCATTTCATTTATAATTTCTCAAAACCATATCAAGCATTTAGGGGCACCAGCACCACTAGAGTGGCCATGGACTTGAGGGATGAATCTTAAACCATGAATCTCAAGTGAAGTATTAACCAAATAATACCAACAACATATTCCTGGAGCCCTACATTGTTCTTTTACGAAAATAGACAGGAATGAAAGTGTATTTTGTAATTGACAATATTGTCAAAGTGATAGCTGATATTACTTTGTTGAATTTTTCAAGTGGACAGATCTTTAAATATACTATTCTTTTGTTTCCTCCAGAGATTATGACAACCGCCTCAGAACTTGGAATGAAGGTGAAAAATCTAAACCCTAGCCTGATTAAAGACACTGAACAAATGAAAGGAAAAAGTATTTGCAGCCCTGAAATGGACCAATCTGCTATAAATCCGGTCAAAGGTAACAAAATAATCATTCAATTTCATGCATTAACCTTGCAGGCTTAAGTTTATATTACTGAGTTGGTCATTCTGTTTGCAGGCCTCTCAAATGTAAACTTAGAAGATCTTCAAGAATTCGTAGCTATTATGAAGAGTATGTGAACTTGTGTATATTTTCTTCAATCTAGTTGGACTTGACTTGATGGATGTTGTACCTGTTGCCCTTTACTTAATTCTTTCTCTGCTGATTAGTTTGAATTTGCATGATTCAAGTATCTATACTTTGAAAACGTTTGTGTTGGTTCCTAAATGAGTTAGATTATTGCATAACTTTCTGTGTCTGCTAAATGCATTATGTATATTTTGTTGTTTTAGCTTTTTATTCTTTGGAACTCGTGATGAGCATAAACTTAAATCTCAAGAACTGCCAATATCATGGATTGCAAGACCTACTATTCCATCAAGAGATGATGGATAGATGGTGACGAAAGTGGAGAAAAAACAGAACCTTCAAAATTAAAGAAAATCCAAGTTTTGAACCAAAGGATTCAGAAACAAAATTATAAAAAAGCCATCACAATGACGCATGCATACCAAAAGCTCTAGTTGAATCTTGGTAAGATCCAAAGATAAATCATATCTTGTTAATTATCAGAATATTAAATTTATTTATTCAATATATTATATTTATTGATTAATTCCGTTTACTCATTACTTTACAAAAAATAATATGACTAGATTTGTTAGTCAAAGTTTGAATGCTTAGATTTGATTTGGAAAGTTTGAAAACAATCAATATAAAAGTAAGTAAAATATTAAAAATCAATACTCCTACTTTAAAATCAGTACAATCGCCTTCAGCCTCTGAACCTAGATGAAGTGTTTTTTGCTTCTTGTCATTTTTCCTATTAGGGTTCTTCATGCATTTTTTACCATGTTTCAATAAATTCAATAAGCAATTACTCGTATGAGAGAGAGAGGCTCTGACGGGTTGCCTTCACGGTGGTGGCCCCAATCACGGCAGTGGCCCCAATCACGGCGGTGGCCGGCGCAAGGTCATGTCTGGCGGGCGAATCGGTGGTTGCGAACGGAGATTCAGTCCAATGGCTACGAACCAAACAATCGAGTGAGGCACCAGAGCTCCTGGAACACGCAACGGCAAAACTGGTTGCCACGATGGAAGCAGGAGCACCAAACATCACAGCGTGAGTGGCGGCCATGGCTTGGGAGCGATCGAGAGGATCAGCACTATCAGAGGAGTATACCAGCGGACTCAGTAAAAAAAAATAGCCAGCGCAAGACGGTATCTCGTGTTGGTCAGGACGTGAAGACACAGGGCCAGTCTTTCTCAGTCTATGTAGATGGTTTGAGTGACAGGATTACCTTGATAAAATTGAAAACAATTTTCGGAAAGGCAGGGAGAGTGAAGGATGTCTTCATCCAATTCAAGAGAAAATTTCAGCGGCGTTTTCGGTACGGATTTGTTCGGTTTCAGAACGATGAAGAGGCTTGGCGGGCAATTCGAACTCTGAATGGCCTTCGAATAGATGGCAACTATTTGGTGGTTAAAAGGGCAAACCCAAAACAAGCCACCACTAACTCCGTGCCCAGGAAAATATGGCGGCCTAAGAAAGAGCAGAAACAAGCAATTCCGATCATAAAAAAGGAGACACTCAAGGAAGAAGTCAGTATTCGTGAGGCTCCACGACAACCAGATGTTGGGCAATTGAGATTTTTGCCTTCTGATATGGATACTATCTGGTACCAACGCTGTGCACGAGCTCGCACTCTTGAGGCGAAACCAGTCGATGTAATTCAGGACGAACTTGCTCGAATTGGTATGTACAACTTTCGCTTAATACCATTAGGTGCAGATTCAGGACGAACTTGCTCGAATTGGTATGTACAACTTTCGCTTAATACCATTAGGTGCAGAGGAGCTTCTGTTAGAATTTGAGAGCAAGGAGGAGATGACAGAAACTCTCGAAGAGTGTAGTTTCTTCCTGGAACAGAAATTAACGGATTTACACCCCTGTACTTCGCTAACTTTTGGGGTTGCTCATCTGGTGTGGATTCGTCTGTGGCAAGTTCCGCTAGGTTTATGGTCGGATTCCTTTTTTACAGCTATTGGAAATAGGCTGGGCAAATTTGTGGAAGTGGATGTCGCAACTAAACAGCGCCATCGGGCGGATTTTGCTCGCATTCTTGTTCGTATGCATCATCCGCTTCTTCACTGTTTTTCAATGTCAGTAGATATGGAGGGAACAACATGTGTGATTCTAGTAGAGAAAGATGTCTATGCTTATGATTATGGAAAGATGGAAACCATGCCGTCGACTCCGGTAAAGCTATACAACTCGGAGGATGCTACTGACTTCGGCGATTATTCGGAAAATGATAATGACATATTCAGTCAGGAGGTACATGAACCAGTCTTGCGTTTGGATGAAAAGTTTGATGCTGTTGCTGATGTTGATTCAGGAGAAGAGGATAAGGTTTTCAGGAATGATACAATGGAAGGGCTCCAAAATAGGGTGGACGTGGAAGGAATTTATCCAGGAACGAACTCAGTTTTGCATTCCGGTGATTGTGGTGATTGTGAAGCACAGCTACAGGACACGCACGCAGCGGCAGCGGCAGCCTTAGTCTGCCCGTCCTTGCACCAGGAGGGGGTGCAACAAAAAAATTCAAATTTTACTGCATTGAATGGAGCTTTCAACGCAGGGAAGGAAGTTTTGGAGCAGTAACAGGTTCTGAAAGAAACTGGCTATACGGTGGAGGAAATTGAGGAATGGAGGAGAAATACAAGAACAGAAGCAAATATGTTATTCAAAAAACAAATCTTTCCTTTTGTTTTCAAATCTCCTGATTTTATTTCAAATAAATTCTATTCTGTTACAGGTTTTTCATTCAATTCACAGGATATTCCTCAAAAATATAGTTGGCCTCTTTACTCAACTTTCTGGGACCCACTTCAAGTTCAACAATTGCAAAGGCCCTGTTTGCCTCAAGGAATTCACAATAAATTTGATTTATTGAGGTTTGCAACTTATCTACCAGCACCGTTTGGTTCTGTTTTTAACGTGACAGAAGCTGCAAGTCAAGAACAATACGTTCGAACTTCTCCTCATCAAATAATACGGCAGAATTCCACTGGCAACGTTCCACTCCCTCAAAGATGCGACACACAACATCAATCTTCTTCTCCTCTCCAGGAACCTCAGTCTTCGTTCAAAGAAGTAGAACTATCGCTGGCTGACTTAACTACACCAACGCCTCACAATTCCCCAAACACAAATTCCTCTAAGAAAAGCTCACAGAGGGGACGGCCTAAGGGTAGCAAAAATAAACCTATAGCGTTGCCGATTGATTTTTTAGAACCAGTTACAGGTGAGGATGGCGTCACAACACGCGCGCAGCGAGCTTGGTTGCTTGGTCAGGAGCTAGGATTAAAACCGCGCGGTTCAGAAGCACTAATGTTGAGAGGTTTGGAAGCCCAAATCCGTGAAAATCACCCACACCTCAATTGAGATGTCGGGACCTTGGTTCACATGGAATGTTCGTAGGCTAGGTGGAACAACAAAGAGGGAGATTGTGAAAAAAGCAATTCAACAGCTGAAGCCAGAATTTTCATGCTGGCGTTGATGCTGTTGTTTTTACTGCTGATTGGAATCGCTGTTTTTCTGTTGTCGCTGGTGCTGTCTTTGCTGTTGCTGATATGTGTTTGATGCTGGTGCTGGTGCTGGTGCTGTCATTGCTGGTTGCTGATGCTGTCATTGCTGGTGCTGATATACGCTGCTGCTGTCATTGCTTTGCTGTTATGTGATGTTGCTGTTATGTGTTGTTGCTGTTGTTACTCGAAATGGAGGCTGTTTTTGCTGTTGTTGGTTGCTGTTTTGCCTTTTAGCTGTTGCTGATTTGACAGATTTATGTTGTTGTTTGCTGTTTTGTACTTTGCTACATGGAATAGTGTGTTGTTCATGTTATAAAATTTGGGCTACTGAAATAGGAAAAGGACGGGTGCTGTGGTGTGTCAATGAGAATGCTGTTGTGCTTATGTCTTGGATGCCTTGCTAGCATTATTTTTACGGCTGCTGAATTATTACAGGGGGTGTTGCGGTTTAGATTGATGCCTAGAGGAGATGATTTTTACTGTTGCTGAGCATTTATTTGAGTACTGGTGCTGCTGTTCTAGAGGGCTGGCTCATACAAACTAAAATGTGTTGTTGCTGTTGGGTGCTTCTATGAGGATGCTGTTATGGAAATTGTTGTTGATTTTATGTTTGTGGCTTTGCTGATGTGCTTTTTATTGCTGCTGAATATCATTTAAGGTGCTGGTGCTGTTGGTTCACACAAAACAAATTGGTGTTGCTGCAAATTGCAATTATAAGTTGCGGGTGTGCAAAATGGTGGAGGATCTTATTCTTGTATTTGTTAGCAACAAGTGTTATAGGATATGTGCATACTACCTTGATGTTGGTCATTTGTATGTAATTTTGGGACCATGATAGCTGCTACTAGATTATAAATTTGTATTCAGATGCAGAATGGCTTTCCCAGGATTGTGTACTCTTTTTCCTTGCTAGGTTTTTTTCCCATTGGGTTTTGCCTAGCAAGGTTTTACTGAGACTCTTTTTTGGGAACTATCCATAGTCATTTTGTGGGTTGATGGTGGGTTTATTTTCCTTAGGGCAGAGTGAAGCTTGGTCGCCTTGTTTCAGGTTCAGCTCGTATTGTACACTGTTTCTTGTCTGCGGTTGCTTTTGGCTCAGACTCCTTATATTAATAATATTCATTACTTTTTCTAAAAAAAAAAAATCAGTACATTTATTCTAAGGACAACTACTATAAAATCACTCTTGTTAAACTTGAAAATATCAAACCTAGAAGTGATGGAAAACCACACAATGTCTAACTTCTTCTCATCCCTTGTGCTAGCTTTTCTTCTATTTGTTGCATCTTTCGATGCAACCAACAAAATAGTGAGTATCAGTGAGCTTTGCAAGCAAACTAAAAATCCTTTATTTTGTTCAACCCTTTTAAATTCAAGCCCAGGTGAAAAAGATCTTGTTAGCCTTGGCCAGTTCACAATTGATGTGGTTCGTGCCGATGTGACCAATGCAATTACTCTACTCAAATCTTTGGTTGAAATAAGTAGTAGAGATCCAAAGGCAAAAGCCCATTATGAAAATTGCTTGAAGTTTTTTGGGGAAGGTGCTCTTGGTGATATTGATGACACTCAACAGGCTTTGCAGATGAGAGATTATCTTGCTATGGGTGTGCACGCAAGTTCTCTCTTAGATCGAGTTGGAAATTGTGTTTCAGGGGCTCTGAGTGAACCCGTTTTTCATGATCCCTCATTAATTCCAAAATTTTGTGATGTTATTGAGCAGGTTACTTCAATTATTCTTGTCATATCAAAAGATTTAAGAGGTGCTTGACCAGATCAGATGTTGTCCATTAATATTTGGATGAAGTTGCAATAAAATGAGTTGGGAATATTAGTTAATTTTTAAAAAATAATCTGATTATACCGAGTTTTTTTTTCCTTTTATAAATCTTTGAATTGAGGAGTTTAATTGAAAAATATTTGAAAAAAAGTAAATAAACTCGCCACGGTTGAATGTTAGTTTTTCAAAAGGTTTATGGGCAGCAACACTCAATATGACAGGCTATCTAGTCAACAAATCACCGCGGGCTTCATTGGATGACAAAGTTGCAAAGGAGGTGTGAACATGTAACCCATTGATCTAAGTAACTTGAGGATTTTTTGGTGTCCAACACATGTATATTTTTAGTGAAGATCGGTATAAACTTGACCCCAGTCAAAACAATGCATCTTTATTGGGTACAATAAAGGTGTGAAGGGGTATAATTTGTGGGATCCGGTTAAGAGGAAGGTGGTTGCTAGCAGAGATGTTGTATTTAATGAGCAGTCGATATTGAAACAGTCCAATGTGACAGTTGTGCCAGATACCGAGGTAGAAAATTTCAGTCAAGACAAGATTCAGGTGGACATTGAGTCGATATTGAAACAGTCCAAAGTGGATTGTACCTCAACATCAGGATGAACCAGACTCAAATTCATGTGGAGTACATGATTCAAGTGGAGTAAAAGGCTATACATTTGTGCGTGACACGGAGTTGTATTACGCCTCCAGTGAGACATGGGTTTGAAGACTTAGCTGCATATGCTCTTCTTACCAGTTTAGGAGACCCTTCTACCTTCGAGAGGCTATGGCTAGCTAGGAGCTAGAAAGATAAGTGGATGGGTGCTATGGCAGAGGAGATGAAGTCCTTAAAACATAATGAGACATGAGATATTGTTCAGCTGCCATAGGGAAAGACAACTATAAGTTGCAAGTGGGTGTACAAGAAAAAGTCAACGCAAAGATTGTCTTCAAAGGGATTTGATATTGGAAAATGTGGAGATTGTTGAGTATGGCTCATGGATAATGTCAAATGGGCAAGGCTCTTGCCCTTGCGTTTGGCCCAATTGTTTGCTTGGGGGTGCGGGGGGTGAAGCCCTCCGCGGTACAGTTTAGGGGTATTGTTGTAATCTGGATCACTAGTATCCCTATATATGCTTGTAACATTGTAACCCAATTTCAAAAAAAAAAAGGCTTAAATAAGTTTTTCGTCCCTAACCTTTACGAAATGCTTGGCTTTGGTCCTTCGCCAGAGCAAAGGTGGGTTTTAGTCCCTAACCTTTGTCAAAAGGTTTGGTTTTGGTCCCTCCGGAGCTCTGGGTCAACGCCGGAGCTCCGGTAGCCCATGTGGCAATGCCACATGGGATTAATGAGGCCATGTGTTATTATTTAAAAAAAAAAATTAACTCAATAATTAATAACTCATTTAACCTAACCTCAAACTCCATCATTCATCTGAGAAATTTATCCACCTCTTCATCATTCATCTTCAAATAACTTTACCTTCAATAACCCCAAACTCCAAATTAAAATCCCTAAATAACCCAAACCCCTAAAAGTAAAATCCCCTTCGTCTTTCCCATATCAAAAAACTGAAAACCCTACCCACTAACTAGTGCCCTCTTCCAAAACCAGTGCTGCTACCCAAGCGCCATTATCTCAGGCAAAAAACGAGTAAACAGCCATTCTGGTCCTTGGTTGTGTTCACTTATGACGAAGTGGTCCTCAGCTGTTGAAAATGGTCTTTTTTCATCCCTTAATGTGTTGCCGTCGGTCAAGTTAGTCCTCAGTTCAATTTTCCGTTGGTCCCTTAGACGGAAATGTCCAAATGACAAGAATTTTTTCCACGCAAGTGTCCTACGTGGCACCTTCTCTTTTTCCCTCCTAGAAAATAATGTCAAACTAATCCCTAGTTTATGCTTCTTCTTCCTCCTGCTCTTCTTCTTCATTATGTTCATCTTCATCATCCTTCATCTTCTTTATCCTCCTCATCTTTCATCATCTTCACCGCACCAACCACTCGCATCTTCCACCTAAATACATGAACATGTGCCATCAAAATAAGCCCCTTTGTTCACAAACACCAACCCGTAAATAAAGAAAGTAATCAAAATTCACAAACCAAAAACTTCTCTATAGAACTCAATTTCAGTGATGAATCTGAGCTCAAACTCACAAAAATTTCACCATACAACACCAGATTTAATATAATGAATACCCACCCACAAGGCTACCACTTTAGTGATTATGCAGCAGCCTTACCCATATAGAATGAAATAGTAAATCCCACCCCCACATACTGTATAACCCAGCTAATTATTTCCCCTTCTCGATCAAAAATCCAACATCACAGATCCATCGAAGAAAAGCGACGACGCATGGCGCGGTGGTCAGATCTGGTGCGCCGACGAAGGCTCCTCTCTCTGGGTTCACGGCGGAGCTTGAAGTGGTAAGGTGCGGCGAGGCGTGGAGAACTCACGGTAGTGGCCGGGTCGAACGGCAGCATCGACGGAGGCTTCTGGGTTCGATTTATTCAAGTGTTGGTGTTGGGGTTTATCCTGGTTCGATTATTCATCATCTTGTGGCTGGGTGAAGGGCTTGGTTGAGGATTTGTGGTTAATGTGGCAGGGACCAATTTCTTGTGAGGAAGAAGCGATGGTGGTGGTCGATGGCTCAAGGACGGTGAGGTTGGTTGTTGCTTGGTGAGTTGGTGGTTTAGTGGCAGGGGAAGTGGGAATGACACTGTCATGAATTATTGGAGGGAGAAGTGGATTGGAGGTGAGGAGTGTTGGATGGAGATGGTGTTGAATTGAAGGATTGAAAGTGGGTAAATTTAGGATTTTTACTTTAGTATGTTCTTCTTCATCAATGACCAATCTATTTGGGTTTTTTCTGGATTTTGTTGAAGAAGATGATGAAGATGGTTGAAGATGAAGAACTCCATAATGATGAATATATTTGAAGATGAGGAATAAGGACGAACTTGACATTATTTTCTGGGATGGGATGAGGGAGAAGAAGAAGGAAGAGGGAGAGAGAGAGTGCGGAAGCTTGATGGACTATTTTGGTACCAATGAGGGACGAATTTGACATTATTTTTTGGGAGGGAAAATGAAAACGTGCCACGTAGGACGCTTACGTGTAAAAAACGTGACATTTGACATTTTCCGTCTCAGGGACTAACGGAAAACTCAACCAAGGACGAACTTGACCGACGACAACACATTCAGGGATGAAAAACAACCATTTTGAAAATATGAGGACCAGTCCGTCATAAGTGAACACAATCAAGGACCAAAATGGCTGTTTACTCGGCAAAAAACCTCATGACCATAGTCTTCACCCCCACCAAATTAGCCATTAATTCCCTTTTCCCAAACGCCAGATCTGCTGAAATCGAACAATCGAAAGTTCGAAGCTTTGGAGAGTAGATCGAGCCAACCGAGTGAAGGATGAAGGGAAGCTTTGGAGAGTAGATCGAGCCAACCCTTCGCGTGTGGTTGTTTGTTCGATTTCAGAGGAAGAAAGGGAAGAGCAACAACATTCAGACCTGCAATGGTGATGCAGTGATGGTGGTGCGGTCTCGTCTTGATTTTGGGTTTCTCCATAACCCAAAAATTTATGGGTTTCTTCCCAACCCAAACCTTGGGTCACTACAAAGTTAGGATTCGAAGATCTGAATGTTGCTGGTGTTCTCTGTTTGGCTCCAGTGTACCCTGCTGATGGCAGTTGTGTTCTGCAACTGGGCTGGGAGATGTTTTTTGTTTTGTTGAATCCTGTACTGTTTCTTCTTTTTCCTCTTGTAAATGGGTTTTTTAGCACCCTTACTGCAAATGTGATTGTTCCCGGTGACATTTAAATTTTGTTTCTATGTTATACTTGAAGTTGTTCACCAAGTTGTTGTCTTCAACTATATAGTTCGTGTTGTCTTAATGTTTAAATTATTTTCTTCTTTCTTCATAGTTGGATATGGATATACATAGAATCTGATGATTTCAAGCTCCTGCAAGTCAGAGAAGGGCTGGTAGTGGAGGTTTCATAGATGAAGACGAGAAGAAGAGGGCTGAATTGACCAGAAAGTCAGAAACCCTAATTAATTTCCTTTTAAAAAAAATAAATAATAATAACACCTGGCCTCATTAATCCCATGTGGCAATGCCACATGGGCCACCGGAGCTCCGGCGTTGACCCAGAGCTCCGGAGGGACCAAAACCAAACCTTTTGACAAAAGTTAGGGACTAAAACCTACCTTTACTCCGGCGAGGGACCAAAGTCAAGCATTTCGTAAAGGTTAGGGACGAAAAACTTATTTAAGCCAAAAAAAAAACATTGTAACCCTGGAGTTTTCTGAATACTAATATAAATGGAAATATATCTGCTCTATAGGTGCAGACGTAGGTAATTTGGTTGAACTGTGTGAATAAAATCTTATGCGATTCTCACTACTCTAATATGTATTCGCATTATTGTTCTAACATTTATGTTTCCGATCGAGTTGATCATTCTATTTGCAAGCCTCTCAAATGGGAAGTTAGAAGATCTTCAAGAATTTGTAGCTATTATAAGAGTATGTCTAGTTGGACTGGACTTGATGACTGCTCCCTTTACTCTTAAGTCTTTTCTCTATGCTGATTAGTGATTAGTTTGAATTTGCTTCTATAGTGCTAAAATTATTGTGGGCAAATCGGTGAAACTTAAAACTGCATACAAATTACAAAGCTGAATTTGCGAGATTCAAGTATCAATACTTTGAAAATGTTTGTGTTAGTTCCTAATTAAATGGGTTAGATTATATTATTGCATAACTTTCTGTTTCTGCTAATTGCTAAATGTATTATGTATATTTTGTTGTTTGTTTTTTATGCTCTTCCAAAACAGGGCTCTATTCCATCATGGTGAAGGATCATGGATTGATGCCCAAATTATGAAATCGGAGGAAATTAAAACAAAACCTTAAAAAATTAAACAATATTCATATTTTTTTCTCCATCGGAAAACTAACAAACAAAGACACACTACACTACAGAAAGCGCATCACAAAGCAAATGGGTTTTCAACTCAAAGGAAGGAATATCAATTACCCAAAACTCCTGATTCAAGGTTCTAGCAATGACCTTCGCAATGTGATCCGCCACTGAATTGCATTCTTGCGGGATACGACACAAGGACATCTCCCATTCCCGGTCTACATAGCTCCAAATCTCCATAGCAAACAAGAAAAATAATAATAAATCATGCCATTTAGAATGACACCCAAAGATCACGTTCATCATCATAATAATAGTTACCACCATCCTCATCAATATCATTGCAGTAAATATCATCTAGATCTTCATATGGAAGCAGCAATTTTTTTATCTGTTTATGACACCTTTCCCCCAAAGCTCCACTCAGATCAACATTAGAACAAGCTCGCAGGTCAAGTGATTCAAGGTGAGGGCATCCATCAAGAATGGCAAGCAAGCCATCATTTGTGAGACAGTTTCCCAGGAGCTGGAGATGACGAAGCTCATGCAATGTTTTTGCAATAGCAAATGCCACATTATTATTCTTGAAACACTCATATGCTCTCTTCTTGTTGAATTTCAACACTTTCAAATGAGGGCAACATCGGCAAATAACTTCAAGTGCATGTCTAGATAGGTAGCAAAATGAAAGGTCAATCTCCTCTAATAGAGAAAGTTTCTTTACGACTTGAATCAACTCTCTTTCTGAAACTGCCCAACATTTGTAAAGGCGTAGGCGTCGTAGGTGAGTTGCTCTGTAAAATTTGTAAGAAGTTAAAAGTATAAGATGATATATAAATCAGTATACTCAGAAACCTACTTTCTTTTTTAACAAAATCAACCAAACCTAAACGGTCATGACATGGTGTTGATATTGATTGAGTTTGAGGGATTTTCGCGGACTAAATCCATCCATAAACGGCTAAACCTAGACCCCAACTATTTATACACATCTGGCGTACACATTTTTTTTCTTTATTTCTCATTCTTATCCTATCAAAGTACATTATATATCACGCCTAGTCTTCTTTAGTTAAGTTTGATTAATACTCTTTAATAAGTGTGAATGGTGTAGAGAGAAGAAAGAGATACAAAGAAAAGAAAGAACATGATTAGTGATGTGACTAAAAAAGAATAGAAATAGATAAAAGGTAAAGTGAAAATGAAATGAATGTATTATGACTCATTACTCTATGTCTTTTCTTTCTTACGCACTATGGATGTCAACACCAATTGAGTACAATTCTAAATGTATTGTTGATGTCTTTGCCTAAGAAAAAACCTTACCCACTAACATTCGTAATATTTAACTTCCATTGATTTGTTATTTTTCAACCTAAGTATCATGTTATAATAGGAGTGTAATAAAAACACATGAGGGAGATCCCTATCTCTAGTAAATTTTATTTGGTGGGTACTCTTTCAAGAATATTTCCTGGCGCTTCTATCTAAGATTAAATCTCTGCTGGTCTTTAAGCATGATAGGAATTGAACGACCTTACACAATTGTTTCGAGTGTTTTCTTTCTATTCTACATTTTTTATTAAAAATAAAAAACACCTCATTTGTAAGTGTACCTAAGATAACATGGATTAATTTTGGTACCACCCCTTTACATTCTTATATCATCCTTTATTTTGAATTTTTGCGCAAATATGATTGCGGAAGGTATGTTTTGTATTGCGCAATTTTGCGGTGTATAATTTGTTACCAAAATTAATGCCCAAGATAATATGATACTTTGAAAATTAAGCACCACCAAAAGATTATAAATATCTCCATTCTCCACGACGACCATAGAAAATATAAGTAGAAACTGCCTATACTAGTTGTTCCCAGCTCAATCACGAAGCATAAGAGCTAGAGAAAACAAAAATAAAATGATGATCGATGGATATATATATTACCTATCAGCTATGTATTTGAGCAGAACATCAGTGCCAAAAAGCTCAATATTGATTTCTTGGAGAAGACCGCAACTCTGGTCAACGGCAAAGCGACATACGTTAACCGAACAAGAACGTGAAGTTGCAGGGCTGGCCGGAATATCAATGGTGCGCCACATGAGAGGGTCCTTGCAGATGTTCCGCCATAGAGAACACACATGACATGCAGTCTTCACGACTTCAACGGTACCAAGGTTGTGTAGTATCTTTGCAGTCACGTCTAATGGAAGTTCAAGCCAGTTAGGCTTTTTCTCCTTCTTCTTCTTCTTCTTGCTCTTGTTCTTTCTTCCTCTGGAACGCCCCATCACGAAAACAAAACGGTGGACACTGGGTATAACCTTTTATGAAAAAGGAAATTGGAATGTCTGAAAAACAAAAGCGTGTTCAAACTTCAAAGAGCCACACGGTTTCCACAGACCACAAAGTCTTTTTTTTTGGAAACTAACCACAAAGCTTATCTTGTATGTAATGAGTTTCGTGGGTAGCACGATGATTACAACTTTGGTCCCCGACGTTTATCAATGCCACGATTTTGGTCCCCCACCTAATTTAATTACATGGATGGTCTCCGACGTTGTAGGCTGCGTGCAACGTTAGTCCTACCGTTTATTTCTTAATGGAGGAGGCTTACGTGAACGTCCAGTTGGAGAGAGAAATGAGGTATGAGGAGAGAGGGAAGCACGTGAGTATCACGTGAACTCACGTGAACCTTATATGAACCCATTATACCCAAATCTGAAACCCCAGGGATCTAAATCGCGTTACCTTCTTCGTTCCAGGGAGGTCAGGGGTTTGGGTATAATGGGTTCAGATAAGGGTCACGTGATACTCACGTGCTTCCCTCTCTCCTCATACCTCCTTTCTCTCTCCAACTGGACGTCCACGTAAGCCTCCTCCATTAAGAAATAAACGGTAGGACTAACGTTGCACACGACCTACAACGTCAGGGACCATCCATGTAATTAAATTTGGTGGGGGACCAAAATCGTGGCATTGGTAAACGTCGGGGACCAAAGTTGCAATTAAGCCTTTATTTAATATTAGCATTTAATATCAAATAATAAATTAGTGAATACACTTTTTGTGTTAACTAATTTTTGTTCCCTCTAAAATGAGTGAAATTCAGTTGTCATGAGTTCTTCACTAGAGAATTTTTGGGTTTTAATCCTCATGATTAGGAAACTCGCGGACTTTGGTCTCGTTTGACCATGAGCTCAGACAACTTGCTTACGTGTTTGACGGACGCGAATGCATATATATGCACCTTTATTCCATATGCAATCCTCGTTTCCAGCTTAGCGATCTTATTGTTTGCATTATTAAGAGACACTTCGTCTCTCATTCTTTTTTTTCTCATCTCAAGCAAGATTGAGAGCATCTTCCTTCTCAGTTGAGCTCCTCGAACCACGAATCATATTCTTGTTGGCGGCGGCCAGGGGAGGACTTAGGGCCCGGCTTGCCTGGGCACTTGCCCAGGCTTCGGGCCCAAAAAAAATTTAATTTGGCCAAAGAGAGAAAATCTGGTTTTCTTAAGGTCAACCTGGGCAAAAACATAAGGCAAGGCACTCATTTTTTTAATCACTTAAGCAGCCTGGCCCATAGTTAATTGTTAGGCCAGAAAAAAAAAATAAAGACCGGGCAAAAATGAGATCCATATGTTGTTTGAGGGACCAAAATGAGAAAACAACTCAGTTACTCTCTTTCCAGCTCGCGTTCGATCTCGCGTTACTCCCTCTGCGATTCAAATTTATTTTCTAAATTTATTTCCCTTTTAGTGATTTAGAGATATTTCAAATTAAAAACATTGGAAAGAACTCAAAGAAGTTCAAGAAATTTGGCAATGAAATACACATAAGAAAATCATCATGCCGTTACATCATTCACAAATTCAAGATCACATGTATAAACACACATAAAGATGGTAAGGGTACCTACTTAGTGGAAGCACAAAACCTTTTTACTCATTGAACTTTCCCTCCACTTCAATATCCTTTTCTCACACTCAAATGTATAACCACAACTCACAAATGTCACTCAACTGTTTCCTTTCTGCCCCTCTGAGCCTGCCTCTACTACCAATAATCTCATCTATTTATAACTGTCTGCCTAAGGTTTGGTGCCCCTAATTGACCTCTCTCTGATTCACCTTATATTTTATTCATCATTTCCTAAATTAAATCGCATATTCTAATTATTCCTTGAAATCATTCTCCAATTATTTTTGTAGAAGATCTTTAATTATTTGCAGTATTTATTTATTATTTTCGTAATTAATTAATTATTATTTTTAATTTTTCAAATTTATTTACTTAATTATTATTATCAATTTTCGGAATTATTTTATTAATTTAATTAGTGTTATTAAAATTTTGAGTGTTGAACATTATATATTTTAGATGTATTAACTATTATTTATTTATTTTAAATTTTTACTAATATTATTAGGATATGACAAAATTAGGTGTTCACATTTAAAGTAGTTGTTTATCTCTTTTTTTTTTTTTGAAACAGTTGTTTACCTCATATTGCTTGCACAACATCTTAAAACTAACCATTTTATTATTAAATGCTCCATTACATTTGGTATGAAATTGTCAAACTTGACATTACATTACATGTTAAACTGGAATAAGTAAAAGTTAGTATTTTAGATTCATTCAATAAATAATGTATGTGACCATTTTAATGATCACATACATCATTTATTGAATGAATCTACAGAGCTAACTTTAGCTTATAATAGTGACCGGAGGGTGTGTTCTGAACGGTCGTATCATGAGTACTTTTGTGAATTTTTTTTTTGAAGCGAGTACTTTTGTGATTTAATCATTCAGGTAACCTGTAATTACTAATTAGTGTGCCATGTTAAGTGAAACAATCCAATTTAATTATGTGGACGGCCTCTCCTCTAGGCTTTGTATCGGATAATGTTTCATCCACACTTCTCTTTTGAGGTGGAGAGGTGGAATGGTGAGAGAGATAGGAAGAAAAGAAAAAGTAAGAGAGAGAAAATATGAGATGCGATAGATAATAAGATGAGAGAGATAGAAATAAAAAGAGGTGGAAATGAAGTGTTTAAAAAATGAGGTGTGTATATATCATTACTCCCACTCCTTTGTATCTACTCAGAAAGTCTTACATAGTTGGTAGAGAATTGGATAACACGTAGTCGTATGTCCTAAAAATGTTTTGTTAAGAGACCAAACTCATTTTCCTAATGTCAATGATTGATTGTCAGTGCCCTTAATACAGTGGGTTTTGAACTTTTGAATCTATCTCTTGCTCTTCAATACCAAACAACAATTTTAATCATGTAATGACCAATTATATTAGTTATAAATTTAACTACTTAAATTGAAATAAAATTATGTTTTTTTATAAATAAAAAACAGTATATGCTCATGAGTCTTCTTCCTATAGAAAGCTGCAAAACTTCAATTTTTTTAACTATTAAATACAACTAACTACCTGCCTCGAGGTCGATAATTAATTTAGTTAGAACAATATTTATATTATTTTTTTTACATTGGAAAGATAAATCACATTCTAAAGATTGATCATGAACATTTCTCTCCCTAACCCATATGTCATTAACTCTTACCACTTGAGTTATCATTCGGTGACACAACATCCATATTATTGAGGTAACTTAATTTTTAGCTTTTGCAATCTTTTGGCAATTGCTCGAATAATAAAATTGAATTACGCGTGGTTCTTAAAGGCTTGCTTGTGTCTAAGCAATTGAGATATGATGGTATAGACGTTGAATGTGGTTGTAATGTTGTTGTTAGTTGGATTCAGACTCATTCTTGTAAGGTTTGGTGTCTTTGGGACTTTTGGGAACAACTTAAAGAGTTATTAGATATTCTGGATAATTCTATTTATCACATTTATAGAGAGGAACAAGACGGCGGATGTGTTGACGAGTAGTGGTGCTAGTGAAACCACCTTATTATTTAACAATCAGGAGAATCTCCCTAGCCTTATAAAAGGTTTGATTAGGCACATAAAATGGGTATTGTTTGTGTTAGACTCGTTTAGTTTGTTCTTTAGTTTTGTTGGTTTTGATATTTGAGATATTGTTTTTGCTCCTTTCATGAGTAAATCCGTGTTTCAGGTGTTACCACGGTTTTCCTCTACCATAAATAGGCCTGTTAATAAATTTTGGGAGGTTCCGTTCTCATTTCTGAAGAAAAAAAAATCAGGATCTAATTTCTATTTTACAAATTTTGGTATCCAGCAAAATAATCATATAATAATCAAACAGAAAATGTTATATAGACATACAATATTAGCCGATATTCTTTAGACATACACATTAGTGACGGTTAAAAAAGGTCACTAATATTTACGGTGGTTAAAAATCCCGCTAATGCGTATGTCTATTGAATGCCTGCTCCAAACCTCGATGTTTACATATCATCACCCAAATCAAACAACAAGACTAAGAAAAAAAAAAAAAACTCTCAACTATTCCATGTCACGAGCGACCACACGTTACAATTATCATTTTAAGACATCAAGTAATACCCCACAATTGTTGCTGATCTGGAGACCAAACGCAGCAGATGTTTATCAACATTCAACATGCACCCTGCTCCACTGTGACATGGAAAACCAGTGTCCAGTGTTCTATCACTGTCACTCATCACAAGAGGCACTATCATTCAAATATTACCCTCATTCACTTAAAATTCACATTCTTGTAATGTTAACACTTTGTAGACATGCCTTTTATTCAATCAATATTTACAAAACCCATATTAATGTGATGAAATCAAGTGAAATTTTAAGCATGCATGATAATATTAAAAGATTCGTGTTCTCAGAGTAAAGCAACTATCTTTGTTATGAGTCATTAATGTTGTCTAGGCCTTTGTTGTCTGTTTCTAAGTTTTCTATACCAGAATGGTCCACAAACCTCATGTTCTAACAATAAATAGCTGAGTAAGATTTATGTTCAACTCTGGAAGCACCTCCAGAAAAGCACCTATAATATTTTTTTTGTACAATTCTGATCTTTACCCACATTCACACTATTTCTATCTTCCTAGCAAATCATATGTTATATCTATCACTTTTCTCTGTTCTCTTCTTTTATCACACTAGTAATTTTGGACATCGGCGCCACTATGAGTGTCTACTTACCATTTTTATTTTCTGTAACGAGATGGTGACACAAAACAAGAACTAGAATGGTTATCTATTGCCAGCTGCCATTGGCTTCAAAGAAAATACTAATCACTAATCTTTTTAACTGTACAAAAAATTGTACACCAATTGGTAATGCAGAAGCTTAGTACAGCAGAAGGATACCCAGTTAACTGGTTTTAGTAACCTACAATCTAAGAATCCATCATGTTTAGGGAATAATGCATGAGATTTTTACACAAATTCCCCTCCATCATCACACTTAATCCAAGGCTAAGAGACAAGTACACTAGCAACACTGTTGAACTAGGATTCAGAGGAGAAACTCAATTCATCAATGGCAATAGACAGATTGGATTCCATCATGTTATCACAACCCTCCTTTTGTTCAGAGTTAATATTATCCATGATGCCATTCCCTTCCTTTCCTTCAGCTGCAGCAATACACTCCGGGAATCTGAAGCAGCTCATGAGATGGTCATTGGTGAAACCAGCAACCTGCATGAAAGAATATATCACCGTGGGGCCAACGCCACGGAAACCTCTTCTCACCAGGTCTTTGCTGATGACATCTGCCTTTGGAGTTTTCACAGGGACCTGTCTTGGATAGCGGAACCTGTTAACTATTGGCTTATGGTTCACAAAACTCCAAATGTACTTGTCAAAAGACCCAAACTCATCTATGACCTGGCACCAGGAAAATCCTGCAAAAGGTTAGTTGCCATGATAATTAAAGCTATAGCAATAATGTAAATTCTGCAATCTGCAATAATGGCTACTAGGTGAGAAAGGGCATTCTAGTGCTGATTGATGTTTGGAAAAAGCTTCAAGTTCACTAGCATGTTTGGATAAGCTTCTCTTTCATCAGAATCAATTATGAAATCCAGAAGCTATTCTCATAAGTTACTCCCAAGAATTGATTCTGACTTCAGTGTCAATTATAAAAGGTTTTCCAAACATGCACTGCATGAGTTGAGACGTACAAGCTTAGCCAAAGCGAGCTGGCAGCATAAAGAATCCAAATAATTGAGTAGCACATCATTGTTATAAATTAGATACTACAAGCTCACTTTGTACAGAAGATTAAAATCATATTCTGTTCCATATGGGGTCATGCAAATTGAATAAAGATCAGGACCACCATCCTATTGATATTTGCTACCTAACCTACCTGATCAAATTATCAATAAACAGCAGCAGTATGTCATTCAATTGTTCATCAGGGAGACAAGAACAATAAATGGAAGGTTTAGACAGTCATCCGATTGATTGAGCAAAACTCAAAACATCTCAACAAGTCAAAGTTCTATGGGTAGGAAAAATAACTTCAAATCTTTCTTAAAAAGGGGAAGAAAATGTGTCAATTTCCAAAACAGACATGATTGATTCTACTCATGTAATTAGTTTTGTAAACTATGCACAAACTGCTAATGTTACTGCATTTAAGTTCAAGTGGCCCCACTATTGTGCCAAATACAAGTACAGCGGTACAAGGGAAAAGCCACTTACATAGGAAGGAGAAAATGATATTTTATGTTTATCATGGCTAAGAGAGAGAGATGTACTCTCATAAAACCACCAAAGTTTAAAGTAGTTTGCAGATATAATACCACCAGTCATATAAACAGTTGGTGCACATTTTGTGAAATATGACACAGTAAGAAGGATCATTCAGTTTCACATTGACAGTTAATGCTTTCCGTTTCCCTCTATTGGAATAGTTATGACTTGATTTCCTGTTTTGGTAATTCTTCCAAAGATCAATGCAGAAAATGAAGCAATTTTGTTTTAAAAAAAGGCTATTATCTTCTTGCAGTGAATAAAGTATTTGACCATCCTAACAAACAAAAGCAAACAGGATAACCATGCAGGTACCCCAGGGGCCCCATAAAACAGGAGAAATAATTTAGAGATGGCTCATGGCAGTGAAATGCTGCAAAATGCAAAACTTGAATCCCATGGTTGTCTCCAAGGGTACAGGAAGTGTCAAATAACCACTTAATCCCAAAAGCTTAAGCTGTTGGGTAAGGACCACTTTAATGGTTTTATATTATATTCTGACACGCCCCCTCACGCAAGAGCTCTTTGGGCTTGAAGCGTGGATAACTGCACAGGCCCACCTACCATGTGCTTAATTAAATTCCACTTTTTAATTAGAAAGTGAGGGGAGCAATGATCGAACTCTAGACCTCTCGGCCATAGAGGCTCTGATACCATGTCAAATAACCACTTAATCCCAAAAGCTTAAGCTGTTGGGTAAGGGCCACTTTAATGGTTTTATATTATATTCTAACAGGAAGTAATAAACAATTTTGATGAACAACCCAAGAGTTTGCACATTTAGACGGTTGCATAATTCAAGTGAAAATTAACTTACCTTTGATATTTGACGTGCATTCTCGATCACAGCACGTAATTTAAGCTCAGAAAGTAGGGAGCTCGCAACTGTTCCTGGTGCCATCATCTTCTTCTCATTCAACTTTGACACAGCAACCGGATCAAAGTCTGCAAAAGCTTCCCTGCAAAGAACCTTATTAAAAAATGATGCAAACATAATAGGCTAGAGCTGAGAATAAAGTCATCAAGTAGCTGGTCAGTAAAGATTTGAGACTATGTAAGAGAGAAGAACTAAAGAGTTTATACAGAGAAGAATACCTAAAACTATGCCTTTTGCTTAGAATGACTGGCCAACTAAGTTCAGCCAGAGCAATCGAAAGTACAAGTAGCTCAAATAGTTTCCTGCATGAGATTAAAAATGTTCAAGCATGGCAACTAAAATAGAGAATGAATATTCCTTTTACAACCAGCAAAAAAGATTATTTCAGTGTAACACATACTTGTCATCATGTACCGGAACTCCCCATTCTTCATCGTGGAAAGTAGCATAACATGGTTCTGGTATTAAAAAAGTGAACTTGGTCAGAAAACAAAACTGAAAAATACCAGATATATAATTCAGAACTTAAAACTCAACAAGTGTAGACGTGTAGTGGAGGAATTTCAAGGAAAGTTATAGCTGGCTCCTGTGCAGTTATCTCAACACTCATCAGCATATCAGGTTCATATCATGTAGACACTAAGATTTTCCAATTTTCTTTTCAACAAGGAAAAACACCAATTAAAATCCATGTAAAAAGGTATGCATCCAATTCCAAAACATATTTTATTATATTTGTGTGAGAAATCCATAGCATACACGAATATTTGTAGCAAAAGCACCCCCTGGTCATGCTAATTTGACAATTTATATGGAAACACATACTCTGCTATCCCAATGAGATATATAGTCAATGCAACCCTAAATATTCAAGAATGTTATATGTTGAAAATGAGAATCAAATTATTGACAAGATCAGCTCAAAAACATGTAAAAATATCTAATAATGCAAGTCAAACTTGGAATGAACTACAATGTACTCTCATTCTCCTGACTAATTCAACATCCAAAAGAAACTGAAGTATATGACAAAGGCTTAAGCATAGTATAATCACTGATAAATACATTCACATCATGCTATTTCACAATCCATACTAATGTTTCCTGAATAATTTAGGAAAATTCAAAGAAGAAGAACAAACCAGTATTGGGAGTGACCCAGGCACACCTCTTCTTGGATTGTGAAGCATCAGGGGGAGATTCTAACACCCCATCAGAAGCAACACTTCTCGGCTTCGACACATACGGTTTCCTTCGGGTACCTAGGCTATAGGACCGTGTCAATCTTCCAGTAGATGCTCGACTATGAAATGAATCTGTAGAGGCATCAGATGAACATGAAGCATTGAGAGATAAATTAGAATGTAGTAACTGCTCGTGCCGGCTGAGCAGAGAAGAAACCCTGGCAGCAGGATATGACTTGGGAGAGGAGGAAACAACTGAAGACAGCACTTGATGGGGTTTCTTCTCTTTGACTGCTGATGCAGCCTCATCCAGCAATTTATCAACCTTCCTCAATGGCTTTGAAGCTGATTTCCTTGAACTCAAAGACCCTGTCTTGTTTCCAGCTGGTCCAAGCACAGGCCTTGCCTCTGAATCAGCAACATTCATAGACCTCAATCTGGGAGCTCCAGACATTGATAAGAAAAAACACTACACCTTTGACTTCTCAACCTCTTAAATATCTCACCAAGTGGAATCTTCAAGCTCTAATTATCCATCAAACTGCCTATAAAATTCATTAAAAGCCTTATTCCTTTTTTCACTAGTTGGAGGCTAAAGAAACCACACTAACCAGAATCAATCTCAAACTTTGGGAAACACCAAGTACACAGTGACTTGACTTCCCAAAACAGATCTCAATACTTTAGCTCCAAAATGCACCAATTGATGTGAAAGTTGTATTGGGGTGTCACTTAAAACTCTCAAATCACCCAACTACACTAAAAATCCCAACTTTGAAAGTCAATAGTAACTAGAAGACTCAAACCCTCATTCCTCTCAAACCCCAGAACTTTAAATCAGCTCAAAACCCAGAAAAACCAGCTGAATCAAATAATAGGATTTGGCTATTACCAACATGACACGATCAAGAGTCAGAAAAATGGGCTCACCTTTTGACCAAAAAGTTAGAGGCTTTAAAATGGAGCCAATAAAGGGTTGTGTTTCATGTTCCTGAAAGTTTTCAAAACCGAGCTAGCTTCACAGAAAGTCAGAGCCTCGAAACTCTGAGATTCCATTCTGCATTGTGGAAAACGAGATAGAGAGCCTCTGCACTGCAACCTCAAAAGGGAAAAAGCATGTGTCACAAATCAAAGCTCAAAAATTTTCAGCTGCCCCACATGGAGTAAAAAAATAAAGCTGACACATTCTTTGCAGTTCTCATGCTTGGTTCATATTTTCCCAGAAAACAGTAGAGAAAGCTATGGAAAATGCGGGGTAAAAGGGTGTCTTCTGAGAGGGTTGAACTAAGAAACCATCAACAACAACAATGAAGTTATAGATATTTTTTGAAAAAAATAATAAATAAAAAAGAAAGTAAAATCGTAGTTGATTGATGAAGTGAGAGAATCCAAGAGAGAGAGAGAGACAGAGAGATTAGATTTACCGGCTGTCACCGTTACATGTTTATTGGATGTTCCTTGTTCATTGACATGTGTATGTTTTTCCATTCTGTTACATGTTTGGTTGAACCGGACAGCATCGGGTTAGGCCGGACCGGATTTTGCATATGATTGACCTAAAAATTAAAGACTTCTGTCTGATTTGATCCTCATTATACAACTTTTTTTAGGTGTGAATATGGTTCTTTTGTTTTGAAAGTCTTGCTAGGTCTAAGATCTAATAATCTATTTAAAAGTATCTTTTATAAGACATTTTACTTGAATAACAAATTTATGTGTAAATCAGGGCCGGCCCTAACTCTATGCAAGCAGGCTCACAGCCCAGGGCCTCCAAAAAGAAGGGGCCCAAAAAAAAATCTCATTAAACTTTCTCCTAAAATAAAATTTAGTTCTAATAATTAATGTTCAAGATGTTATTAATGACTTGAGCTGGTCTAGTCGTTAATAACTATTTATGTTACTTTTTTCGAACGTTAAAATTATTTGGGGTCCATTTTAATTATTTGCTCAGGGCTTCCAAAATATCGGGACTGACCCTGTGTAAATAGGTTAATAAATTTATCGAACAACAACGAGCTAAAATGAACTATGTAAATCTACTTATAAATAGGATGATTATAGGGAAAGTCGACCACCACTTAACGAAAAGCTTACATTTACTTTACCTTAAGGAAACAAGTAAGAGCTCGAACCTATAATTTGTCGGATACAAACTGTGTCATACTTCCTTGAGATTATATATATTAAATGATCATACAGTCTAATATGTTTAAACCTACAAATAAGGCGATAAATATATAGTTTTAAAATTTTATAACAGAAATATAATTTTAAAAAAGAATATAAAAAAATTATATTAAGTATTTTTTAAATAGGTTTATAAGACTTTTTAAGTGACCTATAATATTTTTTTAACTAAATGAATTTTTCAAAAGTACTTGACCTGTCTATTTATTGATTTGGTCAAGTTTGCTTTGGGCCTACCCCTATGAACAATTTGTTATATTTTCATCTCTATTTGTTGGTTGGTGGTGTGAATGTGATTTAATTTTATTTTTTTACATTGAAAAGATAAATTACACCCTTAAGGGATTGATTCTAGGACCTTCCAATCTCCACCCTCAACTTTTATCACTTGAATTATCATTCAGGGACAAGTATGGTTTTTTTTTTTGTTGGTCTAACTAATTGGATTTATTTTCATAAAACAAAGGAAAAAATTGTGAAACTCATTTATCTTGAATTCTATTGGCACATCTAGGATATGGTTCACCCCATATCCAAATTAAAAAAATTACAGGAATAAAAACCTAAATAGGTAAAACTTAAAAGTCACATAAGTTCTTTCTATGTCTACAGAAGAAAAAAAAAAAAACTATCAACTCGGAGAAAAGAATGCATAGGTTAATAATTTCTGTGGAGTCCACATTGTTATACTCCATTCAGTACCCACATAAAAGTGAGGAGAGAAAGCTAGCATTCAAGGAACAAAAGCAGAAAACATGTCAAAAGAGCAAGATTTAATTTACTTCCTAAAACACCATTAAGTGGCACGCAATTAGTGGTGTAGCCCTTAATATTTGGAGAGCATTAAGGAGCACTTTTCCAAAACAAATACAGATCGCATGTTCAAATTTCTCCATAATCTTTTTCTTATCAACTTCATAAGCACATTGGCCGACAAATATAAGCGGTAATAGAACCTCAACAATCAAGAGGCTTTGTTTACAAAAAATAAATAAATCAGTAGGCTTTGAAAATTACCATCTAATCATGTAGAATTTTTTTATTTGTAACTTCGGATTTGGCTCAACAACCAAACTAGTTAACAATAACAATCAATCAAGCTCTTTACCAACTACATATACTAATCATCATCATAATCCTAGTTGTAGAATGGAAGTAGTTCTTATTTTTGGTTGGTTGAAGAATTTCTCATCATTGGATGCTCCGAAAAATATAATTAAATGAATGATTTTTTTTTTGATAAATTTTAAATGAATGGTTTTAGCTGTTAGATGGCACTGAAGTGTATATGGCTAAGTCAACTTATGCTTTCCTCTTGTTTCAGAATTTAAATCTGCTCAAGAATTTCAGAGTGTGAATGATTCCTCCTTTTACTGGATTTGGGATTAGTTATATTCCTATGTAAGTTTTAAGCTTATGGTTGGTGATGCTAGATTAGCTTCTACAAAACACAATTTGGCAAGAAGAAATTAGTGATCCACCACATGTCATGACCAACAATTTTCAATTCATTTATTCTCTGGACAGTAGGTATGCTTCCTTAGTTTTGTCCTATATTTATGTTTGGTTAGGTTTTGATATTGTGCCTCCGCAATTTGGTAAAGCTCATTTTCTCCAAGTTCATAGGCTAGTAAGGGGGGAAACAATAGAAGGTAAGGACGACTCCATAGTTTGCCACTCTTTGGTCCATACGGCTTTAATGAAATGTGATAACCTTTGAAGATGGTGTACTGACATGATTAGAGACTTGGATTTCATTAAATTTAGATTATAATCTTGGTTTTGTTAAAAAATGATGATAGGGTCAGAACTAGAAGAGGGAAAGAGAGAAGAACAGGGTGTTGGATAATGGCATTCAAGAGCCATATATTATCTTATCCCCTTTTTCCTATTTCAGTTAAGCCTCTCATTAGTTTAGCATGGTATCTCCAAAATTGGTTTCAAGTATCAAGCCTAGCATTCATGGTATTTCCATCCATGAAAAATAACCGTATAAAGGCATTCAATATATATTGAATGTTAATCAATTGGTTAATAAAGGCCTTTGATTGTGTTGGCTCCATGGTTGCATAACTCTTCCAGCATGTTCACACAAGAGAGGCCAAAAACTATCTTAGTGGTGGTTCACCATGCCTCGAGTACACGGTCAGATCGTACCTGTGTTAATCTTGGTGTGGGGGGAGACCACCAGTTAGAATTTGCCCCTGAATCCGTTGAAATTTGTGCTTCAAGGTACTTGTCACGGCGCAACAATATTCATACTCATTCCAGGGGAAGAAGAGAGAAATAGAGTAGGAGAGAATGAGGTTTATATCATTCAGCCATATTCAACATTCACTAGAGTCATGACTAAATCAGTTGCAGTTTAGCTAATGCGTACATCCCTCCATGGCTCCATCTCATCAAATGCACGCCTAAGTTAGTCCATCATCCATGATTCCATGTACATCTTCAAATAATTTTTTTAAAACTAAATATTTTGATTTAAAACACATACCTCTTCTTCCCATCAACTTGACCAAAACATGTTTATTTGATCTGTGTCACCGCCATCATCCGTCTCAGACGAGAAATTGAATGATAATGCTGTTTTCACCTGATCTCACTTCTCCAGGAGAATAACTGAATAAAGGCTACAAATCAATTCTATATTTGCTCTACTAAGCCAACTGTTTCAGACATGCAAGCACATACATGAATTGTTCCACTACTACGCAGGGGGGGGAACTCAAGAAATAATTTATACATGGGACACCACTAAAATTACATGAGACCTCTACCAATTAATTTATATAGATACAATTGTACCGGTTCTGAAACATGTATTCAGCAAGGTTTAATTTCAAAACCTATGCTCAGAAGAGCTCGAGCTGATTCAATTGCTTTCTCACCACCAAGTTCCGAGGCTTCCCCAGTTAATTCTCCACCAATTTCCCCGGAACATTGAGAATTTTTCTGGTTTTTTGGTGAGTCAGTTTTCATGAGCTGCAAATTGCTCATTGAAGCAGGTGCTGCAGCAGCCACGAGTGGAGCATTTGGCTGGCCATGTCGTTTCTTAGGCACAGGCATGTCATGGTCATGTACTCCCTTGTATGTGATGATGACATCGTTCGAGTCATCCACAGCAGTCTCAATGTGCTTCCGGGCAGGACATCCAGCAGAAGTGCATCTGTAGTAGTTTCTGTAAACCCAAGCCATATTGGAAGATAGATGGATTAAAGCCATGTTATAGGTTAGACCACAACAATATTGAAAAGAGCACAAAATCCTAAGCTCTACTGCTCTAATGGGCTCCTAAGAACTCAATACCACATGCAACAGATTTTGAAGATTTGATACCCTAACAGACACAGTAGCCCTTTTTATTTATAAAGCTCGGTAGTGCAGCTACAAACACCACATAACAAAGACAACAGAAGAAAAGAATGATGAATATGGGCATTATTTTTGTTGAGATCCCACATCAAGATAGATATGGCCAAAGTAGAGCAAATACATGCTTTGAACAATCCTTAACTCATGAGTTAGCCTTTGAATTAAAGCTTGGCCCAACCCAACTTCTAAGAATTTTTAAAACTGGCAAAAGTAAATAAAGCACTAGTTGAAAATCATTAAAGGAATTTGCATCTTAGTCTTTCAGATATCAGTTTGCAAGTAAATAAATTCCTCTGTTTATCAGATTCTATAATTTCATTTTTTATAATTTATCATGTGATCCATATAACTGACCTCACTTGGTGGGACAAGGCTTTTGTTTATGTAAAATCCGTTAAATGGTATAACTCAAATTTCAACAGTTTCATCAAGAGCCACTGATTACATCAAGAACAAAATTGAAAATAAAATGCAAATGAGAGCCAAAAACAAACAGCAATGCACCTGGGATGAGGTTTCCCCTTCACCATTTTTTGTCCATACTTGCGCCATCGGTACCCATCACCTGATATCCCCACATCCCCTGCCGCATGTACAACAAACTTTTGTTTCTTTCCAGATTTTATTGGTGAATCCAAGCATGTTGAATCATCTTTCTTCATTCTAGTTAACAAATTAAAGGAAAGAGCATCAAATTGCTAGATCATGCCCCAGAAGGAAAAATGCTTTCTCTAAAATTATTTTCCTATGAAGAAAATGAATGCATATGCAACTTGCCTTCTTTTCAGCTCTGGCTCGTTAATATCCTCTTCCTTAAAAGTAACTTTACCATTCCCACTGTCAGATGAGTTTTGTCGTTTCTTATCAGGATTGCGAGGTGCTTCTTGAAGAGGGTTTTTCGGAGAAGGTGATGGATCAGAATCATTTAGAACTTTGACAGACTGCTTTGGAACGGTGTTTTCTACATTAGGTTCCTTGGAAGCCAGGGACTTACTTTCCTTAGCAGGATTAGTTTTATGTGGTGGATCATGACTGTGTTGACTTTTATATACAATCTCCGACACATGACCTGAATGGTCACAGAATTCAACCTTCTTAGCACAACAAGCTGAATGAGTACACCTGTAATAGCTTCGAGAACCAATAGGACTTTTCACTTGCTTCTGACCATACTTCCGCCAATTATATCCATCGGTTGCAGATGACCTTGCAACAGGAACAGAAGAAAAAGTTGTACCACTTGAAGGAGTTGTTTTGTCTACTTCCAGCACATATACACTGGTAGCCTTTGGAGGAGAAAGTCTCTGTTCTGGTACCATTGGACTAGGGGCAGACAATGGAGTTGAACACGCCTGGAGTTGGTTCTTTGTTTCCACTTGAGGTTCCTCAACTGCGTCCTTTACAATAATTTCATTGCCTGGAGGCCTGGCTGGCGCCTGTGCATAAAACAGAGTACTTCAGTGCTAAGGAAACAAAAAATATGGGATGTACAGAACGTGGAACTTTCTTAAGCTTAATTTGAATTGAAAAATATTAAAAGTTATCTTGGTTATGGTTCATCAAGTAAGCAATCAAATGGCTACTCTCTTAATAAAACTTGTGTTCCCCACCTGGGAGGTATTATTAAGAAAATTAGTTTTGTTCACTGCACTTTTAAATCACCATTCATGACTGGATGATTTCTATTGTTCATACAAGCATACACACTTTTTGAATCCATAAACTTGTTGAGACAGGAAGCCGAACTGCAAAGTGAAGACTTTTGGAAGCTTAAACTGCTAGGGTGAAGACCTCTAAGAATTATTCATATATTAAATGGTGGTTAATTTGTAACATGCTTCCGCTGCTCCAACATCATATCTCTATGGTATATTATTGGATTATTATGAAACTATCCTATAGTCAGAATTTGGATTTGACACCACAATTTCTTTCAAGTTTCATGCAGTCCCTAGTTTGTAGGCCTCTATTAATGTTTTTAAGGCCCAAAAAGGCTTTGTCTGGAATAACTTACCCATCTCTACCGTCCTGTTGCAAGTTTCAATCGCGTTGTTATCTTTTCTAAAATGTAAACCCAATTTTTTAAAAGGAAAAAAAACTGAGGAATAGATGCACTTCATTCAGAGTTTATGATAGATACAACTTTCAAGCAGAGACAGAAAAATCCAGTAAACCTATACATTTAGCAACTCATAATAACTTAAACAACAAGCGGCATGCTTGCATTCTCTCTAGTTGCTGTGGGATTCGGCTGGTCTCAGTTTGGATGGTCAGTGTTGGAAGTTTCTGGTTTAGTATGGAAGTGCTGCAACTGTCATGTTTGGGGGTTAGGAGGTCTGGTACGATGGTTAAGTGCAGTGTAAGGTGCTGTTTGGGGGTATCTATTGCTGGTTTTTTTGGTTTGTTACATGTGTTTTCAATCTTAGCTTGTTAGGTGATGTTGTTCTTATTTTTTCCTCTTCTTCCCCTTTGTATATGGGTTAGCACCCCTTGTGCTCATCAATATATTGCTTTGCTTATCAAAAAAAAAAAACTTAAACAACAAGCATCGATCCTTAAATGGGTTAGACCCAGATTTACTCCCTCCGGAACTTATTATAAGAACCAAATTTGAGGTATAGTTTGTTCCTTTTTATAAAAACCAACTTGAAGTGCGTAGTGCATTAATTATTTTCTTACACGAATACCCTTTATTAAATTGGACTCTCTCTCCCTTTCCAGTCTCCTATACATTAATGATGAAAATAAATTAAGAAAAGTGGGTTAATGGTAACTTCAGAAAGTTAATATAAATTGAGAACAAATTCAATGTTATAAACTACATTAACTATACTATTTGTTATTTGATTCTTGCAATAAGAACTGGAATTCATGTTAAACTAAGCAAAATTGCAGTATCTCTCACAAGATAGCTGAGATCGCAAGCAGAGCACTAACAAAGAATCCATGAAAAGTCAAAACAATCAAACAGCAAAACAAGCATTTAAATTCAAGTCAAAAGATTCTATAAAAAACATTCCAGTTGAATTAATTAATAAAAAAACATAGAAATGCACTAACCTCAGTTTCATCTTTGCCGTTCTCAGGCGCGGTGGAGCTTCCCTGCAAATCTGCAGGATCATCATCAACAACACACTATTATTCTACTTTCATAAAAAATTGAACGAGAAAGAGAGTAATTGAAACGCAACGTACGATCGGTGTGATGGCGCGGTGGCGAAGAGGGGGTAGCTAGGGTTTCCAAATTGGGCTGCGCTTCATCGGGAGGACTGGAAGTGCGTAACTCGGTGGATGGTGGCGGCGGCGGCGAGTGAGTGAGTCGTGGAGTCGCCGTCTCGGCCATGGTCTGATTCTGATGAATTCTCTTAATTCATTTTGTGTGTTGTTTGGTTTTGAATTTTGATTTGATTTGATTGAGGTTTCGATTGATTTATGAGAGTGTTTGTTTCATGTGTTTGCTTTAAAGCGAGGTGTGAAGTGTGTGTGTTGTTGTGTTGTGTACTTTGTTGTTGTGTGTTTGTGTTTGTGTTTGGGGTATATGTGTCTTTGACTGGTATTGACTCTTTCTTTCTCTCTCTTTCTCTGTTGCTTTACAGAGTGCGTGTTTGTGAATGAATGGCACCATGGATTGGTTGCCATATGGATTCTTTAAGGCTTAATTACAACTTTGGTCCCCGACGTTTACTAATGTCATGATTTTGGTCCCCCACCTAATTTAATTATATGAATGGTCCCCAACGTTGTAGGCTGCGTGCAATGTTAGTCCTATCGTTTATTTCTTAATGGAGGAGGCTTACGTGGACGTCTAGTTGGAGAGAAAAATGAGATCTGAGGAGAGAAGGGAGCACGTGAGTATCACGTGAACCTTATATGAACCCATTATATCCAAATCTGAAACCCTAGGGATCTAAATCGCGTTACCTTCTTCGTTCCAGGGAGGTCAAGGGTTTGGGTATAATGGGTTCAGATAAGGGTCACGTGATACTCACGTGCTTCCCTCTCTCCTCATACCTCCTTTCTCTCTCCAACTGGACGTCCACGTAAGCTTCCTCCATTAAGAAATAAACGGTAGGACTAACGTTGCACACGGCCTACAACGTCGGGGACTATCCATGTAATTAAATTAGGTGGGGACCAAAATCGTGGCATTGGTAAACGTCGGGGACCAAAGTTGCAATTAAGCCCTTTAAGGCTTAATTATAATTAATTAACCAACGTTGTATCGTATGGTATGCTCTTCTTCTATTCTCTAGCGGTTTCTTCTTTGACTGCACAATCAATCATCCACCTCTTTCTTTCTTCTTCTTTCTTTTCTTCCTTTTTGGACCACTAGCATTGATAACAATGTGTCCTTTCAAAATAAAACACACACAAAGTTGGGCTTGTACTTTATGTGTATGCTCCAAACAAAAAAAAAAGATAGAACTATGGAGTATACTAAGATATTGGTCCAATTTGACTTGAGAAAGTATTAATATCAGACATATTAATTAGAATGAACTTGTCTTTGTAGTTTCTTGCACGATTTGAGTATAACCCTCACTAATCTTCCTTTTCATGTGACTTTAGAGGGTAATGAAGCCTCCTCTAATTAAGGTTAGAAACATTGAATTGAATATGAAGAAGAGTAATTAAGGGATTAGGATAGAGAAATGATTCAATAAAGCTTCATAGGTTCTGACAAGGGCTCAAACGTTTGGATAAAGTCGGGAAATTGCTATGGTTAAATGGGCAAGGATGAGAAAGATTCGGATAAGGTAAAGTGAACCTTAAGCTTAAGTTTAGGAAAGATCTTTAGTACACGAGTAATGATTCATGAACCACTACACAGTAAAACATTCCTAAACACCCCTTTTTCCTGCGGATTTGGCCAAATAATACACTGAACTAACCACCTAAATACACATGACTAACCATAAAGCACAGAACCGTGTAAAGTTGAAATTCCTAAATTAGGGATTTGGCCAAATAATACACTGAACTAACCACCTAAATACACATGACTAACCATAAAGCACAGAACCGTGTAAAGTTGAAATTCCTAAATTAGGGATTTGGCCAAATAATACACTGAACTAACCACCTAAATACACATGACTAACCATAAAGCACAGAACCGTGTAAAGTTGAAATTCCTAAATTAGGGATTTGGCCAAATAATACACTGAACTAACCACCTAAATACACATGACTAACCATAAAGCATAGAACCGTGTAAAATTGAAATTCCTAAATTAGGGATTTGGCCAAATAATACACTGAACTAATCACCTAAATACACATGACTAACCATAAAGTACAGAACCGTGTAAAATTGAAATTCCTAAATTAGGGATCCGAAACAAAATCCGTAGGAAAATGGGTGTTTAGGGTTATTTCTACTATTCAGTGGTTCAGAAATCATTTTTCTTAGTACACTCAAGGCAGGCCCAAGTGTCATCTCCAAGATTGAGAGGGGATATTTCTTGGATGATTCTCCCTAAAAACCACACATATATCATTCTTTATTGTTTTTTCAAATTCTAGTGAAAAGATGCATTTTCTTTCTCGGACATCTTGATCAATTCAATCTTCATCCTTCATTAAATTAGGAGTGTCGAATACTTGTTCACCTTGTCTACAACCCATAAGCTAGGTGAAATTTGGTAAGAATGGTGTAAGAATCGAGGCGAGAAAAATTCTCTAAGGAGCCAACACTTGAATTACTACTCCAATCCTCTTCCTCCTAATCCCTAGCTAATTATTTCCAATAACACATCATCTAAGAAAGTTGAAAGACTTACATACTGCAAAGGAGTTGGAGTGACGATGATTAAGCACTCCAAGTTAGAATTTTCATGACTAATTTCCTCACTCTCGTATTCCATTACTAAGTACATATTAGATATCTACTACCTTAAGTTTTAGAGTTCTACTCCCTCCGGTCCTATTTATAAGCATGAAAGAGAAGAAAAATCTTGGTCTTTTTTATACTCCCTTCGTTCCTGATCTTTTGTTGTTTTAACTTTTGGCCTAAATTCCAAAACTTTTGTTGTTTTACAAATCCAATGCATTTTTTTACAATTTATTCCATGTATACCCTCATATAATATTATATCTCTCACCTACCACCTTTTATTTTCACCAATCAAAATAATAACAATTTTTTTAACCAATAACAATCACTCTCTTTCTTCACTTTATCTCAACATTAAATAGGGGTGTTTATGTCAACAAATATATCAATGATTGCACTCTTAAACAATGTGCATAACCTTAAACAACAAAAGATCAAGAACGGAGGTAGTAAGAACCAAATGAAAGTTTGAGCTATATTAATTATTTTTTTCCAATGATGCTCTTATTAATTCTAACTTGTAAAATGTGTCTCTTTAATTATTCTCTCTCTTTCCCACTTTCCAACACTAATAACAAAGGGTAATTTTGGAAGTTTATTTTGATTTAAGACATATTTAATGCATTTTATCTAGTTTAACTACATTTCTTAAATTATGTGAATTTTTTTTTGTTGCTTATAAATAGGACCGGAGGGAGTACTGTTCATGCATTTTTTTTTGTCACTTTACATAACGGTTTTATTCTATGTGATGAGGTGCACCTTAAGTTAACTTTTGTTGTTACCGCTTGTTGATAATAAACTTTAAAAAACCTTTTAGTTTTAAAAGTCTTTTTAGTATTTTGGTTTAATGTTTTTTTTACTTTATTTTGAGTTTAAAATATTTGTTGGTCTGACATGCACTAATATATATATATATATATATATATATATATATATATATATACTAGTGTTTTTTACCCGCGCGTTGCACGGGTAATTTGTCTATTGTATTTGAAACATCAATCAATATTTTAAATTATAAAAAATTTAAGATACTAAGAATGTAAGAACAATCATAATAAAGATGTAGATATTTAAAGAGCATAAATTCAGACACTCAATTCTAGTGCTTTGTAAGCATATACTGAATTAACTAATATAAAGTGGCCAAAAAGATAAACTATCATTAAGACTTATTTTGGCTTCCAGATGTTGCATAGAAATTATATCAAAACTTATTTCTCTATGCTCGTTCCTCTCGTATGAACTTTTAATTCTTTAAACATAAATAAATATAAATTATATATGTACTAATGTTTTCAAATCTCCGCAAAAAAAATTTATCATCAAATTGAGAGTTGACCAAAAAGAAAAACATGATATTGTGTTGTATAATATAGAAATTATATCAAAACTTATTTCTCTATTAAATTTTTCATGCTTGTTCCCCTTGTATAAACTTTTAATTCTTTAAACATAAATAAATATAAATTATATCTGTACTAATATTTTCTAATCTCCGCACAAATATTTTTATCATCAAATTATCAAATAGTTAATTATATTTACATCTAAAGTTGATTTTAAAAACTAAAAAAAAAGTACTGAAATGATATTAAAATTAATTTTTATGTTAGTTTTAACATGAAATTATTTGTATGCGAATAGATTAATAGTTCTCTAGTCGTCGTACGACACATAATTTTAAATGTTACACTAAAATTAGTTTATGGAGCATAAGCCATAAATTACATACATGGAAGTGAAGAGAGATTTTCCATGACATAATTCACTTTCAAGTAATGGCAGAGGCACAGGGGTGACTTGTCCATGCTTAGTCACCCCTGAATTTTTGGAATGTCTCAAGAAAAAAAATTGAAGCAGTGTGAGACTTGAGAAGGAGAGGAGGGAGGGGAAGGTTGAGCTGAGAGGAAGAGGTGATCTCTATGTTGTTTGCGTTTCTCTTTCAGATTCAGTAAACATTCTTTTGAACTTCTGTGTTATCCACTAACAATTAAAATTAGAAATAGATATTAGGGTTTTGTTACATATGGACCTTTTTTATTTGACGTGAAAGCTATTGGGCTGCACTTTTTTTGACATTAGAGTTGCACCTCTTTCCAACATAGTAATAAAAAATATAAAAGAATAGTTTTAACTTATACGAAGCATTTGATAGCATTTTTGTGTGTTAATTTTTAAACAATCCTCTAAAACTATTTGAAATCAATTTGAATCTGTGATATTTAAGGTAAATATAAATTTAATTTCTCAGTTAAAATTTGGTAATTATTTAATATCAATTTTTGTAATCTACTATATAATTGTTTTAAATTATATATTTAATTTATAGCAGTCATACCGGTCAGACCACAATTCAACTACGATTGATCCAATGAACGGTGAACCAATTCCCTCACCGATTTGATCAACGGTCCAGTTTTAATAACCTTGTTAATCGGTCTGATTATATGAGATTAAATTTGTGGTTTTGTGTTTTGCTTGTAAAAAAAAGTTATAAAAATTATGCACACCAACTGTTTGTAAAATGTCCTCTTTAAGTTTTGGCCTTCAACAAAGGAGTTTTTTCTTAGGTTGGGCTGCTACTTCATTCTTGTTTTGTTTTTTTTTCCACATTCTTTAGTTGATAAAAATTGAAATTTTCTTACAAATTATGTTCCTTTATATCTTAGTCTCCCCTTTCTGAAACTCATGCCTCTGCTGCCCCTGCTTTCAAGTCAAATAATGTACACCACTAAGCTACCATTTAATAGTTAGATTGTCCTATTATTATGATGCATCACCGACTAATAAATTTGGAAGAAGAGAGCAAAGTTATTCTGACACAAAAACACAGTTCACTTAAAATTTGTCTTTTAATCAAAAAGCTTGGATTAAATATAAAATATGATACTATACCTTCTATATTCTTCAACTAAAAGAAACTACTCACTACAAATACCATAACAACTTTTCTTTGGACTAAGAGATGAGATCAATCCCTCATCTCCCAAAACTTTCTTTCACCAGAAAAATAAAGTTTGCAGACCAAAGATCCAACCCAAGGACAATGATGATGATAACATTTAAAAATTATCACAATACTTGACCAGACTCAACTTCCTTAATGCAAAGCAACCGCAATTGAGGAGACAGACTCATAGAATGAAGCATAATTATCTCATAACAATAAAGAAAAACCTGATACACAAATGAAAAGAAAAACTTATAAGAAAATAAGCATAAACAATGACAGGTAAGTTCAACCTGTCAATGAAACTGAAATCTAGTGAAGAAAGGATTTGAATATCATCATTTAAGCGTTCTCATCTTATCTCGGCTAGCAAATTAACTCAAAAGATAAGGAACATCAATTAATTAGCCTTCATGAATCATAACCAACTTGAAAAGAAATATAATGAATGATTAAACATAAAAGAGATCTTTGATACCAAATATATGAGTTGAAGCTATAGGAAAAATCAGCAAGCAGCTCCGAGCACCTGTATCTTGGGGTCTCCACAATCTAGCATGAATCTCACCAATGAAGTAATCATAATCTAGACGGGAAAAGCTTATATAACATTCTCACATCAAACCTAAATCAGAAACTCACCACTCACACGAACTTAGATTCTTCTTTCTTCTCTTGTCAATTATTGGGTTCCTATAGTTTCTTCTCGTTAGGATTCTCTTCATCCTACTCAGAAAAGAACAAAGAAATAAAATGAAAACAGAAAATAAGAACCCAAATAAATATTGATAATCCAAAGCAAGAAAAGAAAGAGTAGAGAACTTAATACCTTGAAACGCGAGATGAGGAACAAATATATCAAAAGAGGATGAGGAAAATAACCTAATTACTCAACAACATTTATGTCAAACACTTACACAACTATCGCATTACACAATTATCAGCACCACATGTATCAGCACCACCTTGAAAAAGTTTATTTTTAGAGTATTAATTAAATTTTATGTTATTTTTATTGAATTTTCGGATTTTTATTTAATTAAGGATTTTAAGATAAATTAAGATAAAATCAAGAAATAATCAACCTAAATCATAATCAAATATAAAATTTAAAAAGGTAATAAATAAAGATAGATAAAAATTTCAAAAATCTAGCAAATCACAATAAAAACTCATAAATCCTGAATAAATTAAAAATCCGAAAATTCAACAAAAATACCATAAAAATTAATTAATACTCTAAAAAAATAATAAGATAAATTAAGATAAAATCATGAAATAAACAACCTAAATCCTAATCAAATCTAAAATTTAAAAATGTACTAAATAAATATAGATAAAAACTATCAAAATCTAGCGAATCACAATAAAAACTCATAAAATCCGGAAATTTAATAAAAATACCATAAAAATTAATTAATACTCTAAAAATAAATAAAAAATAAATTAAGATAAAATCAAGAAATAAAAAACCTAAATCCAAATCAAATCTAAAATTTTAAAATGTATTTTTTATGAGAATTAACATGAGAATGACGCGTGGATTTTTTTTTTATGAGAATTCACGTGAGAATGACACGTCACTAAGAATTAACGTGAGAATGACACGTCATCAAATCAGCCTGATAGAAGTTCTTCTTTTCTAATATACTAGTGTTTTTTACCCGCGCGTTGCATGGGGAATATGTCTATTGTATTTGATACATCAAACTAAGCTTAATCCAAATCAACAGAAAATCGTTTCACATTCTTCATGAACATGAAGACAATAACACAAAGCATACATATAAAAAATCACCAATAAAGCATTCAGAACACATATTAATCTTAGAAAAAAAGGGTGTGATAGTAGCACAAATCAGAATTGTGAAAGGTAAATCATAAAGGATTGTGAAGGAACCGAAGAGTAGTCTGAACTACTGTGATCAATTGATCATGTCCATTGTATATATTTCATACTCATACTACTTTGTTTGATACATCTATATTGGGAAAGTGATATGAGACCTTTGATGTTTACTCTTATATGACAATAATAGATAAAGGAAAAATAAAGTTGGGCTTAAACTTGTGTGTTTCACTTAAAGAATTGGAGCGTTTTGGTAAAGGAGTGTGCAACTGCTGGACCATCCTGTAGTTACATGGTTGATGTAAGTAAAAGAATTGACCATTGGGTACATAAATGGAGATTAATCAAGGCTTAAAAGCAGATTAGGTCCCCCATGATTCACTTCCGTGCAAAAGTGGTCCCTAAACTATTTTTATAGCATTTTCAGTCCCCACATTTTCTCCCGTCACCACAGTTGGTCCTTCTGTTAAAATTTGAACAGAAGTTTTTGCGTGTCAAATTTTAATTCGCGTGGAGGAGAGAGAAGGAGCTTATTGAGAGAGAGGGAGCTTAGTGGGAGAGAGAGGAAGACATGTGCCTTGCACGTGACCCTCCTTTGAAAATCCTAATTCATAATCACAAATTAGCAATGTGAAGGTCCAAAATTGCACATTTACATAAACCAGAGAGAAGAAGGTGAGAGAGCCATCAATGGTGAAGAGGTAATTTAAAAAAAAACTCAATTTGTACCACCATCTTCGTACATAACTCAAATTACCATCTTACACAAGAAAATGCTTCTAGCTAGAACTCAAATTACCTTCTATTTTTTTCGTTTTCTCTCTTCAAATTTTCAGGCTTGTGATGTTCAAAGCAAAGCAAGTCAATGGATCAAGTAACATCAATTTTTCGTTCTCTCTCAATTTCAATTTTTCAGGCTTGTGAGGACGTTCTCTTCCTCCTCCATTTCTCACCAGAGACCTTCACTCTCATCCGTAACATCAATTTCAGCCCCACCACAACCACCAAAACATTGAAAATGAAACCGAATTCTCATCCTTTGTTTTGTCCCTGAAAAGGAAGAAGATGGAAGCGCAAGAAATTTTGTAATAGATGAGAGTTCAAGAAAGAAGATGAAGCTTCTCCTCCGTCCCAGCAATTTGACGCACCCCCATAGCAACCCATAGCCAAGGATCGATGTTGGAGAATTGGGATTTGGGGAAATTAGGGATTTGGTGTTTTTTGGGTTGGGATCAGGTAGATGAAGAAGGAGAAGAAGAGCACGTGCCTCTCACATGATCCTTCTCTCTCCTAATATTGTCCACATCATTAAAAAGCTTCCATGTAGGAGAGATCCGTCCAATTTTTGACGGAAAAGAGCTCAGGGACCAACTGTCATAACGGGAGAAAACGTGGGGGATTGAAAATGCTATAAAAATAATTTAGGGACCAATTTTGCACGAAAGTAAATCGTGGGGGACCAAATATGCTTTTAAGCCATTAATCAACAAAAAACTCGAAGTCGTTTTTACAGAATTGGTGTATGAGGAAAAACATAGAACACCTACTGAAGTTCTAAAGGTAAGTTCCATAGATAGAAAAAAAGAAGTCAGAGTACTCTTTGCAGATTTTTTTATTCTATTTATTTGCAACTCTTAAAAACTTAAAAGTAATTGAAGAATCAAAGATTAGAGATTGAGGTGGTCATTCTCATGAATTAATAAATGCTTGACTAACTTGACCAAGTTTAACCAGTTCCAGAATCTTGGTGATTTTAAATTGCTTCTTTATCTTGCTTATACTAATTCTGAATTGACAACACTATTGATAGAAAAGTTTTGCCAAACCTATCCTTAACATATGAATTTACATATTGACGCCGGAAGCAACTACCATCAACTCCATATATGATAAAAAAAAATTTGTCTACATTATAGATATAATCAGTAGCTGATTTTACAGAAGAAGGTGGATAACGTTGCTTCCCAGCAGCCACCTTGGACCAACGCAAAATGCAATTGAAGCAAACTAATCTGCAATATTAGGAATGAAAGCATAGCAGCATCAGTAAGTAACATGGTTCAGTTAGCTCTAATTGTTTCTGAAATTTCAACTAATGAAATAGAGAAAAAAAGAGAATAAAACATCATAGGTCAAAAAGTTGACTAAAAAATAGGTATGAGAACATAATAGAATTTAGTTCTTGACATAGTTCAGTGCAAATGAACTTTAGGCAAGGTCCTGCAATAAGCAATAGTAGGGAGGATTTCACACACAACCGAAGTTGTTCAATTATTACTAATTGATACTGATAATTAAGTTTCTTTAATCATCATTTCAATTTTCAATTTGCCCATAAAGGAAACAAACTTGATTACCATGGTGACGACACAATAGGATTAAGAAAATATGGAATGAAAGTAGTACCTGAAAATGGAAGTTGTTTCAACTGCTTCAGCAGTTCACGGTTCTTTATTTGATAAAATTTAATCCAGGGACCATTATTAAAAAGACAGAGAAAGTGGTTAAAACTCAAAAAAAAATTAAAAAGAATGAAGAACAGTAGGGATGATGAAGAAATATTCTCGGATGAGCCACAATTTTGACGTACCTGAGAATATTCTAACAAATATATCAAAAGAGGATGAGGAAAATAATCTAATTACTCAACAACAATTATGGCAAACATTACACAATTATCAACTTACACAATTATCAGCATCACATGAAGCAAGTTGCATACTCGAGTGATCTTCATCATTTTTCCTCCATGCCAACCGGTTCACAGTAGAGGCATATAGGGGAGGAGATGGCTGATGCAATATTAGTAAGGAGTAATCTAGGTAAATCTTAGATAATTAAAGCAAATCTTTTAAAATTATAATGTTTTATAAAACCGTTTCTCAGATTTAAAATTACCTTTAAAAAGTCGGTAAATGAATTTTAGGTGAAGAAAAAGTTTATTTTTGGAGTATTAATTAAATTTTATGTTATTTTTATTGAATTTTCGGATTTTATTTAATTAAGGATTTTATGAGTTTTTATTGTGATTTGGTAGTTTTTATTAATTAATTTTATGGTATTTTTATTAAATTTTTAGTTTTTTATTTAATCTAGGTAAATAAAAGATAATTAGGGCAAATCTTTTAAAATTTTAAAATTTTATGAAAAAATTTATCAGATTAAAAATTAGCTTTACAAAATGGTTTCAAGATTTGTTATGAAAATAAATTTTAGGTGAAGAAAAAGTTTATTTTTAAAAAGGAAATAAATTAAGATAGATAAAAATGATCAAAATCTAACAAATCACCATAAAAACTCAAAAAATCTGAAAATTCAATAAAAATACCATAAAAATTAATTAATACTCTAAATATAAAAAATAATATAAATTAAGATAAAATCATGAAAATAAACAACCTAAATCCAAATCAAATCTAAAATTAAAAAATGTACTAAATAAATATAGATAAAAACTATCAAAATCTAGCAAATCACAATAAAAACTCATAAAATCCTGAATTAATTAAAAATCCAAAAATTCAATAAAAATACCATAAAAATCAATTAATACTCTAAAAATAAATAAATAAAAAATAAATAAAGATAAAATCAAGAAATAATCAACCTAAATCCTAATCAAATCTAAAATTTAAAAAATGTATTTGTTTTATGAGAATTAACCTGAGAATGACACGTGAATTTTTTTTTATGAGAATTAACGTGAGAATGACACGTCACTAAGAATTAACGTGAGAATGACACGTCACTAAATCAGCCTGATGGGAGTTCTTATTTTCTAATATATATTGATTGATATTGATTGATATTGATTGTACTAATATTTTTATAGATGTATTTTTATAATAATAAGTTGAATTTGCTAGATCAGAAAATAAATTAATAATAGATATGATAATATGATTAATTGTATAGGTTTTTTTGGTGTGTATAATGTACTTTGTATTATCTATTTGTGGTTTAAATATTTGTTAGCCAAAATATCTGACTTGCACATTAATATATATTACGCTAAAAAAACATGTTTGGCCCCTGATGTTTCAAGTTTGTGCAAATTCTGCTCCTACTCTATTTTTGTCGACGTTTCTACCCCTCATGTTTTCAAACATTGCACCGTCTATCCCTCCATGAGTCAGGCTTTCTGAGGAGAGGTTCCTGAGTGGATTGGAGAGATGAAAAAGAGTATATGAAGTTAATGATGATCAAGGAAATGATATAAATTAAATTTGTTTGATGTATATATCAGTTATGTATGTAACTGAACTCGTTAAATGCATGTTTTGCTACTTAGAGGTCTTGAGTTTGAATCTCTCATGCCACTTTTTTTCAATTTCACTTGTAATTTTCACGTGGCAGATCCAAAAAATATTAAAATAAAAAGTCAAATCAACTCATTCCGTTAGTTTTTTAACGTTTGACTAACTGAGGGGTAGACGATGCACTGTTTGAAAACATGAAGGGTAGAAACATCGACAAAAATAGAGTAGGGGCAAAATTTGCACAAACTTGAAACATCAGGGGCCAAAAGTGCTTTTTAGCCTATATATTATATACTATTTTTTAGATATGTCATTTTATAAAAATAAGTTGAATTTTCTGGATCTCAAGATAAAAAAAAATGACAGTAGATAAGATGACGTAATTGGATAGTTCCTTTTTTTGTATAAACTTTTACATTAGAGTGTAAAAAAAAAATTACTATGCTAGGTTTCATCATCTTATATTTAACTATTTTGTGGTTTCAATATTTGTTGGCCAAAATATTTTATTTACACATTAATATAAAAATGATAACAGATATGGTAACAGAATTGGAAAGTTTTGTTTTTGTGTGTATAATTTTTATTTGTACAAAAAAATACAAATAATTAAAAAATTATTAAATTATACACTCATTTAATTGAGTTCTGCCACATTCTAAATCACTCTTTCATGTTGAGTTTGTTCATTTTTTTCATTATTCTTTATAAAAACGTATTTTTCAATTTAACTTATTTGTGTAATTTTTACTATAATAAATATTTATTTATATTTACATATCTTTTCATACAATCAAATTATTCTTTTTACCCTATTCATATTTGACAGATTTGAGTACATAACTATTAGTGATAATATGATATTTTATGTTGAAAATGGTGGCAATAAATCATAATCATTAGATTAAATAAAGAATATATTTTTTGATTTATAAATAAAGAGTATTAAAGTGAGTGTTCCTAGTTTTTCTTCCTACAAATTTCAATTTTAGAATTATCTATATAAAATTAGTATATTTTCTATTTTGGTTGATTTTAAACAAAATTAATTATGGTATACTAGATGAGTTTGTTAGTATATCATCTAGCGCATCTCGTGATCAACCGTTTACTGTTTAGTGCGAGCCCCATGACGAAGAAATTAGTGACTGTTGGTAGTGAATATTCTGAGCTCACAAAAAAAATGTTTGTGTGCTACATATTTGGGTATTTTTATTTCATGTCACCAAAAATAAAATTTTTAAAAATGTATAATTATTGACGTATTCTCAAATTCATATTTCAAAATTGTAGAATGATACTTTGTGTATCACACGGGTTAAAATCCTAGTTTAAAAAAAGTAAAGGGGTTGAAGGGGAAGACCAATATTTGAGGGGGACAAACTCTCAAGTCTAAAATGAAAATGGTCAATACCACTAACTAGCAAACACTAGTTGTCGAAATAGACGACCCCAAATGTTATTCCAGAAATTGAAATGTACACATCTTATCTTCGTATGCTGGTAGTAGACATAAAACCCTAGATGCGGTAGAAATGACCGCGGTGGAGCGTGATGAGGAACATAGAGGAGTATATCTACAAAAGACACTCTAATATGCAATTGTACATATCCATACACCTCAGCGTGATTTATTGCGCGTATAATATTCTAAAGCTATGATTCATTCACATTTTAGTCATTTTTCACTTCATTTTCATCTTCACTTTTTTCTATCATTCTCCTCCTTCTTTTTTTCGGTTCCCCGAGGTTACCCTACAGCCCGCAATCATAAGTCTAATCCCTCGATGCTCTGAGATCACGTTAAGTGGATAGACTTCTCCCAACAAATGTTTCTTTCGTATGATTTTTATTCAAATATTTTAGTAATATCTTATTATATCGCGAGATGGTCTTCACCAGCTTTCCAGTATTAGGATATAGATTCTGGCTGCTATCAAACCACGACATGAATAAGCTAAAGTGCGACACAAATTCTTATTTCTCGTATTTTATTTTCCCAAACAAGATTATATCGCATTTAATAACATCATTATAGTACATAGTTTCGTGAAACAAACGTTTTTCTATTATCGTAGTACTCAGCTCCGTTAAAAGTCAAGAATTCTTCTTCCCCAACCCGACTGTGATGTTGTCTGTGCCTCTGCTTCAAACTGGTTCGTCATCAGTTTCAATTTTTCTTTCTTGTCTTTCACAACTGTTCAATTTTCTTTTAAATTCTCGGAATCTCTGAAGAAATTGCACATTTTTATATCATGTATGGTTTGGATTTTATTATTATTATTCGTGAAAAAATGTGTCTTTCTGCATTTAATTTCTATTTTTTTGTTTCCTATAACCTGGTACTGTTGTTACATTTCATTGGGGAAGCTATGACTTTGTTTTTTAACTTGATGTTGTTGGAATTTGGAAAGATGAAATTTTGAATTGAGCAGAATTTGAGCTTCAATTATGTATTAGATTTAGGACATGAACTGGATGTTAGGTGTTCTCATTCTTTATTTCTTTTGGTGTGTTAGGTGTTGTTATTAGGATTTAGGACATGAACTGGATGCATTGGTCATTGAGCTACATTTATATTGTTAAATCATAATCCATGCTTTCCTAAATCTTAATTTATCTGATTTAGTAATTCCACTTCTTGTTCCATGAATTAAAGCCGTCATACTTTGTTTACTTCAAAGTGTGATGGCTTTAAGCCACTAGAAGGGGCTAATGGTGAGGGATTTAGGTTGTCAGCATTATGCCGAACGAAAAAAGTTTTGCAATTTTCTCTTTTTATCCATCTGATTTCCTAAGAGCAATTAATCACTGAGTTATTTATTATGATCCGTAACAGAAGAAGCTATGGAGGCAGCAGAAGAACCAACTCCCGCTCCCTCAGATTCACTCTCGGGTCAGATATCCAAATTTGTGGTCATGTTAACCGCAACATACCATAGTAAGCCAATTCCTTATTGGATTCTTCTTGTTCTTGGCATCATAGCAATGCTCGTGGCGTTTCCAGCTTCCAGCATTCTGTCTCGTGTTTATTATGCTAATGGTGGCCAGAGCAAGTGGATCATATCTTGGGTGGCTGTTGCTGGTTGGCCTCTAGTTGCCTTGATCTTGTTTCCTGCATACTGCATTAATAAAACCCTCCCTACTCCTCTCACCTTAAAACTCGGTCTAGCGTATGTCGTTTTGGGTTTCCTAAGTGCTGCTGACAACCTCATGTATGCTTATGCCTATGCTTACCTCCCAGCATCAACCGCTTCATTAGTGGCATCATCATCCCTTGTGTTTTCTGCACTTTTTGGATACCTTCTTGTGAAGAACAAAATCAATGCTGCAATGATAAACGCTATCTTTGTCATAACTGCTGGATTAACCATCATTGCCTTGGATTCAGGTTCAGACAGATATGATAATGTCAGTAACAAGGAATACATCATGGGATTTATATGGGATGTTTTGGGATCTGCCCTTCATGGGCTTATTTTCGCTCTCTCGGAGCTGGTTTTTGTGAAGTTACTGGGAAGAAGATCCTTCATTGTTGTGTTGGAACAGCAAGTCATGGTTTCGCTGTTCGCATTCCTGTTTACCACAATAGGGGTAATCGTGAGTGGTGGTTTTCAAGGAATGGCATCTGAAGCTACCACTTTCAAAGGTGGTAGAAGTGCCTATTATCTTGTTCTCATATGGAGCGCCATCACTTTTCAAATGGGGGTGCTGGGAGCCACTGCAGTAATTTTCTTGGCTTCTACTGTGCTAGCAGGTGTACTCAATGCTGTGAGAACACCGGTAACAAGCATTGTAGCTGTTATCCTGCTACATGATCCAATGAATGGTTTCAAGCTCCTCTCTCTCTTGATTACCTTCTGGGGATTCGGCTCATATATTTATGGAAGTTCTATGGATGAAAAATCATAAGAATTTGGCCCTAGATTCTAGCCCATTCAAATTCTCTCTGCAGAAGTTCTAGGGTTAAACCGTGAGACAGTAACTTGTGTGGGAGTCCTATATATTAATTGTGTGTTACGTTCAAGAAAAATTGTATATTGAATTTGAATTTCACTCATGATTAAGGAATTGCATCAAAATATTACGTTCTATCAAAATATTACGTTCTATCATTGCTCAGATTTTGTCATTCCTAATGTCAACTCATGCAGTTCATTTTTAGAATCTCCTCCCCAATTTCCAGAGTATCATATTGTCAATCAACTACATAATAAAATATAGTCCTCAGATTGAAATTGAGAATACTCCTTATTATACTCACTTCTTCTGTAAGACACGTGATTTTACTATTGTGAACACTTATTTTTTTATAGAACCCTCTAAGGATGAGTAGCAGTTAATTATTCTCTTCAGGAGGTGACTGTCCTTGTTTTATGGGGATTAAAGATTATCTTGGATTCTAAGCGAAGGTAGTTATAGTTTCCCCTTACAGTGCAAAGTCTTCATATCAGAATATGCAGGATTCTAAGAAAATAGATATGGTGAAGTATAGATTATTATATATGGATTGAATCACTGGCTATGTACCATTTCATAATTGCCAACCAGGTGACTATTCCAGAATGAAACTTGCAATGATCATTCTCCGCATTGTAAGATGTTATCATGCATGTGCAATACTATGATGAGTTGTGCCCCCACACTACCAAATCCTTCCTCAGTACGACCCTCTTTCTTTTACTCACACCTTAAACTTCAGTTTTTGCATCACAACATCTCAATGTCCCGGAAAGCAAGAAAATATAGATAGATATATACAAGTCCACATGCAACTGACACATGAAGAGATAAAGTAAAGTGGGTGAAAAAGCACTTGCAATAACATTCTAGTTCAAACATCAAGCTCTGGAAAATATTCATCAAAGTTTTCTTCATCTACTAAAGAAGGAAAGTAGAAACAAAAGAGATCAAGATGAACATGATAACAAAACTTCAATAATAACTGCTTTACATTGGCTACAAGGGGGGATAAAATCAAATAAAACGACATAAGTTCTTTTTCATCATGCTAATTAGCAGAAGGTTCAATATCTTTAAGAAGTCCAACTATCTGCTGCATGCTTGGTCGCTTAGAGGGAAGATCAGCAGTGCACAGATAACCAATCTTAAGGGCTTCCTCCATCTGTTCTTCTGGTCCTGTGTCACGAATTTTCGAATCAATAGCTCTTGAAACTTTGTTCTTTCTGACCAGTCCTCTGACCCAGCTCACCAAAGTTCCTTTTTTCTCATCAGGGTAATCATCTCCCACTGGCTTCTTCCCAGTTAAAATCTCAAACAGAACAACCCCAAAACAGTACACATCAGATTTTGGACTTGGGGTGTCAAATTCTTGTTGAGAAAACTCAGGGGGAACATAACCAGGTGTACAAAGTGCAATCTCCTCATCCAAGCCACTCCCAAAAATCTTAGCCAGCCCAAAATCAGACAATCTTGGTTCCAAGTTGTAATCCAAATAAACACTGCTAGCTTTGACATCCCTGTGAATGATTGGCGGCGAGCATCCATGATGCAGAAATGCCAGTGCTCTGGCAGTGCCAAGAGCAATTTTGTGGCGGAACCGCCATGTTGTGAGCAACCCTTCAGAGCCATCATTTTGAATGCCATTACTGTTGTTATCTTCTTCCCATGCATCTGTGCTCCAATCATCTGTCCTTTGTTGTAGTACCCCAAGTGGCAAGTCATACAGCAAATTTTGCAGGTTCCCATTCTCCATGTATTCATAAATGGCAATTCTCTGATCCCCAGCTACGCAATATCCAGTTAGAGGAACAAGATTGGGGTGCTTGATTCTACCAAGATACTCTAGCTCTCTTGCAGCTTCTTTATCTGTCATAGTAGATCCAATGGCCAGAACTTTAACTGCTACATGAATTCCACCAGGTATAAAACCTCTATAAACAGGTCCAAATTTCCCTTCAGCCAAAAGGGTACCCCTATCAAAATTTGAAGTTGCTGACAAGAGGTCTGCAAATGTAATATTCAGCAGTGGTTTCTCAAAGATTACCACCGGGACCGATGTTGCTTCTTTAACATCAGCCACCCAAGTGGTTGAATCAGTGTGGAATGAAAAGGGACCTGACATGTTTTGTTCTTCTTTGTGTGACGTTTGCTTAACTGGCCGCGACTTTCTTTTCCTAAGGCAACCACATGCTAGAAGAAACAAAAGTCCAGAAACCAAACAGATCATTGGGAGGGCCAATGCCAGACCTAGCTTCATTCCCTTGTGCAGAGTGTCTCTCTTTTTGAAAAGACTTGGGTTTGCAGCAATCGGACAACTATTCACTACTCCAAAAAAAGCTGTTTGGAGGATAACTGGTTTGATTTCAGAAGGACAGATGGTTAAGTTATTATTATAAGAGAAGTTGTATTTCTTCATCCTAGGGAGTTTCTCTAAGACTAATGGAGGGACTTCTCCACTCAAATTGTTGTTTGAAAGGTCAAGAACTTGGAGGTTTTTGTTCACTAGTAAAGGGATTTCCCCTATAAGATGATTCATAGAAATATCAAGTGCATTCAAATTACTCAGTTGTGAGATTTCATCAGGAATGCTACCTATCAGACTAGTATGGGACAAGTTCAGATATTCCAATCCTGAGAGCATTTCAATCTTGGGGAATTTCTGTCTGGTAAATCTATTGTGAGCAAGGTTAAGGTGCTTTATATTCCGGTATTCATTCAAATTTTGGAAAATCTCCCCACTAAGCTGATTCTCTGACAAATCCAGATAAACTAATTGAGACGAATTGTTAATGGATTGTACCTGGGAAATGTGACCTTGAAATTGGTTTCTGCTAAGGTCCATGACTATGAGCTTTCCTTGAAACACTCCCATGACAGAACCCTGAAATGCATTGCCTGATATATTGAGACTCACAATGGACTTTAACCCAGAAATATCTGAATCCCTTCCAAATATTTTATTCCCAGCAAGGTTCAAAGTAATAAGCTTAGGAAAAGCAGAAGCAAAACCATTTGGAAGTTCCCCACTTAGCTGGTTTGATGACAGATCAATTGAAACTAGAGATTGGCATTTCAAAATTTCAGCTGGTATGCTTTGTTCAAACCTGTTGTGGTCAAGTTTGAGGACCCTCAGACTCTTCAAGGAACCAATTGCTTCAGGAACTTCCCCAGAGAAATTGTTGCTGGAAAAATCAAACATTTCGAGCAAACCAAAGTTTCCAATGTTGCTAGTCAATGCTCCAGAAATCTGATTGGAGGAGAGGTTCAGGCTCTTGAGCAAGGTTAAACTCCAGAAATCTGAAGGCAAGCCACTGATTTTGTTGTTGCTGAGGTCCAAGTGTTGAAGCTTGCTGAGCTTGCCTATGGTGGTATCTGGAATAGGACCAGAGAGGCCCATACCAGAAACAACTAACTCAACAACATGCTCTCTCTTGGCATCACAGGTAACCTCTTTCCATGAACAAACAGAAGAAGAAAAGTTGTAGGTGTGGGGTGATGCTATAACCATCTTCTTCAAGAACTCAGACACAAAGAAATCATCAGTATTTGGTTGCTGGGAAGCTAAATGCTTGAAGAAGAGTGTCAGAATTAGAACAGAACCAAATACCCCCAGCCCCATCAGATACTGAGACTCAAGTGATACATACAACACAGCTTCCCCAAAATCCCCAACACCCTTGGGAAATGCCCTCTCAGAAGTTCAAATCCAGAATGAGCATAGCTTTTCTACACTACAAATCTCCATGAGCATATCTGAAATACATTCACCAATATATTTTTTATCCAAAGGAGATTACTGATAAGAAAAAAAGAGAAAAGAAAAAATCTTACATGGGAAACAGTATCTTCTGCTACACAGTGGAGCCCATAATGATACAATACAACCATGCAAGACATGGAGTAGAAGAACAAAGCTTCAAGCCTACACAGCTACTAGTCCAATGCTTTTGAAGAAAACAAATTGACTCAGATGTAACAGAAAGGTTATGGACTTCAAGAAAAACATGTGATGGACCCTTTGTCTTGATTTTCAGATCCCTAAAGGACAAACAAATGGAAAAGATAAAAAAAAAAAAAAACTAACCATGCAACACAAGAAGCAAGATACTATTGTCTTTCACAAAACTCTGGACTATGAGAAAGCTATGGGGCTTTATATTTGTTGCAGAACTTTTTAGCTGCAACTAGATTCTTAAGAAGAAAAACCATGTATTTTCTTTTTCCATTTAATGAAAGAGGCAGATACAGTGCAACATGCAGGCCAGTATTATGACTTGAAAGGAAAAGTCAAAAGCAAAGTGGGGTCTAGTTGGGTTGAGCTTCATAAATGAGAAGGAATAGCATTGCAGATGAGGTTGGTGAACATATAAAGGATTTGTTGGGGGGAATTCAATGATTCTTCATTGAGTGTTTATCACCTTTTCTGGGTCCAATGTACTGTTACTTCTGGGACTGTCTAACTTGGACCCCATATCCTTTGTTTCTTTTTCTTTACCATCTTTCAAAGTAAAAAAAAGTTATTGCCATGTGCCTTAACTAAAACATTATGCATCATCAACTGTTACCCGAAAATAACTAAAATAGGAGATATGATTCACACAGCAAATGATGCTGATATACTATATACTATATTAGATAAAAAGAAACCCAACTGTATCTTTCTTATTCATTTTGAATCCTTCCAACCGATTTTGTTCCACCCTTATATGTTAATTATGAGTTCGATATTACCAAGTCACATCATAAATTCTCATAAAACTGTATCTGTGTAATGTATTAAGCATTTTGTATAATTATGGTACAATACTTATACTTCAAACCACATCAAATAGACATTATTAGTCCTGTACTGGAACTCATCAATTAATCATACTCATGGAAAGGATCACTGCTAGCATGTCGAAGAGAGGAAAAAAAAAACATGAAGGACCACTATAATGTATTTTAATCAGTATTAATTTGTAAAAATGTCATGGCAGCCCCAATTGAGAATGTGAGGTCCAGGACCAGGAATGTCATTATGAGCAATGAGGGAGATAAACGTGTGATTATATGATTTCTTCTAGCCTGTCAGATTTGTGGAAATCTTCCAATGACATAGTGAAAAATCAAAGCTTAGTGGTGTTTTTTTGTTGTTGTTAAAGAGCTTAGTTTTATTTTTTTGTTGAAAAAGAACTTTGTATCTTTTTTTTTTGTAAAAAATATAGCTTAGTGGTTAAGGGAAATCAATAACATGAAAAGTTGAAGCCCACGTGTAGTAGGCACACAAAAATTAGGATGCTAGCCAAAAACAGTTCCACCATTCCTAATAATTTTCTTTTCCTCTTTCTTTTTGAGGAATTAAAGGTTCCTCTTAAAGATAAAAAGGTAACATTTGCTTGAAAAAAGTTCATATTATTTCATGTTTGGTTTGACATTAAAACCATATCATTTAACGTGTGTCGGAGAAGCAGAAATAGTATTTTGACACGTCGACTTCCATGAGAATTCATTTTTGAGTTTAACAGAAATACAAACACAAAAACAGACATCTTCTTTCATATGATATCTGTTGATGTTGAAACATAATCTCTATTCTATTTCATCTTGGATTCACTATGGATTCTAATGAGTGTTGGGGAAAATTTATCCTTCTAAGATAGTGTGTTTAGATTGGATACTGTGCTTGTGTTTATTCTTGCCTGCCATCTCTTTGACAAAAATAAAGTTCATAAAAGAAGAACCAAAAAGCTTAGACTCAATCACGCATAATCAGGCATGGCTTTCCTCAACAATGTAACTGGACGAGATTCTTCAGGGTAAAGTTCATCAAAAGCAACATAATTTCTCTCCTTATCGTACACATGGCACACAGTCATGATTGTCTTCATCAATCTCCAGTTCCAAGTAGCCTCGTTCATATACTGTCCATCCAATACAAATTAGAATCAAACAATGAATATCCAAATTAGTAGGATTGAAATAAACTTGCTTCAAATCTTTTATTTGGATTATGCCTATGATATGTTTTGTTTTATTGACAAAGCATGCTTTTATTCATCTTATTACCTTTCCCCAATTTTCTTGTAGAGACTTATGAGCTGCTCGTAGGTTATACCATGGTATCCTTGGGGATATATGGTGTGGAATATGGACATTGATGTCGTGGCACAGAATCTCAACCCTGTTAACAAAATTAGGAGTTAGATAATTTCTGTAGGTATTAAGTTAATATCGTGCATGTTTGGATACATGGTGGAAAATCACAGTGAACCAAAATCATGGTAACAGAGGCAACTTCCTTTAGTTTTTGTGGCTGTCCACTATAATTTTGGCTTCATGGTTATTTTTCAGCGTCTCCAAACATGTTCATTGAAATTTGAAAGTCTTCATTTTGATTAAAAAGTGGAAAGAATAGAGAACAAATATCAACCTCAAAAAAAAAAAAAGAGAACAAATATCCTGTTTATGGCTGCATATTAATGCCAGAAAATCCAATAGGCCATTCATGGCATATGGACAATATGAGTGATTATTATAAAATTTAATATATTCAAGGATGATAGTAGAGATCTAATTGCAAACAATAATAGAATATGTCAAACATGAATAATAAAAGTGAGAGTAAATGGCACCATAGTACTATAAAGTATGCACATTGCAGTAGAAGGAAAGAAAAAGAATTATTACCATTTAGGATAATCACAATGAATAGTCCCATTAAGCTGTGCTTGTGCAGCATTCCACTCACCAGAGGATTTGAATGGTATGTGTGGTGCTGTATGATGTACCACAGTGAAAGTGCTCATCTGTAGTTGGGAGCAAAATAACACTTCTTAGACATAGGATTCTCTATCATAACACTAAATCCATACTCACATGGCCACAGAATAAAAAGACTAATAAGTATTAAGCCATCAAGATTGCAATATCTTGTAAAAAAACAAAGGTCAATATAAGAGATAGAAATTGGTACAAGTATACAACAATTTAAGGAGAGTTAAAAAGACACATGAGGCTGCAATAATGGCATCATCACTGATTTTTAGCACACAATGTGCTATAGTATCATTGCACTTCTTCTTAGTTGTGCTTCATAGAATTTGAATAAAACATAGGATTCTAAGTATCCCTTATATGATTGTTGACATTCAAGTTCAGAACCATCTAGAGCAATAAAAAAAATATAAACTAAGAGCTCAAAGCAATGTCTAGTTATTGAAAAAGGCTCTGTCTCTGGTTCCCTAAATAAGTACATAGTGAGTAGTAACTACCATCAACATGAATAAAAAGAGAAAATGATCAAAATAAGTATCTTGGAAATTGTAATAGAAGTGTCTGACAATGGAAAGTGGAATTACCCAGAAGTGATAACCCAGCCATGGCATCAACCAGAATTTAAACCGGGCGTCTTGTAAATAATCAATGGCCATCCAAGTGCTATAAAGGCAAAAACACTAGCTAAACTTATCTTAACCCTCTTAACTTCATTTGGTCTGAACTTCTTCAAATCAAAGTGCCACATAAGCCTGTTAGCAAGCAGAAATTGTAATCATTATTCAGTATGTTTGATTCTTAGTTCAATGAATCAACATTGAGGAATTGCAAAAACAAAGACATTCCGTGGCACAGTTGGCCTTAAAGATCAAATCATTCTTGTACATGACATACCAGTGAGCTATAGACATCAAAGGACGAAATGGACCATATCCATATATTAGTGCTTTCTTCAAAAGAGGTGATGACTCAACGTCTTCTTTCCAAACAGGGTGCTAAGCAGTATCTTCATTCAACCTGAAAATTTAGGAACATATGAGATGATAAAGCACATCATGAAGGAGGGGGAATGGTAAGGGAGAAAGAGATAGAAGGCTCTCATCTCATGTGTGTTTAGGTGTACAAAGACATACAAAACAAAACAAACAACAACAACAAAAGTCCTATCTCACTAGGTGAAGTCAGCTAAATGGATCACTGGTCCATATTAAAGATATCGGTCAGGTTTACATTTGCCGCTGAAGACCTAACACAGCCTGCATTTTGTTCTTTCTGTATTATTATCACCTGATTTTGATAGTGTACTTGTACATGACAGATAAAATGTCAAATGAAGACTGAGGTATTTTTCTCAACAGTCATTAACTAAGAAGTTAACTTATATTTACGGTCTAGTTTATTCAAATTAAAAATTTGTTTGAGATGAATGAGAAGAACCTTAGCCTTTTTCTGCATATAGAATGGAATTTTAGCTAGTACTTCTACAAGTAACACATTGATTGACATGTTTATAAGACGTGTCAAGAAAAGAAAATTAGATGGAAATAGGGATGGCAATGGGTCTCGAACCCATAGGGTACCCGTAAAAAATACCCACTATGGGTAGGGTAAAAACCCGCTAGATGGGTATGGGATTGGGTATGGGTAATTACCCGCAAAAAGTAATGGGTATGGATGCGGGTATGGGTACTATAGTACCCAACCCGCCCCATACCCGCACACACATATTATTATTATTATTATTATTATTATTATTATAATAATAATAATATGAACAAATTAACTTAAGTTATAGCTTTCAAACTTACTTATTTTAAAAAATAGGTGACTATTTAAAGTATTCATAATCATTGCTAATTTACTCCCACTTAATTTTAAAATTAGTAAGTTAATAACCTACAACTTTAGGACTATATTATAAATCCAAAATTAAAAATTAAGTTATATCTTTCTTGCTTATTTGTTCTAAAAAAATATATTCTTAGTTGAATGATTTTATTTGTTACGTAGATAATCTTTTGTATTTATATTAGTGTTTTTATTTAAAAAGTTAGTTGTATTTTTTGTTTTCTATTAACAAAAATAGTGAAAAATATATTTTGGTTATCTAAATTGCGGGTAATGGGCACGGGTACGGGCATATAGGTACCCAGAGGGTACGGGGACGGGCATTCAAGTTGCTACCCACGCGGGTATGGGGACGGGTACAGGTACTTTTTTAAAACGCGGGTATGGGGATGGATACTATAGTACCCTACCCAGACCCTACCCATTGCCATCCCTAGATGGAACTACTAATTTGTTCTTTAAAAATGACTTGTGAGTGCAATCATGCCCTATAACAAATAGCTGTTTGACAAGAAAGAAAGAACTACAAAGCTTAAAGGAGTAATAAATATGAGGAACTTGCAAAGAGTGCATTATGCTTCATCAGGAAGATATGCATATAGAACTAACCCCAGTTACTGCAGTCCCTGTCCATGCCCAAGCCAGAGGAAGTAGATACCAGGGTGATTTTGAAATCAGAAAAAGCCCCAATGCATAAGAGGTGACAGATACCAAAACTGATTTCCATGCTTTCACTTCATCAATCTCAAAGACCTTTACAAAGTGAGACAAGAAAAAGCATCAAAATCATCCATCTTTCAAAAGAAAAAATACTTTTTAATACATTTCTTTTCAGAAGAGATAGGGATGAATGTAATTGGCTAAATATAAGTGGGTGTGTAGTTATTTTCAAAACACTTTTATATGGATATCATTAGTGCATTATTATGCATCTCTTCATCTCATATTAACCTTTGTGTGACAATCTTTCCATACTAGTATTGTGGATTTCAAAATGAATTTGTATCCTTTCATTCTGCTTGTCTGGCTCTTTCTCTCTAATGATGTCAATCATGTTAAATGCACTACTTGAATTAAGTGGGGAAAGATAGAACAAGAGATGGATTATAAACGCCACTGACCATGACAATTTCACTTTTTCATTTAGTGCAGAATGCATTAATTAATATTATTACCATCCTTGATGCTCAATCATAATGTATACATAATCAAGCTATTTGGAGCATTTTCTCATGTAAGAAGAAATCTGACTAATAAAAGTTATTTAAGTGCATCCACAATAGAACTTGGCTCTACGATTTAAGAACAAAACCCCTCTAGGATATAAAATGATGACTTAGATATATAGAAGAACAACCTGCTTAGGTAAGGAACTAATAATATCCTTCAAAGTAACATTATCTGGAAGTGGTTCTCCAATTTGCTTAAAACCGTAGCTTTCACTTAGTTGGTTTCTATAATCAGTGCTTTCCGCTGGAGATGGTGCAGCTGGAATTGCCACAGCTTTTATGACAGAAACTTTCTTTGTAGAAACGAAAAGTCTTTGATGCCTGACAATATTTTTGTTCTGAATAGGCCTCTGGTGTAAAACCTGCAAGCCAAAGCATAAGACAGTTGAAAAAACTAACAATACATGGATCCAACAAAAGCTAATTAAGGATCAAAAAGAAAATTACCTTGAAGAGGAGCGTGGATTCGGCAAGTGGAAGCATGCAAGACATTGTGATCATCAGAAACTCAAGGTAAAGAGCTTCCTCTTATCTTATGTTTGGAATGAATCAAATTGAATGAGTTTCTGAAGAGAGCCAGAGTCAGAATCAAGGATACAGTAATGGTTTTCTCTAGTTATAGTTTCAGCTCGGGCAACTTGTTTGAACTTTGAAGTGTTTTCCTCGGATGCGGACTGAATTGGAACCATGCATGCAAAATTATCGAAAATTGACACCAATTTAAGAGTGTTTGAATTTTTAGTATATTTGGGTGAAAACAGAAATTTTATTTTTCTTTTCAAAACCTGATATTATGTAACACTAACATAGGTGGTAGAAGAATAATATGTACTTTTTTGGGTTTGGTTTTATATTCGAAAATTTTAAAAATCTAAACTAGTTTTTAACTTTTTATGAATCTACTAAGCAGATTTTTTTTTATGAATCTACTTAGTGGGTTTTCGTCTTTTCGGCTTTAAAAAGTTATTTATAACTTTGTAAATTCACAATAGTCGTCATTGTTATAAGACATCTACTAGCATTATCTGGTGGTGGTGGAGGAAAGAGTGTAGACAAGGCAGAGGTGAATGTTATGTTACCTATGGCAACGACGGTGGTGGTGATAGTAGTGGTAGTGGCGGCAATCACATTGTTTTGGTGGTGGGTGTGGCAGTGGCACGATAGTAGTAGCAACGGGTATTCGCAATGGTGGTGGATGGTGGCGGTGGATGTAGTGGTAGTGAAGTGGTGGTGGTAGATGGTGGTACAAAACCATTATTTTGTGGTTTTAAAATTAGGGTGAAATTATTTTGAAATTAAGTAAAAAAAATTTAAATATTTCAAATTTACATTCATATTAGAAAAACTCACAACCACCCTGAACGAGCCCTAAGCTAGAGAGGGTGGTGAGAATAATATGTGGATGTTGGCGATAAAAGAATCACCCAAATTTTAGAACTAATTTTTAAAGAGTTTTTGATATATTTGCACCCAATTTTTTCTTCTATCCAATTTCTACTCATTTTCTCTTCTAATATTTGTTTTCTTTTCCTACCTTATATCTCTTTTTTCTATCTCTACCTCTCTCTCTTTTTTGTTCAGCGGTTCGAAGGATAATATTGATAACAGGCCTAGCCCAGAGTACAACAACAGGGCCTAGCCCAGATAATAAAACAAGACAAGGGGGATAAGTGTAAGATGGATTCAAGCAAAATAAAAATAAAAACTGTAACATCGACTTATAGCAAGAATTAATTTTTTGTTTGGTAATTTAATAGTTCTTCGTTTTTTGCCACTTGCAGTTTTTAAGTAGCAATCCTGGGCTTGACAGGTCCAAGTAATATATGATGATGATGACTCAGAAATGTTCTGGCCCATTTGATCGCTAGCCATCCATGTTAGCTTGTGGACCTAGGCCCAGTTTGAAAGAGCTTATTTGAGCTTATCTGACAACATAAGCTCTTATGCCAGTGTTTGGGAGAGCTTATGCAAACAGCTTATGGCAGGCCATAAGCTATTTTCAGCTTATTTTCATAAGCTACTCAGGATAGCTTATGAAAAACAGCTTATGCTTATACACAGCTTATTTTTAATTTATTTCAATAAATTTTTAAAAATAGCTTATGAATAAGCGCTTATGTCATAAGCGCTTATGACCATAAGCGCTTAATTAAGCTGTTTATCCAAACGGGACCCTAATTTTTCAAATTTCAACAATTTTATCTCAACTAATGATTGTTTATATACTTGTAGGGGGATTATTGAACATGTAATTGCACAATTATTTGTTATCGGTCATTGCTGATATCAAACTTCTGCTCTGATTTTCATTTCCAAATTAATATCAAGAGTTTGATTCGCAAATATACCATATAAATAAATAAAAAGGATTGTAGACTTGTAGTGCTCATTTTTAATTAGATGTAGAAAGCAAAGGGCCAAAAAAGCAAATGCAGATGTCAGTTCATATTTAACTCTGTTTGCATAATCATAAACATCATACTTATCCACCACACCAAAACAGGCATTCATTGGTTAAAGCCTCTTCATCAAGGTGGTGGTTATATATCATACTATACAGTAGGTGGGAGAAAGCTAGCAACATTCACTAATGTTCAATATTGCTGATACTAATTACGATTGATTAATCTGAAGTGCCTAAAATAATGTGATCCGTATTATGGATAATAGACAATATATCCTGCATAGGAATTCTCTGCTAGTGTTTCGAGCATATTATTATACATAGTAGGTAGCGTATTATGTGATGCTTCCTTCGGTCACGTGTCTTCAACGGCACTGATCATGACAATTATATGAGATTTATACTTTAATTAATTTTCCCTTTATCTATGAAAAACAACTCTTAGCTAGACTCACTCTACAATTAGTTATAAGTTGTTCTTTAAGAAAGTGTTTTAATCAAACGTGTTAAGTTTATTATTAGAAAATGACAAATTGATGTGCGAGTTTGTGCCTAACATGTCTTTAGGCATTGGTCAGGATCCACTTACTTTGTAGACGAAGTTGCAGGACCAGGAATTCATTTATTTAGTTTTTGTACTCTCTAAAAATAGTTAAACTTATACATCATCAGGAAAACATGGCAGGCTCTAGTAGTTGGAATATGTCACGGGTAACTCTGCATATGTAGTGTAGCTTAATTGAAGCTCCTTTAATTACTTCATTCCACCTTTTTCCATGAGATTTTATCTTGCTGAAAAGTTTAGTTTTGGTCAATTCAGGTTGAAGCAATGTACATGCATAACTAGTTCTTCTGATAAAAAAACCAATATAATCAAACAAGGTTTCTTCTGTAAGCAAGCAGAAAATTGCAGCAGATTTTTCTATTGCCGCTCCAAGTAATCAGTTTTATACTACATATTGCTGAAATAATTGCTGATGATTAAAATATTAATTGGAAACAAATTATATGCACAGAATCTCTCATGAGAGAAAATGCACCCTTATTATAATGAATAAATGTTGACGGTGGAGTTATGTCTGAAAGGCTTACTACGTGTTAGAAATATTTCCTTGAAGAAAAGAGAAAAAATGAAAATGAAATGCATTATTTACTAGGAAAATACAGTAGTTAAATAGTGTCGGTGAGTATTGGTGGTATGCACCTTTTGATTTGTCGTCACGTTGATGAAAATAATAGGATTCCTAAGTGTGATTTTGATAACATCATCACATGTGTGACCAGACCCCTAACCAACCAAAAAGGAAGGAAAAGAAAAAAAACGTTGTGTTGTGGGGTCTCTCTTAAAATTTTCTTTTGTGATTGTGCCTTGTGTTGTGAGATTCTACCACACTCTCATCAGTCATCACCCTTACATTCCCACATGCAGTAACTTTCTCACACACGAAACCAGTTAAACAAATACACAAATTCACCTCTTTTGTTTGTATTAAATTAAATTTATTGTGGTACATGTGAGGGGACCATCAGTCATCAAAATAATTTAACTAGTGGAAATTATGACACTGCAAACGACAAAATGTTAGAGAAGGTACTTAACTTTTGCTTAGGATCAAGTTAAATTAACACTGTTAATTTTGCATAGAAACGTAGAAAACCATGCCCAAAATGCCAGAGCAGAACGTATTAAACAACTACAGTACTTGGTATATTTACATACTTGTTTGTATTGAAGAGGAGCATTGGCCAAATTAAGGGTGCGTTTGTCTGATATTCTGGCACCGTACTTGTAGCTACCTCGACAAATTGCAATTCCTTTATGCCTGCATGGATGCAATCTCTGCACAGAATAGGAAAAAGAGAGAAAATTACTCCAATTCAACAACAAGTACACTGAGTAGTTCACACTCACACACTCTGACTATGAACAAGGACAATAACAACAAGATATTTCTATTATTATTTGCATGTTGTCATGTGAGTGCGAGAGACTACTTACTAATGACTTTTAGGGTGCCTCGGTAAGAGTGATTAGAGATTTTAGGGAATCAAATCAATTTCTCTCAAAAGTGTTCATCCCTAATCATTCAACCCCACCATATTTACCTTCCCTTTTACTTTCCCTCATAATAAAAAAAAACACCTCACTAATGATCATCTAAAATATTCGCTGAATGCCCAATTTCGTCTCAGAAATGTAAGTGTCGGACAAGTTCGACTTTGAAGAAGGAGATGACCCCACCATCCCTAATAGTGTTAAGTATCAAATGTCAGTCAAGTTAGTCCTTATGATCATATAAAACGTCGATCACGAACTGTATTTACTTCTTCTTGAGTCCCTTACATGAATGAAATTCAACCATCACTAGTTAAGAAAGAAAAAGGAAATAAAGAAAAGTGACCAACCACTCTTTCTTCCTAGTTCCTACATCTTCTTCTCATCTCTTTCTCTCTCTCAATTGTTGCTTTACAAAGGGATCCCAATGCTGTTGCACCCCACCAACCGCCATTGCTTCAGACAGAAGCCTCTTATCCATTATCCACCTATGACCCCATCATCAAAGTACTGATTACTAGAAGAAATATAAATTGGAGATGGAAGTGAGTAAAAGAAGAGGAGGAACCAGAGGGAGTGTAGTTGCAGGGTCTGTGTGGGAGAGCAGAATGAAGAGTGATGAAGTTAGAGGAGGATTCAAAGTTTTCAATGCAGATGAAAATGGTGAAGAAGGAGGTGGAAATGGAGGTTCCAGATTCAGAAGAACCTCAATTGGAGCTGGAGGTGCTACTGTTGCTTCTTCTGGGAAGAGGAAAACTTGGAAACCAGAGAGCTCTGTTTCTGAGGGTTTGGATAAGAACAGGGGGAAAACAGAGATCCAGAAGAATTCTGATGAACAGTGTAAGGAGCTGAGCATTTCTTCTTCTGATGGAAATGGAATCATGAAGAGTCCAATTCAATCCAGAAAGAATGGTGCTTCTTCTGCAGATAAACTTGGGAGGAGTCCAATTCAGCTCAGGAAGCTGAGATCTAATACACAGAAGGGTGTGGCAGAGCTTGGCAGAGAAGGTGCAGGGCAATTGAGGAAATCCAAATCAGATTCAATCAAGAACAATGATGCTTCTGGGTCTGCTAATAATTCAATTCAATTGAGGAAGGTGAAATCTGAGGTGGATCAGGTTCCAGATGAATCAAGCAATGGGGTTGATGGATCGGATGGTGGGTGTGAGACTGAGAAGATTGAAGTTGAGGATGAGGTATTGAATGATGATGATGAAAATTGCAAGGATTTTGATGTGTGCCAAGACAAGGTGATATCAAGCAATTCAGACAATGCAGGTGTGGTCCTAAGTTTACCTGAATTGTCGGTTCAGGTTGGTGGTGATTCAGATGATGTTTCTGTTGATGAAGAAGATGAAGAGTGTGAAGAGGAGGAGATGGAGGAGGAGGTGGTGGTGGAGGATGAGGAGATTGAGATTGAGATGGAGGAGAGCTTTGATGTGAAGGAAATTAGCATTCCAGAATCCAAGGTTGTGAAGGAACCAGAAAATAGTAAGGTTTCTGTGAATGAACCAGACAAGAAGATGGTTATTAGTGAACCAGAAAACAAGAAAGTTGTCAATGAACCAGAACCAAAGAAGGTTGAGAATGAACCAAAACCAAAGAAGAATGTGATAGAATCAGAACCTAAGAAGGTTGTGAGTGCCCACATGCGATTTCATCACAGAAATGAAAGAAAACCAGTTTCTGTCCCAGTTGCATTGAAGCCATCTCCAACAGTTAGAAGGAATTCCACAATTTACCAAAATTTCTCTGAGCCTAAGTCAAGTAAGGACTTTTTAATTGTTCTTTCAATTTTTCTTTGTGCTTTGTCCTAATTTTAACCTGTGTGTGTGGCTGATCTTTATGGTTCAGTTCCAAAAGCAGAAGAATACTATGGTGATTCAGTTCCACCTTGCTTTCCACAAACTCAAAGCAAACTGCAGAGTCTAGGTAATTCATCTACATTTCATAATTATGACTTATGAGAGTGAGAAATTTGATGGTAATACTTCATTCAAATTATAGCATTAATTCTTTATATATATATGACTCTCCTCTTCAGTGGATTTAATCATGTGGAGAGATTTTTCAAGATCAACATTTATCTTTGGGATTGGAACATTCCTTATATTCTCATCTTCTTATGCAAAGGATATCAATCTCAGGTTAGAAAATCAAACTAAATGCTTATCTAATTATCAACATATTATATACTTTGGCTGTTGCAGAAGAAACCCCAGAACTGAAGTTTTTCTATCCTTGCTTCTGCAGTCTTATTTCTGTGATATCCTATATAGGCCTTGTCTATCTTGCAGTTATCTTCCTCTATAGAGCCCTAATTTGCAGGTAAGAACCCAAACTATTGAAAAATATGATTACAAGATTATTATCTTTCTGATTCTCATTTTGGGATCAAATTAACTAGGGGAGTCATAGAAGTAGAGGACTCAAATTATGTGCTGAGAGAAGATGATGCAATATGGATGCTAAGATTGATCCTCCCTTACTTGAATGAATTCTTGTCAAGACTAAAAGCCTTGTTTTCTGGAGATCCTGGCACCACAATAAAGGTGATTTTCTTCTCATTGATTGTACAATTTTGGTAGCCTAAGAAGAACACCCCCAAACTTAATTTTGGCAATCTTGTACAAAATGCAGCTGGCAGTTCTCCTCTTTGTTTTGGCTAGATGTGGAAGCTTCATAACTATTTGGAAGATGGCCAAATTCGGTAAGTTCCGAACGGGTTAATTAAAGTTTTAACTGTATGAAAAGGATTCATAGTGTCCTTAAAGTGAGGGTGCCTAAAGCCTATTCCATTCCTAAACAGACTAGTTTTTGGCATTTCAGTTCAGTTCTTTTGAAACAGACAACAAACAAGAAGTTAAAATTTCAATGCAAAGTTTCTTACTTTTTGCATTACTTGCCAGATGATTGAACAGAAAATTGCATCTTGCCCCCCACCACATCCATTATCACATTTCATTTTCCTTGGTTATTTAGTTACTGAGTGTGCTACTTTCAGTTAATTGATTAATTACTGACACATGGTTGTGCTGTGCTCAACTGCTTCAGGCTTCTTTGGTGTTTTTACCGTACCAAAGATCTGCTCTTCCTATTCTGCACAGTTAACTGCATATGGTATTTCCCTGATTTTGATGATGCTTTTTTTTTCCTAGCTATGTAATGCCAGAGCTATGACATATACCTTTAAGCTTGTAAACAAACACAGTACAGTTGAAGTGTGTAGAGGTGCTAAATGCAGCTTAAGTATGAGGGAAACGTTTGACTAGTGCTTGCATAGGCCCACAATAGCTGATCGTGCATACAATATTGATGCAAGTTAGAAACGGCTCCTAAGTTTTCTGCACATATGGCTTTATTTTATTTCATTTTATCTTGTGGGATCTCCAATGCATCATTATGTAGATCTAGCAGTGATTATAATTATAAACAAAGATTAATAGTTTAATATGGTTCAATTATACCTTCTCCATCGACATAATCAAACTCTAAATCTAGAATCTGCTTTGAGATTTTGTCTCTATGGATTTTTAATGCTTGATGAAGGTAACTGAGACATAATTAAATGCATCACATGGGTGAGAGCATCTCTTGTGTTTCTTTATTTCTGACATTTATGCGCTCGTTACTTACTAGTATTGGATCTCTTCATATCACAGTATAAGGGAACACAATTGTGGGATCATAACATAATGGTCCTGCACATCTCTTGTGGTCCCAATCCCAAAGTCCCACAAAGTCCAAACTTAAGAAATTGTGTGTTCCTCTTCCTTATCTGTTACCATGTCCTAGAAGGCTAAAATCTAATCCTTCTCTATATGGGCATCATTACTTTATGTCATGGTGTGAGTAAAACACATAAGTATAAGCGAATGACACTACATCTTTCACTCAAAATCCTAAATTGCACTTTTTTTTTGTTTATGACATGTAGCAAATTTTTGGATTCGTCGATTCCGGGATGCATGGGATTCATGTACTCACAAGAAAGCCGTAGCTCTTGGAATCTTTGGACTTGTATGGAATTTGTCATCAGTTGTTGCTCGCATTTGGGCAGGTAAGTGCTGCAACTTCAAATCAATTTGATTAATTTTGAGTCTTGGAATTAGACTTAATTAAATATTTTCTGTTTGATATATGTAACATTTATTTGTAGTAGCTTTGATTGATTGATATGTTGAGCCTTGCACATACTCACAGCAATGAATGGTGGTGTTATTTTGCAGTCTTTGTGCTATTTGTGGCATTCAGATATTATCAACAACACTATCTGGTGAGAGATGAGTGTGTGGAGGATGAAGCAGAATGTGATGAAACATGGCAAGAACCAGTTGGAGTTAGACAGAAACAAGGACGCGCAGCAAACATTGTTGGTACCAATAAAGTAAAGAAAGGATTCTAAAGGGGTGTGTTGATGGTGGTGGTACCACATTTTTAGCAGGCTTCCCCAGTTGCATGCACCCTGCCATGTCCCTCCCTTTAAAGCCTTTTATTTTTTTTCTTTTCACATTAAAGTGTCTCTCTTTCTCTCTATATATATAGTTCTCTGCTGTAAATTTTCTTTAGTTATCATAAAGGTAAATTTAGTTTAATTAACAAATCTGTCAGGGTTCAATAGGAAAGGGGAATAAGGGTTTGGACTTTTGTGTTCTTATAATTAGCATTTAGTTATAGTAATTTGTTTTAATCATGGTGCTAATTCTCAAACTTGGTTGTCTGTTTCCATCCATTGTAGCATCACAAAGGGGAAAGATAATGAAACGGTTGAAAGCAAGTAGAAACAAGGTTGGCAAACACCAAATGAAAGCCAAATTAAACACTTGAGTTGAAATAAATAATTGTAATTAAGAACTTTATTTGGTATTGATTGAGAACTTTGATGAGCAAAGCATAAGGTGAGTGTAATAGACTAATCGAGTAATCGGGGTCATTCTTAAAGTGCGATACACCATAATTTTTTTATTTTAAAAAATGTGTGTTTGGATTCTAGTTGAATTAATTTAAAAGCATTTTTCATCTCAATTCATAAGAATTTCGTTCATTTTTTATCTCAAATATCTTGAAGGGAGCACATAAAAAAAACTAAAGGATGGAAGGACGGAATGAAAGTTGTGAAGAAATGGGCTCATGGGAGCCTTTCTTGGGCCCTATAGATGATCTTCAAACCTAGCAGGCTAAGGAGGGCCATAATACATATAGGCCTGCCAATGGTGTTGTTTACTCTCAATATGGGCTTCTAAGGCAAGGACATAGGTTTGACTTTTGAGAGGCTGTTGGGCCCTTTTCAAAGAGTGATAGCACAAATGGAACTCCAAGAAAATAGTGGATTGAGTCAGACAAAAACAAAGTTAAACAGAACATTGTTATGACCAAAAAAAAAAACAGAACATTGTTAGCATTTTTCTAAATGAAGCAGGTGAGCAACAAATTTCTAAACATACATAATCTAACTTATTTTCCGTGTACTCTTCTCCCAATATTCCACACTGATGGGAAACAGAAAAAACTAGCTAGAATCCACTTAATTAAACTTATCCTGAACAGCTCACATTAGCTAATTTACTAGTCTGAAGGTTCACCCCAAAACTATATACCTAGTATACTAATTGAGTTAGGGATTTAATGGGCGCAAGAGGATAAATCGGGAATCATCACATTGGGCTTACATGAGCACATTAAAGTAGATTGGACACCACATTTTTCACCTAAAACCTTAAGAAAATGGGTGTATGGGTCAATGTGAAACTTCTTTACAAGTGTGAGCCATGATCGCACTAACCATCAGCTCTGATACCACTGATGGGCCATCACATTGGGCTTGCATGAGCAAGCCAAAGTAGATTGAACACCACATCTTTCACCCAAAACCTTAAGGCAATGGGTGCATGAGTCTTCTTACTTATAAAGTGTTCATCACTCCTCTAATCTTCCAGTGTGGTACTTCTTTACTCACATTTAACATCCCAACATGATTATCCACATCGATCTCTTGTCAAAACACATACATGTATCGATGGATTAGTGAATGCTCTAAACATATTATCAATACTCCACTTACATTGAATTCCATGATCTACCACCACACACAGAAAGCAAATTTGGAGATAAGATAAGTACTTAATGTGAAGTTGAGACTTCACAACTTGCATTGGGTAATTAATTCCTTTGAAGGAAATACTTTATTTGTAAATGTTTTGCCGTTTTTAGATTACAATGAGCACAGATTACGTTTAATTTGCACAAACATTGAAATAAGGCTTTTCCCTGAAGTTGCTAGAAGCCTAGAACAAATCCAAACATGCACATGGGAGATTGTCATGTGATAAATAAGTTAAGAACATTACGTGAACTAATTTTTAATGAAATTGAATTGAAAAACCATCCATGAAATTTTCACCCTTTCTACGTCCTCCACCTAGCTATACCAAACTTAAATGATAATGAAGTTGATAACTATGTTAGAAAATTTTGTACATGATTAGGTCTCACCAATTTCTTCTTTTTCTATGTGGCCACATTTATTATGTTTTTCTTACATGTAAATATCCACCTATTGATGCCATTTGGCAAGGACAAAGGATTAGCTTATCATAATTAGACTTGTCACTAACCCAAGACTCTTTTGTTCTTTTAAACCCAAAAAGCATGCAATAACTGAAGTTTTCTTTTGCCTAATCAATTGAGGAATGGAAAGCTTGTTGATTGCCCAAGTAACCTACCTTATTAATGGTCCAAGTTCTGTGATATTAATCAAGATTGAAAACCAACAAAACAATCAGTCGGTTTCATGGCAATTTCACGTGGTTAAGATATTGATGTTTTGGTTCCTTAGGAAACAAAAATCACTTTAATCAGTGCCCTAATACGCCATAGAATCTTCTCGATACACTCTCGCTATCTCATTGAGAGACTAAAATCTTACGGCTCCTTCAGAATCATGATAATTCAATAGATTAATTATTTAATAATTAATACTATTTAAATGTTACAAAATTTCGTTAAACTCTCGGGTTGTCTAAATAACCCATGAAAAACTTTGAGTTAAATAACTCATCATCCAATCACATTAAAGATAAGTGAGTTAGAATTTCTATATTTTATTTAATAATTTATTTAGAAAAATTCTATTGGTCCATTATGTTGTGGATTAATAACTCACATAAGTCATTTAGATAACCCCTAAACTTACACGTAATATAGATCCTGAGTTACCATCTCATGATAACTCGATTGAGAGGAAGAGTCCACTTTAGAGCCTAATAAACCCGATTTAGAGGGTTGTGTACCTCTTGAATTACCACATGCCACCTATAATTTCAAGGAGAAGAACTCATCTTATAGCCCAATTAGCACACGTGTTCAAGGGCTTGAAGAGTTGTGTACCTCTCGGGTTACGACTTGCAATAACTCCGTCGAGAATAGGAGCATAAACTTGTCAGTGTCCCAAGCTACCACTTAAGATGACCCAACCCTAGGAAATCGATTAGTTAGCAATTTAACATGTGGAAGCCCATTGGTCCGACTGATAATAAGTAGCCGCTGATAACCCCCAAAGTAATTAAGCCAATCATGACCACACAATATTTCATATGTAATGAACCACATAAGCCAATCATGGCCGACAAAAGAAATGACTTATAACAAAGAGCATGAAGAGATCATCTTCACTCGAACGTTGATCAACACTTGTACTTGGTAACTTAACGACCTAACTTGAGACCTCCAGAATTTAGGATAAACATATTCTTTTTGTAACAAAAAATGGTAGAACGAAGAGAAAACACCTTTAAACTATCAGACAGAGCGCCAGTGGCATGCTGGAGAGGCCAGCACAGACTCACTCCTAGCTAGGTATGAGCGTCAGGGGATATCCCCAAAGATGGTTGCCACCAATTAAGAATTTACTAACCGCGAGGAATTCCAACCCTCAACCTATAAAGAGGTGAGAGTTGAACTCAAAACCTAAAGTCAGTTGTGTCAACACATGTTTAATATTTAAACAAGTTAACAACTAGTTTTATATATGTTGGTTGCCTAAGTCATAGCACAACCTTTCTCCTTAACAAAATCAGGTTCTTTATTGAGTCCAATAGTATTGTAGTGTGATTTATATAGCTGAAATCACCTCATGAGATAAGTATTTTTTGGCGTTATATATCATCCTCACGTACAATATATATATGTAAAAATCTTATTCCAATATAATCGATAGTGAGATGAGTGCGGTGTATAGATTATTTAAGTAGTAGTACTATAGTATTGCAAATTAATTATCAATTCGGGAGAGTTGAAATCGAGTGGTCAAAATTCGATAGCTTATCTAAAAGAAGAACAAGATAAGATGTACGAATTTGTGTGAATTGAATGCCTCTTTATCTCTACGTGGTATTCATAAAATGCATGTACGTACTCTATCTATGTTACACTTGTCATTTGAAGATTTTCCCGACGAGTAATAAGTGATCGATGACTTTCATTGATCAACAGTACATAATTTATTAATTTTGTATTGTAGTAACGTGCTCTCTTGTGGGAAATTTTTCCCAAGTGTTGCAGGTTGAATAGGGACACCTGGCAAATATTTCCGTTAAGAGTCGTTAAGTTATTAGAGACAAGTCATTATCGTTACTGGAATGAGTGAAGGATAGCAAGTGAGTGGGACCAAATTTGTAATAAATGAAATTACAAATTTTAAGAATCGTTAATTAGTTGAAGCTAGGAAGGCTACATATGATGTGATGTGAACTCGTGATTAATTGAGAGCCAGAGACTCTTCGTTGAAGAAGACACTAGTAATATTAAAGAGAAGAAAGAAGAGGAAAAGATGAAGAAGAGGAGCAGGATGTGCAATCATATTGGGAAACCAATTATCAAACCATGATAACGTGTAATAATTTTTTTTTGGAAAGGATAACGTGTAATAATCTTATACCAAGTGAATGTTTGTTCAGATGTTGGACGATGGTTGTTTGATTGATAGTGCAAGGAGCTAGAAAGGCAATTCACTATTTTTCAGAAGCTATGGTTCGATTATTGACTGGATGGTGTGAAGAAAACACTTGTGGCCGAAAATAACTTAGGGAAGCAAAATTTTGTGAGACGATTTTTTACAAAATTAAGAACCTGAAACATGTTTAAGCATTTCTTAATAATAACATGAGCTAATGTTATTAGTACCAATCATGTTGTTGATAAAAAAGCCATGGGTAAATTAAGAAGCCTATAATTTCCAAAGGCAAATAAATTTTTGGCAGTTGGCAGGCGCATGACCAATAGAACTACCCAAGATGGCGACTACACGAGATGATGCATGTTTGGATATCAAATTCTAGGACAGGATAGGTTTGCCTAAACAACTCGTTACTAAGACGAAGCAAAATGCCAATAATCTCAATTCTCAAGTCTCATATGAGCTATATGAAGACAAGCAAACAGGTCACTGAGTTAATAATTTCACATGGTGCATCTTGATCTTATAGTCTTCATCTGCCGTTTCTGGTTTCAAATCCCATCATATGCCAAAAGAATATTTGACAGTCAAAACTATATGACTAACTACACCAGGAACAAATTTCCAATCATACATATATACAACTTGAGGGTATAGAGATGTATTTTGTCCCTCTTTTTTATTTGAATTTCAGTTTACCTAGTTTAGTAATTTTACAAGGTGCACACAGCTTTGCACACATTTAATCCATTTAATCATGACTAAACGTACGATTAAGTATAATTTTAATAAATATTAAAAAGTGGAAATACCGAAATATTTCCTTTTAATGAGACACATTCTCATATTATGGCCATAATAGTGGGGGAATTTTGTTTGTTTTGAGTTTTCTGGTGTTCCCTCTTCATGAGAGACATATTCTCATGAAGCTTTCTTAATTTAATAATATGTTCAGCTTAAAAAGAATAAACCGACATATTCCCTTTTTTATTTTGGAGAGAAAATTTTAATCTCACATTGGTTACCTAATACCTAAAGCAGTAATTACCACATCCAACAAAAACATTTGTCTTATGTGGCATCATTGTGATAATTTTTTGCTTTTTGCAACAGTTCAAAAGTGTGGTCATCGACATGAAAAAGTATTTTCTAAAATTTACGCAACAGTTTTTGACGGTCTCATTTTCAGCATGTTACCTCTTTTTGGCAAAGTTTCTCGTACACTATGATAACACAATGAAGAATGTAATGTATTAATGTGTGGAATATATAACTGATATCACGTAATAACTATCCATATTATAAAATACGGAACATGTTAGGGGGACTCGTAAAAATAGACATAACTATGAAATTTGTTTTTGAAACATTTTCAATTTTTATGTCTACTTTTACGAGTTCCCCTAATATGCACAACTTTTTTTGTTGTGCAACATTACACGTTTTTTCGTTTTTTATATTAATAAAATTAATGTCTTTTTACATTTGGCCCCAAATTATGCAATGTACTGAAAATGACTCGTGAATGTTTTGTTAGTTATGTTAAAACCCCAATATTCTCCTTAGCTTCCCCTCTACCATCTCTATTGTTCTCCGTCGAACCGCACCTACACTACCAACTACACGAACACAACGACATGGTAGATGACACTCAATCTCATCAACGACCCCACTCTCCCAAATCTCATAGTGATCACCCTCTACTGTGGTTTGACTCATAGTGGCGGAGAACGAAGCAATGGATTTCTTCGAGGGGTTCATCGTTCACGGTGGCAGAGAGTGAAAAATGTTGTAGTGACATCTTATGATTCGAAATTTTGACATTAATGGAGACTAATTCTTCTTTTATTTTTCTCCTTTAGGTTTTCATCTTCTTAGAGAGATCCTTTTTTTCTCTCTCGTGACTCTACTTGTGCTTTGTGCTAATCGCTGCCACAATCTCCTCCCGTCATCTCGGCCTCGCCACTCGCGTCATTTCACCCTGTCGGAGCCACCATCCTTTTTGTCGCTCCATCAACACATGCCTCGTTGTCAGTTTGATCTCTCTATCTCTCTTTCTTCTCCTCCATAACCCTCTTCTCTTTTGTGCATAAAATTTGGATCTTTCTACATTTTTCCAGGGAATGGTATGGTGGTGAGGAGGTGGAGGAAGGGAGGGTTGGTGATCGGCGGTGGGAGGAGATATGGCGGTGGTAGAGTTCCTCTTCTCTCTTTTGTGCATCATGAAGTCGTTCTTTACTGTCTAGATCTCCACCGTTTTTCTTGCAAACATACTTCACAATGCTTGGAGGCAGTGACAGATTTAGGGGGTGACTAGCCCATGCCATAGTCACCCCCAAAATCTTGGTTTTCTTCACGTATAATGGGTAAAAAAATTCATATGGCACCACCCTAAAACTATAAAAATATTATATAGGGTTAATCCTCAAATTGGTCTCTTTCTTTGTTTCACCGTATGAGGTAGGTCCCTCGCCAGATTTTTCTTTTAGCAAAAAGACCTCTATTTTGTAAAAAGACTGCACTAAGTCCTCACCTGAACCCGGAGCTCTGATGAGTGATGACATGGCCTGCTGAATGTGTTAATGAGGCTTACGTCAAATTGTTATTATTGTGTACTTTTAACCTTTTTTTTATTTTTTGCAGTCACGGTAACTAATTTTCACTTAGTTATTTACAAGATTATTTATATTATTTTAATTTTGGCTTAAGTATGTTATTGGTCCCTCTAAAATTAGGGTCTTTTGGTTTAGGTCCCTCGAAATATATTCTTTTGGTACCCTTATTTTGAAAATAATATGGAGGGATAAGTCCCTGCCCTTTAGTCCTTTACCTAACAGACGCTGACGTGACATATTTTAGAGGGACCTAAACCAAGGAACTATGATTTTAGAGGGACCTACACCAAAGAACCATGATTTTAGAGGGAACTAAACTCAATTTTTATAATGTCTTAGGTCCCTCTAAAATCATGGTTCTTTGGTTTAGGCCCCTCTAAACGACGTAAGTGACGGTCGGGACTGAAACCTCAATATTATTTTGCATTTAGGGGTGTATGCCAAAAGAAAATATTTAGAGGGGCCTAAACCAAAAGACCCTAATTTTAGAGGGACCAAAAACATATTTAAGCCTTTAATTTGTTAGATATGCTCAAAGTGACTTTTTAGATATAGCTTCGTTTAAGAGTTTTTATCTCTTTCACTTTCACATTTATCTTTGAAACATATATCAGCGCACTCTTTTGATTTTTTCTTTGTGTTCTACCCATGCCACTATTTTGAGTGCTAGTTTATTATTTGGAGAAGCAAGTTGTTGTTATTCTCCTTTTTTTTATTTGTTATGATGTTACTGTTCTTCCCCGCTTAAAGATAATGCTATTGGATTTTCTAATTTCTTTTGACATTTTGTTACCGGTCTAGTGAGGATGAGACGTATATGTTGATTCGTATCCTTTGTGTAATCTACATAAATACATATTATATAATTAGTTACACAAATTATGCATGTAAGAAATTGATTTTTCTTAAATATCACAACACTTTAATTTTAGCCGTCCTCAAGTAAATATCCTGCCTGCGCCACTGCTTGGAGGCAACAAAAATCAAAGAAATTCTTGGCTTTGTGTTGGGCAACCTATTGGCTTGAACTATTTTGAGTTTTGTTAAAGAGTAGTTTGTTTATGATTAATATGAGTAATATAGACAATTCCACTTTTAATATTTTCAGATTTATTGTTTGTCATTTTTTTATCAATAATTTATTTTTGTTTTCGTCATGCATGCATATGGTTTGTCTGTTGTCACATCCTGTATCTACATCCTCCAACACAAAGACAAATACGTACATAATCTCACTATTTTTTGGTTTTCGATCTCATGAATGTGATAACAAAAATTAATGCACGCAGTCTTGATGTTTTTTTTTTTAAAAAAAAAGTAGCATGCCCTAAATATTTCGAAAAGACCAAATACTCTCAATTAAAATTTAACACTATAATTTTATGAGTCTAATATTTATTATTAGGATCTATAGGTTTGACAATTTATTATCATGTGAAGGAGCCCGCCCGGCCCAACACTAAATGAAGCCTAAAGCCAACTTTAAAGTGTGACAGTTTTGGAGCCTTTTTGACTTAGTATTAATGTTTGGATTTTTGGGTCTTTTTTACATAGTAAAAAAATATTTTTTTAGGCTTTTTTTCAGAAGCTCATTTTTTTTAGAGTCCTAATGCCCTTGTTTAGGTGGCTTTACCATTAGGCCGGCTGGCCCTGGAAGGAGGTTGTTGTTGTTGGGTGGACCTCCTCCGATCTCCTCAATTGCCGGCCTATAAGCAGCGTCCATCAGCTGTGGCGACTTATATAGTTACAAGAGGTATTCCAAGACTGTATTGGTATGAAAGTATATGATTTGAGAAGTGCTTTGATTTTAAAATTTGACCGGCATTGCTCATAATAAGATGCATCTTCTATTTAAGAACTTAACTAAAAAAAAAACTCAAAAGTCAAATGTGCTTACATTTGAGCAACTTTTGGATGAGTTACCTAAACCCTAAACCCTAAAGAAGTTTTCTCAAGAAACGCGTGAATGATGGCAAAGTGTATGTGTTGGACAAATTCGTGTTGTTATCATGACGTAAGTCATCAGATTAGGAACACTTATTCCTGTTTTTAAGGAATGGTTCCATATTTTCAATTTTCACCATACCAAACTCTAGAAATATATAAATATCATGGAAATGTTCTCCTCTCTATGTCTAGGCTAAGTTACTTGTTCAAAAGTCTCTTCCGAACGCAAAGCTTCTTTCTAATGGTTAATCTGCTTCATTTGCCTACGACTAACTCTCATATATACATTCTCCTTGGGTTACTCCCTCCATTCCTAATAACTAATACTAATTCTAGCTGAATTTTGTTCCTAATTATCTGTCATTTACAAAGTTCAAGAGAGCATTAATTATACTTTACCAATTGTACCATTTATTTATTGCTGATAGAAAATTTGAAAAGTTAGAATTAATAAGAGAGATAAAGAGTATAATAGGAAGTTAGATGATAATTTTAATAAAACAAGAACATTAAATATTGTTATTTCTTAACACTTGTGCAACAACCTTAAAGTGTTTTTTTTTAGATAAGCAATGCAATATATTGAAGTGAAGTATAAGGGATACTTCAACCCAATACAAGAGAATGAAAAAGAAAAGTACGGGATAATACATAAAAATACAACTCCATATTCCTACTGAAAAAGAAACAAAACCCCATGGAGGCAAGACTCTATAAAAAATGCCTCATTAAAATCATACTAGGAAAAACCCCTTTGGGTAAAAACCTAGATGAAAAAAGAGTACATAGATTATAGAGACACAAACAAAACCTCCAAGGAGAACTAAAACACAGATTCTGAGTCTAATCAATCCTTCAATAGCCAATCCAAACCAACAAAGAACTTCAATTTTGCATTCCCTTCAGCTCCACCGTATATTCCACCAGCAAAGTATTAGTTATATAGGAACGTAGAGAATACTTTTTTTTCCGCACAAACACTTTCTGAGAGCATAGCATAATAACGAAGGATTTTATATCACTAAGTAATTAGACCTTGTTTGTTTTATCATTAGAACAAGTCTATGGGGTGCTCCTAAAAACTTAATAATACGGTTTGATGTTTCTACACGCAACCACACTCATGATTCAAGTAATATTATTTCACTCTCTTAGCTCATAATATTAATTCGAATCAAATTAATTACAAATAAAAAACATAAATATGTATTTTCAAAAAAAAAACATAAATATGTGGAGTCGATTATAAGATTCAACAAAAAATAAAAAATAAACTATACTATAGGAGTAAAATTTTGAAGGTTATTTGTGAGGAACTTAAATCTTATGTGATATTTTAAATTTACAAATATTATTAAGTAACTCAGATAAACAACTCTGATCTCTAATTATTATAAAATGATTAATATTTTGGTGCACAACAATATTTACGTATAGAAACTGTTTTAAAAAATGCATCAAAACCAAGCTAATGAATTTCTTCCTCAAACATTTTACAATTATTGAAGTGGGTCTATTATTTTTTGAACGATGTGGATCTATTATTTGAAAACAAGAATGAGATAAAATTTGGATTGATTTGATGCTGATCTACCACAAGTTATGACAGATTTTTAGGACCAGAAATTGCTTAATAATTATAAATGTGTTTATAAATTATTCATCAACCCATATTAACTATAAAAATTGAATACATAACTTTCTGATGAAAAGTGATTAAGCTCTATAATGTGTTGGCCGAAAAAGAGGATAGATGACGCAAAGATATGTTCAATCAGTATACTAACTAGGTTGATTATTAATTCGTCATTATGTGTGCGTTCGTTTAATAATTGACATGCATGTGGGGACAAATTTCAGTGTGTCACATCTTGATTTTTATTCCAGACCAAGGCATGAGGGTGTGAGAATGAGAGATGAGATTCTTAACCTCATTCATTTCAAACCTCAACTCTGCCACAGTGCCACTAATAATTTAACACATAACCACCAAGGCACTGAAGCGTGATCCAACCCTACAATCAGTGACCCAACTAGGCTCAATGACCCCAGATAAAACAGTTCCTGGATAAAGTGCCGTGCTCTTTTTATGTGGTGTACCACACTTCTTTTTAAACTTTCATCATGTATGCGTTAATGAACAGTTTCTCAATAATGTAATATTAAATTTTCATTAATGATTTTTTTTATTATTAATTATATATATTATATGGATAAAATGAACTTGAAGAATTATTAATTAGATTTTGTTTTGTTGTTACAAGAGGAAAAGAACCATTAATTAGATATTTAATTATTACTTAAATTCTTATAAATTCATTCCATTAATATTAATTATGAAATATTAAAATTGTATTTTTACGTTATTTATTTAAATTAAATAACTTGACAAGAAAGTGTGAAATTAATATTATATATTAATAGAAATTACTTTAATCATTACAATTAATAATATTAAATAATTATACTATTTAGCTTTGAAAACATTTAAAGGTTAATATTATTTAAATAAATTCATTATTAAATAATAATTATTTCAATGTTATTAATTACTAAAAAAAATATGTAGAAAAATTATTATGAAATAATCAAATAATACTATATACATTAGTAAATATTATAAATTATATAAAATAATATAAATCATTTATATCATATAATAATAATTCTAATTAGTGACTATTAATTATTTTAAAATAAATGAGAGTTAAAGTATTTTCATAACAAAATATAAATTAATTATAAATTTATTTCTTGTTGCATCTTTTTAATAATTATTTAGAATAATTCTTACCATATTTAGGTAACAAAAAATTTATTTAAGAAAATACTAATGATAGTATTAATTAATATTAATATTAATTAAAATTTATGCATTTAAAGAAATTTATATTCATAGTAAATTTAATTATTGAATGCATCCTTTCAAAATTATTTAATGCATAACTACTTAATACAATGATTCAACTATGAGGTCTTTATCATGTGTTACTTGAATCAACAACAATCATGATCATGATCGAACGGAAACCCTCACAGAAAGGACCCAACACATGCACGTGTCATCATCGCCGCGCATAAAGACATTCCCGTTCAATGCCCCTCGCCCCACCTCATTCCAGGGGCAGAACAGTAATTCAAACACCCGGAAGTTTCAGCGAAGAAGAATCATCGCTATAAATAACACTCCATACACTGAACCAGAGAGAAGAGAAAGAACAACGAAGAAGACGAAGAATCCACTTCTTCAGAGAGAGAACAGAGAACAGAGCATTCAAACTGTGAATCACACACACAAAATCAACGTTTCTCGATTCCTGCATCGCGAATGCAGAGAGATGAGAAATTTCGGCTTGAAGAGGTTTGAAGTTGGTGGCGGCCATGCCAACCGCAGAATCGCCGGCAGAAATTGCCACCGCAAACACGTCGAAGACGGGTGATCCCGCCGCCGTAACCACCACCAACTCCTCCCTTCCCCCTAATTTCTCTCTGTAAAAAATTCCCATACCCAATTACCCAGTAAATTGAAAACCAAACAAGCCCTAGTTACTACCAGTACCAGAGTTCACAATCGAAACCCTAGAATTTTAATTTCTTTTTCAATTGATTGCGATTTGCGATGGCTGACAAATCCAGTAGCAGTAACGATGTGAGCTCCACATTGCTCCATGGCAAGTACGAGCTAGGCCGTCTTCTCGGCCATGGAACATTCGCGAAGGTGTACCACGCGCGGCACCTTGAGTCCGGCCGGAGCGTGGCGATCAAGGTGGTGGGGAAGGAGAAGGTGATCAGAGTCGGCATGATGGAGCAGATCAAGCGAGAAATCTCCGCCATGAGCATGGTCAAGCACCCCAACATTGTCCAGCTTCACGAGGTCATGGCCAGCAAAACCAAGATCTACATCGCCATGGAGCTCGTTCGCGGCGGCGAGCTTTTCAACAAGATCGCCAGAGGCCGCCTGAGAGAGGACGTCGCTAGGCTCTACTTCCAGCAGTTAATCTCCGCCGTTGATTTCTGCCACAGCCGCGGTGTCTACCACCGTGATCTCAAACCGGAGAATCTCCTGCTCGACGAGGACGGTAGCCTCAAGGTGACCGACTTCGGTCTCAGCACATTCGCCGAGCACATGCGCCAGGACGGGCTGCTCCACACCACATGCGGAACTCCGGCCTACGTTGCGCCGGAGGTCATCGGAAAAAAGGGCTATGACGGCGCCACGGCTGATATCTGGTCCTGTGGGGTTATCCTGTACGTGCTCTTAGCAGGGTTTCTACCCTTCCAGGACGAGAATCTGATGGCTATGTACAAGAAGATTTACAGGGGAGACTTCAAGTGCCCTCCATGGTTCTCCCCTGAAGCTCGAAGGCTCATCACCAAGCTTCTCGACCCGAATCCGAGTACCCGAATTACAATCTCCAAGATCATGGAGTCTTCCTGGTTCAGAAAATCGGCGAAGAGTGGTGCTGAGATGAAGAAGCATGAGCAGGAGCTGGAATTTGATTTACAGGAGAAATTGAAGCTGCAGGAGCAGGAGCAAGTGCAGGAGCAACCCTCGACGATGAATGCCTTTCACATAATTTCGCTTTCAGAGGGGTTTGATTTGTCGCCGCTGTTTGAGGAGAGGAAGAGGGAGGAGAAGGAAGAGATGAGATTCGCGACGACTAGGCCGGCAAGCAGTGTGATTTCGAGGCTGGAGGAAGTGGCGAAGGCGGGGAAGTTTGATGTGAAGAAGAGTGAAGGCAAGGTGAGGTTGCAGGGTCAGGAGAGGGGGAGGAAGGGGAAGCTGGCTATTGCGGCGGACATGTATGCGGTGACGCCGTCGTTTCTGGTGGTTGAGGTGAAGAAGGACAATGGTGACACCTTGGAGTACAACCAGTTCTGCAGCAAAGAGCTTCGCCCTGCACTCAAGGACATAGTGTGGAGGACTGAGACTCCAACACCAGCTTGAATTTTCAAGTTCATTGAACTGAACCTTCCTCCTTCACTGATTGTTGTCTTCTAGAAGAGAGAACTTAGTTGTTGATTTAATGTGAATTACTATTAATTTTCTTGTTTATGGAATCATCAGTGATTGTTTCTTGTTTCAATTCTCATGTTCTTGTGGTGTTTTGGGTAGATTTTATCTTATGTGTCATTTGAATTGTTGAACATCATGGCCAATTGGACTAATGAATCAAGGTCCAGGGCCTTTGTTGTTAGTGGGTCACAGGTTTATTAGTCCAAGGTTTATTTGTCATGTTGTTTTGTTTCTGTTCAGAGTGTTGTTGTTATTGTGGTGTGGATATTGTGCAAGTGGATTGGTGTGACTTACTACTGCCTATGTTTCAATTTCCTTTTTTCTTTCTCACTTTGTGTAATATACTGCTCTTTTAAAATAATTCAGTACACCAGTTTTTATTGGTTACTAATAATTCAGGAACTTATATATGTGATGAGGAAATTGATTATTGGCTCACATCACCCACCCCACCACCTAATAAAGACGGCTAGATCATTTTTGTGGAAGTGTGTTTTGATTGAGTTTTACTTTAAATTCATGGTAGGGTAGGGAAAATTTATAACTTGTAGCTTATTGATCATGGTGGTATCTCGTTGTGTTTTCAAACACTATTTGAATAATAATCTACTCAGTACTCACACCTTTATACTTACACTTTATATAAGAGAAATAGAGATAGATGAATGAATCATAACTCCATTATCAAATCCATTTGTGTATGCGTTAAGACATGGAATACACTCATTCTACCTGAAGCTTCATCTTGTTACTTTGAGAAATACACAGGTAGGGAAAGGGGGAAAACACTGCCCCAAACATATTTGAAGGAGAATTATTTGGGAAAAACTACTCTAATTAACTTTTGTGATAGCAGGATTTATTCATGAAGATTTGAATTTGAATCCAAACATATTGCTTAAGTAGGAAGTAACAACATTTTTTTTAAACACGTTTAGAGGGTGCTTGGTTGCGTCATGTTGCTTGGTACATTTTCTCAAAAGAGATCCCTAAGACCATGAGGGTTTTTAACAATAACCAAGACCTGATTTTGATATGCTACGTTGCTCCTTCCACTTTTAAATGGTTGTTGTTTTAGTTTTTCACATCTTTTTCAAAATGGTTGTTGCTTAATGAGCTCTTAAGCAACAAGCGAGTTCATTTTGTAAATAATATGCTTATAGTTTCCATCCCAATCAACAATAAGGCTGCGGAAGATAGCTAAAAGCTTTATAAGTTATCGGGGAAGAGAATGTTCGGGAGACACGGGAAGCTGAAACTATGAGATCATGCACCAATGGTCAAACATTGAAGACCATCAAAAGATTTGGACACTACATCTTTACCCAAAACTTTAAGGTATTGAGTTTTTAGAATGTTTCTTTTATAAAGTCTTTATCTTACTCATGCTTAACCAATGTGAGACTCCAACTCGCGCTCTTAGATTCTCAACATAGAAGACCGATAGATCGGATGCAGCTACCGCTGTAATGAAGGACAGCAGCACCCCATCCCTGATCTCGTCATCCTCCCTGCACTTAGCATTGCAGGCTCCAATCTGCACATTTCTGGCTCTGCCATTGTATCTCTAATAACATTACTAAATTGTTTACTTCAATTTGCACTTGAACAATATTGATCTGGTTCTGTTTCGCTCTAATATTGTACTTTCTGATGATCTAATTGATATATGCATGGATTGAATCTCTAGCCATGCATGTCTATCATGTTATTCCATCATATCTAATTAAGCTCTTCTCTGTTCTTCTGTCCTTGATGATTAGATGCTTGAGCAGGTTCTACCGTTAAAATTATTGTGATAATAATTGTTAGGAAATCGCCATAGAGAAATAGAAACAATGACACAATCACAACACAAGGATTTAATGTGGAAACTCTAAAATCGGAGAAAAAACCACGGCCGTTGTCAAAACCGACAACCAGAGAATAAACACTATGTGAAAATTGTTACAACACACAGATATTTCTCTCAACTACCCCACAACTCCAGTACACCCACACTCTCCAAAGCTATTATCTGATCAAACCTCACAACACTCTAAAATAAGAGTATAAGAAAAAGTGCAAACAAAAGCTTAAGTATTTGTACTATGAGATACTTCAGTTTGTTGGGATGCATTTCTCCTACGGGTTGCTATGGTATTTATAGGAGCTGATGCCAAGCCAATGCATATGCATTATGTGTGTATGCATACCATCATTTTCAACAAGTGCTGCACCGTCCTTTTTTACCCATGCCAATGTATTTAATTTCCTTGACTTACCAATCCTGCAATGTTAGTGGGTGGCATAGTGTAGCATAGTGATTTTGACTTACAATAATAACATGGAATGTTCACTTCTTGCTTTCAACACATTTTTCAATTTAACATTATATGATCATGTTAACGACAGTGAATTGATAAAAGTTAAACAAGATAACAAGTTATCAGTGTCCCTTTTATTTTGCTTAATTGCTGGTTTCCCTTTTTTCTCAACTTAGTATCTCTATGATACATATCGCAAACTAAGAATAAAATCTTGTGGCAGAAACAAAAATCCAGAACTTGTTTCAGACACCAATTGGGAGTTTCAAAAATCATGTGGGAAAACATGATAGATGATGTATTAATTAGTAAGTTACTTATAATTTATCACTAAAATTTATAACAACACGTGCTACCATCTTTGGCGATAAATTTTATAATTTGATTACACATAATTATATATCAAACTCAATTATTTAATTAACAACAATTTACCGGTACACCATCTTTTATAGCTATATAAAAAAAGTCCGACAATTCTTTCCTTTTGTTTCATTGAATTTGTATAGATCAAACCCAATGCCACCCATCCACCAGCAAAAACTAATTAATCAATAGCCATCGTTCAATAAGCAATAGGTCATAATAAAGTATAGTGTTAATACCTATTCAGATTCCTATATATCAAACCCTATATGTAATAAGAAAATGCATTTGCATTGATTTTTTTTATACTAGAATGTCTTGCTAGCCTAACACGTGTAATTATACAAAATTTTGACAAATATACTACTCTTTCTTCTTAATTTTTTTCGTACGTATGTGGGGAAGGCTTGGATCCTTTGAGTTGAAGATTCTTCTTTTTCTTAGTCACTTAGTAATGATTTCAAAATTTTAATCCTACTTATACAATTCATGGGTTCGGTGATTGATGTTTGTCTTGGAACTAGTATATTATTGTACTTTGTTAATTATAAGTCCTTTTAAGCTTCTATTTCGCACCTCTTGTATTTTATTTTATTTATCTGTATTTATTTTTGGGTTGAGCATCATTTTTGCTCTCTATTAATATCATTTGGCTTTAAAAAAACTTATACAATTCATAATTTATAATTAGTGGATGTTGGCAATCTGCCAAAAAGCTCAGAAGCCACAAGCCCACAACTATAGCAAGGATCGATTTGCAAGACATGATTAACTACGAGAGTCTTTTAATTACTTTTCATAATAGTAGCTAGTGAAGCAGATTTCAAAAAAAAAAGCTAGTGAAGCTGGTTTTTTTTTTCTTTTCTTTTTTGGTTACATAAAGGAAAGAAAAAGATGACTAGATTAGAGCCTCTTGAAGCAAGAGGGGATCAAGTTAGAGGGTGGTTGGTTCCAGACCCGCCGAGGCACCCCATCTATAATCGCTAGACGGGCCAACTGGTCTGCAACCATATTCATGTCGCGTGGAATCTGCGGCAGCATAACTCGCCAATCCCACTGTAACATGCTCCTGATTCTTAGAATTTCCTCCCTTGCCCAATACTGGTCTACCTCACCATTAGCGTGAAGCACAGTTACCACACTTGCACAGTCAGTGCAACAAAGATTATAATTATCATATGTCTCTACATGTTTGATAGATTATAATTATCTCTTCTAATAAATGTTTTTTATGGGATTGAGTTTGTACTCATCAGTCTAGCTTTCTTCCTACTAAACCAACATTTCCTAACAAATGTTTTTTATGGGATTGAGATTGTGCTCTCATCAGTCTAGCTTTCTTCCTACTAAACCTAACATTTTGCAATACACAATCACAAATTAAATTAATAACAGCCATATTATATAAAACATGCTCCTATTTCGTTTGCAATATTAATATTGTAAAACTTCTGAGCATTGTCAAGCAACTTAGTATAAACTACATAGAAAAGCTAGCCTTACTGGTTCTAACCTAAAGATAAGGATCATCTTCATATTTGTTAGAATTCATAAGTTAGAATCAGACACCACCACAAAACCTTAGGCTTAAGACAATAGATGTGTGTTCTTTATTATATATACACTTGTACACTAGTTAATTCAATCCATATGGGACTTCTTTGAGTCTCCACTTGATATTCTCTAATTATATTCTACAAGAAACTAGGAACAGAGAGCCAAATTCATAGTTGCAAATGAAATTCATAAAGTTTTAGTATGATAGCTTCAAATTCATAATTGTGCATACATTTGACACGTTTAAACCATTATGCAAAAATTATAACAGAAGATACAACCTTTTCTACTTAACTTTGCACCTAAGTGGGGAAGGCTTGATCGATCTACTGATTTGAGGATTGTTTTATTAGTCTGTTTGTAATTATTTCAAAACTTTTAATACTAATTAAAAAGTGCATGATTAAGATTTAGTCTTTGGAAAAACGCATCTGATTCGCAGTTATATATAAACCTCTAAATATATATAATGATTGATTATAACTATTACAAGGCATTGCAAGACAAGATTCTCTGTTAACTGGAGTTTCATGTTATTTATATCTCTGTGTTTGATTAGTGTATCTTTACCTAATTTAACTTTCACAATAATACGATTGACCTTTTTAAGAAACGACAAGATTTATCATGGAACTGAAGCAAAGTTCATCATTCAAATTTTAAGACATCTGGAGGATTGAAAAGTCCATCCTGCTTGTTTGATTGATGAAAACATCCTCTGATGTGATTAAGTCACATTGTAATCTAATTATTCATACTCAATTATTCGGCATTCTGGTTTATTTATTCATATTTTGCTGTTTTCTGATTTGTATTCTTTGAATTATTCATACTCAATTACCCCTTGTACCTCTTTTAATACAAAGTTTTGTCTATATAAAAAATTATTCAGCTTTTTTTTATTTTTTTTAAGAGAACATAAACTTTTATTAAATACAAAACGTCGATAGTACAATAATCACATAATAATGTGAGAATAATTCTCCAATGCAACATAACAAAACCTACAATTGAGCTCGCCTCCTAATCTATACAAGGCAGCAGCAAAGACCTTTGAATCAAATTGACATTCCCTGTAAAAATAGCTCGGGACAAACCCCAAGCAACATCCACAAGGACCAACAACCTATCAAACATCATACGACCAATGATATAATCTAAAGGTTGATATAAGCATATAGTTAGTTTTTTTTAGTTGCACCAAGGTATCTAACAGTTGACAGCTAGCTATGAGACTAACCCCCACTTTCATATTACATTAAGTGAGTATAACTCTTCTAATAATCCTTCTCTAAAAAGGAGTTCGGCTATAAATACATACCGTGCCGCACCTTAGATTTTGGGTTAATATATGCATAATATCATTTTTTTTTCGAACAAACAAGAATATTAATGATGAATTAATCCAGATACAAAATAGGAAAATCAAAGAAAAGCCCAAAGAGGGTTCTCACAAGTACATCCCAGTTCTGCCCAAAGCATCAACAAAAAATTTGCCTCTCTAAAAATATGAAAAATGCCTAGACAGTTCACCTCGTATCGTAAGATATCAATAAGGTTCAATTCATTTACAAGTTTCCAAGGCCTAGGCACTGAATTGTTCGCCTACACCATAACCATCGTTGAGTCACTCTCTATGGTAAGATTTTTGACATTGATCGAACTCCTTACAAATCTTCAACGCACCTAGAATGGTTTCTACTTCTGCCTCGAAAGCCACTTCCTCCCCATTGGAATTGAGAAGCAGCCAAGGATTTTTCCTTCGCGGTTTCTTAGCACCCCAGCCACCCCACTATCACCCGGGGGTTCCCTCTTGAAGCGCCATCTACATTAAACTTTAGCATGTTTCCAATGGGAGGTTCCCAATCTAAAGATCTGGGTTTTCGCAAAGGGCGAGGACATTTGATGGATTCCAAATTCTCAATCAGCTGGAACATCTGGTAAGGGCATAATGTCCAATTTGCTTTTATCCACCATGCCATCCTTGATTTCTGCAAGTCAATAACCCAATACAGATCTGTAGATGTCTCTTCAAAAAATTCCATTCCTTTCCTTCAAGAGGCCTAACAAATAGAGAAAGGTATTATTTTCCAGCATTTCTTTTCATACCTGTGGAGGAAGAAATCTCATTCTTGCAACAAGCTCTTCAGAGATTTTGGACAGCACCAGGAAATATTTGATTTTCGCATTACCTCCCCCAAACATTCCACGCAAAAAGACCATTGTTGGAATGTTACGAAAATTAGGCATTGTGTAATGAGATTATAGTTGTTGCAATGACCATTGTTGGAATGTTGGGAAACTAAAAAAGGGCCTCAAGGAATGGACTCCAATTTTACTTGAAAAGCAACTACAAAAGCACCACAAGAGTTCTGCATTTATACTTGAAAGGATGGAGTAGTGTTATGCGCACCAAGTTTCATTTAGCAATCATGAACCAAAGATAGAATAAGCTCAACAAATAATGGCAAAAGATGAAAAAGTAAACAATATATTTCACTTCTATATTGGTTCTCAGTTTTACATTTTCCAACATTGTCACAGAATTTAACTGGAGCAAATTAAACATTAACATCACTATAAAAATTTCCATGTTGTCTTAAACACAATATAATGGAAGAGAATCAAATATGGAAGAAATGAAATAGTTTCATATGTTTTCAAACTAGCTATATAAAGGTGATTTTTGTACTTTACATTGTTCCCCAGATACATACATTCTTATAATTGTTTTCTTTTTATAAGCCAAACAATATATTCACAAAGAAGCACTAGGAGTTTTTTTGGGTAAGAAAAATTGTATTGATGAGGTACTAGGGGTACCTCAACCCATGATACATTCAAAAAAACCAGAAAAAACAAGAAAAGAAGTAAGCCAAGGTGACCAAGGCTCTTAAAGCGCTACCACCTAGCCAACACTAGGATCCTACTGAGAACTAACCAAAGCAGAACAAGAGACGCAGCCCACAAAATAGAGAAGCAGAGTCTAACACAAACACTAGACAGCCTTGTTTTTCTAATCTACAACTATATGCTAGTTTCTCCAACAGATTCTCTCAACTACATAAAGCAATATACTGCTTCTGACTGTGTCCCCTTTTATTTCCTAACTGCATCAGTAAGTCTCCTAAACTGAATAAACTTCCACACTACGAAGACATACACTTGTGAGGCAGCACCTGAAACTGAAATAAGACCTCAGAGATTACCCAGACAGTATCTTGGATTTATACTCCAATCATAAAAAGAGTAAATGAAACATAGGAGTGATTCAATCCATTTACAAAAGAGCACCCATGAGCATACAAGGAATCAAGAAACTACCAGAAATCAACTACCCAACCCCCTCTCAAATTTATACAATAACCTGATAAGCCGAGAAGAAGATCTAAGACCATTGAACAAAAGAAACACTTTTGTGATCATTTCCACTTTATCCAAAACCATGCTCTAAACTTCATGAATCCACCACTTACTTTGCAACAAAATCCACATTCCAGAAGCCTAAGGTAGTTTAATCTTTCTTTTTGGATATCCACAAGCCTACGGTAGTTTAATCAATTTAAACCCTATGTAATAGTCATTATGAAGTTGTCATCGGAATTTTGAAACAAAATAAAGATAACTCCCGAAAGTGCTAAATGCGATCACACTTAGGACCTCGTTCGAAGGTCAGATTGGTCAAGATAACTCCCGAAAGTGTTTATTTTAATTTGCTTCTTAAAATAAGAAGCGCTTAGTTAAGGTATTTACCCAAATGTACCCTTAGGTATAAATGAATCTTTTTTTTAGAACTGATAAATGAATTAATTTCAACTTATTTAAAAGAAAAACAAAAATGATATGTTCACACCTCATTTTTTATACACTTCATTTCCACTCCTTTTTATTTCTATCTCACTCTTCTTATCATCTATCAAATCTCATACTTTATCTCTCTTACTTTTTCTTTTCTTCCTATCTCTCTCATCCTTCCACCTCTTCCCACCCCAAAGAGAGGTGTAAAACCAACAATATTCAAAAAAAAATTACTATCTTTCAACTTAATAAACGAGAAGGAAATACGGTGTTGTATATCATCCATATAGCCAACCCCTCATAATTGGAAAAAACTTAGTTAGTTCGTCGTATATACACTAATGATATAAATCTTTGAAGGTGAATAATTAAGGAAACCAATGTCTACCAAAAAAATTAAGGAAACCAATAATGTATATATCTAAAGAAAAATATTCAAATAATTTCATTAGATTATATAATTCAATAAATGAAAACAGAAACCAAGATAATTAATTCATAAAATGAGATGTTGTGCACAGTTCAGACGGTTCTTAAAAAAACAACCTTAATTGCTTAAAAATATATTTAATATACCAAAAATTTTGAGTGATATAACTAATATGCACATATATACTATATCATCCACTAATTAATTAAGGATCAGTCCATTTTTTTTTGAAAGGTTAAATTGATAAAAAGAAGACTTCATTCATCATCATCATCATTAATGATCAGTCCATACCATCCAACACTGAATGAAAGTCAAGGGCATTCACCAAAAAATATGAGAACATAACTTTTTCCTTTTGAATGAAAGTGCCCTCCAACAATAGTTACAGGGAAAATCATATGATAAGTCAAACTATACTTTTCGGAGAGAAACTAATGCTTACTAAGATGTTTCAAGTTATCCGATATTGACTAGAGTAAAACCAACCATCTCTCACTTGTCACATATGAACCAATAGTAGGAACTAATTCTTACAACAAAGCTAAAATTTATAGGTCATGTTATAGGTGACAATTCAATTCAATGTGGTTTATAACTATATTTTATTAACATTAAAGACCCCTTACATGCATAAAAAGCTGGCATATGTGAGTATTGATCTTTAATCAAAAGCATTGTCTTTATTTAGGTAATTAGCATATCCCAGCTTGGGATTCTTGGGCTTAACCTCATGATCACACATATGCTTTTGATTAAAGATCAATACTCACATATGCAGATAAAAAGCACTCAAACTATTGAAACATACTTTAACTAAAGCAAATGGTTCAATTTATATTTTTTCAGAAGAAAAAAAAAACACAAAGCTGGCAGGAGTTGCAAAAAATTGTCAAAACATACTGAAACATTATCATGACTAATGAGGAGGGCATCTCATGCATACTTACATGTCAAACTATTGACAGTTTCACAATTTTGAATACAACAATAGTTAGGTTTCCTTACACACCCAAAAAGAAAGAACAAAATCCAATTATTGTTAAAGATATAATATAAAATCATTCATGTATTTACCTAACAGCTTTAGATTTTGAGATAGTTTTTTTGTGGTAAACCAAAGTATTATATAAAAAGTGATACTAGGGGTATCACAACCCAAAGAATACAAAGAATGAAAAGGGAGCAAGAAAATCAGACCCCAGCAGAGGCATAGACTGTGGGTCTAAACCAAACAGGAGAAAACAAGCCAAAAGGATCAGCACCAGAACTGAGAGGGAAAACAGGAAAAAAAAAGGGGGAGAACTCGAAACTAGTATATGAACATGCCCAGAGCCATAACAAAAACTGCACATGCCCACAAGATTTTGAGATAGTTGATTCATGACAAGGCATCAAAACATCCAAGATCAAGTGGTCAAGGTCCTTCTTGCTCTATTATTCTAATAAAAAAAATTCAGGTAAACACAAAGTGGATCCGCATGCTTTGTTCACGCAATAGTCAATTGGGCACCTTGTGATGAAACTTTAACCATATGGTTGCTCAACAAGGTAAGGCCAACATAGGCTCTTGCGTGAAAGGGATAGTTGGTTCATGACACATATCTTAGGATGTGTAGCTTTTTATTTTTGTAAGGATGTGTAACTTACTATACTATTAGCAAGGTGGTTTTTATTTAAGTCATATATAACTTTAAGGAAAGATGTTTAAATTAGAAGGAAAATAAGTATAAACAATTCAAGCAAATAAATATAACTAGTTATGCTATAAAAAATAGAGCAAGTTAATTTTGAAAGTAAAAATGACAATTATTAAGAGTATATAGAGAGCACCTTTAATTCATGATGCGTTGTCTTGGCTGGCCGTGTATTGGCTCTTCTAGCAGTTTGCAGGTGAAAACTGTGCTGCCTGGCTGCCTCTATCTGTAATTTTGCACCTTTAGTTCTAAACATAATCTTGTTTTCTAAAAAAAAGAGTATATAGAATAATGATTGTTGGCATCTCTGGTCGACATGGTTATGGTATAAAACCATGATGGATTGGGATCAAATGCTAACAAGGGAAAGAGGGCAATGATTTTACATGGTAAATAAAATTTTGATTGTAAATAGAACAATTTAAATACAAGTAGTTATCTAAAACTAAGATTTAAGGATATTTTTAATAGAAAAAAAGTTCATAGTTGTTATTGATGTAGAGTTTTTCAAAAGTTATAACAAACATCATAGTAATAACATGTTGGCTCAGTTTGTAAGGATGCATCAGTTCCCCTCAGAAGGTTGTGTGTTCGATCTCTGCTGTCAATATTAGGACTATGTTGATGGATGATCTATAAGAACCTCTATAAGTAACATATGGTCATGGAGCATGCCCTGACCCGTGATGGTGACCGGAGCCGAACCCACCCAAACTTTTATCTACCAAAAAAAAACTACATATGCCTTCATTTGCAAAAGTTGGAACTCTATTCTAATATTTTTTTTAGAAAAGAGAAAAATATTAGATGAAAGGTCAACAACATGGGAATAAACTCTCTCGAGTGAGTGTCAATGATTTGTACAATCCAAGCATTGTTATCAAAACATGCGCAAACAATTAAAGCACTAGAGCCCCAAAACATGAAAACACTGGCAAAGTATTCCAAAACCTTACCATGAACATAGGTTACTTAAAGAAGGTACTTACAGATCGCCGCCAACATAACCATAACATTGGCAACAGGAATCGAACACACAACTTTTTAAGGGCATGTGATGCGTCCTTACCAACTGAGTCAACATGTTATTACTATGATGTTTGTTATAACTTTTGAAAATCTCTACGTCAATAACAACTATGAACTTTTTTTATATTAAAAATTTCCTTAAATCTTACTTAGTTTTAGATAACTACTTGTATTTAAACTGTTCTATTTACAATCAAAATCTTATTTCCTATGTAACATCATTGCTCTCTTTCCCTTGTCAGCATTTGATTCCAATCCATCATGGTTTTATACCATAACTCATTATATTTATTTGCTTGTATGCTTGAATTGTTTGTACTTATTTTCCTTCTAATATTAAATGTTTTAAATATCTTTCCTTAAATAAAAATCACCTTGCTAATAGTATAATAAGTTACACAGGGATAACCGAGGGGTCTAAAACTGGTTCAAATGTAACTCAATAATAGTCAGGCTAGAATTCTGAGCAAATTGAATCCTCTAAATTGAAATCAATATATTCAATTGAGTTATTAAACACCTTCAAATAGGGATTAGAATCCTCTCACGACACATCTCACTGTCACGTGAAACATTATTGTCTCTCTCTTCGTAAATATTAATTTCGGGGTTCCACCAACATATGAAGAGAAAAACACACAAGATTTTAACATGACAATATCATGTAAATTTTTGACATAAGAGGATATTGATATGTCACACAGAGCCATAAAAACAACAGACCACAGTTATTTGTGAAATGGATCAACAGATTAAACTAAAAGGCATACCATTCAAAACCTGAAGCTTTGGGAATTTCTTCAGTGCGCTCAGCACAATGCTTCCTAGCTTGTTGAACTTTTATAAGTGGTATCCCATGGGTTCAGGAGAGATGTTATCAAGTACCATTGCTTTCTCTTCCAACAATCAGTAAAACAATCACACTATTTTATCAATTAATCAACAATCTATCTAGCTAATTAACAACATTCTTTTCTCCTCATCACAACCAACTTTTGGATTTAAATTTCATTACAAAGATAAGGTAAAGTAAAACATAAGTGATGGGAAAAAATGTATAACCTGTATAGGGAAGGCTCTTGAATGTTGATGAATTCATATCAACTAACAATCAGTAAAACAATCACACTATGTTGATGAATTCATATCTTTGCTTATTGAGTTGCTCGATATAAAGTATATCCCTTTCTTAATTCCCCCTAAACCTACAATAATCCCAATCAGGTAGACACAATATATTATTAACTAAAAATAAAATCGAAACCCTAAATTGTTCTTTTGGGACTGAACAAAAAATCAAAGAGAAGAGGGACAAACCCAAAATCTGAGCCACGAGATTGATGACTAGAGAAGAGTGTGATTTTTCACCAGCTCCTAAAATTCCTCTCCAGCTTTTCAGGATCCATTAAGCATTAGATGGATCTACATTATAATTAAGGAGAGAAAGGGAAGAAAAAGAAGAAGAGAAAACCAGGGTTTTTGACCAAAAAAAAAGACCAGGGTTGATACAAAACGCAGTTTTCCGTAACATATCAACAGTACAAATTCCTGTTAGGTTTTCTAAAGTTCAATACAAACAAGAAAAGTTCCTTCCCAATTGCATAAATAAAATAAATTATATTTTTTTGAAACGAGAAATAAAAATAAATAGTATATAATAAATGTTTACCACCAAAACACAAACTCGAAACTCGAAAAATCACTTTAGTTATCTGCTGATTCTCCATTTATAAAGCATATAGTACAAATTACAAAATTACACACATAACCAAGGTCTGGAATGGATGTGTCATTTCATGAACTATAATTACTATTTAATGATAGATACAAAAGAACAAAGAGAATTGTAAGAGTTTAAGAAAAGCATGATTAACATGGAATGAAGAGCAAGGTTCAGCTGAAGAGAGTTTAAGAAATTCTAGTTAGAGTGACTGGGTAGAGAGAAGCTAGCATCATAGGAGACTGAAGCAGAAGCACACGAGATGAAGGAGAAGCTGGCAGAAGAAAAGTGAGCACGCACCTGCAGATGTATTTCCTCATACTACTAGCAGCGTGTGCTCACTCTCTTCTGTCAATATCTCTCTCGCATGTCCCTCTCTCTTCTCAAACCTCTTTCTTAATTTCCCATTTTTGGGATGACTAATGTTCTGCTCACAAGCAGAGACGGATCCATGTAGTAGAGTATGAAGGCAAATGCCCTCACTTAAATATGAAAAAATACATTAGAAAAAAAATTTGAGTAGTAAAAGTATGTGATTTTTTATGATTTCTTTGATAAAAATTGCCCTCACTTATATTTCACATTGCTAAATGCCCTCACTTGTGTTCCACATTGCTAAATGTCATCACTTGAGTAGTAAAAATATGTGGTTTTTATGACACATTTGGTAAAATATGCCTTCACTTATGTCTCATTTGGTAAAAAATGTCCTGACTTCTAATAGAATAGGTTAATTTTTTTATTACGAATTTATATGTATAAATTGTCCTCACTACATAAAATTTCTGGATTCATCACTGCTCACAAGCAACATATATGTTCATGTCTAAATGCAGAACCAAATAAATGAGTTAAGGTTTCTTCTTGCTCTTTGCATCCCTCTTCAATCCCCTTTTTCATTTTCTCCGAAGTCTGACCACACTATGAAAGACCCAGCTTCAACTCCCTTTGGTTTTGTTTTACTTGTTTTCTCTTCACTTTCCTTCCCTCTCTCTTCCAAAAGCAAGCTGCATACATAAATAAATACGAAGGGTAAATGGTGGTGGCCAAGGAGGTGATTGATGAATGAGATCGAGGTACTTTACACTTTGTTTGTTAGGATAAAGAGAGATAGAGAAGAGAGAGTAGAGAAGAGAAAAGTTGAGTAGAGAGAAATATGTGAGAAATAGAGTAGATTTGTTGATTGTTTTGTATGATAGAGATGAAAGAGAGAGATGAGAGAAAGAATGAGGTGGATAATATAAAATAAAAAACTAAAAAATTTAATTTTTAGAAAAAGATTGTGATGTCCAGCAAACGAAAAAAAATTACAACTTTCAATGGTCTTGGAGAGAGAGAAGACAAGGACAAAATAGGAAATAAAAAAGTAAACATCATCAACATGCTATCTCTTTTCAAATTGGGGCCTCCGTTAAAAAACTCTCTCTTCACTAGAGATGTAGTTACCAAACAAGGTGGTTTGAGCATCTCTTCTTTATCTCTCTCCCCTATCTCTCTCTTGCCAGATTCTCTTCAAACAAATATAGTGTATCACATTCATTAGTGGTGTTTATTTTTTTACTATTTCCTTTCTTCATTTTTTTCTTCTTCATCGGAAAATATTTCCTTTCTTCATTAGTATAAATATTTTCACGAATCATTGCCCTTTCCACAATTTTTTAAGATTCCCTACCTCCCTAGCTACCATGTTCTCAAAAAGGGTGGACGGCAAATAGGACACAACTGTACACATTACAGATTGATTGAGACACACAGAATACAACACGCACCCACCTAACAGCCACAAATCAATAATACTTCTTTCAGACTTCTTTTACCATTACACCACATTTGTTATATGTGAAAAAAATATGGAGAAATGAGTTATATGATAGGAATTACAAAGAGAAATAAAAAGAAAATTAAAGAGTGCAAATGAGATTGAAGAGAAAAAATATGAATAAATAGTTACTCGCCACAAATTCATTCATCCATACAATCCTTTTTTGAATAAATGTTTTCTTCACATTTCTACTACACTCACACCAAAAGAGATAGTTATAAAAGGAGAAAAATGTGAGATTTAATAAATAATGTGATTTGAAAAGAAAAGAAACATAAAAATGAAAAATAAGACAAAAAAAAAAAAAACTAGAGTCAACGATTGAGGAAGGAAAGAAATCCAATAAGGGCAAATAAGCCACCAAATCCTTTTTTTGTACATCAAAAAGATAAATTCCACCCGTCAGGAATCGATCCCTAAACGTCTCATCACTCAACCACTAGGAGGACATTGCTAAGATACCTAAATTAGCATTGCGTTCAACATGCCCATTAAGAACTGCAACTTCATCTCGCATATATATATACCACGAAAGGATGGTCGCATGCTACCACAACCAACACCAGATTCAACGGTTTTGCAGCTATGATAAAAGTCTAGTTATTTCCTATCATATCACATATCGTATCTCTCATTTCCTTTTACCTCTTTTCCACTGAGACTCAAATGTGAACATACTATTTTCCATTCCATCCATGTATTTATATTTAAATGAAATCATATATATATATATATATCTTGTAGCAGTAGCTCTAACAAAAAGTCCAAGGTGAGGATGGGACTGCGTCACCATCCCAATTCCCAACAACAAAACATGGGGCTTGAGGCGTTAAAAAAACATATTTACCCTCTAAAATACTCATATAGGAGAGGAGTAAGTACTTATCATTACCAACAAATCTTCATTAAACTACAAGTCTACAATATAGAGTACAATAATCTGGTTTGCTATTATTGTACTTTTGATTAATCGTCAGCCACTATGTGCTTCAGTGCCGCACGGAACCCTGAAATTCACTCACCCCTTCCCTTCATTTCATTGACTATGCATGCCCAATAATGAGAACAATTTTCAATTGAATAATATAGTAGTTGTTTGTTCCCTTTTAGCTTGTTATGTTTGCTTTTTTTTTACTGCTTTCTTGTTGGATTCTATGCTTTTTAGGCTCACTAGGGAGAGCCTTTGATTCTACTATTTTCTCTTTTCTAAAAAATAATAATATAGTTGTACACATTCGAAATTTCAAACGATATCTGGCAGGGAAAGGAAATAATATTTGAGAATGTGATTTTTCATTACAAACTTTTTTTTTTAAAGCAAAATCTTTATTGATAAGAAGATGTAACCAAAAGCAAAAAGGTAGCTCAAAGAAACAAGTACAAGATGCAGCACCAAAGTTCCACACAAAGGACCACACGGACAGCAAAAAGAAAAAGAGCGCAGATGCAGAACAGAAAGCATTACAAGGGGCAGAAAATGAGAATAATAATGGGGGCCAAGCATTCAAGAGAGTGCAGCCTTCAAGCAATTCCCCTCCATTATAGAAAGCCACGAGCCAAGCTTCAGTTGACCAATCAGCTAGGATAACAACAAGTAGGAACTAGCAAATAACACAGCTTCATGATCACAGCATAATGTGCAAATACCAGTGCAGGGAAACACTACCATTGGCAGAGGAGCTGTAAAGAAAACATGCAGTAAAATATATATAGTCATAGAGTAAGGAAAATTCAGTTCAGCTTCTCCCAGATTGGTTCAATTCTATCACACCCTGACTTCGCTAATTCATCGGCCTCACCATTTGCTTCTCTAAGTGTATGAGCCACTCCCACGCAAGCTACTTCCTTCATAATCCAATCGATAGCATTCAGATCATTTATAAGCGCTAGAGGTCTATTGGATTTGCAACGGACCCAACCCACCGCAGGTGTAGAATCACTTTCAACCAGAACTTGAGAGAAACTGTGGTGGAATGAAAAAACTGTAATCATTTTCCTTTTTAATTACATGCAAATTATTTATATTTATGATATAAACTTTACAACTTAATGAAATCGGTAATATTAAGTGTACTACCAAACAGTGCTTACATCATATGATGTTTTTTTCTCTTTATCTTTCTATTTCAGCCACATCACATTATATATCGCATCTATCATTTATTTTTCATATTTCATGTTTCTCTCTAATTATCTACGCTCATTCCATATATGTCAATTTTTTAAAATGAAATATAGAAAACTAATTATAGCATTCTATGTTTGGTTTAAATAATCAATTAATTGTTCAACCCTTTGATATATCATGCCACCATAATAATCAGGCGGTATTGACAAGGTATAGCACAGTTGGTAGATAATTGAGTTCTTTAAGTATCTAATTAAGGGTTCAATTATGAGCAGTATGTAAAAATAAAGATGTTGTGCGACACCTACTACTTAATTTGATCTCAGAACTTCGAAAGAGTGTCATAACTGCCGATTGTGAGAATACCTTTGACACAAAATATAATTTAGCCCTTTACCAATTTTATATTTGTTCAAGCTTGAGATAAACAAGCTCTTATTGTTCAATTGTGTCAATTTAAAATAAGTGAATCTCATTGTTAGTTACTACTTATAACTATTGATTAAAAAAGTAAAAGGTAATGGATCCCTTCAAAGTTATCAAACTTACCCCAACTTCAACTCGGCTGGGTTACTGTGATATTGAGTTAATGAGTCACTGGTTCGATCCATGAATCAAATGAACCAAATGACAAAAATAAAATAGACTAACAAGAGGCCTAAAACAAAAAGACTCTTAGAAAATGGACTATCCTAAGCCCAAGCTCTCAAACCCAAGCTCTAGAACAGATTAAGAAGGGGAGCTCGACGACGGTGACACTACCGGAGGGGAGCTCAGACGGTGGCACAGGAGAGGTTTTATCTACCAGAGACTCTCTGCTACTCTTCTCCAATCCAAAATGTCTATAACCCAAAATCTTACTACTTCAATTTCCTCCACTTCCTCTGCATTTTTAGCTTCCCCCACCTTCACTCCTAGGTACTCTTGCTTCACTTCTTTCCTTATTGGAATCAAAATTGCATCTTTCTTCTGTTTACTCATTAAAATTTTGATTTTTTTTTCTGGGTATTGCAGGAGTCAGGTGTCATTGCCTGTGAAGAGTGTGAGCATTTGTAAATGCGTTGCGACACCACAAGAAGCTGAGACTGGTACCCTGAAAAATCTTCTCTTCTTTAATTTTGAATTTGATGATGATTTGTGATTCTTCTTGTGATTGGATACTGGATAGTATTTAAATAGGGTGCATATGCTGTTCAGCTGGTTCCATTTCTGGTTTTTGCAATGTTTTATTTGACAAGTTCATCAAATTAAATTATTGTGTAGTCATTTCTGAGTTTTTTAGTTGTCTTGTTGATTTTGTGTTGGAGGGGTTGCTGCAGTGGTTGTGTTGGAAAAGTGCTAGCAAGTTGTTCTATTGAGTAGATATTTATTAGAGATGTGATTTTTTTAGTAAGATAACATTTTATTTTTTCGTGTTGCAGCCTACAAGACAAAGGTCTCTCGCAATGCAAATATGGGTAAACTTCAAGCTGGCTATCTCTTTCCTGAGGTAAGTGACGCTGCTTCATCTTTCTGCTTTTGATCCTGTTCTTCTACATTTATCAAATAAAAAATGAGCCAGTGTTTGATATGATTGATAAGCTTTTAAACATTTTAACCACTGCATTGTTTTTATAATCAATGTTCTCTTTTAATATTGACCTCAAGTGACCTCGGGTAAGTCAAGTAATACATACTTCATCAGAACTAATGTTTTTTTTTGGAGACTTGCATGTAATATTAACAAAAGAGGCCTTTGATCAACAACTAATCATGTGATTTTTAAAAGAAAAGATTTATGATTAAATGTTTTAAGTATCCGTAAAGGGAATGTGATGTTGCAACAAAGCATTTTACTCTTGAAATTTGGTTATCTTGTCTGCTAAAGATACAGAAGAAAAGATGGAAAAATATGTATCATTTTAGTTGTTCAATCTTCTGTTTCTTTATATATGTGCATATCCTTCTCTTTCTCACTCACCAAGCTTGAGGTTACATGATCTATGAATGCTTTTCTGCCTTTCTTTTTTCTGAGTTCTGACCATTTTTTGTTTTGTAACTTTATTACATAAAATAGGTTGCTAGAAGAAGGAATGGGCACTTGCTTACATACCCTGATGCAAAAATAATAAGCCTTGGAATTGGTGATACCACTGAACCCATTCCTGAAGTCATAACTTCTGCAATGGCAAAGGTAGAACTCTGGCATGAGTTTGGCTGATATATGATATAACTTTCATGACAATAGAATGTGGTCTATTTTGCCAGTATTTGTCATTTTCTGTTGACGTTGGAGTTCTATGGTCATTAATTATTGGTGAATTTCATAATAGTACCATGATAGGCATCGAACACAATTACAATCAAGTTAAGGAAGTGTTACCATTCATTCTCCCACCCATTCTCTCCCTACTTCCCACGTACTGCCCTCGGCAGTAAGTTACGTTCTCTTCCTCTTAGTTATGAATTATGATAAGGTGCACCGCACCTCTTTGTTCTCCTGACATATACCTTCAAGATAGCCGATTTCTTTGGGCCCGTATCAATCAACATATCATACGTTGATTTTTTTTCAGTAGCTTTAGTGTTATTATCTGTACAACTCTTTTAATGTCTTGTTGAATCTATTTAAGGTTGTCTTTGATTGATCATAACTCTGATATTTTGTAGGTATGTATATTTTTTTGAAAAACTGTTAATCATAAATAATATATTATTGACTCAATTAAATAACACTAATGCTTCACCTGTTGCTAACTGAGCATTTGTAAATGTTGTTTTTTCCCTTTTAATCAGAGATCACAAGCATTGTCAACCATAGAAGGATATAGTGGTTATGGAGCTGAACAAGGTGAAAAGGTATGTCAATTGATGTCTATGAGAGGTTTCGTCTGTTTTTCCATTTTTCATTCTTATATCTTTCTACAATTTACTGTTCTCCCTCACATAGCAAATGTAATGCCAGACCTGCTATACAGTTTTCCATTGCCCTTCCCCCTTCCCTGATAGCTTATTTCTTTTTTTGTGGATGAACAACTACTGCTATTGCCTAGTTTATTTTCGTAAGTGGAAAATAAAAAGGTTTTTTTTTTTTATTATTTTGAGTGAGTCTTTTCTTGGTCCTTGAGGCATTTCAGGAAAACATTTTTAATGTTCTTTTACTTGACTCCACTTATTCTGTAAGTTTGTCTCTGTTGTGCACTATATGCCTTTATTCTTACTGAAGTTTTACAGGAAGATAAATTCATGATGTGTAAGAAATTTGTGTGTAAATTATTTTCATGTAAACTCAAGTATTTTTTTTTTTATGATCTGTTGTGCAATATATGCCTTGCTTTCCACGTGTAGCTTTCTTTACCATTTTATGGTTTGATCTCTTTAATTGATATTGACTTCCACGTGATTACAATAAAACATTGTTTTTGTAATTCTTAAAAAAATTGTCTTTGTAATATGGGGTGTCAGCTGCCAAAGTTAAATCCCTGCTATTGCCTTTGATGTTTACCTTTGGAAGAAATGTAATTAGATGAAGATGCTAAGAGTTTGAACATTGAAGCATAGACTTACCTTATGTGTGTGTGTGTGTGTCATTTTGAAGCCTAAGTGCGTAATTAATTTCATTACCTACTTCCTTTTACGTAAGTTTATGATACTTGTAAGATTGAGAGACATCCATAATCTATGCAGCCATTAAGAAGTGCAATTGCTTCGACATTCTACGGTGATCTTGGTATAGAAGAAGATGATATATTTGTCTCAGATGGAGCTAAGTGCGACATATCTCGCCTCCAGGTTCATTTTGTATCTTTTAAATATATTATGTCCTACTTAAATTATCTATTCTGCCTATTGTGTTGTTTACCTGGTCATTTACTGCTGCTGGATTTCAAAAACTATCCTTTATGGGGGTAGGGGAGGGAGGAGTGACACAATAGTTGGGTGTTATCCACAATTAACAAGTTCTTCCTGAACTTAACTAATTATTTCTTTTATTTTCTTTGGCAGATTGTCTTTGGGTCAAATGTGAAAATGGCTGTGCAAGACCCATCATACCCGGTAATTCATATCTATGTGGTTGTTTAAAATGATATTCTCATAACTCATAAGTTGCTTAACCATTCATTCATGTTTCATTATGCCAAATGGAGACTTTGGTTCTGTTCCAGTTGTCCGCCTTATTGATTTACTGTGTGATACGCGCTCCTTGATGCAATAGAAAATACATGGTTCTTTGAGTCTTAGGTAGTGTTTGGCCCAGCTTCTTTTTAACTTTTAAGTTACTTTTAAGCCAAAGTTGGGCCAAACACAATTTTAAATAAGATCTTAAATAATAAGTAACTTATTTTTTTACGAAGAAATATAAAAAAAGTAACTTTTAAGGAAAAAGTTAAATAGGGGGAGCTTTTTTCTAATAAGCTGTTAAGAGTGTCAAGGTGCTGTTACAAATTGGAGAGAGAGCGTGAGTTTTGGGATATTAATTACGAACATTTTGGAATTGTGGGAATCCTGGCTGCTTCTTTCTTTTTTTATATAGAACAGAGATCATTTTTTTAACGCACAGAACAGAAATCATAGTCATAGTTAACACAATAAAAACAATCCTACATGGTCCTTGATAAACAAAGTAGAAACCATTGACATGATCTTCCCATGGAATGAAGAAAAAGAAACCATTGACATGGATTTTTTACGAATTTGTGACTTATAATTTATTGGAGATATAAATTATAAGAGCTATATATATATATATATATATATATATATATATATATATATATGTATGTAAAACTTTCAAAAATATTTTGCCAAACAGTTTTTAATCTAAAAGTAACTTTTAAGCTATAAAAAAAAATGAAAACTGACAAACAACTTCTGTCTTTTATTTAAAGCTCTTTTTTTTAGCTTAAACTTAAAAGTAACTTAAAAGCTGTAAAAAAGGTGGGTCAAACGCTACTTATATTTTGTTTATACAAGGTATAAGAGGACTTGAAAGAATATTGCTCATTCTAATATTTGAAGAAAGGCTTCTTCGGTATTTGATTGACAAACCTTCCTTCGGTATTTGATTGACAAACCTTGAATGGAAAGATTATCCATTACTGGAGAAAGTGACATATGGACATATGCAAACACATGAAAAACTTCAATTAACTTCTTTGATCAATGTTTCAACTTTGATCATAATTTCATTTATTTTAATTTTTTTATCGAAAGTATAACATCTAAGGTTATCTATCTTGACCATGGTAGTCAAAATCGTGATTATAATCATATATATGCTTCAGCTTCAGGGGGAGTGTTAATAGGTTAAGTGAGGGGACACCATAGTTTTATTCTGCTTAAAGTTACTGGCCTTTTGTCTATAGTAGCTGTTCTCTGTGAATAATGCAGCTTTTATATGCAGGCCTATGTAGACTCAAGTGTGATTATGGGCCAGACTGGCCCCTTCCAGAAGCCTGTTCAGAAGTTTGCAAACATCGAATACATGAGGTGTAATCCAGAAAATGGTTTCTTCCCTGATTTGTCTTCCATTTCTCGACCAGATATAATTTTTTTCTGTTCGCCAAACAATCCTACTGGTGCTGCTGCAACAAGGGAGCAACTTACCCATCTAGTTCAGTATGCTAAGGACAATGGGTCTATAATAGTCTATGATTCAGCATATGCAATGTATATATCTGGTGACAACCCGCACTCCATCTTTGAAATTCCTGGAGCCAAAGAGGTCAGTGAGTCTGTAACTGATAATTTGATGTTTAAGGGATGGTCTTTATTTTCACTCTTACTTATGACTAGGATTCTTATTTCTTACATTAATTAACTGTGCTTAGTTTTTAATGGAATGCATCTGGCGGATTCTTCTTAATTACATATTATTTGCCAATCTACTTGAGTACATGTGGCTTGTGCTAAAACTTAAAATTAACATGCGTGAATGTCATTGACTATAAATTTGTTTTGCAACAAGTTCCATACCTTATTGATTTGGTTAATGCAACAGTCACTGGAAATCTCTCATTCATGAGTATTTTTGCTTTGACCTAGCTGGCAAATGTTTTACTTTGGACTATGAATTATTTCCATATTGTCATGTCAAACTCTTCTAGTTCTGGCTTCCTTCTAGTTTAGGAGGACTGGCTTTGTCAGTTTGCCAGACACCGAAGATTTTGGTGACCGTAAATGTCTACTTATGCCAGTGATATATACTTTTATTCAAAAGATACACTTTGTAGTTTGGATGACTAATCTAGTAATATTTCACATACCACTATAAGGAACTTTAACCAAGTAGAATTTCCAAAATTTAGCAATTCAGTGAGGAATCTGCTTTTGATGCGAAGTGACCGTGGATTTCTGTTACATATCAATGTGTGTGACTGCTTATGGCCTATTGCAGGTTGCTATAGAGACTTCATCATTTAGCAAGTATGCTGGATTTACTGGAGTCAGACTGGGTTGGACTGTTGTTCCAAAACAGTTACTGTTTTCTGATGGATTTCCTGTTGCCAAGGACTTCAACCGTATTGTATGTACTTGTTTCAATGGCGCATCAAATATTTCCCAGGCAGGTGGTCTGGCTTTCCTTTCACCAGAAGGCCTTAAGGTTAGTTACTTTGTTTTATTATTAAAGTTCATGAAAAATAGAAATTTCCAATTTTCCATATTGTTAATAAAGATTTCTCTTATCCTGCCTCTTCCTCCTACCACTAGATGCTTCTGTGGCTTCTATTATTATGGCATTATTAACTATTAACTGTGTGGTTGAATTTCCAGTGAATTTAACGCTGGTCCATGTTGAATTCCTGTCAATGTGGGAAATTCTTGCTTCTCTATTGATACCTTGAGATGCGTGAAATCACGTTTGCATTTGCATTAACACAACCAAAAATACCCTAAACTTCACATGCATTTGCTCTATTACACCAAATTCTTCAGCTAATAATTTTTTGTAGGCTATGAGGTGGTTTTCTTTGATCATTTAGAACAAATGGAAAAACGTATTTGAAATATATTTGTCAAAAAATGAGTTACATGATAGGATTGCTGCAATTGAGTGCAGGCTATGCGAGATGTTATTGGATTCTACAAAGAAAACACTAGCATAATAGTGGACACATTTGACTCTCTTGGGTTTAAGGTCTATGGAGGGAAATCTGCACCCTATGTGTGGGTCCATTTCCCGGGGAGAAACTCATGGGATGTATTCAGTGAGATTCTTGAGAAGACTCATGTGGTTACAACTCCTGGTAGTGGTTTTGGACCTGGTGGTGAAGGTTTTATCAGGGTTAGCGCCTTCGGTCACAGGGAGAATGTCTTGGAGGCCTGCAGAAGATTCAAGCAACTATACAAGTGAATTTAGAATATCTCATTGGTTTCATGCTGTATTGTCTTGGACCGACACTGATGGTGTGCTTTCTAGACTGGTTGGGGCTATGTCTTCTTTAAATAATGCAATTAGTTTTCTTGGAATTTAGACTATGATGTAAGGACTTATTAACAATGATGATGTTTATTCTGGTATTTGCTTTATCATGTTTCTATCATGCTCCTGGGGTCTGCTGCAGCTCTTTGATTGAAGTGATTTACATTAAATTGTCTATGGAAAATGTCAAAATGTTGCAATTCAACTTGGGTAAATTATTTTCCTTTCTTGATTTTCCACTTTCTGTGTTTTTGTTAGTGTTGATTATTATTTCCTTTATTAATCCTTTATAACCAGTGTCAGCAATGCTTGCACTACTAATTGAAGATAATGTATTTGTCATCAATTCTCAAAAAATTAAAGAATGATTTTATGCATATTTGGTGAAGCTGGCTTGGTTTTATATATTGGAAAGCAAAAATTAACTGGAATTTTACCTTAATGATAAGATATATCCTAAGCATGAGATTGAGGAGGTGGTAATTCTAAATTTTAGTTACTAAAAGAGGTTGTTTGTTGGGTCTTGGTGCCTGTTTGGGGTAGCGTTTTCAGCCCCCAAACGTGCGTATTCTCCAACGCTTCAAGTTATAATGGTGGGTGAAATGCTCGTTTTTTAGGACCACAACGCGTACTTATAGTATGTGAGAATTGAGATCAAGTATTTACTTTATGGTTGAATAAAGTTGAATGTGTCAAAACTCTCTTCCAAACCCCCTTGTACTTTAGTTTGAACAATTGAATTAATGGAATTATAATTGATAAACAAATATACATGCTCAACTCATGTAAATAAATAAACTTGTTCTTCAGTTTCATAACGTCTAGTGCGCTGATTGCGGAAGATAAATTAGTCTCACGATAATGAACTATGGAGGTATCTTGATCAAGGAAAAAAAAAGCTTGGAGGTGGGTTGAAAATGAGTACATTGTTTTTTTATTAAAAAGTGCTATATTATTCTAAACATAAAAAATTAAAAAATAAATATGTTTGTTAAATTACCCGCGTTGACATAAACCTAACCTTCGATCCCATTTTGATTCCGTTTTCTATATAAAGTCCAAAAACAAAAAGTCCAAAGCGCATGCCCGCAAAACGAGGCATATAGTTTTTTGATTTATATAAAAATAATGTAAAGAAAAAAAGCACGTAAAGATAATACATTAATAAATAATAATACACGAGAGAACAAACAACTAACAAAAGCTGCCTACTCTTTCTAGATAAAGCCTATCTCTCATCATGCCTAATTATTTCATAATTATTAATTACCAATTATTGTATACGTATTGCAAAGAGTGATCTTCAATTATGTTTTAAGAGTTTTCAACAAAAAAAAAGGTACTAATAAACACCCATACGAATCATGTTTTCATATCTTATTCAAAAAGAATTATCTCCAAATATGATTTAGACAAAAAAATAAAGTATCTATGCTCTTTTTGGTGTTGAAAAAACACAAAAAAGTATCTATACTAAACATGTAACCACAACAAAAAAAAAATGAACTACAAGTTGACTTAAATCATTTAGTCGGCCCAATTGGAAGATCGATCAATAAAATTAATAGTCCAACCGCTGATGAAAGTCATTAATTAATAATGTAAGGTGTCCTCATATATTTTCATTACCACAGTTTCTTCATGCTCGATAAAGAAAGCCGGATAAAATTTCATTCACACTCAAAATTCACTTACACTAAGATAGATAAATGAAGACAGGAGACAGAAGCAAGAGATATGATAGATAAAATGATATGAAAAGAAGAGTGGGGCAGAAAAAGAACGTTGAGTGTGAATGAATCATATCAAGGAAGTCATTGCTATATTTGCATGAGTTTAATTACTATGTAATGGCAACTTAAAGTTTTACATAGTCATCCAATTAGAATTCTCCTTTTAAGTCATGTTTGAACCGAATTAATGGATTGTGCATAACACCTTTGGGATGAGCCCGTTAGTCTTTTAGATCGTGCATAACGCCTTGAGTTACTTCGCCCATATGGTAAACCACATGACCCATATTAAACGGGTAAATGGTTACTTTGGTCCTCAAAAGCGTCCACCGACTTCACATTCGTCCCTGAATGAAATTTATTCATCTCGCAGTCCCCCAAAGTGGCAAACGTACGTCACTTTAGTTCTTGACGTTAAAAAACACTTAACAGGCGTTAACAAATTAATTTTTTATATTTTTTTACCCACATGGAAATCATTAATTTAAATTTAAAAAAACAAATTAACTGAAAAAATGATTTATTAAAAATTTAAAACACAAAATCCTAATCTCCTTCTCATCTTCTTTAGCTTACTCCTTTTTTCTTCATCTTCTTCTTCAATTCTTCCATCACCATCAAACTCCATCACAACCCAATCTTCTCCCTATTTATACAAGGGGTGCTAATTGACCACACAATTGAATCAGGTCCAGCAACTTATCTACATATACAGCATCACCTTTGAATACACAGCCATTACACAGGATTCAGATTGACCACACAATTGAAATCCACACCCAAAAATATGGAAGGAGGAATATATAATCTACAAGGAGTTCTAATGCAATTTATCAGTTTATTCCACAACATGCTGCGTGACTGAAAATAGAACACAAGACATGCTTGTTCTTCTTCTCTTGCAACCCTGAGCACTATCAGAGCAGTTCTCAAATCGAACCCACCTCCACCGCAACCCATCATAGAAACCCACCTCCATTGCAACCCTAGCCACATCCAAAAACCCATACCGAACCTAGCTCCATCTCCACCCACAGAAACCGCCCTCCACCCCCCTTCACCCCCCTTCACCCCAGACCGAGCCATCATCCTCTTCACCCACTCTGACCTAGGTTTGTGTGCACAGTGGCAGATCTGATTGAGTTTGGAAATCTGGATTGAAGCTTCAAACCAAAAGAGGGAAAGATTGAAGCTTTTATCTGGGTTTGGAAATCTGGATTCAGATCTGTGGGTTTGAAAATCTCATCAGGGTAGAGAGAACTGCGTTTCGATGGGGGCGGGGGATGAGGTTTGTGGTGGGGGATTGGGTTGTGGTGGGGTTTGATTGTGATAGAAGGATTTGTGAAGATGATGAAGAAGAAGATGAGAAGAAGGAGATGAAGACCGGTGGTTCACATCCAGAATTTTTTTGTTTTATTTAATTAGATTTTAGTTCAATTGTTATTCTAATTCAATTAAATGATTTTTCAGTTTTAAAAAAATGAATTTGTTAACGTCTGTTAAGTGTTTTTTAACGTCAAGGACTAAAGTGATGGACGTTTGCCACTTTGGGGGACCGCGAGATGAATAAAATTCATTCAGGGACGAATGTGAAGTCGGTGGACACTTTTGAGGACCAAAGATCGATCAATAAAATTAATAGTCCAACCGCTGATGAAAGTCATTAATTAATAATGTAAGGTGTCCTCATATATTTTCATTACCACAGTTTCTTCATGCTCGATAAAGAAAGTCGGATAAAATTTCATTCACACTCAAAATTCACTTACACTAAGATAGATAAATGAAGACAGGAGACAGAAGCAAGGGATATGATAGATAAAATGATATGAAAAGAAGAGTGGGGTAGAAAAAGAACGTTGAGTGTGAATGAATCATATCAAGGAAGTCATTGCTATATTTGCATGAGTTTAATTACTATGTAATGGCAACTTAAAGTTTTACATAGTCATCCAATTAGAATTCTCCTTTAAGTCATGTTTGAACCGAATTAATGGATTGTGCATAACACCTTTGGGATGAGCCCGTTAGTCTTTTAGATCGTGCATAACGCCTTGAGTTACTTCGCCCATATGGTAAACCACATGACCCATATTAAACCATATCATCCGAAATAGACCCCAATGAGAGTTATTTTTAGCACTCCCCTTATTATTATTATTATTATTATTATTATTATTATTATTATTATTGTGTTTTACATGCACCCATTTTCTTTGAAATTAAAAACAAAAAATATGAGATCTGGGTGTATAAATAGTAACTATGACTTGATGTCATGGTAGAAGTAATAAATTACTATCATATAAGCGAATTACATTACACATGAAAAAAAATGAAAACGATGGTAACACAAAGACAGACCAAGTTGTTAAGAAATCCACTATAAATTAAAAAAAGCAATGAACATAATAACTTAACTCATAGATAGCTAAAAGAAGCTGGTAGAGTAGAGCAGGTAACTGGCATGGTAGAGTTGTGATTGGTTGGTTGAAAGTTAGCAACTAGCCAAACAAAGTCTAAGTAAATACGGCGTCGTCTCTACCAGTTCTGTCCCTGACGCATTATTTTCATAGACTTAAACGGCTCTGTTTAGGGTGAGCTAAGAAAACACACACGTCATTTTCTGTCCTTGACCACTTTATGTTGTTGGTTTTTTTTTTGTCTGCTTTCATTTGTCTATTTCACACCACCGGCCACCACCACCCAAACGCTACGTCATCACGGTTTCGACACGTCTTTGACGGTGCTGTCGTTACCCGCCACCGCAGACTGCACCGTCAGCACGGACATGTTCGGTGATGACGGCCCTTCGCCGTTAGATGCAGCGGCGGCGGCAAGGTTGGCGAGATTGTTTGGAATCAAGGGGCTCCTGGTGTGACACGTGGCGGTGGAGATTGCGGTGGCGAGGGAAATTGGCATGAGGCAGAGTCCTTTGCCTTGGAGATACTGCATGGCGGAGCCCATGTCTTCTTCCATTAGCTTGGCTACCTGGTGCTCTGTCATGGTGAGGCTGTCGTTTGTGGTTGACGCTGCGGTGGTGGTGCTCCGGGGGAGGACCCCACCAGCTCCGTTGGTGACGCAGTCACCGCCTCCTCCTCCTCCTCCTCCCTGCAAAGAGAAACAAACGGTCACGTGAGTGTTAGAAAAAGGTGTGTGTGGAATCTGAGAAAGTGGGCACGCGTGGTGCTTTTGGATTGTCGTTTTGTGGTGATTGAGAATTTGATATGAGCCAAAGCCAAGTGAAAATGGTGGGTGGGTTGGTGGGGATGGAAGGATGAAAGACTCGTCTATCCGACATGTCGTTTTTGTGGTGCCCACTGTGTTCCTTTACCCACTTTTTTCTTCTTCATTCTTTTTATTACTTGTTATGGAAAACCTCTCATGTTTTCCTTTTCTCTCTTTTTCTTCTATCAAAGTTTGGCTTATCACATCATATGCAAGTGTTAGTGTAGTGTGGTACTCGTAAGCTATTAATAATTCCAGAAACTGAAAATTTTAGCTTTTTTTTTTCTCTAACCAATTCTGAAATCCACAAAACAATGTAAAATGGCAGAGGGTGTTTTTGGTAGAAAAATAAGGGGAGTGGCCAAATTTATCGATAATGATGTTGTGCATTGACAAGATCGTCTACAGAAGAATGAAATACATCTGTGGTCAAAATTGTGTAAAATGAGTGTTCTATCTAATCACACAAACTAACTTAAGTGACATAATACACAATCATGAACTACATATGGTATTTTCTATGTCTAATGATAAATTTACCAGTATCCAACACTTTCATAAACAAATTTCACTAATCATTCAAAAATAAGTCAAGAGTTGAATTTGAGAATTATTATTATTATTATTGTGGTTTTTTTATTTTATTTGGAGGAATAATAATGGCGCAGAAATAGGATCCTCCGTTACTGATTAGTAATTGAGAAATGAAATTAAAAAGTAATAACCTCAGAGGAGATATCAGCAACAAGGGGAGCCACGGCAGCTGCACCACCCAATCTGCTCATGCTCAGAACCTATGGTAACCCAACATTAATTAACAAGAAATTCATAATTATAATAAATAAACAAACAACTGGATAATTAAAATAATCTACTCGTGCTATTATATTACTTAATGTTTTAATGTTGATGAGGAATATAAACAAAATTAGGAAATCTGAGTGAACGAACCTTGACTTGGAGCTGCAGGAACTTCACGTAATCGATGATCTCATCCAGCATGGATGCCTTGTCTGTCTGTCATTCCACAAACCAAACGAATATTTCAATTAACAATTCATTGACCCATTTATTCATCAATAAATAATACATTTCAATATTTTTTACATACTACTAGTACATAGTACTAAGGATATTGTTAATTTCTTATGACTAAACTACCCCTCCATGTTACTGTGTCAGAATGAATGAAGAACTGTAAACACCAGAGATAGATCATAGATCGTAGTAAGTTTTGTGACCATACACCTGTCCTATCCTATTCCTATCCACCTTAGTATCTTTTAAAGTACGCACGGAATCACATGATGATTGAGCAGACAAATGTATGCAGAAACATTGATTATGCATAAATGAAGTGTAGATAAAACTGCTACATTTTACTGGGATGACACAATTGCCCCTGCACTAAACTGTACTACTAGCAAAGTACACTAGTTGCTTTCATTTTTACTAGTAATAGAAAAATAAGTAAAAAAAGACAACAAAAAAAAAACATAATTAGGAATTGATTGGCATGATGATAAACAAAGAGGGTTTTAGTTTTAGTAGTACCTTGTTAGCATTGGGGACCAGTTCCTGAAGTGCCTTCATTCTTTCTGCAATTCTCTCCCTTCGTAACTGCACCCACAAAATTAAAACAAAATGCAATTCCCAACCAGCTTCAGAATATGAAACGCAAAAACACTTCACACAAAAATTTAACCCATTTTGTCCTATTATTATCCTGCCGTTTCACTTTATTTGATTTTGCGTTTTATGAGTAAAATTGTTGGACCGAAAATGACACCTGAAATTATTGAGATAGAGATTCTATACATCTGAACATGTTAAATGAAGCCAACAATTAAAGTCAAAAATAGCAGTTACCCTTTCAGCAATGCTGTGTGGGTCCGTCGCTTGACCTCTCCGTGCCCTCACCCTCGGCTTCGCCTGACCCTGGTTGCCGCCGCCGCCGGCTGAGCCACTCGCCGGTGGAGCCTGGTTTGTTGCCCCAAAATTCTGCCCCTGAATCTGATTCGAATTTCCCTGCAATTCAATTTCAAAATAAAAAAAAAAACAAACAATGCAATTCAATTATTAAATACCCGTATGATAGCTCAAGTGGTACCAGAGTTGAGCGACACATAGGTTAGGTAAGGAAGGTTCCTGACGAGTGCAATTTATGTTTCCGACATGTAACAAAAAAAAATTATTAACATTTTATGAATTGAAAAAAAGAAGAACCTGAGGAGGATGTTGAAAATGCTGCTGAGGTTGGGTGCCATTCAGAGATCCGGTGAAACCGTTGTACAGAGCTTGAACTGAAGCTGAAGCTTCACCACCCTGTGAGAATGAAAATTGGTCATGGAATTCAGAGAATTGAGGGAACCAGAAATCAACAGTAACTGTAACATACGGGATTGGGGGATTTGAAGAAGTTTGTGGGGTCGACGACGTCGTTTGCTGGCATCTGGAGGAGGTGTTGTTGGAGCATGAGAGCGGCGGCGGCTTTAGTGGTGGGGGAGGTGATCTGGTGGTTACGGAACTTGGAGTTGAGGGTGGAGTGTTCGTCGAAGGGGAAAGCGGCGACATTATCGGGGGTGGTTTCGGCGGAGAGGTCAGAATTGGGGTCCCAGAAAGAAGGGAGGGTGGAGAGCATTTGCTCCAGGAAGTCGTCATGGGAGGTTGGGTCGAACTGAGGGTTGAGTTGTTGATGATGGTTGTTCATGGTGGGTGAATTTTGGATCTGGGTGGTGGTGGTGTTGTGGTGGTGGTGGTGGTGGTGGAGGTCTTGAAGGGAGATTTGAGAAGGGTTGTTGGTGGTGGTGGTGGTGGTGGTGGTGAGGAAGGAGTTGATTGATCCTTGCATTTCTCTGCTACAGGGTTGCATAGTTATGGTTAAGGACAAGGGTCAGAGAGAGAGAGAGAGAGAGAGAGAGAGAAGAGAGATTGATGGGGAACTCAGCAGTTGGAGTTGGACTGAGAGAGGAACTGAGTCTGGAATAGAAACAGCATTGCCTTTGTTTTTGGGGTTTCTCTGTCGAGTTCTGTTCACTGCCCTCCTTATAGTATTCTCTTTACCATGTTGGACTGGATATTTATTTTTTAATTACCACAAACTAGAACATGACTAGTCCCCAAAAACAAATAAATAAAAAATAGAAACAACTCATAACTTAAAAAACTATCAGATTAAAAAATTAAGAAAAAGGGTGCTTGAACTTTTATTAAGGATAGTGTAAATAGTACCCAAATTACTGTATCTAAGTTTTATCTTGAAAAATTTAGAATGAAAATACGTTAGGATGAGTATTTTCATACAATGTTTTGATATATTCACGCTCACTTTTAGATGTACATGAATTAAGTTGGATCAAATTTGAGATAAAATAAAATTTGAGTCGATCAAATTTAATTGGTTTGGTGGATGATCTTGAGGTCTATAGAGGAAAAGAGAGGATAAGTGGTGGTGGTGGCTCGAGGAGAAGTGGGGACCTGTGGTGGTGGGGCGGTAGCTAGAGTTTGGGTTTGGACGCTGACAGCTGAAGGTAAGGGTTAGAGGATAATGAGAGTATTTATAAGGCTGAAGGCTTGGGTTAGACTTAGGCCTGGGCTGATGCTGCAATTTTTTTTTCTAAGACCTGGTTCGGTTAGGAGCCCAAACCGATTTCGACTGAACTAACCCATGTAAGCTGGTTTCTCTAGCCGAACCATTGGACCTGTGGACCATCTCGACCACCCAATTGGCCAAAAAAGACTTCGAATTTTTCAGGTTCGATTCGAGCCGGTGGCTCATGGACAACCTTACTCAAGTACATAAGGGACACCTCAATTTTGTAATAGATATGTACACTTGAGATTTAAGGAAGTTGAGTGAGTCCCGACCAACTATACTATGTTTTTGTGCTTTTTCGTGAACAACTTCTTGACATTTTTAATTCAACTCATTTTTATGGAGAAATGATAACCAATGTGCTATGAGTTAAGATACGTGAATTATCGGCACTACATACACTTTTTAAGCACCTCACTTTTTCTTTTCTATCTTTTATTTCTTATCACATCATATTATATTGTATATCATATACTTTTCTCTATTATATTCATTTATCACTTGGGTCTATGCACCTCTCGGTGGTGTATGAAACATTTTCCATGTGCTATATATGCATATATACATGCATGTGTAATAAACATTACTAGTATAATTTATCATTATATGATTATCATCATAGACAAGTAAGACATGATTATCTATTCACTGTGCGTGTTTAATCAAAACTAGAACAATTCATGCAAATCACCATCCCACCGTGTATCGTAGCGTTTGGTAGTTTGTAAACCTCCACTCAGCCACCTATTTCGCCGCCACAACTTATTTGTTGGGTGGTGTTTTATTAATTTTCTCTCATGATTATTATAGAATTTTTGAAGTAAAATTTGTTCAGAATCGCCCCAATTTTCGGCGAATTGAATGGGAAGTTTGGAATTTTCGTCCCACAATCTGAAATTACAAAGAGTGGATAGCCACAGTACAACTAACAAATCGAGAAAAAATAGAGCACCCACACCACTTATGTTAGTTTGAAGGTTTTATGAAATTCGTAAGCATATTCAGATTGGCATTACTATGACCTAGTTGGGAAACACAGCTTAATTAAGCGTTTATGGTCATAAGCGCTTATTCATAAGCTATTTTAAAATATTTATTGAAATAAATTGAAAATAAGCTATATATAAACATAAGCCCTTTTTCATAAGCTATCCTGAATAGCTTATGAAAATAAGCTCAAAACAGCTTATGGTAGGTCATAAGCTGTAAGCTCTTCCAAACACTGACATAAAAGCTTATGCTATCAGATAAGCTCAAATAAGCTTATGTATGTATATGTATGTAGCTTATAAAAAAAAACCTATATATGTATGTATGTTTTAATTTTAATCAATTTTAAGGCTTTTCCATGTAGTCATAGAATTACAATACATTAATATTTGGAAATGCAGCTGGCCTTTAATTTGCAGATTTTCTTAGTCTAAATACTAAGTTAGTTTATCATCTGTTCTGTCTCAAAGAGAGCTGGCAAACTGATTGGCGGAATTTGAATTTGATCATGGTAAACCTCTTGGATTACACATTTAATTTCCACATGAACCCTATCCTGGATGTCGTGCAACCCTCCAACAGGATGTAATGGGACTCTCTTGCATACCCTAGTACTACGAATATTCCTCAATCAGAAGATGATTCGATAGTGTTTCTCATTTTTGTCTCTTATTTTTGAAATTGTCTTACTTTAGTCCCTAACATATTTTTCTTATTAATATTTTGTAGGGGTAAGGTATGATCCGCAATCCCGATCAACTGAACCGAACAAAACACATTATGGTGGGTTAAATCAGATCATTGATTCAAATAATTTTTTTAAATAATCCGATCGCCATTGGCTCAGGTATCAGATTTGAGAAGTGAATATCTTATGAATCCGAATCAACCCATGGTATTGAGATTTTTTTTTACCATTCAGTCCAAAGAGCTATAGGCCTATAGCCCAATACATAATTTACATTTACTTATTTACATTTTACACCGTAACACATTAACAAATTTACTTTTACCTCGTAGCCATCATTTAGGTTTGTATTTTTTTTTTGAACTCCATTTAAGTTTGTATTGAAGATGTTGGTTTTAGTTTATTTATTTTGGATTATATGGATTATGAAATGATTTTTTCTTTTAGAGATGTTGGATTACATGAAGTTTCTATATTTTTATAGTTTTTCACATTTTTAGAATAAATTTAATGCAAATTTCAAAATAATATTTTTGGATTCCGAATCCGATCACCCAAATCAAACAAATCCAGTTGGGATCAGGTTGGTTTAGTTTGGGTCCAGAAGCAAAAATGAGAAAATCTAAATCTGCACAAACCAAACATATTTGATTGGTTTGCAAATTCAAATACCCTAAATTCAAACCAATCCGATCATATTACATCCCTAATTTTCTTGAGTAGCGTTAGCAACACTCACTCTAACACTCTTTTATTGATTTATTAAAATTTATGTAATTTTCTCTTAGTTCTAACAAAAATTAAAAATACCCATCCTCAATTCTATAACAGATTATGTTAACAAAACCCATCTTTTCTATGATTCTTTAATTTTTTAGTTACACACTGTCATTCCGAAACAGATCATCCATAAAAAGAATAAAATGACAGGACAATACATTGATAAAATAACATATCCAAGATTTGAGTTGGTTCTCTACTTCTCTTGCCATAATTCTGTATATATTACAATGTCCCAACTAATCTAGTGGTGAATATAATGAACTTGATATGATTGCATTTTTAGTGAATTTTATAAATACACATTTGATATTGTGTTCTTTGAAACTGGGACAAGATTAGAGTACATGCATGTGATACGAGTAGTTTTGAAAATCATACACGTACCCATATCATCTTTGAGATCTAAGAGTTAGCTTGCAGATTGCAGCTGGAATTGATTTAACCATTGTTGTGGCTATTCGTATCCCATTTGCAAATTGGATATTAATGGTTCATGATTCCTACTTCAAACTTCCAAGTTCTTTGTATCAAAGTATATAGATCACATTCCCTATAACATATAGAATCATACAAAAGTCGTATTAAATTTTTAATGAGAATTTTATTTGCCATTTTTTTATATGAAATTATGGTTAACCAACTCAATGGGAAGTAAAGGAGAGCATGCTAACATATTCCCTCTCTCTCTACTGTATCTCATTATTATTCTTGTCCATGGGAAACTACCAAAGAAAGCTTAATTTATTGACATTATTGCTTATTTGCTTTCGAGTTTGACAGATTCCGAATCAAATGAAGCCACAAAAGTACAAGTGCACGGCTCTTAAGTGTTATGACAATTTTTAATGAATATAACATTCTAAATGCAGTTAACATCATCCATTTCTTTATGTATTTTTCCATATTAAGCACATGACAAAGTCATAAGCATTCACTTCAATGGGATTATTATATATATACATTAAATGCGTTAAATATTTTACTTTCTCAAATTTGATTGCGTATATTAGATTAAACTTGTTGGAAAAGGTGTTACATGGTGAAGATTGAGGTGTTATATATATGTCATTGGAATAAAAATCTTAAAAGACTTAACCTTGTATAAGCCCACATTTAATTGAACCACATATCTCGGGTTGAGGATAACACGGAAAAAGATTAGATGTGATGGCATAGAGATGGAGAATGAATGAAAGGTGATAGTCAGAGGAGGAGGAAGAGGAAAAAGAACATTAAAGAAATAACAATAGGAAAAATTCCAACCAAAATAGATACAAAAAAATAACCTCACAATAGATGGAGGAAAACCAATCTTAAACACGTACAAGGTACTTGGTAGAGCCCTGGATCTCTAGAATATCCAGGAATTCAGTGTAGTTTCACATCATTCTTGTTAAAAAAATACATTCTTTCTTCCTGTTCATTGCTGGTATCTATCATTTACAAACTATTTTCTAAAACTTAGGATTGATTTCAACCACAGTTTGTTATGCAGGTGAAAATAACAGAAAACCTTATGTATGACTCAGAATGACTCTAAAGCTGCCATTCTCACAATGACTACATCTCTGCTGGCACAATGTATCATTCATGTCAGGCACAACTTTACGATCCTCCTAAGTGAACTAAAATGCCACTAGCTGAATCAGAAATTATTCATTTGATTGCTTCTAATCTTTAATCGTAGGAGATGAGGTGCAACCGGTAAGGCATCTGCAAAACCAGCAATCATACATAAAAACCAGTAAAGCCGGCTACAATTCAGATCCATCAAGCTAACCGTGTCCCAACTGAACACAACAAATTACTCAAAAGATATAAAAAAGAAAAAAAGTGAGCATGCATTGATAATTCCATAACAGAAGAACAAAAGTGGTTAACCACTAACCAGTAAGCAACTTGGAAAAAGAAACTGTTTCTTTTATATAAACTTCTGAGGCTCATTTTTTGGAATACAAAGTCTCCTCGATCCTCCTAATAACAACACTCAGGCTGCCACCACTTTCCAAGGCTTTAACAGCAGCTCGGTGTGCATCTCTATGCCACTTGAGCAAATTATAAGATTGTAAAACTGACCATCTTGCTTGATTAGACATCTGTTCAATGCAAGAACATGAAGGTTCAAATTTTAGCATCACAGATGAAAACGAAACCATCAAACGAGAAACATCAGTTTGGAAAAACCTCAGCTACAGACAATGGAGGCTCAAGAAGTAGACAGACGCTTCTAAATAGATTTTCATCATTTTCTCCCCCCTCTGCCTCACCATAAACAAGCGCTTCAGCTGCAATGCCAGCAAAAAGTACCATGCAGTACCTAAAGCAATGGTCACATAAAGCATCAATATCACTTGAAAGGCTCCAAAAAGAGAAACTAGAGAAAAATAAAATAATGGGCAGGGGGGACTTCGTCCAGAGCTTCCAGGCAAACTTGTTTCAGTTATCTCAAGGCAAGTTTGTGAATGAACACAGAGATAAAGACTAGAATTTAAATAGGAGCATGAATCAATGATACAAGATAGGAAAAACATCATTTAACTTCACTTTTAAAGTTGTAATTAATCAGGGAATATAGCTTAGGTGGAAATACAGACACAGACCACACCTTTTACTTGGGCTAAAGGAGATACAAAATTTTGAAAGCAAGGATTAATTAAAAAGTTTGCTTTATAAATTCTAATACAAAGATAATGTACAAAGTGTCAGGCTTATCGAACGAAAGATGTTAGACTAATGTCATCTAAACATCAAAAAGTAAATCCACCCTAACTAGTGCGCAATTCAATTACAGGCATAACTCTTTAACCAGTGCTAGGTTCGAATTATATCTCCATAAATAGAATGTTATACCCACCTATCAAAAGCTGTACCATCAAGTCGCCCTTCAGAAAGGTCATTGGCAACTTTCTCATCCCAAAACTGAGTCCCTGCCTAAAAAATAAAGATTTACTGCAACGAAAGTGATGTTAAATTAAACATTTAACAGACAAACTTAGTTGAGAATACAATAAATAGAAATTAAAGGAGAAGAACTGGATATGAAATCTAGACTTGTGACATGTCAGCATACATGTGCATGCAAATTGCAAATACAACGAATCCATTACTGATGACATGGCTGCTTGATCAGTGAACTCATCCATGAACTAATCAGTCTGTAGTCAATTTTCTAAAATCAACAGAAACTATACTAGTACCAGAGAAGAATGAGAAAATTCAGTGCGAACAAACAGAAACCCTGAAGAGAAGGACTAAAAGAAAAAAGAGACTTCCTTCCTTTTTTGTTCTAACTCTTTTGTTTAAATACCCTTATGAGTTAGCCTTTATTTCACTATAGATGAAGTGTTCAACACAGAGAAGAAGTCAGAAGACAGCAAAGATAATTTACAGGCAAACCTTCATAACATTACACCATGAAAGAACCCATAGAAGCATAATCACCACCAACTATATATGCTTTAGCATTAAAAAAAGGGATAGTAGTAGAGCAGTAGACAGGCTTTTGTCGAAATTTGCATAACCAAAAGTGTTTCATCATATCTCAAACCAGTATTGTTAAAAGGAAGACATAGCAGTGCCACAGCGGAAAGCTGACAATAAGGCATATGAAGAGCATGGCGGGTTTCATGTTGTAGGCCACGGCGACCAGAAAGCACCTAGCCAATGTGGGACTTTTAACAACATGAAAGGAGAGAAAAAGGAGAGGAATCATCTAAAGAAAAACGGGGGAGGGTGGAGAGCCGGAGGAGTACTTTGCACCTAAGGGATTGTCTTAGGTTCGCGTCAAAGAGCAGATATAGTAGTACCAAGTATTTAACATGAAATGACAGTTGTGTCAAAGTGATAAAATAGTCAAATAAAAATAATATGGCATATCGTTAACAAAAGAGTGCAAAAATACCTGTCCTTGAATGCCCATTTGCATTGCAATGATCGGATCTAAAATCACACCCCGAATTGGGCAACCCATCAGGTAAGCTGAAATTTCATTAGGATGGGCCTTGTAAGATGTTTTAATATGGCACAGAGTGATGGGGAAAGAAACATGATCCAGAACAAATATCCCCAATATGTGACTTCTAAAGTTCTTATAAAATTGTTTTTACCTGTCAGGAGATGTCCTGCTTCATGAATGAGGATTCGGCGCCTATGTGGTGGCCAGTAACTTGAGATTTGAGCTAAACAGGTACCACCTAGGAATATAGAATCTGCAATGGCTAGACCTAATATCATTGCAAGGTTGGGTCTGAGGTCAATTCCTTGTGAAATTAGAAAGGATACCCCGCCAAGAAAAGCAACCAAAATAGCACTTGAGCTGTCTGAGAGACCCCACTTCTTTGGAGAAAGTTTAGTCACTATATCAAAAGAAAGAAGGAAAAGTTATACTTATACTGAATAACCATTTTTTCAGCAGCATAGAATTGTATAAATAATAAAATGCTACTCATTCCAATGTAACATGATTGAAACTGGGACTTTGAGCAATTTACAGCTAGAACGAAAATAATCTGTCAGGAATTCATGTGTGCACCTTCCAAACCAGTTGACGATCTCAAGACATCTGGTGTTACTTTCCTAGTTCCCTCCAAAACTATACAAGATAGGGAAATAAAAAGCCAGTAAGTTCAATAAAAAGCTTTAGCAGAGTTAACTCGCCACAACAAATAATTATTATGGAAAACAACTAACAAACAAGAAGAAAGCCACACCAATCAACATCAATTTGGAAAAATTCAAAAGACATGTATCCAATAAAGATTGTAACATAGAACAAAAAACCAGTCTTATAAGATGCAGAGAAAAGAAACTCAATTACTCTGAATGTATCATATATTTGAATGTCAGCTAGATTGATAAAAGTAAAACTCAAAAGATCCCAGGAATACCAGCAAAAATTAGCATCCCACACAAACCAAGACTACATTTTACACTTTGCAAATCTCACCAAAACTGCAGAGGATCAACTCTTTCAAGAGTTTAAGAAGTTAACAAAAGCTCATCGTTGTTTTTATATCTAACACATCACTCTACCTTATGCCAAAATTCAAATGTGGATGGTAAGGAAACCACTCGATCATATCAGAGACCCTCATTCATATTAGAGACAAACTCTCCCGATTCCCAAAAGCTAATGTTGTCAACACAAGATAAGTTTTATCTTTTGGAGCAAATCCACAAATTTGTTCTTAAGAACTAATGTGACCACAAATATATATCATCAGCTACATTCGTAGTCCGAACTAATTTGTCCGACGCCTAGGAACTAATAGGAACAACATATGAGAATTTTTAGAGACTACAAAGCATCTTATGCATTCTAGGAAATTAGTGTGTCCACCACCAAATCTTCAAGGGATAAATTTGGGATTCACTCTAAGTTTTATATCTAACATAAATCATGTGATTGAACCTATGAACCCATCTAAATAAAGTAACAATTTGCATTATGTGCTTGTCTATTTTGAACAACCCAAATGATAAAAAACAACAATTTGCATTTTCTGGTAAGAAGAAGCTGACGATGATGAAAACTCACCAATGTTCCTGCATTTACCAAAATTGGGCAAGAACCCTCTATCCCTAAGGAACTTGTAAGCGTTCCCAACAAGCTTCATGTCATCAGCATTCAAGCACGTGTCCAGCACCTCCCAATCCCTCTGCGGCCCAAACAGCTCCAAGTCGCGGAACCGGGACTGAGTCGACTCGGTCACCGGAGAAGGGCCCTCCACGTCGGCGAACGGGCGTTGTTCGGTTTCGAGGGACTTGAGGAATCTCAGAGCTCCGGCGAGGTCCTTCCGCTTGACTGCCTCCTCGTAGTCTCGCCATTCTCGCAAGGCTCTGCGTGGCCGCAAAGCGCGACGAGTTGCGGCGCGGGGAAATCCGAGGGAAAATGGAGGAGAAAGAGCGAGAAAGTGAGGGAAAATATGCACAGCCATGTAACTTGGTGCTTATTGATTTGGAATAGAGTATGATGCTTTGAGCTATGATCTATTATTTTTCTTTCATGGGTAAAAACTTCACAAACCATTGATTTTTGTAATCAAGGATTGTGTTTAATCTAAATAAAAAAAAAACTTAGCATATCAATTATCAAGACTTTAATCATATTTTTGACATTACTTGTGCTTTATTTGTACTAATATAGGGAATGGAATGATAACTTGTCAACTTTTAGTTTGTCCGGGTCACACCATAACATACGTTTTTAGTGCTTAGGAAAACCAAGTTTTGAGTTACCAAAAAGAAAACATGGAAGCATATAAGAGATCACTTTTTTGTTTTCGTTGAATGCAGTGGTTACTCATATACTCTTTAAGTCTCCAAATGAAAAATAACATTTTACCCACTTTATTTCTTTTTCACTTGTACTCTAACTTTTGCCTTAATATTTAGTACAATCTTCATTTTTTCTGTCACTGTTTTTAATAGAGTATTCATATTTTGTTTAAGAGCTAAATCACAGCTTGTAGGATTTGTCTCATAAGCTTATGGAACCAAATCCTCCACAATTGCTTAATGAGGCTTGATGGCATAACTTACTTGTTGACTTGTAGTAGAAAGCTCAAGAAAGGAACCAACAATTGGAACTTGGAAGTGTACTAATGTTGAAGACTTTAAACACAGCCATTAAAAAAAAAGTGACAACAGAATACTTTTCTAAAATCAAAATGACTCAAGTATTTATTTCCTTCATTTCATTGGTTTCATATAAATTAACTGTAACAGAACCATTATCCTTAACCTGTTGACAAGGCGTAAGGTAATTTCAGACTGATTTCCTGCTAACTTAAATATTAGTACAATAAGTGAGAGTTCTATCCCACTGATTATTTATCTTACTGCTTTTGATTGTAAGCTACCTTTTATTCATGGAACTGATTATATGAATAGCTTTTCCAATACTAGCCCATGGCATAAGAAGGGGTAGGCAAGTTGATCACAGTCGTTTTAACTTTGGTCATCATGTTAATGCTGTTGGCTATCCCTTGAGATCCAACTCACACTAAAACATTTATGATGTGAATGGATGGTGAGTGAACTCACCTGAAAGCATTTATGTGTTTTGGTTAATTTTTATTTCTGCAAGATCCAAATCTAACAAATCTAAACACCCATTAAATTATTTCACACATTTTTATTTTATATTAATATATTTTAAAGTAATGAATTACTTACTAATTACTAATTTAGTACACTGATTGCAAGAGCAACTCTTTACTTTGATCTTGCCCTTTCTAGTTACAAGTGGCTGCAACTTTATTTTGTGAAAATGTTGTCTGCACAGAGAGCTGTGTATTTGCATTAGACAATTAAGATACCTTCTCAAGATCATAACAATACTTGGAAGGAATAAACTACAAATCCTGCTGCTGGACATGAATCTTGAACATAGTCAAGTTCTTAAACATTACAATACATTCCAAAATATAGACTTAGTTGTCAAAAATGGATTTGAAATGAAAAACTTGTTCTTGTTTGGGAAGCAGGCTGGGGAAAACTTCAGATGAAATTGGAACTTGAGGCAGCACAGAAGCACCAATGCCAGAAAGAATAATTGGATCTCCAACTGGAAATATTTACATAACATCTGTACCCTTCTGTTGGAGCACATTTTTGAAAGCAACTTCACCAACTAAATTTATATAGTAGGTTACCTGTAATGGGAAGATCATATGAAGAGTAAATTTAGACATTTGGCATGATTACTAAGATCCGTTGTATTTAACCAATTATGCCATGCATAATATGACTTAAAAATTTCATGCAACATTCATTTTGATGTGCCGAGAATAAATATATATAAAAAACAATTTGGAATAAGAGCAATGAGGCAATAAATATCCAAATCCATCAACTTTTGATAAAAAAAATCACAGATGATAACCGCACAGTTTGTTACCCACAATTTGCATTGAGCTGACTCGGTGAAGAAGGAATCCATTAGCCAATTCTCTAGCAGGATTCAAATATAAAGGAAGGATTCATGAGTTTTGGTCACAGATGTTGAGTAAAGCACAAAAACTGGGACTGAGTGAATATTTACCTGCTATAGTGAGAGTTTCCATTTAGAAAAATTGAATAAGGCTCTTTCTCAACTAGGCCAGGGTTCCCTATGTAAGCAACACTACCATCATTGCCATGGTTAGTGCAATCCTGTCCACTCAGGTATACATTCTGAGGTGTAAATACAAGGATGAATGTCATATCAGAGTCAGTGTAGTTAACATGTCAAAACTTTAGCATTTGAAAATTTTCCAAACATAATAGCTGCTTTGCACTTACTACTGCAAATTTCAGAAACATACGGTGAAAATACTCAAAAACTTGCTTCTTCTTCATTTGCTCCTTATTATTCTCTCCACAGATGATAAGTGGTTGGTATCCAACAACAATGCGCCTGAAGTTACCAAAGAGACAAAGTGTTTATCAAAAACTGGAATTATTTGTATTGTCACATGAACTTGAAATAATGCAGGTTGTTGAGAAATCATCATGTTTTTAGCATAATCCTGTCAGATTTTGAAAAAATTGGGTTGGAAAAGGAAGTTTGATTTCATAGTGATCATACCAGTTACTACTGTTTGCTTCCAATGTTCTGATCAGCAAATGCAATTTATTATTTCTATTGCCACTTAATGATCCCCTTAAGACAGAGTCCTTCAGCATCAGAAAAGAAACAAATTAGAGAAAGATACTAAAGTCTATTATAAGTCTATATCAATGATAGGACAAAGTAAAAGTGGCTATGAACAAATGCCTTAATGATATCTGATGATAGGTTCAGCAACCATAGAAATATATTTATGAACACATAAATACATACTTGCAGTAATTGAGTATCCACACCGATAACGTCTAAGGTTTTCCCATTAGATATCTTGATCTTCTTTTCAAAGCAAACCGCTTCTTGTCCTTCTGATTTTGAGGCTGCAGTAGTGTAGGTGTTGTACCTGCACACTAACTCTCTTCATAACTATCCCATTTAGCAGAATTGACAAAGGATGGTGATTTTCTCAAACAATACATTGGAATTCAAGACTCTGCAGCCACAAATTTCTGTGTCATATGTACCAATACAGATAACAGATTGCTCAGAGGATTGTATACCAGGGAATTCTCAATGATGGAAAATGTTGAGTAGCCTGTAAAAGAAATATACCATGACTCTTAATTGAAAACAATGAAACAATTTGCCATTGCAATAAAACCAAAAGCAACCATAACCATAGTTTCAAATTATGGACCTTATCACACAACCGCGACAGCATTTGCAATTTGAAATCTGAAGAAACCTCTCAAATTGCATGCCACTACATAAGAAATCTATTTCTACAAACAGCAAAAAGCTAGAAAGGTCACAGAAAAAAATTATATAAACAAAAGAACATACATTCTGCATGAGAGGATCATCTTCCCCAAGCTCACTGCTGCTCACAACAAAACTTGCCTTGTAAATTCTGGCCACCTTCTCCATCTTCATGAACACCAGGAAGTAAGAGAGAGGTCAGAAAGGTGAGCAGAATGAAAAAAAGTTAAAGCAACCAACCAAGTACACTGAAGAAACTAAAGCATGTTAATTAAGGAAAAGAAAAACAGAAAAAGATCCAAATATATGCTTCATTCATCCTGTCTTGGGCCATTCCTTCCAAACAAATAAAAGGGAAGCAAGAAAATGTTGGAACAATGCAACTTCAAATTTCCAAAGCATAAACAAAATTGGGTTGAACATGAAAATCCACCATTGACAAACACCCATTAAGAAGAAAATCATGAAAAACATCCAACAAACTGTTAAAATGCTAGCTTAGTGAAGAGAGAGCTAATAATCTACCTGCTTGAGAAGATGGAATTGCTGGAAATGGGGTCTGAAACCCCCTCTGACACTGATGAAGTAGAGATCAAAAGGTTCATGGCCACTTGCATTTGTTTTGACCAATTTCTGAGGTTGACCCAAGTTGAGAGCTATGTAGAAAGCAAAGCAGAGACACACTTGGATGATAACAGTGCATGCCCAAGATGTTTTCTCCATTTGGATCACCTTGTAATCCAAACAACATACGATGTAAGAACCAACAACCTATTCGCTGATTGATGTTAGATCTGAATTATGATGACACTAGAATTGTATGATCTATATTTGCCCACGTTGGACATGTGATTGCTGACATTAAATTTGATTCCATCCATGTTATCCAGTACTGCCTTGTCGCTTTGTTGGAATATCTTGACACAGTCTTTTACCTGATTAGTGATTACCATATAAGACTTATTCTTGTGTCTGTGTTATGTTCATTGGAAGAGCAATGATAAATGATTGAGTGAAGCGGAACGAGATTATCGAATGGAATAGTTTTACCAATATAGTTTTATTCACACCATAAGACACGGACTTCACCTTGCAATAAATGAAGAAAAATGAGAGATACTATGCGTGATGATATGATAGGAGTCAAGGTGATTGATAAGAAGAAATATAGAGTGAATTTGAAATGAAAGAGAAAGTGAAGTGTAAATGAATCAAAACTCACTTTAGTTATATTGTTGGGTGAAGTTTAATGATTTACATACTGTTAACAACCACCACAAAATTCCTAACCTATATTAATCATGGAAGTGGGGAAATAAGTTTAATTTTTATGCACTGATAATGTGAAGAGAAAAAAAAAGCTAGAAGAAGGCGTCTATCATGGAGAAGCTGACGGAAAATCAATTAAAGTAGTATGAACATATACAAGGAAGACCTTTTGAGGCGCCAATGAGAATGGTTGATAACATGATATTTAGTCATGGGAAGAGGTAGAGGGAGCCAAAAAAAACTTGGGAATAACTATAAAAAGTTATCTCGTTTACAATCCCTCATAATCAGGTTTTCAATCGAGCTCAATGAGATAGAATTATTCATATAGCTGACCTCACTTAGTGGAATAATGTTTTTATTGTCGTTATCAGTGTAAAAACAATTTACATTGACACTCAGTCGTAATATGTTTGTTATTTTCAAAATTTTGAATTCGAGAAGACGCTACAGAGCATCGGTTCTCGAGACAAGAATATGTGAATCGAGTGTTATTAGAACCCAGCGCCTCGAAGCATGGTGAAAAGTGTAGAGCTAAACTAGAAAAGAAGTGTAATATTGGCTAAGAGATGGACGATCTTGGATCGAACAAGAGCGTACTCGAGAAGCCAAAGGGGTCGAGAAAAGGAAGGTCTAACACTTAAACAAATTTTGCCCAAGGTTAAGGGAGACGTATCTTAAGGAAAGTGGTTTGAAGGCAGTGTGTTGAAACTCAAAGACACGGTTAGAGGTCTTTGTGTTTCAGATCCCACTATCCCGTGATCCGGAAGTTTCGTGCACTAACACCACGTTGAAACTCAGACACGATTAGAGGTCTTTGTGTTTCAGATCCCAATATCCCATGATCCGGAAGTTTCGTGCACTAACACCACGTACTCACATAGCAAAGGTTACTTGACAAAGAAAGGAGACGACTAACTCAAAGCCAGGGTTGGTACTCAAGAAGATTGGTTTGAAGAGTTGCAAGGCATGCCTTTATTTTTTTTTTTGATAATTTGGAGGGTCTGAGACCCGTTGCAAGGCATGCCTTAATACTATGAGAGAATTGCACCCGTATTTACACTTAAATCTAGCCTAGTTTTCCGGTTATGAATACTGAAAATAAATTTTCTGACGCAGAAGAGATAGAATGAGTCGGACGGGAGGGATACTGGGATAGAATGGTTAACACTAAATAAGGTGACATCCAATTGCACATGTAGATTATTTTTTATTGCCATGGATTGTGATTGAACCAGTTAAAATCGCTTCCCTTTTAACATGTATATATGTTCATAAGATCACATAAATAAATAAATAAATAAATAAAACTGAGACACGACTTAGGTTGAAAGACTTGAAAGTGGTAATAAATTATGCTTCTATCCTCTTTTATAACTTGTTGAATTTCCTAACCTATATCTATATCATTTGATCTCTAGGTACAACAAAGGCCTCATCGCTTAAGTTTCATAATTCCCGCGTGAAAAAAAAAAATTATAGGAAAAATGAATAATCAGTGCTTGCTAACCGTCTACAACAAGGAAAAAAATAATTCATGGCATGTATAATTAAACTAAAACATTTAGAGTAAAATACACTCACCCCCTCAAGATTTGCAAGAATGACACTCCACCCCATTCTTTTTAAAAATCTACACTCCACCCCATTTTTTATAAAGGCAAATTTTAGTGACGAAAACAAATTCCTCACTACTAAAAACTAATTACTAATTAGTAAAAATTTAAATAAATTTAATGCATATACACTATCATACATTAATTTATGAAAATAATTTTACTGAATTAAATTTAAAAAAACCATTCACTCTGTCTGTTAAGTCCACGTCCCATCTATCTCCAAATCATATTTCTCACCACAAACGGCCACCACCAAGCCTTTACTCCCTTTAACACGGCTCCACTGTCCCACAATGTGAAACCCCATGGCACCTCCATGCCTCAAAGTTTTGTTGCGACCTGAACCCCAGAACGTGAATCGCACATCCCTAAAGCCACTTGTTCAACTACTTCTTGTGAATTTCACCCCTTGAAGTTGTGAGCAAACGCTCTGTTGGTCTTAGATATTGTTGGATTTTGTTAAAAACGATGCTCTACCGCCTCGTTGGGCTCTAATAACCTCAGATCCACTTCATATTTTCATAATTTTGTTTCTCTATTTTCTTCACCCATTTGTGTTGCTTTTTTGGCCTACAACCCAATTTTGAAAATTGGAGGTATAAAGAGATTATTTTGATTAAAATTGAATTATTACCAAATATGAAAACACAAGCATGTTTCACTATATTCGAGATATGGTTTGTAAATCGGGCAGGTGTGCTATTGCATAATTTGCATTATGAATTTACGGAGGAAAAACGCGATTGAGAGAATGAGGAGGATTGTGATGTTTTCATTTTTAAATTTATTGGATTATATTGATTTTTTTTTTTGAAATTATTGATTAACAATTTAAATAATAACTAATTATTAATGAAAAATATTTTTCGTCACTAAATTTGCCTCTATATAAAATGGGGTGGGATGTAGATTTTAGATAAGAATGGGGTGGAGTGTAATTCTAACAAACCTTAAGGGGGGTGAGTGTACTTTACTCAAACATTTATGATGTGAATGGATGGTGAGTGAACTCACCTGAAAGCATTTATGTGTATCCTTTATACCCTGTCATTAAAGCATTTATGTGTATCATTGTTTTTGTTTTTCAAATTTTGGGAATAGAAACTGGTTTGTATGATGTGAATGGATGGTGAGTGAACTCACCTGAAAGGGAAAATGATCAGGTCCACGAGCTGGGGCAGAATTTATCTGAACTGTGCCTGTCTCCATTGCATCACTGATCAATATTGCTTTGTTCACATCCTTTGTGAAGACACAACCCTACACAAGTTCAATGTGTTGAAACAAATCATCATAGACAAGTTCGCAAATGAAATGAATCTACTTTGTGCATGCTTGAAAATCCTTCTATAATTTATTCTGAAGTCAAACTCAATTCTAGAGAGAAGTTTCTGGGTGTCAGATTCTGATGAAAGAATAGTTGATCCAAACATGTACAAAGTCAATGCTAAAATTCTACCTGAAGTCCAAAATTGCTAGAATTACAATGGTGGATCCCTTCTTCAATGGAATTGATCCTAATAACAGGCAAAACTGGTCCAAATGGCTCCTCCCATGCAATTCTCATATCAGGCCTAACATTATCAAGCAGCAAGGGCCAAATGAGATTCCCTTCCCTTCTATACACCTGGCAGAATGTTGCTCCTTTCTTTTTAGCATCCAAGACCAGGCCTTCAATGAAATTGGCTGAGGATTCTGAAACAACTGGGGTGATATCAGAGTTATCTTCTGGTGCTCCAACACTTAGTTTGGCCACCCTAGCCTTCACTTTCTCAACCAATTTATCAGCAACAGTTTCCATCACTAAGACAACCTTAACAGCTGTGCATCTCTGACCACTTTTGTAGATAAAGTGAACAACAAAACAAGTGGTTAATACATAAAAGAAATTCCTTTGGAATGGGAGTTAAATTAAAACACCAAAGTGTCACCAAAAGCCTGAGTATAGGGAAGAATTTAGTGTGATTTTCCTATGTCATAGCATTATGGAAAACAACGCTACATACTAACTAAGTATTGAGCACAAAGAAGCATGTAGTGTCATTGTTTGATGTGAAGTTGTGAACTGAGAATTCAAAATAACACACATAATATTGTCATTATCAAATCAATGCAAAATGGAGTATAATTATTAGAATTGTTGGATATCAAGAGCGTGAAAGTTTGCAGGACAAAACATCTGCAAGCTCTGATACCATCTAGAACTTGGGGTAGAATTATACCTGACCAAAGTTCTAATAAAAATTCAACCCGTATCCCTTTCCCAAGAGAAGCAAATTCAGATATGCCATTCACCTGTATGAAAAGCCTCCTTTTATAATGTTTGAAGCCACCAAATCCAGGTCCGCATCCTCAAGTACAATGCAGGCATCCTTTCCTCCAAGCTCCATTTGCAAAGGAATCATGCCTGCCTTCTTTGAAATTGCAATACCAGTATCTCCACCAGTGAAGCTGACAGACAGATAAACAAAGGAAAAGTCAAAACTGACCAAATTGAAATAGGTAGGGGATATGAGGTACCATACCATCACATACATCATAAAACAATGAATAAACAATCACCTTATGCAATTCACTCCTGGATGCATAGTAAGGAAGTCACCAATTTCTGAGCCTTTGCCTGTGACACAACTTATTAGGCCTTTGGGAAAACCAGCCAGGTGAAAACAATGCACCATGTGAAGAGCAGAAACAGCTCCCTGAAATGCATCATCACAATGTTAAAAGATTGGAAGAAATTAAAAGATTTAAAATCTTAGTAACAATCTGAACACTTATTGGTTCTTCCATTGAGGTTGACAACAAGTATTTCTAGCATCGCAGTAGCGAAGATTATGATACAAGTATTTTGTACAAGCCTGAATTTTGTGTTCTGGTAAAATAGTAGTTATCTTTTTTTTACAGATGGACACAATCTAGTGACTTGAGCTATTGGCTATTGATGTGAGAGTATAAACATTACCTGGGTTGGAGGCTTGAGCACAATTGAGTTTCCGGCGATCAGCGCAGGAGCAATTTTTGAGACAGCAAGGTTGACAGGATAGTTAAAAGGCGGGATAGCTAAAATCACTCCTAATGGAACCTGAAGAACCCATTTAAACCATATCATATTCCAAGAGAAATAATAAGGTATCAGATTGCTTGTCATAAAAGTTACTAAGATGATGAAATGTTATAAAATATTGGATTATATGCACTCAAACATTAGATCATGCGGAAGTTTGTAACTTCAAAAAAAAGTGCTGGCATGTTGAATTTTTAGAAGTTACAGTGTAGTAAAATGAGTTTCATACAGAATGTAAGTTCTGAAATTAACCTTTGATGTGAGGCAATATTTTGTCCTTTCATTTCCAGGAAAGCTATCTGACACCAAGAACTTCCCCTCTCCCAAAATTCTTACCCCCTCTTCAGCACAATAAGAAACCAGATCTCCTGACCTCACAACCTTTATCAAAAACATTAAATATTTATTATTTTCATGATTCAAATTTCTGATCCTAATCAAAATTTTCCTTAACCAATAACAACATGGTCTGCACCTCTGTAACTGCATCTTTGGCTGGCTTTGCTATTTCTTTGACCAGGCACTCAGCAATTGGATCTCTATGTTCTATGAGAATAGCAGCTGCCTTGTGTAGAAGCTCAGCCCGCTTCCAGAGCGGGGTCTTTGCCCATGACTTTTGTGCTGATTTTGCTGAATCCATTACCTTATTAACTTCTTCTTGTGAACAAGCTGCATCAATATCATTTCAGAGCCTATTACACTCAGCTATCTCTTGTTACTAATTTAAAAACTGAAGCTTACAGCATGTTTAGATCAACTTATTTTTTCTCAGAATCAATTCTGAAACCTAGAAGCTGCATAAGCTTCTCCGAAGAAGAAAGAATTAATTCTAGTTCTACTATAAATTGTAGAAGGATTTCCAAATATGCACTTAGAATATGCACAAACTTTATCAACATAGAGTGAGAAAAAAAAAAGTAATTAACTAGAATGTAGGACTTTAGATGCTAGAGAAAATGGTGTGTCATAACATCCTTTTGGTAGTTGATTACCTTGAACTTTGTATTGAGTCTTCCTAGTAGTGGGATTGATGATGGAAACACTTTTTCCTGAAGAAGATTTTGTCCATTCTCCACAAGAGTAGTACTTGTATACTTCACCATCCAAGATTTCAGCAAACAATCCAGTTCCAGCCATGTTCCAAATTATGCAAATTTTCTCTTTAGACCGAACGATTTATAATATAATGTGTTGAGAAAGAGAGAAGTATAAGGTTAGGAGGAGGAGGAGGTAATGGTGAAGTGTGGTTTTGGTTATGTGAGACTGTGGGTGATGGTTTGGTGAGTGATCCTATGATGCGTTTGTTTATTATATAAAGGGAATGTGAGAACAAGGTATTAACTTGGGACGAACGAGGTTAGGTGGTTCAATTTCCAGCATGCCATGCAATGTAGGTGAGGTTTAAATATCTCAATCTCCATCTCCTTGTCCTATACTGACAGTGACACTATGTTAGGATGACTTTCACTCACAAAACAGTTAAACTTGTATCAAATGTTTGTTATATCCTCCCTTGAGAGAAAAGTGGCATGTATAGGAATGGAATTAAGAACAGAGAAGTGTACAAGCATGCTTTGAGAAGTTACGGCTAAGATTAATTTTAATGAAAAATAACTTATCAAATTAATTAGTTGATGGTGATTTGTATGCTTTTGGAGTTGGTTGAGGTAAACTGAAATATGAAACTTACATACACAATGGTGGTTTGTCACGAGAAAATTGAACCAATTTTTATCACGAGAAATTTTTGAAAGTTAATGAGTTAACATTTGCTAGGCTTTCTATGTTTATAACAAATGGACCACATAGACATTGGTTTGGTGTTTAAATCAAACAGCATTGCCTACCACTCGGACCCCTCAAGCTCATCCCATATTTTGGTCTAGAACTCATCGAAGTAGTGGTGGCCCATCTTTAGGATGACGATAAAAAGCAACTACAATTGGGTTTTTCCTTTTTCTAGTGTGACTTTTTCCCTTCTTTCCTCCTCACTGGCTTAGCCACCACCGGAATTCCCTGCCTCCGCTCCCGCTGCGGCCTTCCTGCACCCCTGCCGCCGTGTGTCTCTATTGGTGGTTTTTTGTTATTTTTTTCTCTCTCGTGTTAGGCTTACAACATGTTTCATGGGTGATTTTAGTGCATGCTAACTAGGATGCATGCTATGTTGCACTGCTCTTTCTAGAGTTCGAGTCTCTTATTTTAGTGACGTTTAGCTTGGTGTTTGCCTTAATCTTATCAACAACAACAAAAAAAGGGATGAAATTCATTAGCAAGGAATTCCTAGCCGTTAATGTGACACTAACAATCAATAGCCATAAGATGCATTCAGGGCATATAACCATAACTAGAACAGTTTAAAATAAGATCCCTTATTTTTGTCATGTTGTCATATAAAGTCAAATGCTTATAAAACTTTCTTTATAAGAATTTCATTCATGCAGCTATGTTTTAAATATTTTGATTTGTCTCTATAAAGCAAGCATGGTATGCTAGGTTGAGATGAGTTTGGCGCTCTTGAAGAACTAGAAAAGAAAAACATAAGAGCTGAACACTCAATTGAATATAGAATTAGCACTAAATATACTACTAAAAATAAGTATTTGATAAACCAAACATCACAAAATTAACCATATCTTTCAAACTCCCTAAGAACACCCAACTGAAATATAGCATTAGCACTTAATAGTTTGCGCTGCACAAAAAGCAAAATGGTAGTAAAATAGTTAGCTGCATTTGGACTCGCCACTCACCAACCATCACCTCATTTCTTAACACCACGTTTTGCATAAGCAATGGCTTCTGTTACAGTGGCTCTACGTCCAGTTCTGAAGTTCCAAAGCTCAGTTTTGATACTTCTCCTCCCACTTGGATTGAGAGTGTTCTTTCCACTGTCTGAAGATGAAGAATCTTCCTCATCCACCAACTCCTTCAAAGCAGTCACCACAGCTACATAAACCTCCTCTCCAAGATCTTCCTTTAAAGCTAGCAGTTTCTCATCATCTTCATCAATTACTTTCTGCAAAAAGAAAAACATCAAATAGCATAAAGATTGTTTTGGACCTCTATGAGTTCTTTTTCAAGATATAGATGCTTATACAAAAAATGTGGTCAGTTATTCAAAATATACCTGTTTTCTCCCCCCTTCAACTTCAATAATCTTGAAAGGGTTCCAAGTTGAATCTAGTATTTCGTTTTGCCACTTCAAGTGTAGTTGTTTAGCAGACTCCAATGATGCTTTACCTTTATATTTATTCTTGCGCACCTTTTGAAATGGTTGAGCATTGATCTCGCCAAATTTCTTCACTCCAATAGAGGTGAACCTTTTCAAACGCTTTGGCAACACCTAAATTGTAAAGCAAAAAGCCTTCAACTAGTTAGAGCAAAGAAACAATCAATTTGTCATAAATCATCACTGTAGTCAAAGGTGATAGCATTGTTATTAACAAGATAAATATTATAGGACTATGAAGGAAATGAAAACATTACTGCAATGAATTCTTGTCGAGCATCTTCTAGTTCCCTCTTAGCTAATTGTTCTTTCATCTCGAGAACTTGATTAAAATCTTCTTTTTCAGACATGTCCTCAATCATCTCCTGCAGTTTTTCTTCCATCTCTTCTATTTCTTTCTTACTAATTTTACCCTTTTCAGAATCAGCTCCCATCACATTCATACACTTCAAAACCTTCAGTTGCCCTTCTAGTTCAGCAATCTCTAACTTCAGCTTATGCTCATCATTCAGATCTTTCTCCAGCTTCAAAAGTGTATCTCTCATAGCCTTTTCCTCCATCTGAAAAGAATATATTTGCAATATTCATTGATTAGCAAAAAGGAAACCAAACTTGAGGCTTAACAACACTGTATGACAAACCTTGTGTTTCTTAAGCAACTCAGCCATATCATCTTTGGCCTTCACCTGCTCCTCTGATGCTAAAATTAGTGATTCTGTTTTCTACACACTCAAAATTGATATTAGACTTTGCACACTGTCATTAACAAATTACAATATAGGATCCAAATTCTATTCAAAGATTTACCTTTTTCTTTTGTTCCTCAAATTTTCTTCTCTCATGTATAGTTGACTTCTCCTTTTCACTCAGTTGCTGACCCAAGCGAGCAAGTTCATCATTCCTTGTATAAATTTGGTTCTTTAAATTTTCAGTCTCTTCTATTATTCTTCTAGCATGTTCACGTGCATTCTGTTCCATCCTCTGCATCTCTGGAGCAAATTAAGCATGTGTTTGGTTATCTATTTACATAAGATATTCACAAGCTAATAAGGAGAAGAAAATAATTTCTAAAAGATAAACTTTATTGAGTAAATTCCTCTGTTTCCCCTGGACAGGAGAACCAGAGAATGAAAGTGATTGATTACAAGAAGAAAACTCTGGATATTTGAGTGATCCATTGCACTCCATAATTCCCTACCAATTTCCAACCCTTATATACTCTCCTAGTTAGTCACAACTGGTCCCCATAGTTATATAACTAAGTAACTAACTATAACAGTTATAACAATTGAATCCATTAGGTTATAACTTATAAGTAACATTATGGTATACTAATTTCGACTAACTTATACTGAGAGTTCAGGGTTATCTTTCCTTGCACCTCTCTTACATTTCCTATCATAGGCCCTTTAAGATAAAAAGTGAACTGAACTCTTCTCAAACATCGATTTGAAACACATGTGGTACTCAAATGTATTCAAACACACACTAAAACTCATACATCCAAGCAAGAAAATATATATACTAAAATGTATGCTTAAGGGTAAAAAGGATATAAGTAATTAAGAGCATGCACTGCAAATTTGTTTCAAACTGCTATTAAAGAAAGTAGCCAGTGACATCTTCATTAGTAGGGTAGAGTTACAATTCACAAACCTTCAATACGATCTTGGTGAAGTTTCTCCCTCTCTGCCATTATGTTCATCAATGACAAGCTTCTCTCAGAGTAATTAGTTTCCACTTCACAAATATTCATGTTTGTAGACTCTATTTCCCCAACCAAATTGGCCACTTTTTTAGTCTGTTCTTTCGATGCATCTTGTGAAACCTCAGAAACTGTTTTCAGCACTGCCTTCTCACGAAGATAATCACCAACAACCCCTTTTGAGTTGTAGTCCTCAGCTCCTCCAATCCAAGCATACAAATCTGAACCAGGCCACTCCATCTGTGAGTCCCAGTCCTTCTTTCCATGACAATCAGTTTGAAAATCTGTGTCTAACTTCATCACTTGCCTGTAGCCTGTCCATTCTGTTCCAAATTCCAGCACAACATATCCTCTAGGATCATCTTTACCATGATGCAGCACATGAGCTTCTTTTGGTTTATACAGTTCAAACTTTTTCAGCCAATACTCTTCTGTCTCATTCTTTGGCTTCCTGAATATGCTACCTACAATCCCTTTCCAAGGCCAAACAAACCTCTCTTCTATGATTGGTTCCTCATTGGCCACTTCCAACTGAGGAGGCTTAACAACAATATCCAACTCAGTGCTGACATCCTCTTTCAAGTATTTTGCCAATGCAAGGTGCTTAACCCTGACTTGCATGCTTCTTTTTGCTGAGCCTGTTCCTATTCCAGAAGCATGTTGAAGAAGATCTTTAAACTGAAACTCTTGCTTCTTTTTGCCTTCACAGAAAGGGCACCTCAAGGTGGCATTTGAATTCTTGGTCCTGTATTTCCCAGCTTTGATTTCATCATAGTACCTCTCCATGTAATCATACTTCTCTGACTCACTTATTTCTGAATCTGTATTTGAACTGCTACTACCCATTGAAGCAAGCTGATTAATGTTTCCTAAGAAATCAATCTATGTTCTGAAAAAAGAAATAAACACACAAATTACTAAACAAGTTAGAATTTTTATAATAGAGCTAGCTTTAATAGTAACTCTCACTTATTTATTACAATATTCCACTTTGTTACAAATATGAAAAATGCATGTAAAATGAAAAGGAAATGTGAACAGACAAAGGGGACAGAACTAAGCATATATGAACACTAGGCAGTGTTTATTGGCAAGATGGGGGTGGTGGTAAGATGAAAGGTTGTCAACATAAATTTTCAGCTATGCAGATGGAACTTTATGAAGAATATGAATCAGTGTTCTTTATTATAACTTTCTTTGTAATGAAGAGTTACTATTTATTTTTTAGCAAAGGGGACAGACCTGAAGAATGGTCTGGTGGTGAATGAATCTGCAACTCAATGGAGCTACTGGTAGAGTGTGGTTATGGTGAAAAAGGTGGTGCCTTTTTATGGTGAGGAAGAAGAAGCTAAGGGTGCAAGGGAAGGATGATGAAGAAGGGTCATGTTGAAAGATTAGTAGTGTGAGTGTGTGTGAGTGTTACTTGCTGTGGTGCTTGTGTGAGAATATAACGGCCTCTTTCCTAGTCTGCTGTACTAGGTGCACTGCATGCCGAGTGAGACACGCTGCTCTGTCATTTTAGAGGTGTGTGCTGGTGCCTGGTGTGTACGTGATGAGGTGAGTCTGCAGAGAGAGAGAGAGAGAGAGAGATTCGGTTAGTACTAATGAAATGGAAAGGAAATGTTTACTACACATTAATTCAAGTGAGAAAGATATGAATAGAAGAGACAAAAGTGAGAGGTATGATGAGAAAAGAAGTGAGAAATAAGTAGAGGAAGTCCATATGAGATTAAAGAGAAAGAGTGATATGAAAAGTATGAAAAGATGAGCTGACGTGAGCTTTCCGACGACCTCCGGTGGTTAGAGAACATCCGCTAAATTGTTTGTCGATTGAATTTCTGCTAAAAAATGAATGTTCACGTATAATTACTCATAATGATATGTTAACACCCGTAATTTTAAAGGTATGTGCACACAGTTAAATGTTTTGATTCATCTCGAATTACATATCAATTTGATGTGGGAGGTGCTGCTCTACCTTCACGATAACTATCAACTCACTCAGACAAAGAACTATAAATTGAAACAAGTGTTTAGACAGAAACTCTTTCAAAATCCAGTTATGAAGCTATTGATGAACTTTCATCATTTAATAAATGTCTTATATGTAAAAAGGCAGATTTGTAATGTATGTGGTGGTTCGAAAACACACACGCACACATATATTACACTATTGTTTTAAATGACATAACAGATAAAAATGTGCAAGTTATTTCCACGAATGTGACATTTTCATTCGCAACAGAGAAGGAGTTTTCTCGTTCATGTTAAATCAGTTATTTACGACGTAATTCATCAGTAATATCCTACACTAATTAGTTCCTAGACCGTCGATAAATTACTGGCAAACTAAACGACGATAACTTAACCATCGATAATTTATCGATAGACTAATTCATCGATTGGTAAGTTACCGATGACTTTGTAAAAAAAATCTTAATTGAACACTTTAATTGCCAATGTCTTCCCTTATTACGAAAGTAACAAAATCACAACATATAACATTCCTTTCTCTAGCACATCGCCACCAAATTTGAGCTGTTCTCCGGGGCATTCTCTAATAGGATATCTCTTGTTATTTATTTTTCTATGCTCCTCTCCTTGATCAATCCAAGTTTATTCGCTTTATTTTTATTTTGTTCTTATTTATTATTGTGCTTCAGTTAAGAAAAAAATCAAAAAGTTGATTAAGATTAAAATTTTAAATTTGACACCTTGTTATTGCATTTTCCTTTTAATATGTTTTATTTTCAAATAAAAAATGTGAAGTGTTTTAATTCAAAGGTGGGATTTTTAATTCAATGGAAGTGTTTGAGAAGGGTAGAATGAGGGCGTGGGAGTGGCTGCGAGCTAAAAATACTAATTTTATTCATGCTACGGCTGAATGGTACAATGAGCCACTTGCTTGTCTAGCTGATATGAGTCCGGGCTGAAGGGTGTTATGCAATGCATAAGTTGCTGGTTTAGCTCTCATTATTAGTGGACTGTTTACAGAGTTATTTATTGTCTACTCAAAGTTACTCTAATTTTTTTCTGTTTTGTGAGATTGCGATTCCCGGGCTCGTTCCTCATTGTGTTGCTGTGTTTTTTGGATACTTTGGAATCTGATGATGACTGTTGTGCATATTGCTGCTGCTCTATATGGGAAAGGGAGGCTTGTGGTGATATTGTTGGCTTTTATATTATATTGTTATGGATATTGCTTGCTGGAGGCTCTTGGAATCAACCCGCTGTAGCTAAATGAGGGAAGGAGGGCTTTTGAAGGATTGTCTTAGAGGAGCTAGTCACCTATGTGGTCTCTGGCTGTTGCATTATTTGAAGACTTTGGTGTGGACTGTAGGACATTTCCTAATTTTCTAGGTATTTTGTATAGTCCTCCTTGGAGAATTCCACTTGATTGTTGAAATTTTGTACTCTTTTTCCTTCACCGGGTTTTCCCAAGGAGGTTTTTCCCGGTAAGGTTTTAATGAGGCATAATTCCTTTAATCTGTCTCCAAGGAGGTGGTGGGTGGTGGGTATATTTACTAGTAGGTGGAGTTTTGTTGCTGTTTGTAGTATCAGCTTCTTTTAGCTTTTCTTTTCTTTTCTCTCCTACTTGTATTGGGTTGAAGTACCCATTGTACTTCACTTCAATATATTCATCTTGCTTATAAAAAAAATGTGAAAAAATAACAGCGAAATGTGCGGAACTTTAAAAGGGTCAAACTTGGTGTGAGTACGGTACATTCCAAAAGAAATAAATGAAGAGGAGGCAAATGGGTCAAACATAGAAAACATTAATAAAAGTAAATCAAACTTGAGCTGAAAATGGAAAGTGGTGCAGTTTGTATGTATGAAGAGGGCAAGATCGAGACAATGAGAAAAGAGGAGAGATTCCTTGCTTCCTTAGGATGTCAAGGGGCTGCACACTGATCAGCTGCATGCTGCACATTGCTTTGATCATATTGATAGAAACATGACAGTGCAAGGATCAAAGGGGAACCAGAGATCTCGAGGAACATAAGCTAAGAAGAAGAAAGTCTGGGTGGGAGCAGCATAAAAATCTTGGGAACCAGTCAACCAGAGATCATAGGGAGAGGGAAGTTTCGCCTAATCTTTTTCTCTAGAGTTTCAATCTTCTAAGAGGATGTTACCACCCCTTTTTGCATTTTTGGTTTCATTCTAATCTTTTGTTAGTTACTATATATAAGTTTTAACCTTTATTAATCAGTTTCTTCTACATCTACATCGATTTTGGAGTTATGTGTTATCAACTAATTATCATTTCCTTTAGTTTTGTTATTACTATTACTACTATTACTATTAATCATTGTTGGTCGTATGTGTGTCTTGTGCTTCGTTGATCTTAATGATATGTTATTTCATCTTATTGGCTACTTAGATATTTTTTTGGGTGTGATATTTGAATTAGGTGATTTAATAAATTATTGACATATGGTAATTTAAGTAATAATTTTCACATTTTTCACGAAGATTTTTTTAGCGAAATAGTTAAAAGTCCAAAGACCTAAATAAAATAAAAAGTTTAATAATTACTACGGTAAATGAGTAAACATTCAATATCAATTTAAAGATTTGAAGTTTTTAGGATTAGAGTTCTTAGGTTTCAATTGTTGGGCACATCGACATTGTTTGAACGACAAAGCTAGGAGGAGGTGCTTCATCACCGCTGCTTTATCAACGCCCGGTGGCTCGTCATTGTTGCTTCGTCGTCTTGGTTTGTGTAATTTGAACTAACCTGTAAGTCTTTTATTTAATTTAAATGATAGTTAAGGCAGAGATTATGACAATTTCAATTATGAACAACTATATAGATAAACTTTGTTTCAATCATGAACTAGAACAAATATTTCAATCAGGTGATCAATAAGGGGGTTATTCGTCGTTGATGAAGATCATAGATAATTTATTAAAATTGAAATCAAAATGGGGAAAAAACGTCATCACTCCAAGTTCTTTTCCTTCATAAAATAGCGGTACTTCAGAGAGGAGGGATAAGAAGAACAAAGTATATGAACCGTGTTATACTTGGGAGGGAAGACCGATGGTTTCTTCACTTTAAGAATTGATGATGCTAAACTCTAATTTTTATAAGTGAAATGATGTGTTCGTAACTAATATTTTCATAAATAAACATCAGGAAAATATTAATGTTGACTCATCTTAAACGTGAGTCTTTATTATTAGAGTCAACTCATTTTGGATATCACATTTTAAGCTGGTTTAAAGCAGCGCAACAAGCACCTTATAAATATTAGTCTTGTTAAATTGTATACAACTCTTTTGATATAATTGTAAAAAAAATCAAAAACTATACTTTTTTATATTTTAATTCAAATTTTATGTATATCATTAAACTATCCATATTTACTATATTATGTTATTTCCCTCTTTGCTCTTTATTTTACTCATGCTGTTTTCTTCTTATTGTTTGTCTACTCTCTTAAATTTTTCTACATTTTAGCTTAGAAAATCATATTTATAATGTAAGGATATTCAATTTTAACACAATAGACTCATGAGAGGGGAAATGGATTATAATGAAGATAAGTAGAGAAAGTACTATTAAAAAAATTATGACATTCCTATCAATTAGTTTATCCATCAATGCTTTTTTATTGAACGAATCCATCAATGATTGATGTGTGATCAGTGGGTGTTTGGATTTCAATACGAAGAACAAATTGTTTGGTTACAATGTTACATGCATATGAAGAACAAAATTTAGTGAATATGAGTTTGCAAATAGTGTTTGATTAAAGTAGGTTAGTTGTTATAAATGATTCTGGTTTTTTTTTTCAAAAGCACTATTAGTTAAAAGGGCTTTCAACTTGTATAGCTAATAAAAAGACAATTAATGCCCCCAACAAACCCAAATGAAAGTAAAAGTGACAATATGAGTTGAGATAAAAATTGAATTAGGATTAAAAGTGAGGTGAGCGAATGTGAATTTGCTAAACACAATATTACACGAGACCCAAATATGCTGGAAAATAAACATACCCTTAGTTAGACACAAATGTAGTAGTACTGGAAAATTAACATACCCTTTAGTTGTAATGGAAAATGAGACTTCTAAATAATAACTTCATTCCTTTTTTTTAAATCAGTTTTCATACCGTAAGAGAAAACAGTTTTCATACCTAAACTTATTCAGAAAACTCCTCATCTAAATTTTCCGCAAGTATCCGAGAAAAAGTTATTTAAAAAATTAAGAACTAAATATTGAGACACTTTTTAGTTTTTACATCTGAAAGAAATCCAAAACTGAGCCCCTGTGTTCCTTTAAAAAAAAAAAAAAAAAAACCACAAAAGAGTCTTGAAAAGAAAAAACAAGTTACCAAAAATAAAAAAATAAAAAGACACCAGGATCCCAACTTGGCAGCAATTTGTGAACTGTAAGCACATGGTTAAGAGCAATATCTCAGCAGCAGGTCGAATAATATAACAATTATATCCAAAATGGATGATTAAAACCCTGTTTGTTAGATGATCAATGAATGGAAGAAAGAAAAGAATCTCCAAATGACTAGAGAAACCTTTTATTTTTTCCACCCATACACCTCTACCAAACATTGCCTTACAATTTACAAACCACTGAAGTACTGGTGTGTCACTGCATGGTTCTAAGAAACAATACAAGATGGGAGGATAATTCTAAGTAAGAAAATAAAGGATTTTTTGAGAAGCTAAGGTATTTGGAACAAGCTAGTATGGACAGTAATATACAAGCCGCATATGGAAGAAGTGTGTAGCTTCCACAACCCTAATTTTCCTTCTCCTAATCTAACTATATATAGTGGCCAAAGATTGACTTTTGATTCTATGACAATTCTACCCTTGCATTGTGTTGAAGACCATGGGTGAGGATGAGTGGCTTTTTAGTCATTTAGAGAAATGGGTATATCTACCGACATCAACAAACTTACTATAAATTTGCCGTCAAGATTGTAATTAAAGCATCAGCATCTATTTTTTCATAATTAATTATAAAATTCAGAAGTTACTCACCTAACATTTTCTCAAGAACTGATTCGGACGGGATAATTGTAGAAGAATTTCCAACAATGTAATTATTAAAACATTGTTACACAAGGAGATGAAGTGACACAGTTATTTTAATTTCTGCAAGATCTAAATCTAACAAATCTAAACACCCATTAAATTATTTCACACATTTTTATTTTATATTAATATATTTTAAAGTAATGAATTACTTACTAATTGACTAATTTAGTACACTGATTGCAAGAGCCAACTCTTATCTTTGATCTTGTACTTTCTAGTTACAAGTGGCTGCAACTTTCTTTTGTGAAAATTTTCTGGACAGAGAGCTGTGTATTTGCATAAGACAATTAAGATACCTTCTCAAGATAATAACAATACTAGGAGGGCATAAACTACAGATGTTGCTGCTGGATATGAATCTTAAACATATTCAAGTTCTTAAACATTACAATACATTCCAAAATATAGACTAGTTGTCAAAAAATGGATTTGAAATGGAAAACTTGGTTCTTGTTTGGGAACCAGGCTGGGGGAAACTTCAGATGAAATTGGAACTTGAGGCAGCACAGAAGCACCCATGCCAGAAAGAACAATTGGATCTCCAACTGGAAATATTTACATGACATCTGTACCCTTCTGTTGGAGCACAGTTTTGAAAGCAACTTCACCAGCTAAATTTATATAGTATGTTACCTGTAATGGGAAGATATATTAGTTGTGCTGCAGAGTAAATTTAGACATTTGGCATGATTTCTAAGATCCAGTGTATTTAACCAATTATGCCATGCATAATATGACTTAAAAATTTCATCCAACATCCATTTTAATGATTAAAGGATTCCCTATAGTAAAGGAAAATCTTAATCGCGCGTCGTTGATGAATCTTAATTGTTCAATCAAGATCGAACGGCTCAGATTTTACGCTATCTTTGCCATTTGATGTTGATGGGAGTTGTTCGATTTTGACAAACAGATCAGATTAGTAAATGCGTGAATTTAGGATTGCCCTAACTGCAGAGAACCAAATCCCACTTTAATGTACTAAGAATAAAGATCCATGTCAAAATCAATTTGGAATAATTAGAGGAATGAGGCTATGAATATCAAGATACGCTAATTTTACAGAAAAATTCATGAATGATAACAGCATATAGTCATTACTCACAATTTGCATTGAGCTGACTCGGTGGAGAAGGAATCCATTAGCCAATAAAAGGGTGCAAATTACAAAGGAAGAATTCATAAGTTTTGTAACAGATGTTAAGTAAAGCACATAAACTGGGATTCAAAGTGAATACTTACCTGCTATAGTGAGAATTCCCATTTAGAAAAATTGAATAATGTTCTTTCTTAACTAGGCCAGGGTTTCCAATGTAAGCAAGACTACCGTCAATTGCATTGGAAAAGAAAGTTCGATCCTGTACTGACCATACCAGTTACTACTACTGTTTGCTTCCAATGTTCTGATCAGCCAATGCAATTGATTGTTTCTGTTGCCACTTAACGACCCCCTTCAGACAGAGTCCTTCAGCATCAGAAAAGAAACAGATAAGAGAAAGATACTAAAGTCTATAGCAATGCTAGGACAAAGTAAAAGTGGCTATGAACAGATGCCTTAATGATATCTGATGTTAAGTTCAGCAAACATGGAAATATTTTTATGGACAAATAAATACATACTTGCAGTAATTGAGTATCCAACACATGAGCTTCTTTTGGTTTATACAGCTCAAACTTTTTCAGCCAATACTCTTCTGTCTCATTCTTTGGCTTCCTGAATATGCTGCCTACTATCCCTTTCCAAGGCCAAACAAACCTCTCTTCTGAGATTGCCTGCTCATTGTCCATTTCCAACTGATGTGTTACACTCGGGAAGGAAGACTGATGGTCTCTTCACTTTAAGAGTTGATGATGCTAAACTCTAATTTTTAATAAGTGAAATGATGTGTTCGTAACTAATATTTTTCATAAATAAACATTGGGAAAATATTAACGTTTACTCATTTTAAATGTGAGTCTTTATTATTCGAGTAAACTCATTTTGAGAGTAGCATAACAAGCATCATATAAATATTAGTCCCGCTAAATCGTATACAACTCTCTTGATATGTATAGTTTTGTATAATTGTAAAAAAGATTAAAACTAAACTTTTTATATTTTAATTCAAATTTTATGTATATTATTAAACTTATCCATATTTAGGCCTCGTTTGAAAGAGCTTATTTGAGCTTATCTGATAGCATAAGCTCTTATGTCAGTGTTTGGGAGAGCTTATGCAAACAGCTTATAGTATGCCATAAGCTGTTTTGAGCTTATTTTCATAAGCTACTCAGGATAGCTTATAAAAAAGAGTTTATGCTTATATATAGCTTATTTTTAATTTTTTTAAAATAACATATGAATAAACTGTCATAAGCGCTTAATTAAACATACCCTTAGACTACCCACAATGGTGTTGAAAGTGGGTAGTTTAATGTTGAAATGGTAGTTTAATGGTGTTGAAGGTGGGTGTTGAAAGTTGGAAGGAGGAGAGAGGTGTTGAAAACTTTCAACATAGTTGAAACCTGCGTGTGGGACCCAGTGGAGAGAGAGAAGGGTTGCAGATCAACACGTGGCTCCGTTTGATTGGTCCGGGCGATTTTCGTTTATCCTAATCTTTCCAACTCAATTATTTCATTCAAAAAAAATTTTAAAAATATAATTTTTTTACCAAAATTCATGATTTTTTTTTCTCTATAAATAGAGACTTGGTTCGTTTGATTTGGACACAAAAAAAAAACCAAATTTTTCATCATCTTATTATCTTTCTACTATCCTCTTTCTATTAAATTGTTAAGTGTTTTAATTTAATTTACGTTAAAAAAATATTACGTTAATTTAATTTAATTTAATTTAAATAAACAAAAAAAACATTAAATTAAATTAAATCGATAATAGTTTATTTAATTTAATTTTTATCGAAAATTTTAATTTTATGAAATCATAAAAAGAAAAATATAAAATTAAATCAAAATATGAAATAAAAGTGGTAGGGTAGGGTGTTGAATGAAAAACCATTGGAGTGGGTAAAAGTTGAATGAAGTGTTGAACTGGAGAGAGAAGGTGATGTGGAGTGTTGGGAAGAGAAAAAGTGGAGTGTTGAGGGTGTTGAATGTTGAAACCATTGTGGATAGTCTTAGTTAGACCCAAATGTAGTAGTAGTAGTACTGGAAAATTAACATACCCTTTAGTTGTAATGGAAAATGAGACTTCTAAATAATAACTTCATGCCTTTTTTAAAATCAGTTTTCATACAGTAAAAGAAAACAGTTTTCATACCAAAACTTATTCAGAAATCTCCTCCCCTAAATATTGAGACACATCTTAAATCTGAGTTTCTGTGGCAATCTAAGAAGTAAGAACCCTATGTTCAACAAAATACTCTTCCTTTCAAAAAAAAAAACTCTTGAAAAGAAAAACAAATTACCAATAATAAAAAATATAAAAAGACACCAGGATCTAACTTTGCAGCAATTTGTGAACTGTAAGCCCATGGTAAAGACTGAAGAGCAATTTCTCAGCAGCAATTATATCCAAATAATTAAAACTCAGTTTGTTAGATGATGTATGGATGGAAGAAAGAAAAGCATCTCCAAATGACCAGAGAAGCCTTTTCTTTTTTCCAGCCATACACCTCTACCAAACATTGCCTTACAAACCACTGAAGTACTGGTGTGTGTCACTGCATGGTTCAAAGCAACAATACAAGATGGTAGGATAATTCTAAGTAAGAAACTAAAGGATTTTGGAGAAGCTAATGTATTTGGAACAAGGTTGTATGGACAGTGGAGTATAAGCCGCATAAGGAAGAAGTGTGTAGCTTCCACAACCCTAATTTTCCTTCTCCTAATCTTTACTATATATAGTGGCTAAAGTTTGACTTCTGATTCTATGACAATTCTACCCTTGCATGATGTTGAAGACCATGGGTGAGGATGAGTGGCTTTTTAGTCATTTAGAGAAATGGGTATATCTACCTTCACCAACAATCTTATAAATTTATCAAATTTGGATCAAGATTGTGATTAAAGCATCAACATCTATTTTATTTTATAATTAATTACAAAATTCAGATTTTTTTTTTGACGGGCTAAAATTCAGAAGTTACTCACCTAAGGGCCCGTTTGATGCGACGTATAGTATAAGGCCTGATAGTATAAGGCCTGATAGTATTATGCCTGATAGTATAAGCCCTGATAACTTTCTTATACTATCCAGCGTTTGGACATACACTGTATAATTTACCATATCGTTTAAATTAATGCAATTTTATGTTTAATGAAGTATTGAATAATGATATAAAATAAAAATCAAATATGGAGGTGATTATAACGGTGGTGGCGGTGGTGATGGAAGTAGTGGTAGGTTGGTGGTGGTGGTGTCAATGGTGGTAGGTTGGTGTTGGTGGCGGTGGCAGTGACAGTGGAGATAGGTTGGTGGTGGTGGTGGCAGCGATGGTGGTTGTGGTGGTGGTGATGATAGGGTGGTGGTTGTGGTGGTGGTGATGATAGGGTGGTGGTGGTGGTGGTAAGGTGGTGGCGGCTACAGTGGAGGGTGGAGGCAATGGTGGTGGTGGTGGTGGTGGTGGTGGCGATAGGGTGGTGGTTGTGGTGGTGGTAGGGCGGCGGCGGTGGCGGCGGCGGCGGTGATCGGATGGTGGTGGTGGTGGTGCCAATGGTGGTGTAAGTTGGCAGCAATAGAGGGTGGTGGTGATGGTGACTTATACGTCACAACCTTATCATGCCTTATCCATCACTCACATGATGGATTAAATAATACGTGATTTTAACGTATAAGGGGACTTTGATGGATAAGCTTATACAATACAATGTCATCACCAAACAATGGATAAACTCATAATGTATTGTATAAGCTTATACTATCATGCCTAATACGGCGTGCCAAACGAGCCCTAAGATTTCCTTAAGAATTGATTCTTACTCGGAAGTTAATTGTAGAAAGATTTCCATCAGTGTAATTAATAAAACAATGTTACACACAAGGCGATGAAGTGACTTTTAATGATGGGATCTAACCATGCAGTTATTTTTATTTCTGCAAGATCCAAATCTAACAAATCTAAACACCCATTAAATTATTTCACACATTTTTATTTTATATTAATATATTTTAAAGTAATGAATTACTTACTAATTACTAATTTAGTACACTGATTGCAAGAGCAACTCTTTACTTTGATCTTGCCCTTTCTAGTTACAAGTGGCTGCAACTTTATTTTGTGAAAATGTTGTCTGCACAGAGAGCTGTGTATTTGCATTAGACAATTAAGATACCTTCTCAAGATCATAACAATACTTGGAAGGAATAAACTACAAATCCTGCTGCTGGACATGAATCTTGAACATAGTCAAGTTCTTAAACATTACAATACATTCCAAAATATAGACTTAGTTGTCAAAAATGGATTTGAAATGAAAAACTTGTTCTTGTTTGGGAAGCAGGCTGGGGAAAACTTCAGATGAAATTGGAACTTGAGGCAGCACAGAAGCACCAATGCCAGAAAGAATAATTGGATCTCCAACTGGAAATATTTACATAACATCTGTACCCTTCTGTTGGAGCACATTTTTGAAAGCAACTTCACCAACTAAATTTATATAGTAGGTTACCTGTAATGGGAAGATCATATGAAGAGTAAATTTAGACATTTGGCATGATTACTAAGATCCGTTGTATTTAACCAATTATGCCATGCATAATATGACTTAAAAATTTCATGCAACATTCATTTTGATGTGCCGAGAATAAATATATATAAAAAACAATTTGGAATAAGAGCAATGAGGCAATAAATATCCAAATCCATCAACTTTTGATAAAAAAAATCACAGATGATAACCGCACAGTTTGTTACCCACAATTTGCATTGAGCTGACTCGGTGAAGAAGGAATCCATTAGCCAATTCTCTAGCAGGATTCAAATATAAAGGAAGGATTCATGAGTTTTGGTCACAGATGTTGAGTAAAGCACAAAAACTGGGACTGAGTGAATATTTACCTGCTATAGTGAGAGTTTCCATTTAGAAAAATTGAATAAGGCTCTTTCTCAACTAGGCCAGGGTTCCCTATGTAAGCAACACTACCATCATTGCCATGGTTAGTGCAATCCTGTCCACTCAGGTATACATTCTGAGGTGTAAATACAAGGATGAATGTCATATCAGAGTCAGTGTAGTTAACATGTCAAAACTTTAGCATTTGAAAATTTTCCAAACATAATAGCTGCTTTGCACTTACTACTGCAAATTTCAGAAACATACGGTGAAAATACTCAAAAACTTGCTTCTTCTTCATTTGCTCCTTATTATTCTCTCCACAGATGATAAGTGGTTGGTATCCAACAACAATGCGCCTGAAGTTACCAAAGAGACAAAGTGTTTATCAAAAACTGGAATTATTTGTATTGTCACATGAACTTGAAATAATGCAGGTTGTTGAGAAATCATCATGTTTTTAGCATAATCTTGTCAGATTTTGAAAAAATTGGGTTGGAAAAGGAAGTTTGATTCCATAGTGATCATACCAGTTACTACTGTTTGCTTCCAATGTTCTGATCAGCAAATGCAATTTATTATTTCTATTGCCACTTAATGATCCCCTTAAGACAGAGTCCTTCAGCATCAGAAAAGAAACAAATTAGAGAAAGATACTAAAGTCTATTATAAGTCTATATCAATGATAGGACAAAGTAAAAGTGGCTATGAACAAATGCCTTAATGATATCTGATGATAGGTTCAGCAACCATAGAAATATATTTATGAACACATAAATACATACTTGCAGTAATTGAGTATCCACACCGATAACGTCTAAGGTTTTCCCATTAGATATCTTGATCTTCTTTTCAAAGCAAACCGCTTCTTGTCCTTCTGATTTTGAGGCTGCAGTAGTGTAGGTGTTGTACCTGCACACTAACTCTCTTCATAACTATCCCATTTAGCAGAATTGACAAAGGATGGTGATTTTCTCAAACAATACATTGGAATTCAAGACTCTGCAGCCACAAATTTCTGTGTCATATGTACCAATACAGATAACAGATTGCTCAGAGGATTGTATACCAGGGAATTCTCAATGATGGAAAATGTTGAGTAGCCTGTAAAAGAAATATACCATGACTCTTAATTGAAAACAATGAAACAATTTGCCATTGCAATAAAACCAAAAGCAACCATAACCATAGTTTCAAATTATGGACCTTATCACACAACCGCGACAGCATTTGCAATTTGAAATCTGAAGAAACCTCTCAAATTGCATGCCACTACATAAGAAATCTATTTCTACAAACAGCAAAAAGCTAGAAAGGTCACAGAAAAAAATTATATAAACAAAAGAACATACATTCTGCATGAGAGGATCATCTTCCCCAAGCTCACTGCTGCTCACAACAAAACTTGCCTTGTAAATTCTGGCCACCTTCTCCATCTTCATGAACACCAGGAAGTAAGAGAGAGGTCAGAAAGGTGAGCAGAATGAAAAAAAGTTAAAGCAACCAACCAAGTACACTGAAGAAACTAAAGCATGTTAATTAAGGAAAAGAAAAACAGAAAAAGATCCAAATATATGCTTCATTCATCCTGTCTTGGGCCATTCCTTCCAAACAAATAAAAGGGAAGCAAGAAAATGTTGGAACAATGCAACTTCAAATTTCCAAAGCATAAACAAAATTGGGTTGAACATGAAAATCCACCATTGACAAACACCCATTAAGAAGAAAATCATGAAAAACATCCAACAAACTGTTAAAATGCTAGCTTAGTGAAGAGAGAGCTAATAATCTACCTGCTTGAGAAGATGGAATTGCTGGAAATGGGGTCTGAAACCCCCTCTGACACTGATGAAGTAGAGATCAAAAGGTTCATGGCCACTTGCATTTGTTTTGACCAATTTCTGAGGTTGACCCAAGTTGAGAGCTATGTAGAAAGCAAAGCAGAGACACACTTGGATGATAACAGTGCATGCCCAAGATGTTTTCTCCATTTGGATCACCTTGTAATCCAAACAACATACGATGTAAGAACCAACAACCTATTCGCTGATTGATGTTAGATCTGAATTATGATGACACTAGAATTGTATGATCTATATTTGCCCACGTTGGACATGTGATTGCTGACATTAAATTTGATTCCATCCATGTTATCCAGTACTGCCTTGTCGCTTTGTTGGAATATCTTGACACAGTCTTTTACCTGATTAGTGATTACCATATAAGACTTATTCTTGTGTCTGTGTTATGTTCATTGGAAGAGCAATGATAAATGATTGAGTGAAGCGGAACGAGATTATCGAATGGAATAGTTTTACCAATATAGTTTTATTCACACCATAAGACACGGACTTCACCTTGCAATAAATGAAGAAAAATGAGAGATACTATGCGTGATGATATGATAGGAGTCAAGGTGATTGATAAGAAGAAATATAGAGTGAATTTGAAATGAAAGAGAAAGTGAAGTGTAAATGAATCAAAACTCACTTTAGTTATATTGTTGGGTGAAGTTTAATGATTTACATATTGTTAACAACCACCACAAAATTCCTAACCTATATTAATCATGGAAGTGGGGAAATAAGTTTAATTTTTATGCACTGATAATGTGAAGAGAAAAAAAAAGCTAGAAGAAGGCGTCTATCATGGAGAAGCTGACGGAAAATCAATTAAAGTAGTATGAACATATACAAGGAAGACCTTTTGAGGCGCCAATGAGAATGGTTGATAACATGATATTTAGTCATGGGAAGAGGTAGAGGGAGCCAAAAAAAACTTGGGAATAACTATAAAAAGTTATCTCGTTTACAATCCCTCATAATCAGGTTTTCAATCGAGCTCAATGAGATAGAATTATTCATATAGCTGACCTCACTTAGTGGAATAATGTTTTTATTGTCGTTATCAGTGTAAAAACAATTTACATTGACACTCAGTCGTAATATGTTTGTTATTTTCAAAATTTTGAATTCGAGAAGACGCTACAGAGCATCGGTTCTCGAGACAAGAATATGTGAATCGAGTGTTATTAGAACCCAGCGCCTCGAAGCATGGTGAAAAGTGTAGAGCTAAACTAGAAAAGAAGTGTAATATTGGCTAAGAGATGGACGATCTTGGATCGAACAAGAGCGTACTCGAGAAGCCAAAGGGGTCGAGAAAAGGAAGGTCTAACACTTAAACAAATTTTGCCCAAGGTTAAGGGAGACGTATCTTAAGGAAAGTGGTTTGAAGGCAGTGTGTTGAAACTCAAAGACACGGTTAGAGGTCTTTGTGTTTCAGATCCCACTATCCCGTGATCCGGAAGTTTCGTGCACTAACACCACGTTGAAACTCAGACACGATTAGAGGTCTTTGTGTTTCAGATCCCAATATCCCATGATCCGGAAGTTTCGTGCACTAACACCACGTACTCACATAGCAAAGGTTACTTGACAAAGAAAGGAGACGACTAACTCAAAGCCAGGGTTGGTACTCAAGAAGATTGGTTTGAAGAGTTGCAAGGCATGCCTTTATTTTTTTTTGATAATTTGGAGGGTCTGAGACCCGTTGCAAGGCATGCCTTAATACTATGAGAGAATTGCACCCGTATTTACACTTAAATCTAGCCTAGTTTTCCGGTTATGAATACTGAAAATAAATTTTCTGACGCAGAAGAGATAGAATGAGTCGGACGGGAGGGATACTGGGATAGAATGGTTAACACTAAATAAGGTGACATCCAATTGCACATGTAGATTATTTTTTATTGCCATGGATTGTGATTGAACCAGTTAAAATCGCTTCCCTTTTAACATGTATATATGTTCATAAGATCACATAAATAAATAAATAAATAAATAAAACTGAGACACGACTTAGGTTGAAAGACTTGAAAGTGGTAATAAATTATGCTTCTATCCTCTTTTATAACTTGTTGAATTTCCTAACCTATATCTATATCATTTGATCTCTAGGTACAACAAAGGCCTCATCGCTTAAGTTTCATAATTCCCGCGTGAAAAAAAAAAATTATAGGAAAAATGAATAATCAGTGCTTGCTAACCGTCTACAACAAGGAAAAAAATAATTCATGGCATGTATAATTAAACTAAAACACATGGTTGGGAAGCAAGCAGCATTTCATTGGACGTGTCTTGAAGATGTTCCTCGTTTCCAAGAACTTGGCCATGCCAGACCACAAGAGGAAGCTGCTCAACGGCCTCAACGGCCATGCCAATCTGGGTAGATCATCCAGGTAAGAGCCATTCCACACCAAAATGATGTGCCACCTGTAGTGACCAGTTCATGTTTTACATTTTACCTGTATATACAGTGTACAGTAAATGTATAGGTAGTAGTAGTATGGTTACAATATGGCATTACTCAAGTACACAAAATATCCCAAACCCTAAAGCCATTTTCAACATGAGATTTACTAAGCATGGCTGACTTGCAGGGTTCTATATATTGTCAAAACATCAGGCCAAGCAGAAATTTCCCAAGGCTGCACTGAAACTGATGATAACTAAGGCCCCAGATTTCTCATTTAGCTACTGATCCACCTCCTTTTTCGGGCTGGCCGCTCTTGTTTGACCTCCGTCTCCACTGGAGTTTCACTTTGGGTGGCAGAAGGCAGTGGTTCGCTCTCTAACTTTTTTATAACAATGGCCTCTTTTTCACTTGGCATTGGAAGCTTGAACCGCTCACTACGCTTCTTCAACCTCTCAACTGTGTCTAGGCGCTGATCCCCTGAATCTTTTCTATCCGCATCCCTACTCTCTAAATCTGCAGATTCCTTTGCTTCAGCTGACGAGAGATGCTGATTATCAACATCAACTGTTTTAACAGACTCATCTACAGGTTTCCCAGCTTCAGAAGAGCCATCATCATTATCCTTCTCAGGGACTTTGAACTTCAAGGAAGAAGAGGACTTGCCGATACTGAAATCTCTTTCCTTATGGCTTGTCCAGCGTTCCAATTTAGAACGTCCTCTGCGGGAATCATGCTGTTCATCATCTGAGGACATGCCATCCTGATGTTTTCTGGACATGCGATGCCCGGGGATTTCTCGCTGAGCACGGTCTTCATTGCCAGATGCTTTCAAACCCTTCACGAAGAGAAACTGTTAAAGAAAACAAAACTATATATCTAATGATCATTTTCCAAAATCAACTAACAAAAAAATTAGTTCAAACCTAATGATTTTTTGTTCAGAGGGAGCAGGGAGGGTAGACTAATGCTTTGTTTGGATGTGGAGAGAACGAGGGAGGAAAGAATTAAGATAGAAAGAAATAGGAGAGAAGAGTATAAGTAGAAGTAGGATAGAATTTGGATTGTTTGGACCGAGTGAGTAGAAAAGAAGTAAAAGAGGAAAAAAGTTTTAGAATAGAAAGACAATTTTTGCCCATAGGTGCCGCATAGCGGCTTGCCCCAGAAGTTCTATAGCAGTATAGTGCATAGTGAGATGACCGCTACACTGAAATTTTTTACATAGTTACTAAAATGTACTATATATACCAATGTTGTTAATCGCGGATTGCAGACTATAGCGGTAAGACAAAAATCCGCTATTTCCAGCATCTTAGAGCAGAAAATAGCGAAAAAAACGGGAAAAGCAGCAAATAACGGGTAATAGCGGAGTAGCGGTAAGCCAAAAACGCCATAGCGCCGCTATAACCGCTATTTGACAACACTGCTATATACATATAAATACTAAAAATGGTAAATATAATTTTACTATATACGAATCTGTTGACTACTCTGATTTTGGCCTTCCAAGGAATGAGAGACAAGTTCTTTTCTCATTTTGCATTATTCAAATGTAAGGGGTAAAAACAGAAAATAAAAGACAATCTCTATTTCTACCCCCAATATCTTCCATCATGTGCCTAGAAAATTATTAAATGGGGACACGCCACTCTTTCAACTTCCACCAACTCCATGCCATAACCTAACAAAGGAAGTTCTCCTTCCTTCTCCACTCTTATTGCCTCCCCTCTACTTCTTTCCATCATAGTTCAATAGAAACAAAACCCGGTAAAGGGAAATGCGGTTAAAGTATAACTCTAGCTTCTCTGTGAGCTGTGAACTTTCCCATCTCTTTTAGGATCATTTTTTCCTTTTCATAACATATAGTAAATATTGACATATTAATAAAACAGTAACTATAAATAAATATCTACACTTTACTTGAATTTTATTATATTCGTAAAGTATTACTCCCTCCGTTCCTATTTAACTGTCCACTTTGAAGAAATTTTTTTGTTCCTATTTAACTGTCCATTTAGCATTTCAAGAGAGCATTAAATGATGTTTTTACAACAAATGCCCTTTGTCAGTACAATAAATGAGGAGATAACACATACTTTAAAGGGTAAAATAGAAAAATAACCCTCACTTTTTCTAAAAATCAACAAAATTAATCACACCCTTAATATGTGTGTCTCCACTCAAAGTGGACAGTTAAATAGGAACAGAGGGAGTAATTAACTATATTATCATATTTTTATATTAAAATATCTTTTAAAACTTTTTGGTGAATCTTACAATCCATGTCATGATTCACGATTTGGGATCTTTTAACTTCCGATGTTAGATAAGATCTTGATTTTGACTACCTTGGGCATGCCTTAATGCCTTCTCCCAAATTCTGAAGTTTGGTAAAATAGGAATAATGAAAATTTAAAAGACAATCATTCAAGTATTACATGGCTTGAACCAACACTTCAAAATATTGCTAGGCATTACATTGCCAACTCACCATTACTCTAGACCTTCATGACTCTAAGAGGCACATATGGAGAATGTATAATTTCATGTAAGATGATTATTGTACTCTCCAGAGTCCAGATAGTGTTTCAACCATTTTGAATGTTAAGTATTCATGTAAGTGTAAAGCATACCTTCTCATTGGACGAACCACTTTGAATTTCTTGGCTTTTCTTGGCCAGGCCTAAGCTATTAAGATCACTAACATCACGTTCTTTGCTTTTCCTTGAGCCCTCTTTATGTTTTCTCTCATGAGCTCTCTGGTTATCTGAAGCATTAGCAACATGATCACCACGACTACTTGACCTTTCCTGCCTAGATCGCTTTTCATCAGTGGCATATTGATTTCCACGGGTATAAGCATCATCACGCCCCTTATGATGTGGACTTTCATCCTGAATTCGGTCCCTCCTCTTCAATTGATCATTGTGTCTCACTACTTCTCTGCCTTGGTATTCTTTCTCAGAAAATTTCTGCTCATCTTTAGCACTAACATGCCCAACCCAAGCTTTTTCATCGCTTCCTCTTCCGCTTCTTAAAGAAGCCCGTCCTTCTTCTCTTTCCCGTTTGGGTAGGTGTTCTTCATGGGGCTGTTTCATCCGATGCCAGTCCTCCCTATCTCTTGGCCTATCACCCCTCTCCCTCAGTAGCCAGGTATCATCTTTCAGCCTACCAGCATATTGATCATCAGGGTAATCTCTACTTCTTTGTAGTTCATCTCTCTTCCGTGGATCCAATAGTCCATCTCTTTCTCGTCTGCGCCGACTAGCATTTTCTCTATATCCATGCAAAATTTCTTCTTTGTCAATATGCTCCCTCCTAAGATATTCCTCGTCCCTCCTCCTCTTGCCATGGTAATCATCCACAGCTTCATACCTAATCCTCAAGCCCTCATCTCTTTCCCTGTGTCTAGAGTCTCTTGGCCCAATATCCTTATCATAAGGAACCCTGTAGCTACCATTATCTAACTGTTTTCTAGAATGAAGGCTATCTTCTTTGTTATTTCTTTCATTTTCTCGAACCTTAGCTCTATCCCTCTTTCTAGGTTCATCATTTCTAACCCTTCTGCTAAAGAGGTCATCATCTCTCCCTGCCCAATCCATGTCAGAATTGTCCCTATCTTTTTGTCTATCAAATCCATCAGTATTTGCGTGAACTGAGCTACGATGCCGATCCTTGTAAGGGTATGATCCCTCTCTACCTTTAAGTACCATGCGATTTCTCTCAGGTTCTTGCTTTCCGTCACGCTCTCTTCTATGGAATCCCTGCTCATTTTCATCAGGGGGTTGTCTTATGCTATCCACCTGTGCTGATCTTGGATCCTGAACTACTTCTTCATCGAGACTCTCTCGCTGCTTCTGGTTATCCCTGCTTCCCGCTGATCTTGCTTTGCTGTTATCACTGCTTCTGGCAGTTTTTGAGTCCTCCCAATCATCAACCTCATCAAGCAAAGGTTGCTCAACTTCAGATGTTAATTTCTGTTTCTTTTCTATCCCATCCTCGAGAGTATCTACTTTGTCTACTGCATTTAAATCCATTTCCTCTTTTTCCAATCTGGAACTTCCATTAGCAGTCCCAGTGTCCTCAAGCTCAGTGTCTTTGTCGTCCACACTGGAGTCCCTTGTATCCTTGCGAAAAGGAGATGCCAAAAGTCTGCTATGTCTTCCTTCCATGCTTTCAAGTGACTCTGCTTTCTTAATGTCATCAGTTGTTAATTTTCGAATAGGGCTAATAGGAGAATGACTACGCCCTCTTCTTTCCTTCTTCCTGTAAATACAAAAGCAAAGATGGTTTTCATAAATAGCAGATGAAAATTACGAGGCCTTTGAAGTTTAGAAACAAGCTTGCTGATAAAATACAATGAAAATAATAAACTACGTACTTGATAAATGGGAGTTTGAACAAGGACATTAAAAGATAATCACAAGAAAAATTTCCTTCATGCAAGAAAATGCATCTAAGTAGCTAACGAGTGGAGCAAGCTTTCTTTTTCTTCAATATAAACTTGAAACGAGAAAAACAGCTTTTTCACATATGGTTGACATCTCAAAATCTTTATCTAAGATTAAGCCTTCTTTCTCCAATAAAATATTTATTGAACATGTTACAATATGATCAATATTATGCTCATTACTTTACGTCAAAAAAAATATTATGCTCATAATGTGCTTCTCCGACTATCAAATTTAACTGTTCAACAACATAGTAAACTTCATGGCAACAATGTGACCTATTGTCAGTCATAATAAGCAAGTATTGGTCTACAAATGAAGAAGCGTGAACAAGTTCTCCAACCAAATAATGGCATGTGGATAAAAAAAGAATTTAATTCAACAGGTTCTTAATGAAGGCCATTTAATGTCAAAAAAAGAATCCATGTGTCTTTGAGCAGAGAACTTAAGAAGCATGAACAAGGAACTTTATCTAAGTTTGCTCTTTCAGAAAACCCCTCATCAATAACGATAACCTTTGACATGAACTAACCAGTTAATACTGATTCTTAAATCTCCGCCAGTTCATTGTGGCATTAGGCATACAAACTTAATTTGTTTAGAAAGACTCGTAGTGGGATGAATTTTAAATTTAACCGCCATTCACTGATTTCAAGATGCCTATCAAATGAAAGAAATATGCTAAAACAACAAAGTACAGCGGGGATGAAACTACAGGCATGCAGATAGAAGTATACATTCTAAGGTTACTTTTAGGGAGTAAAAGTATTGAATACCTTTCCTCCCGCGAGGAGCTGAAATTGCCACTATGGGACCTAGGATTTTGTCCCCTTGAACCAGAGTATTCGGTTGGCTCTTCTGGTGGGAAGAACATTTTTTCATCTTCATCAGGTAAGTTAGCAGGACTGGACTTCATAAATGGCATTCTTCTTCCTGCAAGCTCTTTCTTTCGACTATCATAATCCTGTGGAAAACCATCAAAATACTCAGGCTGCAATCTTGGAATCTCGTCTCTAGCTACATGGTCTTCTCTAAAATCTTCTTTCATGGGCTCTCCACCCACTGGTTGATCTTGGACACCATCTCCTGCAGAAGAATCATCGTCTTCTGCATCCTGCAAAACAATCTATTCACAGAAATACTTTAGTGATGTGTACATTGCATATGCAAGATGCACCATAAAAGAATTATCTGATAAGCATAATGTTTAATGTGAGAAAATTAATAAATACCTCAATGATTGCATCTGAATCACGAATTCGAGGGGGCCGGGTATCAATTGAAGGTAGACGTTCGCCATAGCCACCTTCCACCTGTATTGCTCTACCAGTCGGCTGGTAGAAAATGATTTTTTTGAGAATATAGACACAGAAGAGAAGGGCAATATGTCTAACATAAAAATTAAAAAGGCTCTAGCATATTATTGACCAGCAGCAACCAGGCCAAGAAGCAAACAGAAAGCAGGTGTTTGGGCTTGATATGATAGAAAATGTCTATTAAGCAGGTAACAACTTGTTTTCTGCAAAAAAAATATTATATTATTTAGAAAGCTACATACTAGTGGTGGTCGCACACGTCCAGAACCTTTCATAACATCACTTTGCCCAACATCTGACTTTACAAAACTAGCATTTTCAACAGGAACATCATGTATACCGGTAGCTGCAGCTAGTTCAGGGGGCAAATCTGGATCATATTCCTGGAATAAAATCAACTAGATGATTAATTTAATATAAAATAGTGCACCAAAAAACCTCAGGACATTACACAAGCTCCTCTACCTGCTCTGTTCGCCCACTCTCATAAACACGGATCTTGCTTTGCATTGTAGACTCCAGGCGTAGTTGCTCCTAAAAATAAAATACAAGGGTTTTCTCAGTCAACACTAAATTTCTTTCAAGTATTGAAAGTATGTTAATTATTTTACCAGTTGTTTGCAATAATCTTTCCAGCTATCCTCATTCAAACCGAAGTTGAAAAAATCTGATACATCAACATTGGGATATTTCCATGGTTTCTCTTCAAAATTCTCAATATCAACTTCAAATATAGTCCTGAGAACAATTGCAAGGTATACATAAGCACTGACTGGGTGACAGATTGCAAACCGTAGCTAACAGCTTATTTTGCACAATAACATATATGCATTTTCTATCACTAAATAGAAATGACCTAAAAGTGACAAATGTCCATCTAGATCCGAAGCCAAAAGAAACAACAAACATACTGAAGCTAGCCTCTTTCCGCTCACTAATAATGTTTTTAGGATGTCAAACACATCTTCCCTAAATTGCAGTGATACAAAACCATTCAAAAAATGCCATCCAAATTAAGCATGTGATGGGAAACAATCGCTTTCTAACACACATTAAGCAATTGGTAATAGTCACTACAAATCTAATGCCTTAATAGTAATACACAGCTAAAGAAATAAACATGTTCATCAAAGGTTGAGAAATTACTTGTGCGAAGGAAGTGTGAATTCCAATCCCCCACCAAAACCACGCCCTGCTGCATTATTGCCCCAACCAGGTAGTCCAGGACCACGCCCTGCAGCCCCTTTTATTCCAGGTGGTCTCCACTCCCCTCTGCCACGACCAGCCACGATAGCAAGGGGACGAATCTGACCAGGAGGCCCTCCTAGAGAAGATGTAGTAGCTCCAGGAATTGGTGCTGCACCAGGCCTTACATACTGCGCAACAATAAAAAAGAAACAAATTTTTAGATCCTTACCATTTCAAAAAGCCGCAAATTATCATATATTTATATGCAGACTAAGGAAAAGAACAATCAGAAATCAATAACAAAAGTAAGGGTCAACTGTCATAAGAAGCTACAGCTAGGTTCTCTTCATTAACTTTTGAGCCCTTAAGATAAAATTAATCTCAGCAAAACTTCTGAGTAGAAAAATACATTCCCACTGGCCAGACTCAACTTCCTTTACTTGAAAAGCCTAGGTTCAATTCAAGCTGTCAGCTATCCCCCTTGATTGGCACTTAGTAAATGCCACTGTAAGCTCTTACTGAGGCTTGTAGCACACCATAGCTTTTGAATGGTGTAGCCACAGCCACCTTACCCCTTAAACTTCTTATTACTGAGTTATCAAAAATATAGCATTCAGTCAAAATTAGGTTATCTGATTACTGATGTGCAAAACTAAGTCATTTTCTGTTAAAGATGCAAAGATGATAAAACTAAGCAAAAACATAACTCAGTGTGAAAGATAATAAACATACAAGTACTTATAGGTACAGATATAATTAAAGGTTTGAGAGAAGGCACAACTCCTGAAAAATAAGCAACGAGAAATTTCATAATTAAATTTAGAATATCGTTGACAGATGCAAATCAAAGATCCATTGATTTAAGCTGTTCACTATTTTCTAGACATTCAGCTTAAAAAAAGAAGCCAAAACTATCTGATTAGCTGGGTCACCAGTAGCACCAAATAGAGGAACATATATATAAATTATTATCAATGGTATTGTCGTGAATATACATAGAATAGAGGCAGCATATATGTACAGCTGCTACTCAAAAAGCAAAGCATGGAGATGAGGTCCACAAGTCTGGGGAAGAACTTCTTTTATTAGGTATACAATATGAGGATGTTTACACAGCAGTTTCTGTCTTTGAAATTCAGGATATATCTTTTTCAAATATTCAACAAAATTGGTTAATTTGCATCAAGAAATTGAAGTAGACGTTTTCTTTTTCGTTTTTCATCCTACATCACACTCCATTAGTGGGTCATAAATTACATCTAAAACTTACAAGTAACTCTATACAGTTTGAAGAGGCCCCATATTCAATTGACCACAGCTTTTCTCATATGACAACAGTTGCTAGGTGTCAAGTATTCCAATGCCCCACAAAAGTCCAAAATTTAATGGATGTACCCAAAAAAATTATTGATGAGGTGAAAATGCTCCATACTACTCTAAGTTATAAGAAGAAGCGTCCAAAGTTGATTAAAATAATGAGAGAACCCCCTTAATAATTTCAAATCAATTTAGATTTACTAAATTAAGCTATAACAACAAACATTAGGTCTAGCATCAGCCTTGTCATACACATATCCTTCCTCCCTTCAAAAAGAAACATAAGAACAAGGTGGACAGAAAGGTAAGAATAATTCTCCATTCAAGACTCACCAAAAGCAGAGGCAGGTAATTACAATCAGGGAACACTCTTAGCCCTATCATTGCATCTATCTAATACATTCATCATGCCACTGAAGAATTAGTCCGTAGACAACCATGATTTAATGACTGTAATTTTATTTTCGGTTCTGCATCATAAATATCACCTAAGGCAGTCTTGGTACATCCCCTGATGTCCCTTTAATGACTTAACGTCCACAACAAAAAAGAAAGCCAAAGTCCCCAAGTGTAGTCACTAAACGAAGTTTTGCCCACGTCACAAATCTATGAAGCATATATACTTCCTATCTTGAGGTGTCAGCTAGGAAACACCCATCACCACATGTCAAACACTCTTCACAAGGTGCCTGATCAAAATGTTACTTTGTAACGGCTTGGACACACACCAGACATAGCTTAGACACTTAACCACACTCAAATATGACTCGACACTTGAATGACAGTGCTCTAAAAAACATTTTACTTTTAAATAACTTAAAAAAAGTGAACTTAAAATAAAATAAAAAATTAAACCTTATGAACATCACTCCTTGTTCATCCTTCTATGGAGGAAGTTTACAAAGTACGAGAGTGAAAGGTGAGCGAGACTATTCTTGAGCATACAACCTTGATAGTCAATATTAACTCATTCCATTCTCTCCGCTGATATGGCCAATGTTCAAGCATTTGGTGTTTGTTTTTGCCCAAGTTTCATATCTTACTATGCTCATTTGGCCCTTGAACCAAAGCCAACCGGAATCACTCACATCTTACCTGGAATCGATATATATCTCAACACATAGCCCGTTCAGATTCCCATTATCACATCATCATATAGATTTTTGCTATTAATCACAGTAATTGAGCTTAGAAATAGAATTTTTGTCTGTTTTACATGACATAGGTGTATGAAAGAAACATGAAGCTAAGATAATTTAAAGCATAAAATTTCAATTGAGTAACAAAATAATCTTTTATAAAATGGGTTACAATTTACAAGGTCAAACATATACACTCTAATTCAATTCAGTCATATACTCATACTATAATAAGAAAGAGAAGCCCAATACAATCAATGGTGCCCTTTGAAGCAATCAATCACCAGACACTGACCTTAAACTGGGAATGAAACGGATGATACCCATGACCACCATACCCAATTTTGGGCACCGCAGCCACACCGCCACCACCAACAGCAGCAGCATTCTTTGCCAATTCCGCAGCGTCCTTCCCCTCGCCGTCCGCCACTAGCGTCGCATTGTTTCCCCAATCTTGCTCCTCCAAGCCCTGACTCGGATCACCACCCGCCACAATCACAAGCCCTCCATCTTCATCCTCGTCATCATCATCCACCACCCCTCCCCTTTCCATAGCCATGCGGTTGTCATCGTTCAACACTATCTGCAAATCATCCTCGCTGTCACTGTCCCAATCATCGCCCTCACCTCCCCCGCCGCCGCCGGCAGTACCGCCATCCACATCCATAGCATCCCCGCCTGAAAGTCCAGGGATAACCGGCTCTAAGGCAGCACCACCTCCGTCATCCTCCTCGATGTCGAACTTCACGTCTCGATCCATCGGATCGATTGCGTTTGCTGCAGCATCATCACCAGCCTCCTCCCCGCCGCCATCGTTGAGAGCTTCAACCGGGTCGGGTTGAGGTGAAACCCTAGGTGGTAATTCGGGAGCAATCTCGGGTGATCCAGGTTGGTTTTGATTGGTGGAGGGCGGGGGTGTATCGTGGGGCGCGGCGGAGGGGATCTGGTTGAGATCGATGGTGGTGGTCGGTTGAGGAGAGTGGTGGTCGGAGATAGCGAAGGGGCGGAGAACGTCGGTGTACAAATCTCCGAACTCGTCATCGTCTTCCATTTGGTGGTGGCGTTGTGGTGTGCGTGTGTTTGTTTGATGAGGGTTTTGAGTTTGAGGTTCGGCAAGTAAACTAGTGCCGAAGCTGGTTCGATCGATGACCCAACTTGGCTTTCTCTTTCTCTCTCTGTTTATTCAATCATTCTTTTTTCTTGTTCTTTCACTTAGGTTAAACTGGTCCAGTTTAGTTCCATTTGAAAAGGCATGATATGAGATGCACTTTTTACACTTTACCATGACTTTTTTTAACAGTTTACCCTAGTTTCATTTTTTTCACCTAAGTATTACTCGGTCTGTACCGATTTATGAGTCATTTTTACCTAATTCATAATTTGTCCAAGATTAAGAATGGTTGTTAGTAGCAATAAATTTGTAGAAAAATTATCAACTTTCTTAAATTACTCATGAATTTCGCTCTTGTATTTAAGAACTTTTCAAAATCGCATTATTTCTTTTATAAACATGAGGGTAATATTGAGAAAAAACATTAAATGTTTTATTAGTATTATAAAGTGATTTATATAAACATTTTAAAAATTCTTCAAAATTAAACTATAAATGGGGACAAATGAAATATATGGGCAACACTCACCTTTGGTATATTCTTCCGTTAAAGTAAAGAATAGTCTTTTTCAAGGTATATGTGTCTCTCAATTATGCTCTAACCATTAAGACTCTTTAAAGGCATGCTTGATATCCTTATATAAGACCTCCTAGTAAATGGTAGAAATATTCATTATTCTCTCCGTTTTTTAATATGTGTCACTATTTTGAGAGTGTTTTTGTTCTTATTTATCTGTCACTTGTGTAGTTTTTAGAGAACATTAACTATGTCTTACCAATTATATTCTTAACATAGTATAATTCTTAATGGTCAAATGAAATTTGAAGAATCAAAATTAATAAGAGAGATAAAGGGTATATTAGAAAATTAGTAATAAATTTGACAAAAAAAAAATAAGAACATTAATACTACTCCTTAATTCATATGTTAACACCTTAAAGTGATAGATATATACGAATGAATGACGTATTTTCTTCCATATACCCCTTGTATTTATTTGGCTTTTGTAATTTCAAAGTTTTGATTATCACTTATAATTAATTCTTTCGCACTATCCAATATATTAATTAATTAAGAGCAAATATTGAAGATTGTATAAACTTTTATTTTGGTAAATCAGAAAGATAAATTACACTATCCAAAAATTGATCTTTGGACCTCCCTCACCCAACTCACATGTCTCCTAACTCTTACAACTTGAACTATCATTTGGGGACTATATAAACTTTATTAAAATCAACACATTAATTGATTTTATTACATATTTTCCTAATAAGAGTAATTGTCTTAAGAAAGTCTTATAAATAAAAACAGATGAAGAATTTTTTTGTCAAAACTTATTATATGTTTAGCTTTTTAAGTGTCCTAGAGTATCATCACACCCGATACATGAGAGACTAATCTCTCGGGGTACTATCAGTCTTAAATTGGGGACCCCTCCTAACCGTATTTTTTTATACACATGGATCCAAGGAATGAACCCAAGAGAACATGCTTAAGAGACCTGAACCATCATTATAAGAAGAGACATCTCTCTAGGAAAAAAAAATATGAAATTTGAAAGAGCAATTTTAAATGTAGTGAGTTTGTCAAAACAAGTTCGAAAACCAACGAGTTACCCTATGGTAACTCGATAAGCTCAGGCTCCGGTGAATCAAATACTTAATTTTTGAGTGGGTTTTGACACCTATTTGGTGATATTTGGAGAATCAAGGTCTCGATAAATTAAGACTGTAATTCCGCAAAGGTTTTTAAATAAATAAAGGTCCAACAATTCGGTGATAATTTAGACAATCAAGGCTCTGATGAATCAAGATTTGTGTTCCGAGAAAGAGTTATGAAACTAAATTAACAAGTGCAAAAGTAACGAAAATGAAAAGAAATATGCATCAAAAGTAAATGAAAGCATGAAAATAAAGCATAAAGCAAGTAAGTGGAAGGAAAAAATTAAATATATTAAAGAAAATGAAAAATGGTGGATGAAACTCTTATACGTTAACTTTGTATAGTCATTTGTCGTGTTAGGCGTTGTAGAGTGTGAGTATCAAGTATCCAACCCTCTTTTTGAATTACATTGGACTATTTATAGTACTATAATTTAAAATTAACAAACTAATTATACGGGCAGTACTCAAAATGAAAGAAACTGTCTCACCCTAGCCATTCCCTCGACATATTTTGACTTTCCTCAAACTCATGCTTCGAAATTCAATTCCCGCCTTGGCTTTGATCTTCCTTCCCCCCACATTCTGGTAACTGCTCATGTTGTGGATATGTAGGACTTAGTGCATGAAGCTTCTAGATTCTGAGATCGTGAGTTCTGGACTAGGAAGCTTCTAGCTGCGACTTCAAACTTCAAGTTCCCTGGTGTTTCGACCCATCGACTAGTTGATTGCTATTTTCCTGACCTAGACGAAAATATTCCTAAGTGTTAGAGTTGCCTTAACCAAGTCCCTTTTGAGGCACTTAATTCCTCCTAATGCATTTCTTTCGACCTGAGTTGTTTCTCGAGACTTAGACACTTAGTCAATTTTGTGGTTCCCTTCTAACTAGTTGACCATTTTTTTACTGTTCCTTGAGATCCTTCGAATCAACTAACATTCGGTCTTCGACCCTTTATTTCGAGAACCAATGCTTACTTTAACCCTTCGAAACCCTAGTAGTAACTATAGGGTCTCGGTAGGTACTTATATTCATCTCATACTCTTGGTAGCCCTTTAATATACATAATCTTACCCGCCAAGCACCTATATACACGAGTTTGGATTCGTTACTTGCATATTAATTCACACGATGAATGTTTCATATGATGTATTTATTCGATAAATTATAAAAACATAAATGTTATGAAAATTCAAACATTAACATTGAAGAAATCAATTAGAAAATATGAGTATTTATTAATGTATAACATATAACTCAACTGAAAAAAATATTCAAAAATCTTTTGAATCCTACTAATGTAACAAAGAAAGATGTAGCGTGATGTATTATAATGGTTGTACTCGCGCTACTATGAAATTATACTTGTTGAGTCTAGCTATTTAGAGTTGGAGAATCAATATCCCACGCTCAAACATTGGAGCATCCAAATTCAAGGCTAAGCTCACTTTAAAAGCCTGCTGATACTCTTAGCATCAATGATCAATGTTATTAAGCCTAAGATCTCTCAGATCTATTAGGAACTGAGTGAAATTTTGAGAAACGTAAATCTGATAATATTCTAGATATTTGAGAAACTATTTTAGTAACAAAATTTTAGGGAACTAATTTGGTGACACCCTAGTCTCTGTAGAATTAATTCACATTCTACTCAATACAAAATAACAAAACACTCTTGTGAACTAGTTAATGTAAAATGAACTCTATAATACAAACAGATATTTTCACATATCGCATAAGATATGAATTGCATCAATGACCAGCACAAAATGTAGCAAACACAACGATTGCCACAAAGGAGAGACCAGAATTAGCAGCATTTGTCCAAGCACTTGAAGGAGGAGAGGGTGGTGCAGGTGTAGCAGCAGGACTAGTTCTATTCACATCAGCCACTGCAGGAAGAGGTGGATCAACAACGTTTCCAGCCTCAAGAGGTGGAAGTGGTGCTTCTGCTGGTGGCAGTAATTCGAGCGGAACTGTACTTTGTAATTCACCTGGCTTAGCTGGTAAGATTGCAGGTACACTTTTGGGATCTCTACATTGGCTTCCTGCATATTGGAGAAAATCAATCAACTACTTTATCTTTTATGTCAATAAATCTAGCAGTTATGGGTTAAGGCTATGTTTGGATACTCGTTAGCACTCACTTCTTATAAATTGGGATGAAAGTTTGTTCATGTTGCACTCAATTGATATCCAAACACACACTAACTTAATGGACTAATCAACAAACGTGAAGAGATTGGATTACTTACTGAAATATCTACTAGCAGTGGCTGGAAAATCAGTCACTATTCCATCAACCTTGGCAGAATGGATGTAAGTAGCAATCTCCACATTAGGGTCTGACCAGTAATCAAAAGCCAGAGATATGAACTCATTTCTAAGAGTATGCACAAATACTGTGAGGTTAGCATCTTTCAACTCTTTAACAATTTTTGTCATATTAGTTAACATGGAACCAGATGCTTTAATAACTGAGGATTTTAGAAGATTCACTGCTTCTGCAAACTTCTTAATTTCATCCACAGTCAGCTTAGGTGTGTCACCTATTTTGTTTTCGACTACCAGCACCCTTTTGTATGATCGGATACCTTTATACTTGGAGAGCACCGAGGTATCATCGGATTGGATGAAGACTTGTTGTGTGACTTGCTTGTCGAAGGTGGCGTTGCTTAAGGCAGTGCTTACAATACCAACAATGTCAAGGCCTTTCTTCGATGCGAGGTAAGCTGCATTCTGTGAGTAAAACAATAAGAATTAGCAGTAGTAGAAAATTTTGTAAATATTATAGAGTTGGGAATGCAAATTGCTTAGTGCGTGTTTGGAAATCTTTCTACCAATTATGGGGAGAAGCTTCTATGAGTAGCTTCTGAGTTTCACAATTGATTATGAAGAAAGAGAAGCTGATTCAAACATGCTATTAGTGCTCACCTTTATGTCAACCAAAATGCCAGTAACTGCCTTTTCCTTGGCCAACTCCAAAAAGTCAAGGAGGGTTACAAATTTACCACTGTTCTTTTTTGCAGGATTTCTCTGGAAGTCCTGGCCTTGAGGGCTAACAATTTGAGCTGAAACAAGAAATGCATCTATAAGTTTATTGTTAACATATTAAAGGCTAGATTTGTATGTGAATTTTGAAGACTTATGGTGGAATCATTACGTTGCAAGGTCTGGATCTCATTCCATGTGAGGTCAAAGGAGAAAATTCCAACTTTTGGTTGAAGTTCAGGAATATTGGAACTTCGAGACATGAATATAGTCATTGCGTTGGTATCTCCAATTAGGTCTATGGAGTTTGAGCAGAATGCAATTCCATCTTTTGTCATTTGAACTGAGCAATCTATAATGTCAGCCCCATCATCTATTGCTTGCTGATATGCAAGATCAGTGGAACCCGGATAAACACCACTTGCTCCATTATTGCTTATGATCAAAGCTTGTCCTGCAAAAGAAAATGTATGTAGTTATAGAGCCCCTTAACTTTGGTTCTATAACTCAGCCTTTCAAGAATAATAAAATTACCTTTTCTAGGAAGGGTATTGTTCTGTACAAAGCATGCTGTGAAAAAACAAATTGTGAGAATTAGTCGTGAGTGAAGGGTTTTTGCTAATGTTGATGAAAGAAAGGTTGGATATTGTAAACTTACCTATGGCGTTGAATGCTGTTGGAGCGAAATCGGTAACAATACCATCAACAGATTCCCCTTTCTCTATAAATTGTAGGTACTCAGCTGAAGGATCATAGTTATAATTATAACTTGAAAAGTAATCATTTGCAAAACCTGAAGCATACACTTCTAGTCCTTGTTTGTGAGCATCATATACTAGTGTTGTGGGAGGTCCTAGGTATTTATCTGGTTTGACTGGCCATATGTATTGTTTTGGTACCACAATGCCTGATGCATACGACTTGATTTTCGTGAGATCCTTCACGATGGTACTATACGGTTGCTTGGTTGTCGGTTCAACATCGTCAGCGTTAAGAAGCTGAAAGACAACCTTGGTTCCCTTTTTCACTTTCCCATTGATGGTCTTTAAGAAACCAATCTCTGGAGATGATACAAAGTCAATCTTATAAAGTCTCAATAGTTCTTGAACATTGTCAACTAACTTTATTCCGCGTTGGTTGTAGAATGCTTCATACTGCAACAGACCAATCAATTACAACATAACAAAACCTGTTATGCATCTTATTATTCACATGATAAGAGAGGCAGAGAGGGTTAGAGAAAGAGAGTGAAAGTACCTGAACATTCAACCAAAACCTTGGTGGAGATTTGCCACTTAGTAGTGCATCAACATTCAGTACTGGGGACATGCCATCATAAAAACTAGGCCGAGAATAAATGGCTTGATTCACTGTACATAGCAAATAGCAAATCATGACTTTCAAATCCACAAAACGATTTGTTTATAGTAAAATCACTCTCATCCATCATATTTTCCATAAAGGGCAAGCCTCGGCACAACAGCAAGGTTGCTTTCGTGATTAAGCCCGGAATCAGGCTCTTGCAAAAATGTCGGGTTAGTCTGCCTTAGATCCACAAAGTGGGTCTGACCCCTCTCTGGACCTCACGCATAGCGGGAGGTTTATAGCACTAGGTTTGCCTTATATCCATCACATTGTCCATAAGTCATCCTTCAACTCAGATAAAAACATGTAGGTAATTTGGTCTGGTTTTGATATTCAAGACTCATCCCAAATCTTGTGTTGCAAGCATTAATGCTATGCACCATTGGCTACTAGAGTCCAAAGAAGCTTAGCCATAGTTGTTAATGTACTTAATTTTATGAAATTAAAGTTATAAAAAAACACATGCATTCAAGAAAATACAGGTTGGTTCTTCGAGACTCACTTGACACATTGTGGTCAATCTGAGCCCCAGTGTAATCCACCGCAAAGTGTCCTTGCACATCCTTCCCGTTGATATTGTAGGTTTTCTCTTTTGGATCAAACATTGCTATGTTTGTTGCATTGTCAAGTTTAATACCTGTCACACAAAAGGCCCCAGAATCTTTTGTCCACTGAAGATTGCACAGGAAAATGCTAATATCTTTTGATATGCCAATTGCTTCTGGGCTGCCTTCTGGGAAGAGACCCGTGAACCCGCCACGGGCTATTACTAGTGGCTCGTTTCCTATACATATTGATGAAAAATCATCACTATTATCATAGCCATAACCAAACAATAAACAAAGTTTAGAGAAAGAAACAAATTCACATCATTACCAACCGCTTAGTGTTGTCCAATTTTTGGCTGGGGCTGGAATTTGTGAAGCTGTAGGTAGATTTGTAAGTGCTGGTTTCTGGGCAAATGTTGAATTGATCAACAAGAAAACAAGAAACAAGCTTCTTAACATCTTGCTCTTTTCCTGCCATGGTTCAAATTTAAAGTTAGCAAAAAGTAAATAAAATAGGAAGACAACCAATATCTTCTGAGCATCTTGCTTTTTTCCTGACATGGTTCAATTTACATGATATAATGGTTTCCTATGATTGATTTTTCAATAGGATTGTGCACATATAATACCAATTATTCCATGTGCCAAAACACAAAACGAAATAAAAAATTAGAATCTAAAATCCTTTTACAATAAAAATTAGACCATATAATTCTCATTACTCAACCTCATTTTACACATTTTGCTTTCTTTTAGTGACTGCAGTAAAATATAGAAACAGAAGAGTTGATGGTGATTCATATTTATAATAATCTAACAGAAGCTCAAGCCTTGAATTAACAAACAAAAAAGACAGAAGTTAAAAGATAATAACGTAGAACCACTGTTAAATCATGCATTTGATTGAAGCCATCATCCAAATACAACATGAAACCATCAAGGAAAAAAAAATATCAAACACCACATTAATGCATACCAAAAAATGCATACTCATATCCTGATCTATTAGAGGGATGAAACAGACACTCCTTGTGAAGTTTCCAATGAAATTGTCAAGGGAATGTGATGAAAGGGGAGAAGAAACAGTGAAGCAAACTGAATGTGTAATCAGTGAGGTGGATTGAGACTAAAATGGGGCTTTAACTACTTACGCGTATTTTACCATATGAATAGCTGGTCAACATTTTCCCCTTAAAAAAGGAGAACATATTAACTATGTCATTTCATGAATATAATTTTATTTATTATGTCAATTTCAGTTAATCTTCATTAGTGTCCGTGTTTCAAAACTGAAACTTTTTGTAACTCATTGTGTATCTTAATAGCACCTTATCATAGAAACACACAAGAATATCTTATAGAGAAAAATGTTGATGCACTCAAAATTTACATAAATTTATGTCATATTATAAAATATATGTTGTTATATAACTAAAAAAAGTGATGTATGTTATGATAAATATGTTATATCTTTTCTGATGTATTAAAAAATATGTTGTTATATAAGAATGATAGTGATAAATCATAATCGTTAGATCTAGTCACATTACTAGGTAAACATATCATGCGTCTTTTTTAAAAATATTAAATGTAATGGTCATGATTTATTCCTATTATTTTCGTAAAGCACACATTTTTATAATATTATAATCTAAAAAATGTAACGCTCTGCATAGAATAATTGAATATCAATTTAAAATACCGTGCATAGATACTATACTCTATTTTATATTCACAGTCTTGCTTAAAATTATTTTTCAGGAACTAATTAAATTGATAATAAATTATAAATGACTCAATTATTTAAGCTTTAAAGTGCAATTTGTAATTTAGATTTTAGTAGGTTACTTTCAAGTAGTTTGTTTATGTTTTTACTGAATAACTTATTCTTATTGAAGAAAATGACAATAAGAGTTTTTTTTAGGGAAAAAGGCTTGAGGAGGAGAGCTTTTTTTCAGAAAAAAAGTAACTTATTTTCTTATGAAGACCATTGTGTTGTGCTTTTATTTATGATGTCTACCGTCATCTCCATCGCCGCCAGTCCACCACCTTCACCATAACCACCGTCTGCACCATCCTTCACCATTGTCATTCTTGCCCGCGCTGCCTCCATTATCACCTAACTCTCACCACTGCCACCACCATCATCTCTACCATCACCACTGTCATTGTCACTATCATCACTAACACCTTTTACCATCACTTCCACCACTCTCCACCACCACCACTGCAGCCACCACTCTCCACCACCTTTCCTCGCCAAAATCATCACCTTCCACACCGTCATCGTTGCCTCCATACATCGCTGCCACCACCTCACCACGACCACAGATACAAAGTCCTCCATCGTAAAATGATGAAGTTCCAGACAAGCTCTTTAGGATTTCTATTGAATATAGATCACTTGGAATGAGCATGTTTTTTCACTCAATAAATTTTGTTTGCAAGTCATTTGGTTAAATTAATACCATAGTGGTGGCTGAATGGACAAAAGCAGATCACTGGATTTTTTTTCTTGCGAGTTAAATCCAACTTACAGCTTATTTTTTTTAAATCAAATAAAATGTCAACTTGTTATTTATTTTAATTCAATTTTATATCTCAAAAATTAAAATACTTGTCGTGATTGCAAAGATACTCAATTTTGTTTTTTGGTAAGACAATGCTAAAAGAAAAAGAAAAGGATCACCAACTAGCTCCTCATCAGAAAGAGAGTATCTCAGTAATCATCCGCCAAAGAAGATTAGACAAACAACAGAAGAGTATCAAAAAGGATAATTATTTGTCCACACCTCATCTTTGAGGTGGAAAGAGGTGGAGGATGAGAGAGATAGGAAGAAAAGAAAAAGTAAGAGAGAGAAAGTATAAGATATGATAGATGATAAGAGGAGAGAGATAGAAATAAAAATAGGTGAAAATGAAGTGTATAACATATGAGGTGTGTATATATCATTACTCGTATCAAAAACCCTCAACACATGCCGGTCCCGAGCTAGTTATAGTATAATTTTTTTTTGAAAGGTATAATATAATTTTAATCTATTTCAAAAAAAAAATAATCAATTATAATTTGGTTTACATTAATATAAACAAATCAATACTTTTTTTGGTAAGTAGGAAAATAAAAAAAATCAATATTTTTGTAATAAAAAAGAAACAAATCAATATTTTAAGGCTATGTTTGGCATGTCATTTCAGCTAGCTTATAGATTATTTGACTAGCTTAAAGCTTATTTAACTAGCTTAAAAGCTCTATAAAAGTGTTTGGTGAAGGAGCTTATTTCAGTAGCTTAAAGTTATAAGCTATAAGCTATCTCAGGTAGCTTAAAGCTTATAGCTTATTAAATATATTCTCATTTTTATCTCTATTATTTTATTAAAATTCCACCTTTTAGCCTTATATGTAAACCTATTTACTTATCAGTTATCACTCTTGTCTCATATGCACACTGTTCCCACACACAAATCATTACTACTTCGGAATAAAACAAATAATTTCATATTACAAATTACTAATTATTTATTTTATTCTATTTGATTTAATAAAAATATAGAAAATTATATAAGTAAAAATTAATACTATATTTTTAAGATGATAAATAACTTGAGTGAAATTAAAATATTTATAATTAATTTTAATATTAATATCATATATGTATTAATGTGAAAATAAAGTAATGTTAAATATAAAAGAATTATACAAGAGTATGTCCTTTTATGTCATTTTACAATTTCAGCTTGTTCAACAGCTAGTTTTACCAAACACTTTTGTTTCAATTACGTAGCTTTTCAGCTTTCAACTATCAGCTTTCAGCTAGCTTTTCGGCTATCAACTTGCTTTTTAACTTTCAGCTAGCTAATCAGCTAAACGTGCCAAACATAGCCTAAATGAATTTAATTACTATACTGGAAAAAATAAATTCTTTTTTTTGAAATTGGAAAGAATAAATACTTTACATATATAGATGTCAAATAAATCTTATCTCTATATTTTTTGGTGCATTAATTAATCTTTATCTGTATATTTACCTTTTTACCCTCTTTTAATCTTTTTTTTTTGAAAGTCTCTTTTAATCTTAATTTTTATCATTCAATCCAATTAGGATGTTTTTTTTTGAACGTATCCAATTATGATGTTGAAAGATTTGAAATATAATTAAATATTTTAGTCTATTTACATTAAATTTAATCAATTATAATTTTTTTTACAATCATATACAAAAATATTGTAAATGAATTCAATTAGTATATCGGAAAGAATAAATACTTTACATATATATTGATGTCAAAGCATATCTTTTTTTTTGGTACATTAATTCACCGTTATCTGTTTATCTTACTTTATTATTCTTTTAAATCTTAATTATTCTCGTTCAATTATGATGTTGAAATATTTTGATATCTAATTAAATATTTTTTATATATACATATATTTTAGTCCATGACCATTAATTCATCGAGAATTTGGAGGTTATAATTTTAATTAAGTTCACTAACATACGAAATCAAATCAAATCATTGTACCAAAAGAAATTATCAAATTGATAAAAGAGGAAAATAAATATATGCTAACGACTTTATATGAGACTTTTTAAGCTTGTTATGTGAAATTAATTACGGTAAGACCAAATAAAGATGTTGACTCTTATATGTTTGGATTTTATGCGTCCTGATTATGTCAGAATACAATCTTGAGAGTAGAAAGTTCGTTTAATCAAATCTCATATTTCAGGTAATTATTTTGCTATAAAAGAACAAGAACTATTGTGCCATTTCAACCCTAAAGTTTTATAGGACTTTGGTTGTGTAACTTGTTAGAAACTCTATTCTTAAGATGACACATCAATTAGGATCTTCATCCTCTGGTGCTAAAAGTAATGGTCTCGATGGAGAGATATGCACAACAAAGGAAAAGAGCTTCCCATGCAAATTTTGCAAGCAAAAGTTCTCTACCTCACAAGCTTTGGGGGGACACCAGAACGCACATAAAAGAGAGCGTTCCTTAGAAAAATTTTGTGAGCAACTTGATGCTAGTTGTTTTGAGCCTTCACACTTTCCTTCTTATTCTTCATATCCAACCCTCCATGAAGGTTTAGACAGGTCATTTTTTGATGGCTCCTTGAATCTCAAGTCTTCTAATCCTTTGATGACCTCAAGTGGATTTCGATACGATCAAGGCTCACCATATTTCAATGCGATCGGAAATATAAGAAGTCATCATTCAAGGTTAGAGGATTATCGTAATGGAACACTTGCACTATTCCCAAATTCCACCAATGTAGCAAGCCAAGTTATGAGCACAACGCTCACTTCAAGGTCAAGGAATGACGGTGAAACTCTTGCACTTTTCCCAAATGTTAGTGTAGCAAGTCAAGCTCCAATGCCAATAGGAAGTAATTCTCGTTCTATGCCGGAAGAAACTTCTGAACTGCCAGCAACTGATATTGATTTGTCACTTAGGCTTGGTTTCACATCTTGAGGTTTTGTTAGTTAGTTTTTGTTAAATTTTGTTATTAGGACTCATTTATTTTGTTAACTAGGATTTTTATTTAGAGTTAAAATGTAAGTTTTATTAACTTTGAGAATGAGGATTGATGAGGCTTTTGTTTTTCTTCGATTGAATATTGAGAGAATGATAAAACATCATTGAAAGTAATAATACCATAATAATACAATATCTTTTTTTTTTCAATAATCGAAGCTAAATATAAAAACCAATCGACGTCGACAATTACGTCTCAGAGCAAACAATAACATAGCCAACTCAAACCAATTGGAGCCTATGCTAAACTATGAGATTGCACCATATCAAAGAACGGGTCTTTGTTAGACTTTCAAGCAAAACTCACGAATTTGGAGGCTCGATTTTGAAAGCAAAAAGGCAAGAACTATACCAATAAGATCAATTCTACTCAGCTCGTTTAATTTACATAAACAAACTTGTAAGAACATCACAATTCACAAAATACCACAAGAGGTTTTCATATGAATTATTTCAGAAATTAGACAACTCCTTTCTTTTGATCAATAAAAATCCTTTTTAATCCGCGAAAATAGATTTCTAATTTCTAATTCCGTAAGTTCAATTCATTCAGAAATTGGAAATTAAATTTCTAGGTCCAAATCATCGTATAACCTGCTCAAATACCACATGTTGATGTCGGAATAATTTAATAGGATCAATACTAGAATTTAGAACACCACTAAAATTATGATAAATTGCATACTCCTTTAATATATCCTTATAGATTCTTTTGATTCGCGGATGGAAGCACGCACACAAACTGTATGTGACAGAACAAGACCTTTCACTTTGATCTCTCATATCTTGCAAAATGAATACATGTTGGAGCATGCCCCATTAAAAAATGTTAAAAACAACTGAAGATCATGCCCATATATTATGTCTCAAAGCAAACAATAACATAGCCAACTCAAACCATTAGAGCCTGTGCTAAACTATGAGATTGCACCATATCAAAGGAACGGTTCAAATCAAAGTTTTCAAGCAAAACTCAGGAATTTGGAGGCTCAATTTTGAAAGCAAAAAGGCAAGAACTATACCAATAAGTTCAATTCTACTCAGCTTGTTTACATAAACAAACTTGTAAGATGAGTACCAAAATTAACTCAAATAGAAATAGTCAGATGAATTAATCTAGGTGTCACCAATTGAGTTAATAACAGCAAAAATCTTGTGAAAAATGTGTGAATTTCTGCAATTGAATACTGTTAAATAATGAACAAAATAAAAGAATAGGAACAAGTAATAATGATATGAATGACTCTTTGAATCTCAGGCCTTCTAATCCTTGGACAACTTCAATTGCATTTCGATACGATCAGCGCTCCCCATATTTCAATGCGATCGGAAATATAAGAAGTCATCATGTAACTCTAAGAAATTGTCGTAATGAAACACTTGCACTTTTCCCAAATGTTACCACCAATGTAGCAAGCCAAGTTATGAACACAACGCTCACTTCAAGGTCAAGGAATGGTGGTGAAACGCTTGCACTTTTCCCAAACGTTACCACCAATGTAGCAAGTCAAAGAAGTAATACTCGTTCTATGCCGGAAGAAATTTCTGAAGTGTCAGCAACTGCGGCGAGAAATTTACAGGAAACTTCTGATCTTGATTTGTCAATTAAGCTTGGTTTCAGATCTTGAGATTTTGTTAGTTAGTTTTTTTTTTAATTTTGTTATTAGGACTCATTTATTTTGTTAACTAGGATTTTTATTTGGAGTTAAAATGTAAGTTTTATAAACTTCAGAATAAGGATTGATGATGCTTTTATTCTTCTTTGATTGAATATTGAGTGAATGATAGAACATGATTGAAAATAATAATATCATAATAAGACAGTATTATTTTATTCAATAATCACAGCTAAATAAAAAAAACCAACCTACACCGACAATTATGTCTCAAAACAAACAATAACATAGCCAACTCAAACTATTAGAGCCTGTGCTAAACTATGAGGCTGCACCATATCAAAGGAAGGGCTCAAATCAAAGTTTTCAAGCAAAACACAGGAATTTGAAGCCTCGATTTTGAAAGCAAAAAGACAAGAATTATACTAATAAGATCAATTCTACTCAGCTTGTTTACATAAACAACCTTATAAGATGAGTACCAAAATTAACTCAAATAGAAATAGTCAGATGAATTAATCTAGCCGTCACCATTTGAGTTAATAAGGGCAAGAATCTTGTGAAGAATGTGTGACTTTCTGCAATTGAATATTGTAAAATAGTAAAATAATGAACAAAATAAAATAATAGGAACAAGTAATATATGAGAAAAACTATTTGTTTAAAGAAAATTAAGGTGCTCTTCAACTATGTCTTCCTTTATATAATCTATCGTTTCACTCATATACCATGAGTTTTAATGGACAAAAATCTGAGTTATAGAAGATGAATCATGAAAATTAGGCTCTTTGACCACAAATAAGAATCACGTGTCCCCGAAGGATAGCTCAAGTGGTAAAGAGCTAGAGACATAAGGGTTGGGTGGGGTGAAGGGTGAAGGTCCCGGGTTCGATCCCGGAGGAGGGACTAATTTACTAACAACTAACATTTGTCTATCAATTTATTCAAAAAAAAAAACATTTGCCTATAAAAAAAAAACAAAACAAATAAGAATCACGTGATTGGTTCAATGGATAAGCAACCTCTCTTTAATCATATTTTAGAAAGGAGAAACTTTATTGGATTAAAATATGACATGATACAAACTACATAATACATATAACAGTCTCTTACATACTGTTTGGTTCAAAGGAGGGAAAAGGAGGGGAGATATTTTACTGGAGGGGAGGGGAGGGGGGAGGGGAGAGATTTTAATACTTATAACGTTTGGTTCATAGGAGGGGTGAGAAAATAACTTATTTTTATTTGGTTCATGAGGGGAGGGAAGAGATTTTATAATTAAAATTATTTTTATACCCTTTTATATATTTACTTGAATTTAACAACACAATATAACATCCTTCTTCATCAACAATTATTCTGCATAATTTTCAGTCTTCACCACAACATCACAAACCAGATTTTCGAGACCTTGCACAGTGACAAAAAAGAAAAGGTAAATGCACCATTAAGTTCATAAATTCATTGCTACAAAGTGATCAAAATAAATTTTGCAACAAATAAGATAAAAATCAAATAACTCCACAAAGTCCAATAAAAACTGTAGAGCAAAATATCACAAAATATTAGCTTTGGACACTGGTTGAGCAATGTGGTTTCTAGTTGAAGTTAGGTTTCTATTTGATGTTGTGAATATAAATTATATTCAGCTTGCTTCCTACTAAGATGTTCTAATTTTATATAAACAGCTCTGCTATATTGCCCCATTTAAAATTGATGAGGTACTTGATATCTAGTTAGATTTACTGACGCTCATCATTTTCTTTATCTATTGCATTTGTTCCATAATTGGAATTTGGAACAGTGATGCTAGATACTGCTTTTACTATTTTGAACTGGTGAATTAGTGCAGAGATAGTACAATATATAATCTTAAACGCTGGGTTTGTTGTTGGTTGTTGTTACAAATCTGGTTGTGATAATCCTGGATAAAGTCAAGAATTGTGAGTGTCCACTTTCCGAACAAATTATTTCGACTCTATAATTGCCTGGGTTCACGAAATCTTTGTTGGGATAATACTTGACAATCAATCTGTTTCTTGGCACAAGAGAGCAGATAAAGAAAGTAGAGATATTCTGTTTCTGGTTTTTCTGTGTAGAATTCCTTAGGCTGCAAGTAACCTTATATAGAAGTTGTGTTTTCACGAATGATCACAACAGTTCGAAAATAAGTCACAACTTTTCAAACAATTTCAAACTAGGGACCCCGCCAAGGGGCTCCGCCCCTTGGACCCCGGTTCATATTCGCGGTCAATTATGCGTTGGCTCACCGAGCGTGCACTCCGCACTAACCTGACTCGATTCCGAGCCTAACGCTTAATTGCATCAGCCTATAGTAGATCACATTACTACTAAAATACATTGATGATTCTAAAATCACCAACAAATTCCCCCCATTTTAGTGTAATCCTTGATCTACTCAATTTGTATAAGAAAATATATACAAATTTATAACACACAGATATAACGATCAAACAAATGCATAAATGAAAATATCTTGCGATTGAATTTCCACTTTAGTACAAATACACATTCCAAATACTCGAGAATCGGGGTGTCATTAAATATTGAACCCGTCAACCCATTTGAATATCTAAAGATATTGTACACATATGTTTCTACAACACACTACTATTCATACTTGACACTTTACAAGCCATGTGTCCTTATCCATTAATAAGCATATAGGAAGCCAAGTCCAAGCTTCTTGAAGCGGCAAAACTTCATGCTTACATAGGTGATCCTTTTAATCTTGCACCTGCATTTACAATTTTCCAAAAGAACCATTAAGAAGATATACTTCAACCTAGCCATCACTTGCAGGTCTGAGCACATACCTTGGGAAGATAAACACAAGTGCTCCAATCTCTAACTATGATCTCTCCACATTGAATTCAGCTTCTAACGTTGTATTAGAAGGGAATTGGATATAACATAGCTAGTAGATTTAAATGGACTTTAATCCCATTCCAATTACCGGCTTCTTCACTAAGTCTCTAGCTAACCCCTTCGTCAAGTGGTCAGCTAAATTTTGTTGCGACCGAACAAACTCAATGGATATCACCCCATTCAAGATTAATTCCCTAATCATACTATGTCTAACACCCAAGTGTCTAGACTTTCCATTGTACATTTGACTATAAGCCTTGGCCAATGTGGCAGCACTATCACAACGGATAGAAATTGGTGATATCGGTTTAGGCCATAATGGAATCTCATATACCAAGTTTCTTAGCCATTCCGCTTCTTTACCAGCAGCACCTAATGCTACAAACTCTGATTCCATTGTAGAACTAGTTATACATGTTTGCTTCTTGGAAGCCCACGAGATGGCACCTCCCCCCAAGTAAGAACACCCAACCACTTGTAGAGGATGAGTCTTCAACATTATTTATCCAACTAGCATCCGAATAACCCTCTAATACCGAAGGAAATCCCACATATGACAATCCATAATTCATAGTACCCTTCAAGTACTTGAATACCCTAGTTATCGCATGCTAATGATGTCTACTAGGATTACTAGTAAATCTGCTCAACTTTCCAACCGCAAAAGCAATATCCGGTCTAGTACTAATCATAGCATACATCAAAGAGCCTATAGCTCTTGAATATTCGAGCTGATCTACAGATTTACCTGTATTTGGCATAAGTTTTTCACTCGGATCCATGGGAGTACTAATCGGAGAACAACTTTCATGATTAAACTTCTTGAGTATTTTCTCAATGTAATGAGATTGCGTAATTACAATCCCCTTATTCTCCCGTTTAATCTTAATACCAAGAATAACGTCCTCTTCTCCCATATCCTTCATGGAGAACTTTGATGACAAGAAATTCTTTGTTTTATCAACTTGATTTTGGTCCGTGCCAAAGATTAACATGTCATCCACATATAGACAAATAATAACTCCTTTACCAGATGTATCAAATTTTCTATACACACATTTGTCAGCTTGGTTTAGAATAAAACCACTAGACAAAACAACCTCATCAAATTTTTGATGCCATTGCTTCGGAGCTTGTTTCAGCCCATACAACGACTTAACTAGCTTACACACCTTATGCTCATTACCAGGCATTACAAATCCTTCAGATTGCTTCATATACACTTCTTCTTCCAAATCACCATTCAGGAATGCTATTTTGACATCCATTTGATGGATCACTAGATTTTGAATAGCCGCTAAAGCAATCAACAATCTAATAGTAGTGATACGAGCAACTGGAGCATAGGTATCGAAGTAATCAATCCCTTCCTTCTGTCTAAAGCCTTGGATTACCAATCTAGCTTTAAACTTGTCAATTGTACCATCAACTTTCATCTTCTTTTTGAAGATCCATTTGCAACCCAATGGTTTACAACCTGGTGGTAAATCAGATAATACCCAAGTATTATTTTCCATGATAGAACTCATCTCTTCATCAATTGCTTCTTTCCAAAAAGCAGAATCTCGAGATTTCACAGCTTCATCATATGTTCTTGGATCCTCCTCTATACTATAGCAATAATAGTATTGATTATCAATCTGATCCTTTGATCCCTCAACTAAATATAATTGAAAATCAGAACCATAAGATTTAGGTTTTCTAGCTCTTTTGCTTTTCCGAGGTTCGAGTGTCTTACTTGGTACATCAGTTGAATGATCATCCTTTATAGGTTCATCCGACTTAGATATAAGGTCCTTTGGTCTAGGTATAGAAGAGAAACAATTCTCATCAAATATGACATCTCTTGATTCTATAATTGTGTTAATAGAAACCGAGTCATTAGGTTCTATAACATAGAACCTATAGGCTTTGGAATGTTCAGCATATCCAACGAAGATGCAAGCTACACCCTTTTCACCCAAAGTTTTCCTTTTAGGATCCGGGAGTCTAACCACGGCCCTGCAACCCCAAACACGTAGAAATGGTAAGTTGGGTCGTTTCTTATACCAAAGTTCATATGGGGTAGTCTTGTTCCTTTTATTAGGAACCCTATTTAACAAATAGCAAGCCGTTAACATGGCTTTTCCCCAAAACCCTTCACTCAAACCAGAATAGGATAACATGGCGTTCACCATTTCTTTAAGAACTCTATTCTTCCTTTCAGCCACACCATTTTGTTGAGGTGTATAAGGTGTCGTAGTCTCATGAATGATTCCTACGGATTGGAAGAATTCAGGATCATAATATTCACCACCTCTATCCGTACGTAATGTTTTAATCATCACATTCTGTTGCAATTCAACTTCAGTTTTATAAACTCTAAATTTATCTAAGGCTTCATCTTTAGAATGCAACAAATAAACATAACAGAATCTAGATGCATCATCTATGAAAGTGACAAGATACTTTTTATGTCCTAATGATGGAGTAGCATGCAAATCACATAAATCACTATGTATCAATTCAAGTATGACAGATTTCCTTGTTATGCTTTTAAAAGGTTGCCTGGTAATCTTTGTTAACATGCAAGTTTTACACTTTTCTACATTTCCATCAAAAACAGGGATTAAATCATCTTTAGACATTTCAAGCATTCTTTTATAATGTACATGTCCTAGACGAGCATGCCATAAAGATGATTTAATAACATTCGAATTCGACATAAATACAGAACCAGAATCATTAGGAACTCCATTCAAATTCATCATGAACATACCATTATTATAATATCCAAATCCTACAAACACACCAGACTTCGATAAAACATATTTATCGGATTCATACACTTGCTTGTATCCAAGCTTATTCAATACAGGACCAGAAACTAAGTTCTTACGTAGTTTAGGAACATACAAAACATTAAACAAAATAATAGTTTTTCCAGAACTGAATTCTAACACCACGCTTCCTTTGCCTTCAACAGGATCAAAGTGATGATCTCTCATGTAGAGGACAAATCCATCTTCCACTGGAACAAAAGTCTTGAACCAGAAACGATCCTTGCAAACATGTGTTGTGGCGCCAGAATCAATCCACCACGCAATAGCATCATCCTGCACATAAAATGCTTCAGAAATTAATGAAACTGAATGTTTAATCAAAATATTCAAGTTATGAATTGATTTCTGACCTTGTTCTTGGGATTGGTCCTTAGACCCCTTTCCCGAACCACTTGCATTCGCGTTATCATGCTTCTTTCCAGAACGGCAATCCCTCTTGAAGTGGCTTGTCTTACCACACTTCCAGCATTCTAGTTTCGGTTTCTTGTTAGAACCGAAACTTCCTTTGTTGTTCTTGAAAGCACGCTTCTTTCCTTTGTTTTTGTTGTTATTGTTCTTACTACCCTCCTCGATCATATTAACCGAGGGACCAGCAACTTCTTTTCCTTTTCCCTTGTCACTCTCCTGCGCTCTTAGAGATTCTTCTATGCGCAAGTGACTTCCAAGTTGGACCAAAGACAGGTCGTCTTTTCCATGCTTCAAATTGTGTTTGAAATCCTTCCATGAAGGGGGCAACTTGTCTATGATACTTGAGACAAATATTGTTTCATCCATCTTCAATCCGTGCAGTGTGAATTGTCCAAGAATTCGTAGAAGTTCATTGTATTGTTCCATGACAGACCTTGATTCAACCATTTTGTAATTGTTGAAATCAGTTACCAAGAACTTCTTACTGGATGAGCCCTCTGCCATGTACTTGGCTTCAAGACAATCCCACAATTCCTTTGCAGATTCCACATTTTGATAAATATCGAATAAAGGATCAGACATACCGTTAAGAATGTGTCCTCTGCATATGTAGTCGTCATTCTCCCACTTTGATCTGCTTCTTATATTTTCAACAGTTTCTTCCTCCAGAAGTTCAGGAATCGGTGTAGACAGGACGTATACCACCTTCAATGTTGTCAACAAGAAGTGCATCTTCCTCTGCCAACGCCTGAAGTCTTGTCCTTGAAACTTGTCCAATTTCCCGAACTTAGTAGTCATCTCCTTGACAGCGCCTTCTCCAGCCATGATTATCAGTAAATAATTTGTTCGTTTGTTAGAAATCTGGTTGTGATAATCATGGATAAAGTCAAGAATCGTGAGCGTCCACTTTCCGAACAAATTATTTCGACCCTATAATTGCCTGGGTTCACGAAATCTTTGTTGGGATAATACTTGACAATCAATCTGTTTCTTGGCACAAGAGAGCAGATAAAGAAAGTAGAGATATTCTGTTTCTGGTTTTTCTGTGTAGAATTCCTTAGGCTGCAAGTAACCTTATATAGAGGTTGTGTTTTCACGACTGATCACAACAGTTCGAAAATAAGTCACAACTTTTCAAACAATTTCAAACTAGGGACCCCGCCAAGGGGCTCCGCCCCTTGGACCCCGGTTCATATTCGCGGTCAATTATGCGTTGGCTCACCGAGCGTGCACTCCGCACTAACCTGACTCGATTCCGAGCCTAACGCGTAATTGCATCAGCCTATAGTAGATCACATTACTACTAAAATACATTGATGATTCTAAAATCACCAACAGTTGTTTATGTTTTGTTTACTTCCCTTGGTTGCATCATTATTCTGTAACTATATTTGTGGCGTAGTTTCGGATTTCTAAGGGATAACAGTCAGCGTTTGATATCATTTTATGAGAGTAGAAAATGTTTACTTAGTTTAGAGAGACCGGAGAGGGGGCGGAGAGAGAGACAGGAGAGGGGGGCCGACGGTTGGTATGAAGAAGGAAGGAAGTAAAAGACGTGAAATAATGAAGGAAAACCCTAGAATAAAAAATTATAATTTTTAGATTTATGCAGGGTTATTTTTGTCCAAAATTTATTTCCCCTCCTAATTCCCCCACTTTTGAGGGGAACAAAAAATTGAGGTTGGAGGGATTTTGCTCCCCTCCATTTCCCTCCCCTCCTAAAGTTCGAACCAAACAAAATCAGATTTTAAAAATCCCTCCCCTCCCCTCTCCTCCGTTCTCCTCCAACCAAACAAATCCTTAATAATAGCTCAAATGATGAAGTTAAGGTGCAATTTATATGTCTGATGTACCCAAATAAAACTACATATAACAAGGAGGTCCAAAACCTCACTAAAATTACGTGTTTTACTTTTACCCGTAACTCGTAAGAAAGGCTTAATTGCAACTTTGGTCCCTGACGTTTACCAATTCCACGATTTTAGTCCCCCACCTAATTTAATTACACAGATGGTCCCTGACTTTGCTGTCCGTCTGCAACGTTGGTCCTACTGTTTATTTGTTCATGGAGGAGGTTTATGTGGATGGTCACTTAGCTGATGTGGAAGTCGAATTGGAGAGAGAAAGAGACCAGCAACTGATTCAACCTTCTTCCTCGCCTCCAAGGACTCGGTTTTTACAGTCACGGTGCTCTAACTGATTCTACCCTCTTCCTCACGGTGCTCTGTTTTTACAAGAGGAAGAGGGTAGAAAATGACTGTTTCAGGTCTCACGTGCAACTCACATGCTTTCCTCTCTCTTCAGTCCTTCTTTCTCTCTTCAATTGGACATCTATGTAAGCCTCCTCTATTAACAAATAAACGGCAGGACCAACGTTGCAGACAGCAAGCAAAGTCAGGGACCATTTATGTAATTAAATTAGGTGAGGGACTAAAATCGTGGAATTGGTAAACGTGAGGGACCAAAGTTGCAATTAAGCCCGTAAGAAACAACCCCACCCATAAATGATAAACCCAATGATGATCACCCGTAATTAGCAAAAAGAGGCATATAGTCTCTTGAAATAGCAGCACCTTGCAGGTTCAATAGTAATCACGATCACATTTCCATCGACACAAATACAAGAACATCACAATTCACAAATACCCAAGAGGTTTTCATATCAGATTATTTCATAAATTAGACAACTCCTTTCTTTTGATCAACGAAAATCTATTTTAATCCGCAAAAATGGATTTCTAATTTCTAATTTCATAATTTCATTTCATTGAGAAATTGGAAATTAAATTTCTAGGTCCAAATCATAGTATAGCCTGCTTTTTTTTTTTGAAATCAAACTCATTCAATTAAAAAGAAATAGGTGGCGCAGAGGCCAATACATCAGTTTGGACAATGCCAATAAGTTGAGGAGGGACGTCCTCAATCCACACACAAGCACCATGCGAAAACGATAAAGAAGCTAAACGGTCGGCCGCACAGTTGCATGTACGGCAGACAAACAATAAAGTACACCAACCAAACTGATGCATTAGCCTCTGCGCCACCTATTTCTTCTTAATCCCACACTATAAAGTAACACACTTATCAATTGAACTTGAACCTAATTAATAAATATAACTATCCTATATGGTGATTTTTCTAACCCATAATAGATATAATAAACTGAATTGCTATCTTTATTTTTAAATTGTGACCGATGGAGTGGCAATGTGGCATTCTTTTTGTTTCTGAGTTGGCTTGTGCTTAACGCGCACCGGCTCCTTCTATCACCCAAAAATTATTACAAAATTTCAAAGCCAAAAATATTATGAACCGGCATACCATTATTTTAATATTATAATATCCCATGCGGACAATTATAAGTACAATAATACCCCTACCATGACTTGCGCATTGGTCCAGCTCAGCAGTTTCAAATTCATCCGATATACCCACCCGCACCATATAAAAGTCCTCGCGTTATTCTCCCTTCCCATTGTTACCGACTGCGAATCCAAAACAACGATAATCCAATTCCAAACCTTCCGAAATCGTTTAGAGAGAGAAACAAGAGCGATGAAGATCACGGCGTTGCTGGTTCTAAAATGCCCCGGCGAGGGTTCCGATCCGGTGATTCTGGCCAACGCGTTGGATGTCAGCCACTTCGGTTACTTCCAACGATCTAGCGTCAAGGAGTTTATCGTCTTCGTTGGTCGCACCGTCGCTAGCCGCACCCCTCAGGGTCAGCGTCAATCCGTTCAGCATGAAGGTATCATCAGCAAATTCCCTCGCCTTAGGGTTTCGTTTTCCCAAATTCTTGTGATCTGGATCGGATTCCTGTTTTCTTGTGATTTTATAACCGTTTTTTAGGTTGCAGCAAAGCGTGATTATGGAAATTTTGATTGGTTTGATAATTGACATGTAATCAATCGTTTTTTGGTTATGAAATTGTGAAGGTTGGGGAATCTGATTCGGTTTTGTTGATTTTGCAGAGTACAAGGTGCATGCGTATAATAGGAATGGCCTTTGTGCGTTGGGATTTATGGATGATCACTACCCTGTTCGGAGTGCATTCTCTCTTCTCAACAAGGTGAGAGTTAGAGTTGTGTGTTTCGGTTTATGGGTGTAACATTTATGATATATACAGCATGTCATGTTTGAAGCAACCTTGTGGTAGCTTGTTTTGTGTTTTGCAGCTTCCTTTATTATTAGCTTATGGTATAGGACTGGCTTCTTTATGTTATCGCAGTGGCAGTGTTGTCCAATCGCAATCGCGGACCATGGCTCATCCGCTATTTAGCAGCGAATAACGGGAATAGCGCGCTATAGTGGGCAATAGCGGCGTCGCGATTAGCCAAAAATCCGCTACGCGCCGCTATTTGATAACACTGCGCAGCGGAGATTAATTAGATCATGCTTTCTTACTTTGTAACATAAGGTTATTGACATGCAACAATCAAGTCTTTTTCTTACTAGGCTGGGTTAGCTACATAAAACAAACAACGCATTAATGTTATCTTTGTGCACCATAATGCTCTTTCATATATTAAGTTTACAAATAGATCCTTTACCTCTATATCTCTCAATAGTTGACTTATAGTTTTCTTGGGGTGTCCGTGTCTCTATCACCGATATCCTTTGTTTGGTCTAGCCTCCTTACTGGAGCTTCCATGAGTCTTAACATAAAAACATTGACATCTGAAAAAAATATTTTGCTGTTTCAATTTTTGGTTACTTGCATTGTCAGTTGTGTGATGATGGATGGAACTACTCGTTAGAGGTGTATTATATTTCACTGTTTGAGGCTCTCTGGACTCTGAGTAATTTGCCCATTTTATCTTTCCATGAAAAATTAGGAAGGTTTTGTCCACGATGGTATTTGATAAATATGCCTTTGGTATTTCTGATGATAATATAATTATGAAGGGATCTTATGTTTTAGTTATTTGATTTATGGAGATCCTCTTGACAGAGGCTGACCCTTTTTTTCCAGTTTATCTCTGTTTACTGACATGGTATCATACTGATCGTGGTTATGTTTCACTCCCTTGTGGTGAACATGCCCACTATGGTAACCGTCAAATCAATTCTGACTGCTTAGTTTCTAAATTTTGGGGTCTAGGTCTCATGTTTTAATTCTAGCTACCAGCAATATGAATGCTTTGTATTGATTCCAAATCCGCTGAAATCATGAATATAGTTGGTTTGTCAAGAATGATGTAATTTTTCTTTGTATCGCCCAATTAGCATGTCGTTTTTTCCTTTGCGCATTGGCTCTCGTATGTGACATTCCTTGCTGGACATTACACTGCTCAGTTTTGATGGAGTTACCGGATCTCGTGTCTAAGCCTCTTTTGCCCTTTGCTTGTCTCTCAGTGTCTTTGTGCCTGACTGCCTATGCTCCATACCAGTCTGCACCATAACAAAATGATTAATACTCCCCCCCCCCCCTCCCCCCAAAAAAAGCATGCAAGCCACTTAGAAGTATTTGCCTTTTGGTGTTAAGGAAGTTGAAATAATTGATGCATTGCCTTTTACAATTTGTGATGCATGTCATTTCTTGATTTATGAGATGGTGAAAACATATATCTTGCTTTTGCTTGCAGGTACTAGATGAATATCAAAAAAGTTTTGGCGAGTCATGGAGAAATACTCAGGCAGACAGTACTCAACCATGGCCCTATTTGAATGACGCTCTGACAAAATTCCAGGCATGTAAATACCTCTTCTTCATTATATTAGCTTCAGCTAGTGGAGAACTTGTTTGTATTTTATTATAAAAGTTGTGTACTGTTCAAGTTTGTGTTAAAGAAGTTTTTTTTTTCTGTATAGTAACCTTTTCAAATGATTACTTTTGATTCAAACCCCTGTTTACTTGTTTATGTCAAATCTTCAGGACCCTGCAGAGGCTGACAAGTTGATGAAAATCCAGAAGGAGTTGGATGAAACAAAAATCATCCTTGTAAGTATTAAGTTAAACATGCATTACTTTATATTTGCAAAACAGGATGGGTTCCCTGCATATTTTTCCTTCTAAATCTACTTCTTATCAGTTAGTCATGTAGTATTGTAGTTATTAAGTTTTAAACTGTGGTATGCTTGGTAATTTTCTAAATGAAATATTTGTTTGTTTGAGAATTTGGCATCGGTTTCGAAATACCGCTTTAGATGACAATGCCAGCGTCATGCCAATGCAAGTCAAGCATTACTCTAATGGAGACAAATATAATGCACTAATGCCAATTTATCATATCTCAGCATCTTTGTGCGATGTCCTAGATTTTATATAAGGCCGTTATATAATGTCTGTCTGCAGTTCAACAATCACTATGTTCCTATTTTATTTTATTTTTTTCAATTATGCTGGTGTTTCAGTTTTTCTTATTAGTATACAATTACTTGGTCATGTGAAGTTTACTTGGTAGACACAGTTTTACCATTTTATGTGTGTTTTTGATGACAACCAAAAATAGAAAATTCTAATGTTCTTGGACTTCTTGATCTTCAAGTGTCCCCCTTTGGTTGTCATCTTCAAGTGTCCCCCTTTGGTTGTCATCACATTTCCTCCTACACTATGTGTAGGCTCTCTTTGTGTTATTTGGCATGTAGATTTTTGAGAACCACATCACTCACTCGGTGAATTGTTTATTTGCTTTTCCCTGACCATATAAAACTTTCAATTTATTAACAGCATAAGACTATTGATAGCGTGCTTGCACGAGGAGAGAAGCTGGACAGTTTAGTTGAGAAGAGTTCTGATCTGAGTGCAGCATCACAGGTACACTAAGACAGCCCCTGCTCTACAGCTATGTATTTGTTAGTGGCATGTGAATGCATACATATATTCAGACGTCTATTATTTGTCTGATTCTTATTTCATGTTATTAAAGCTTTGATGATCTATATGATTATGGTTATAATTAATATGTGCGATTAACTTAATATTTTATACTTGTGGTTATTGTCTTTGCTCGTAGTATAAACTTTTAGCAATGCTTTATTTAGGCAATCGCAGGAAATAAATTAATATGAAGTACAGACCTTGTGCAAATTTAGGACACTTCTATTGGTGTTTATCTGTTTCTTGATATTCTTGCCTTGGTTTGTCTGTACTCTATCTTATAAAGTTGTTTCCGTTATATATGCCTCAAATGATTTTAAATTTTTCGTTCTCAATATTTTGTTTAGTCTATAACTATTTATTAGATTTTGGTTTTTAAGGCATTAATCTTTATTATTGCTATAAAGGAGTACGACTTGTTTTTAATGTTATATTTTGTTGCATCTTTCAAAGAGATCTTTCAGTTTACCATGAATGGAAGTTTATTTCCAACTAGTTCAGTTTGCTGACATGAGAACCTGATTTTTGGCGTTTGAAACAGATGTTCTACAAACAGGCGAAAAAAACCAATCAATGCTGTACCATATTGTAAGCTTTCAAGCTCGTGAGTATCCCCGCGAGCTCATCTGAATCCTATTCCTACGTCGAGGCTGTGGGATAGGAGGACAAAATAGTTTCATATGTCTATACCACTCCATTGTTTGCTTGGTCAAATTCGGTGGTTTCCCTGATATGTGTATTGCAGACGAGAACTAAATATTGGTTAAAGAGTCTTGTGTTGTTGACAAATTAACATTCTCATGTACCTGGTTTGTGGTGCTTACTATGATAAGTTGATAATTATAGTGTTATGATAAATTATTGTTTTCACAAAGCCATTCCACGTCTGTGTGTAGTAGGATATTCTCGCATGTATCATTGCCCCTGTCTTGTCTAAAGCTTGTCCATTCAAGGCTTAAATAAGTTTTTCGTCACTAACCTTTACTAAATGTTTGGCATTGGTCCTTCGCCGGAGTAAAGGTGGGTTTTAGTCCTCAATCTTTGTTAAAATGTTTGGTTTTGATCCCTCCGGAGTAGAGCTGTCAATACGGGCCAGCCCGATCCATATGGGTTAGCCCGGGTGAAAAAAAATATAAAAAATAGATAAATTGGATTAGAAAATGTTTAAAAAAATAATTTCACAAAAATACTTAAAGAAATTGGTAACAACTCATAAGAAAGAGGTTTATCAACCCATTAATTTGTATGTCACATTTGAAATATAGTAAAGTAATTTTTTGGTTACAAAATATAGTAAAATAATTTAGTTGACAAGATTTAAAAACACAATTATTTTACTGTCACATTTAAAATAAGATAAATAATAGAATAACAATAAATAAAACACAAAAAATTGTCTCAAATTTAAAGAAATGAAAATTTCTATTTTTCTATCTAAAAGTAATCTATAAAACTAACCTTAAATTAAAGGCAAATAAAATAATTTTTTAAATAAAAAATAACTCTAACCCGACGGGTTGGCTCGCTTGACCCGCGGATTGGCTCGTCTAACCCGCGGGTTAAACGAGCCGGGTTGCACTAACCCAAGTTCTTTTCGAGCTGGAATTTAACCAACCCAACCCGGCTCAATTAGCCAATTGACAGCTCTGCTTCAGAGCTCTGGGTCAACGCCGGAGCTCTGGTGGCATATGTGGCATTGCCACATGGGATTAATGAAGCCAGATGTTAATTTTATTTTATTTTTTTAAAAAAGGAAATTAACAGTCTTTTTTTTTCTTTTTCATTTAAAAAATAAAATTTTAACACAATCAACTCTCACTTATTAACCTTTAATCCTCACTAATTAACCTCTTCTTAATAGTTTCAAAAAAAAACCTCCTTCATAATTAATTAAAAAAAAAACCATCTATCTTCTTCTTATCAGTAACTTCATCTTCATCATCACAACCCAGTAACCCTTATCTCAACCCTCTTCTTCATCAATCTTCATATTCATCTCTTTATCTTCATCTCCATCATCATGAACAAAAGCCTTCGAAGGGAAGAAGAAATTGAGAACCAAAAATCAGATCTGCAGAGGACAGGTGAAAAGATTCAAGCTGTTTTTTTCGAAAATGGTACCAGATTTAATCGTTGTTGCTGCATAAACCCAAACTCTCCACGCACTCACCCAGTTTTCCGAAGTTCAGCCATGGAAGCAGCAACGCACTTCCACGAAGAACAACACACAGTTACCTTCCACGAAGAAGAACAACAATTTCCCTTCCCTGAATCACTCTGTCTCCGAACCTGAACCAGAGTTTCTCTGTCAACTTTTCCAGAAATCCCTAAGATCCGGTAGGGAAAGGAAAAGGAAAAGGAGAAGAAGATGAAAGGAAGCAGTAAGATGCCCGATCTCGACCTGGACCGTCAATAGTTGGAACGGGCCTTCACCGAGAGCCGCCACTGTGGGGCGGTGGAGGAGCTCGTGGCGGCGGTTCCGTCGGAGCGGCGGAATTTCTAGGTTGGTGGATTGGGATTTCTATGAATGAACCGTTTGGATCTGTGAAGCCCTCTAGATGAGGGTTTGGTTTTTTCTGATTAGGGGTTTGGATGAAGAAGAAGAAGAAGAAAGAGAGGGGTTATGTATGATTCTGGGTTTTCATCAGGTGGAAAGAGAGGGGTGATAGAGAGATGAGGGTTTTGTTTTTGTGAGAGATGGAGTGAAGGAGAGGATGAAGATGAAGGGCGTGAGAGAGAAGATGAAGGGCGTGAGAGATGGGGTTTTTAATTACTTAGTTAAGGGTTTTTAATTACTGTTAATTTCCTTTTTTTTTTAAAATAAAAAATAACACCTGGCCTCATTAATCCCATGTGGCATTGCCAAATGGGCCACAGGAGCTCCGACGTTGATCTAGAGCTCCAGAGAGACCAAAACCAAACCTTTTGATAAAGGTTAGGGACTAAAACCCACCTTTACTCCGGCGAGGGACCAATGTCAAGCATTTGGTAAAGGTTAGGGACGAAAAACTTATTTAAACCTCCATTCAAATAAGACCCAACCTATCTTTACTGCATAATTGTTTCCAATTTAGACAAAGACATGTGGGGGTTTAAATCTTAAACACTCAAATGAGACCCCAACTTATCTTGTCCTGTGTTACTCCATTATTGATCCTAATTAAGACGTAGACGAGTGTTTTAAATTCTTTAACAATTATATATTATGTAATGCATTATGAATGTGTCCTATCTTTGTTGATATAAGTTTGATACTCTCATGTTGTATAAGAATTACTTTCTCTCAAAATAGATATCCATAGGGCTTCTTTTGAAGAAAAGATGTGGTCATTATTTTCATCCTTGGGTCAAAGACAACCACCACATGGAAGGTTGTCTATATTCTTGAAAGATGAAATTGAGCCTTTTGGTCATAATTTTGATTCTCGACATCGGATTGCACTAGAGACTAGACTAGAACCATGAAGGACATTCTTTTTCCTTAGCTACTTGATTATTTGGCCCTTCTAACAGAAGACTGTAAAATTATAAGAGTTAAATTTGTTCTCCGTCCCTGAACTTTGAGCGAGATTTGATTTCCGTCCCTCGCCGGAAAATCTTCCTAGCGTCATCCTCAAACTGACATTTTTGTTTGGAAACCGTCCTTGCCGCCGATTTAGCTCCGGCCGCCGTAGCCAAGTGTCACTTTTGGCCTATGTGGACATGCCACATCATTTAATGAAATGACATGTAATTTTTTTAAAAATAAAATAAAAATAATTTTAATTTTAATTAAGTCCCACAAATCTTAACTAATTTAATTTCTAACCCTAAAACTAATAAGACTTAATTAATAACACTTTTGGTCCCTTTTCTTCAATCTTCAACAGTTCAACCTCATTTTTCATAATCTTCTTCACCTTCTTCAATCTTCATCCTAACTTTCCAGAATAATCTTCACCTTCAATCTTCATCATTATTTTTCCCAAGAGCTTCATTCTTCATCATCTTCTTCTTCCCCCACCCACCACACTCATCACCACACCCACCGCCGCCTCCAACCTCAACGCCACACTAAAATATTTAGCCATCCCCCAAACCCAGAAACCCACAACCCAGCCCCACAGCCACAGCCATCAACCTCAGCCACTGCCCCCAACCTCATCTTCAACACCCACTGCCACAACCCCCAACCTCATTTTCAACACCGACAGCCACCGCCCCCAACCTCGCCCACCACCTGAGGGGAAACGATGAAATCGAAGCATCCAGAGGAGAGATTGAAAGCGAGGACTTGAGGCATGTCATCGGGGAAGATGCACCGAATCTATCTCATATGGGTTTGCGACATCTTGGTTGGGTTTTGTGCTAAATTGGGTTTGGGGGTTTCACTAATTTGGGTTTGAGGGTTTTATTGATTTGGGTTTGGGGTTTGGTCATGCTACTGCTTCATCTACATCTTCCTACTACAGTTCATCGTCATCTTTCTACTACTGATGGGTTTCCTCTTTTGTGCCTTTGTCTTACTCCATTTAATAAACTTTCAGTTGGAATTGTTTTTAATTGTTCGTTCTTCTTATTTAAATTATTTACAAATGTAATTAGAGGAATGAAAACACCTTCTGAAGATGCTGAGTTCATAGAAATACAAGAGTTCATAGAAATACCAAGTTCGGTTTGTGTTGATCTTCTGAAACACCTTGATTGGCAGAAGTTAATTTTAGGGTTAGAAATTAAGTTAGTTTAAACTTTGGGGCTTAATCACAAATACAAATATTTGGTTAGTGTTAGTTTTAATTAAGGGTTTAGAAATTAAATTAGGAAAGATTTGGGGGGTTTATTATAAATTAATTATGTTATTTATTTATTTAAAAAATTCCACATCAGCTCCAAACGGACACCTGGCCACGGCTGCCGGAGCTATATCGGTGGCAAGGACGATTTCCGTACAAACAATTGAGTTTGAGGATGGCGCTAGGAAGATTTTCCGGCGAGGGACGGAAATCAGATCTCGCTCAAAGTTCAGGGACGGAAAACATATTTAACCTATATTACCTATTGGTAAGAACTGAGTGAAAGAAGATTTAGAAGCTGCAGCGGGACCTCTAGATAATGAAAACAAAAATTATATGAACTAAAAACCTGAGGCACAGTGAATTTAGCACTTATACAACCTTTCATTATTGAACACTTAAGAACATATACTCAACAAGGCCAACACATCCTTAGAGAAGAACTACCTATTCATAACATGAAATGAAATACTTGTTCAACCTAATAAATTATGTATCCCAAGACCTATTTCCCAAAAATGGATTTGATCCACCAAATGCCCTTGGTGTCCTGGGGTCCTTCTTCCTCTGGTGGAGGATCACTCTGTGGTGTCTTGTGGAGTTTGCTCACATCATATCCCACATTCTTGGCCTTTTCAACCAGCTCATTGTAAATCTCATCATCCAGATGAGTGTTCCTGCATAATATCTTGAATCCAACATAGACTAGAGTTATGGCAGGAATTAATAGCAATTGAGGTTTCAAATTAATGTTTTGAAATAAGTGATTGTAGAAAAAATTACTTAAAGTAATTTCTATTAATAGCTAATTTGACCGACATTTGACACAATCATAAACGGCATGGTATTTCCTTCTTGTAGAAGTGTACCCTTTCATGAACGAAATTGAGTATTCACTTAGCATATATTATATATAACATGAAAAGTAGAAGATAAAGTGGCTTACCCAAAGACTTTTCCTGCTTCCCTGGCCAATCAAAGCATACTGATAATCCTGATCAATATACAAAACCCAGTAATCTCCAACAACGGGTATGATGGGCAAGAATGGAGGAACAAAGAACTTGACCTTGAATTTGGCCTCATCAGTGTTTGGTTCAGCCTTATAAGCACTTCCCTGGATGTAGCTTCTCTTGCCACCACTCCAAGTCTCATTGAGCACGTTCACAGTTCCATCATCGTTGAGAGCATAGGTGGCCCTTGTGTTCACACCATCCTTAGGCTGATCCCTTGATGGGAAACAAGCTATCTCGTACCACCGTCCCATGTACCTTTCTAGGTCCAAACCCTTCACAACTTGCATCTCTTCTTTTGCCATTTTTGTGGTGTGGTTGGTTTACTTTTCTTGGTGTTGTGAGTTTTGGCTTTGATGATGATAAGGTTTCAAAGTGTGTATATATAAGGTTGAAAAGCTTGTTTGGGTGAGGTGGAAATGGAAGATTCTAGTATGTTAAGGTAATTGCTGAATTCTCCAACAAGAAACTAGAGAGAGTGGCTGTAATTGGGACAAAATGTCATTTCAAGTTTTCTGAATTACTATCAATAAGTAATATTTGGCCTGATTGGAAAATGCCAAAATTGGGCTATTCAAGTCTTGATGCTTCCTGGCCAAGAGAGAAAGATTAGCGGGCAAGTAATAGAGTATCGACATTCGACAAGCATAGCGTGTCCATTCCAATTGTATGTGTGGAGCATAAGGAAAGAGATCAAAGTGATTAGGATGATAGCTTCTTTGTTGGTTGAGTTTAATGTGAAACAATGAAAAAGTAAGTAGGAGTATAGAAAAGAGTGGTGGAGAATAGTAAGTACAGTAAAAAAGACATTTCGACATTTTACTATTTTAGTCAATAAAAAGATCAGCTTTGATATATTAATATCTTTGTTGCTTTTAAATTTCATTTTCACATTATTTCTCTTCCTTTTTACTTTTTACTTTTTCCGTTCTTAATTATAAGACTCTTTAGAAAAAACTGTTATCCTTTAATATAAAACTCTACTAATTTTAAGAATAAGTTATTATGCCTTGCTCATTATACATTGTATTTATTGAGAGAATGAGATAACATTAATGAGATACAATTAATACAATGATGAAACAAATAAAGATAAACTAGATATTAAACCCGTGCATTGCACGGGTTTGTTTTTAAGTTACGTGTCTATTTTTTTTTAGAATATGTCTATTATTTGTAAAAATAATTTATGTAATATGAAAAATTATTTAATAGTAGATAATTAAGAATATGATAAACATATGTAATGTAATTACATTAATGAAGCTCAATAAAAAATTTATTGTGCATTAATTTTTTAGTTTTTTTTTGTATAAACATTTGGTACCGTTCACCCTTTGAATATACCGACAAATTCGAGATTTAGTCACAGTTAAGCCTCTTTATCCCTCCCCTATAGTTTATTGTGTGGGGATCGAACCCGATGACTCTTCACACACACTCAGTCTGCGTTGCCAACTGAACTACACTTCTTGGGTTAATTTTTTAGTATATTAAAACACATATTTTATATTTTATGTTTCTTCAATAAAAATTGTTTTCAATTTATTTCATGATTATATGTTTAAATAGTAATGCACTCTCAATGTTAAGTAAAATGATGAAAATATATAATTAGGGCTGAATAATTCAGTCCATGTTTATGTAAAATCATATATAAAAGTAAAAAGACTTTTATAAAGTGGTATATACCTCTTGCTTTCATGTTTTGGTAATGAAAATAATGTTTTCAGTTGAAACTTTTATAAAGTGGTATATACCTCTTTCAGTTTATAGTTTTATAGAAATTAAAAAATTATAAAACCTCATAAGACAATTTGAAATAACAAATCGTTCAACCTAATGAATGTCTATTACAATGGTTAAAATTAACTCTTTGGATCCCTGAGATTCCATCCTTAAGGAATGCACTTTATAATAGATCTTTAACTTTCACTACGCTTGAGTAGAACATGATTCCCTCAGTAGAGGATACATGTGGTCAACACAAATAAATTATAAGGACTTAGTTAAAAAGATTATTAAACTCATGTACCATAATAATGTGTAAAAACGAAAGTTGGTTAAGAATGATTGTTATTTTTTATCAATGAAGAAATATTGTAGCCATATCAAATATAATTTCATTTAGGAAGTTTATTAAATACTTCATTGCATACTACATTTTTAGTCTATTGTAGATGAGTGCAACAATGATAAACCTCATAGGAGGTGATAAACTCATATTAAAATTATAACTATTATCTACCAAAAATTTGAAATTAAACTATTTTGACAAATAAATTTAATTAAATTATTCTATTATTTTTTATAACTAATATGACATGCATAACATATTTAATATATATCTCCTAATTTAATTAACTTAGTTTTTAATATATTTAATTTATTTATCATCATATATGTATTTAAATAGAAAAATTACTTTATGATAATTTTAACTATCAATAATTATTTAATAACAAATATTTATTATTTTAAATTTATTTTATCAACCAAAAAATATCTATTTTATCTAAATTAATTATAAATATTATTTTTAATTAATTAATTTTAATTCTTAATATTTGTCAACTCAAGTTTTTTTTAAATTACAACTATTATTATTTAATATAGGTTTTTGGTGAGTATCTAATGTAGGTAGTTGAATAGCTTTTGATAGTATAATTTTTTTTCTTCAGTTTTTAATCTTATTATTCAATATATTTATTACAATATTATTTAATATAGGTTTTTTTGTGAATATTTAATGTAGGCAGTTGAATAGCTTTTGAGAATACAATTTTTTTTTCTTCAGTTTTTAATCTTATTATTCAATATATTTATTACATAGATAATTTGTTATTACTTAATGCATTATAACACATGCAATCTTTACTAATGTATTTAATGTAATGATTCAAGTGTGCTTTACTTATATATATAGATATGGAAGATTGTGTAATTTTTTTCCTTAATAAACGTAATTGTTCCCCATGGGTCTTATAATAAGGAACAAAGAGAGTATCTCATTTATATCACATTATGTATCATTTTTTGTATTTTTTTCTCTTTTATTCATATTTAGCTCTAATCGTGGATAAAGTGATAACAATACTTCATCCGTTCACATATAATTCTCTAGAGATAGAAAAAACACATACATTAAGAATGAAATTAATTTTGTTGATTTTCAGAAAAATAAAACATATTTTTCTGTTTTACTCTTATGAACTTTATTCATTACTATCTCTCATCATTTATTCTCTCATATCATTTATGTCTTAATTTTTTTTATAGGAAAACGTTAGTTGTTAGTAATGTTAGTAAATTAATCCCTCCTTACTCGTCAAGGTTTGAACCCTGAACCTTTCACCCTTCATCCCACCAAACTCTTATGGTCCCTAACTCTTACCACTTGAGCAAATCCTCGGAACATTTATGTTTTCATTTACCTCTCATCATTTGTTGGAAGATGGTACAATTGAGAATACATATTTAATGTTATCTGAAATTGTAAGGGGAGTAGTGGAGCCACCATTACCGTCATCACCACCACCACAACCAACTCCACCACCCCTCTTAGAATTGCTTCCACCATCCTCTATCTCCATCATCACCACTACCACCACCACCCTACCGTCACTACTTCTATTACCACAACCGCCACCACCGCCCCCATTGTCTCCACCACTTCCCTTCGCCACTAGCATGTCATTGTTGCCACCACTACTGTATAACACTGTCATTACCACCACCACAACCAACTCCGTTATGATCGTCTCCATCACCACCTTCGCCATTACCACCACCAACACTACTACCGCCTCGGCTACCACCCTCCACTTCGCCTTACAATCCTTCATCTCTACCACTACCATCCCCCACCACACTCTCCTCCTCAACCACCACCACCACTCTCCACCAAAACATATGATTGCATCAATTTAAATGATATGATAAATAATACAATATAGGCTTAAATATGTTGGAGGCCCCTATAAAATAGGGTTCCTTTGGTTTAAGCCCCTACAAAATTTTTTCTTGGGAATAAGCCCCTAATGAGAAAATAATATATAGTGATAAGCCCCTGCCGTCAACTTCCGTTAAAAAATATATGAGTCAGCAAACGGAGCTGACGTGGACCTTTGCCACCTCATCAAGTGGGCCCACAAGCTGTTGACGTGGAAATGAGAAGAGAAATATGAAAATGTCAAATGTGGGATTTGAACCCAAGACCTAGAGCATAATGGGCAACATCCTTCCCACTAGGCTACAAGCTGCATCTTTAATACAAGTGCAAAATTTGATATATATCTCATTTAAACTAACAATTTTTTTTAAAAACACCATAATCAGGATTCGAACACCATAAATGGAGGATCATACTCAATGTCCTTACAATTGAGCCACTGGCTCATTTTGTTATTCATGCGCACAACAATATATATATATATATATATATATTATGTAAAAAAAAGAACAAGAATTCAACCCCACTTAAATCATAAAAAACTATTATTTTGTTCTTTCAGTATATATACTCATTAGTACTTAAAAAAAGTCAATATATGAACTCTAATAAATTTGTAAGATTTAACTTTTTTACGTTTTAAAGTTTTGTAAATATGTTTTTCTATTTACATTTAATATTTTATTTTGTTTCAAATTGATACATTATATAAGAGCGTCTAAGAGCCTAAAAATGTAATTTTTAGATCTACCACATCAAATTTATTTAGCATTATCAGTTTGTTTTTAAATATATATTTAGTTTTGCGCTAAAAATACATGCATAAATTAGGCATTGACTTAGTGGTTAGAGCCTCCTCCATGAACCTCTATGTTTTGGGTTCAAATCATGCTTAGGACATTTTTAAATTTTTGGTTGAAATATTAGCAGCTTCAGTTTAAATAAGATATATATTAAATTTTGCACTTATACTAATGATGCAGCTTGTAGCCTAGTGGGAAGGATGTTGCCCATTATGTTCTAGGTCTTGGGTTCAAATCCCACATTTGGCATTTTCATATTTCTCTTCTCATTTCCACGTCAGCAGCTTGTGGGCCCACTTGATGAGGTGGCAAAGGTCCACGTCAGCTCCGTTTGCTGACTCATATATTTTTTAACGGAAGTTGACGGCAGGGGCTTATCACTATATATTATTTTCTCATTAGGGGCTTATTCCCAAGAAAAAATTTTGTAGGGGCTTAAACCAAAGGACCCCTATTTTATAGGGGCCCCCAACATATTTAAGCCCACTGTATAATATTAAAGTTTTATCCGACCTGATTCCATCTGACTTAATACTATTAAATCTAATACCATCATGATTTAAACTATACAACATATCAAACACGCACTCAAGTTTATCATATAAACATGTTTTCTTAACTAAACGTAGTCTCATCCCACTATTGAGTGGAGATAAATTCAGTGGTATTGCACTTAATTTTTGCAAGTTTTGAATCCCAAAAAATATAAAAGAAAATGTAAAAAGAAAAAAGTTGGCAGGATGGCACCACAGAACAGAGTATGGGAACACAGTGTTCCTCTCTGACTTGTTCAAATCAGCAAATCGACATCACTAACCACCACACCACCTAGTAAAAATAAAAAACAACCGACAAACAAAGCTCCTTTCAGATTCAGTACTACACAGCACAGCACAAAATAGAATCTATCTTGATCATCATCAATTCATCATCATCATCATCATCATCATTATCATCAGTGTACTACTAGATTAGATCTCAGAGATGTCACGGGGTGGTCGATCTGATTCAGGAATCTGGTTACGCTGGTGTCTGGTTCTGTTCGCGGTCGTGTCGGCGTTGGGTGTTTGTGGACCTGCTCTCTACTGGAGATTCAAGAAGGGAATCGCCATTCGCGCTTCCAATTCTTGCCCTCCATGCCTCTGTGACTGTCCTCCTCCACTTTCTCTCTTCCAAGTCGCTCCTGGTACCAATTCTTCACTTCTTTGCTTTTTTAACCTTCACAAACCCAATCACTAGTTGCATTGCAATTTGTATGTATGTCTTAGATCTAGCAATTTTATGTACAGAGTGATTGATTAAACTTTTTGATCATGTGTGTTTGGAATTTTTTTTTTACCTGAGATGAGATGTTAACTTAACTACTTTTTTACTGATTCATTTCTTTCATTTATGTCTTTGATAAACAGGGCTGGTCAATCTCTCTGTCTCAGGTTAGAGTTTCCTCTCATGGCTTTTCTCAAATGTATATTTTGTTGTAATCTTCTTACTAGCTGAGCACTAACAACAAGCTAACTACTAATGAGTAAGAACATGGATAACTTAGACTTGGACTTTGAGCATGACTGTTTATGTTATTATGCCTTGCTAATTAGTTCTTTAGATGATTGGAGATTAATAGGTTAATTTATAATTTGAGTACCTATAATTTTTCCCCTGGTTAGCTGGGGATTAAGCTATAAGTCACACTATTAAGTAAGAAATTAGGTGAGAGGGTGATTTAGGGGAGACAGACAAGATGCCTTATGAAAAAACCAATTTGGTTTTATGTTGAGGAGATCATTTGTGAAAGAAATATACTAGATATGAAGATTGATGGTAATGGTCTTTATTGATTTGGAAAAAGGCATGCGATAAATAACCTAAATAGGTATTGCGTTGTGGGTTTTGGATGTGATTACTAAACATATCCAAGATCCAATGCCATGATGCATGCTTCATGTTATATAGACATGTAGTCTTTGAAATAGAGTCGAGAGAAGAAATAAATGAGAAGCTAAAGATATAGTGATAAGCTTTGAGAGCAAAGTTTTGGTTTAAGTAGAAGTAAAACAAGATACAAGGAATTAAGTTTATCAAGGGGTACTCTAGTTCTAGCTTATAGGAGAAAACTAGAGACCATATTATACCTCAAGGCACATGGTTTAAGCATCTTGGGTTCATTCAAATGACGGGGAAATTGAGGGAAATGTAAACTATGGGGATTCAAGTGGGTAGATGAAATGGAGGATTGTTCGGGATTTATTGTTTCTGATAAAAAACTATCGCTCAAGTTTAAGGGAAATTTTACCGCGTAGTTATGAGACTTACAATGTTACATGAGAAAGAGACTGTTGTTGAGTAGTAAAGAGCCAAGGAGAAAGTAAGCTCAATGTTGCAAAATTTAGAATGTTAGATGCATGGGAGGAGACACGAGATAAGGCAGGCTTACAAATAAATTTAGAAAAGAAGTTGGGTATAACAACTATTGTGGGAAAAGATGGTAGAATATATCGTCTTAGGTAGTTTGGTATGAGGAAAGAAGACCTGGTAAGGAGAGTAGATCAAATTGAAAGTTGTCTAATAGGTAGTGAACTAGAGGTAGAGGGAGACATAGAAAAGCTATAGGCCAAACTATTAAGAAGAGTTTAGGTATGTTTTTCCTCATACATTATTTTCGATAGAACATTATGGATAATATGATTCAAGTAGCTAACTTCACCTAGTGTAAAAAGGTTTTAGTTGATGTGTAAGTTTATCTTATTTCAGTCCTCATACAAATGTGCTCATCATAGTCCCATTCAACATTGAATATTCTTTTCATTGCAAAACAACTGGTAGGTGCTCTTTCGTTCCCGTAGGTGCTCCATTCTTCTAAGCCTGTGCTCTTCTGTTCACTAAGTATACCTTTAGATGCTTTCTCTTTCTGGTAAAATGTCCAGTGTGGACTAAAGTGACTGTATGGGCTATTTCAAAACGTTTGTAAAAAATATTTATAGGGACTAATTTAACCAATATATGTGTACCATAGCAATGTGTACTGTTCAAGTAAGATGAAAGAGGTAGGAAAGGTGGTATTGCTTTGTCCATGAGGAAACTAACTCCACATACATCATCTTAGATTTCTTATTTTGTAATCAGTGTCATTATGAATGTCAGATTATGCTAGCCATTAATCAAGTTTTTGAAATTGTCACGCACAAACTTTTAGCTAATTTTGCTACTGATCTGCACATGTATGACATCAGTTGTGCTGATCAACAGATTGTGGGGGCAATGATCCGGATCTAAAGGAGGAGATGGAGAAGCAGTTCGTGGACCTCCTCACAGAGGAGCTCAAGTTGCAAGAGTCTGTTGCCGAAGCTCACAGTCGGCACATGAACATAACTTTCGCCGAAGCAAAAAGAGTAGGAGCTCAGTACCAGAGAGAAGCAGACAAATGCATTGCTGCAACTGAAACATGTGAGCAGGCGAGAGAACAAGCTCAGGCCAAGTTCATCAAGGAGAAAAAAATGACTTTGGTGTGGGAGCGACGAGCACGTCAAATGGGCTGGGAAGGAGAATAACTGCATCAAGTTTTTTTTTTTTTAATATTTATATTCTTTATGGTCATAATCATGATTTTGTAAAAGCATGCAAGCAAAATGCTCTAGTTGTCAACAAGTGTAGGCTAATATTCTCCTCCTACCATGTTTGTAACTGTATCGCCTATGTGCTAGTATCAAACAATTTTCACTTCACATATGATACCAATGCTTTATACGTGCACTATTACCACGATACAGATACTGCCCCTTGGGCTGCTTCAAACTCATCAAATATGTTACTGGTCTGAATTATATTATATACACTATTTTCTGTTTCCAAGTGCTCTCTCACTCACTCTGTTTTATAAACTATTGCTTACAATTGTACTAATTGACTTCCCTTTTACTTTGAGTCTCGGAAATTGGTGATACATAAGTTATATTGATTTAATTTCTTTTTCTCCATTCAACAAAACCCAGTAGTTGATAGTATAATAGAAGGTCTACTTTTTGTCCACCTTATAATATGGACAAAGTAAGAAATGAAAGACTAGCTTCAAAAAATAAGTTGCTAATATAATAGTAAGCACACAATATTTAAATCTGCAACTTGTCCTTCAAGATTAAAGATCTTCAAATAAATGAATAGTTGGTTATATACTTATATTATATGGTTCCTTAATCTGAATTCTGAAGACACCAGTCTAAAATCATTCATTACACATGGATGATGACAGGGGATTCTCCAGAATCATGAGCACTCACATGTCACATGGGTAAACTTAGACAAAGAATCTCAGCAGATCGAGCACTTATGGCCTAGTTTAACATTAATGATCCATCAAAGGGTGTCGGTTGCACCTGGTGTTATTTATACATTTTATTATCTGTTTTTCTTAGCAATAAATAGTTGCATAGAATTTGGTCCTGAGTAGTGAGTACTTCTAATTTCTAAAAGACTCTACTCTTCTCACTGTCAGCATAGTTATTTTCTTAACTTTTTTGTAGACAAAGTTAAATTGAAATTCAAAATGAGGAAAACACATGCTAATAGGAAAAATCAGCTGATCACCATGTTTTTTTGGTGAAACCTGGCAGTAGATATTTGTGGCAGTTTCTAACTGTCATAAAACTATCAACTCAAAAAAGTATTAAAAAACTGACACCAATTGTTTTCTAAAGTTAATGGCTGTGTTCATGTGAATTAGTTGCAAGAAACACAAATAACATATTTGTGTAACACACATTTAAACAGCTTATTGTTTGAGTGAAATTCAGTAATTGGTTTGAGAGGAAAATAAGGAAAGGATAGAAAACTCTTGAACTTCAACTAACAGTCAATGTCATTGACATACTCTTTTCTTAGCACATTTTCCTGGGACCCAAACATGAGTAGTAGTACTAAATGTAAATGATATGCTACACAAATATACATGTAATTAGGGTGCATATGCAGGGCTTGTTCTGTCTTCTCACCGACAGCCACCAATGTTAACAAAGTCAAAAGGCAAATGAGACACCAAAAAACGCGGTTTCAATTTCCAACGTTCATGCACACATCCAATCCAGCTGTGAGCTTCAATAATACCAATTCTATATTCAAACACAAACAATCTTTATGGTTTTTATATTTAATTATTATATAGTTTTTTAGATCTATACTAAGTCCATGTGTATTTTGTCCTGATCCTAGATTCACAAATTGTCAACCAAAAGGAACATATAACCTTGCCAGATTTTTAGTTGTGCTTTATGATCTCAAGTTTAAGGTTTTTTTCTAGGTCTAAGGTTTTCACTCCCTACTACTGTTCTGTTTCTGGGAACCTTCTGGGTGTACCTATCATAGGGATCACTAAGACAGGACCAAGTTTCTTAATTTAGATATTATCGAGAGATATCATTGGGATTGGATAAGTTTCTAGAAATGGAAAGTTCCAACAACAAGAGAGTGGAGAAAAGAGGACATGATCAGGTGGAGGAGGGTGATGGTGCACAGAACCATCTGACTCAGTCAAAGAAGCCAAAACTACCTGGTTTAGCAAGGTATTGTAATACAACAGTATTCATTTTCTGATCATAGCTAGAGTTTTAATTTAGTTATTTACTTCAAAGCTAACCTGGATTTTGGGTTCTGTGCTAATACTCTAAGCATACAAAGTTGATAGTCTCTTGTCAGACTAGACTGGTTCTTTCTTGTGTTGTTCATAGCAATTGTTACTTGTTTGGATTAGTTTCTATTTGGTTAGGCTTATTCTTAAGAGTTAAGATATTCACAGCTTGATATGCCTGCTAGGCTGCTAATTGTTGACTGTTTAAAATTTTTGAGACATTACACCAATAGTCAGATTAATCTCTTAGCATGTTTGGAACTTTGAAGCAAACTCAACTTTGATTTTTGAGTGAGGTGGTGGGGGATTTTGTGGGGGAAAATTGATTTTGAGTGAGTTAAACGCAGATCCAAACTCGCTATTTTGCTCCTCTTGCAGTATGTTTGGATGTGTGTTGGGCACACACTTCAAAGTACGTTAGCGGAGAAGCTCTAAAGTGTTGATTCATTGTTAACGTGCAACCAAACATGCACTTGATTATGTAACTCACTAGTGCAATGTAAAAGTTGTAATTTTTACTTGAAAAACTTTTCCATGCTTTCCTCATTGTCGGCCTCGCTCATAATTGATCAATAAGTGATTGGTTAATGTAATAAATGTCATATCATAACAGATAATAATGAGTTGAAATTCGCATTTTAGATATTAACAAGAAGAGGGCAGGGAGAGCTACCCTTTTTACATTGAAGAATACCCATCTGAGTTGGATTTTACAACTAATCTCATTAATGAAATTTTGTACAAAGTGAAGGTGGCATTGCATACATGGATTTTATATGTTCTCAGCTTTTGAGCTTCCGAAACTTATTTCTTGGTGTCCTTATCATAAGTAGTTTTAGTTTTTATGTGCATTTTCATACAAACTTTGTGACACTTCACACTGATTTACTCGAAACAGTGTAATCGTGGAAGCTTTAAAGGTGGACAGTATGCAGAGACTATGCTCATCTTTGGAACCTCTTCTCAGAAAAATTGTGAGTTATAGATTCTTTGTTTCTTATTAAATTGTGTATATTTTTAGCAGGTTGTTTTACCTGCAATGATTAATCACTTTCCTGTGCAAATAGTATACCCTCTGCTTGAACAGTTCACAAAAGAAGTGAGATCATAAAAGTAGTACCTTATTAATGTTTCTGTAAAGAGTATGATTGTGCAATATTATGTTTTCATATAGAAAGAATTAACTAGCTGAATCAATAAAACAACCTATCAGTTATTTCTGTTAATCTATCTTATTCTATAACATACAGGTCAGTGAAGAAGTGGAGCGTGCTTTGACGAAATTGGGGCATGCTAAATTGACTGAAAGGTGTGTTTCCCCTTTCAAATTAGAATTCTGAAAGAAATCAGGAAGATATTGCTAAAGATGATCTCGTTATCAATAATATCGCTCACAATTTGGTTTTTGAACTTATCACAATGGCATAGTGCGATCCGTATAGCCGAGCTCACTTAGTAGGATAGGGCATTTGTTGTTGTTGAGTCATAAATAATTGTTTAGTACAATACTGATACCTAATAACTAATAAGCTACTTATTGGATGTTATAGTACTTAAGCATATGCAATCCTTATCAATATGATATAAATTAGATGCTGCAAAGCTGTTTACAAATACAAAAAGCCTAGGAAAATAATTGAATACTAATTTTTGTTTAGCCATGATGTTATCACTTACATTTTACCTGTGTTAGATCTCCACCACCAAGAATAGAAGGACCAGGGACAAAGAGCCTGCAGCTTCATTTCAGGACAAGAATGCCACCTCACTTGTTCACCGGGGGAAAGGTCGAAGGAGAGCAAGGAGCATCTATCCATGTTGTCTTGCTTGACCCGAACACAGGTAATGTTGTTGAAGTTGGACCAGAGTCAGTTGCTAAATTGAACGTCGTGGTACTTGAAGGTGACTTCAATGAGGAAGCAGATGAAGATTGGACAAAAGAGCACTTTGAGAACCATGAAGTAAAGGAGCGTGAGGGGAAAAGGCCACTTCTAACTGGAGAGTTGCAAGTTAGCCTAAAGGAAGGGGTAGGAACCTTAAGTGATCTTACTTTCACTGACAATTCTAGCTGGATAAGAAGCAGGAAATTCAGGCTTGGTGTTAAGGTGGCTCCTGGGTATTGTGAGGGGATTCGTGTGCGCGAGGGAAAGACTGAAGCCTTTGCTGTTAAAGATCATAGAGGAGAATGTGAGTTTTCTTTTAGTTAACACTTCATGGTTTTTTCTAATGATTAAATAATAGTTTGTGATTGATTAACACTTCATGATTGATAATATTTATTTTCTGTAACTTGCAGTGTACAAGAAACACTATCCACCTGCTTTGCATGATGAGGTTTGGAGATTGGACCGGATAGCGAAGGATGGAGCACTACACAAAAAATTGATTCAAGCAAAAATAGTATCTGTAGAAGATTTCCTACGTCTTCTTGTCCGTGAGCCACAGAAGTTAAGAAGTGTAAGAATTCACTGCAATTTGGTTATCAAGCTTCAATATCATTCTTCTCTAATCATAGTTTTCTGAATACTCCAATATAAAAACTCATTTTCCACTTTTCCTGCAGATACTTGGTAGTGGAATGTCCAACAGGATGTGGGAGAATACCGTGGAGCATGCCAAGACATGTGTCTTGGGTGGTAAGCTCTTTGTTTACTACACTGGAGAAACCAATAGCAGTGGCATTGTGTTCAACAATATATATGAGCTAAGAGGCCTCATTTCTGAGGGGCAATTCTTCTCTCTGGAATCACTTACTCCAAATCAGAAGGTCAATTTCCTGCATAAATTAAAAGCACATAATTCCTAGACCAAATTGATATCATGCTTAGGTTTGATATGTGATCATTGATTAACATGCAATTTTAAACCACTCTTTCTCCCATTAGCGTGTGCGTTTGAGCCCGTTTGGATGCGGACCAAAGAGAACTTATTGGAGCATATCTGGTGTTTTTTTTAGTTGATAAGCTCCAATACATGCTCTCTATCTGATTAGTAGTTACATTAACTTATTGAGAATTTTAATTACAGATGTCAGTGGATTCCTTGGTGAAGAAAGCATATGATAATTGGGACCAAGTTATAGAATATGATGGAAAAGTTTTAAACTCTCTCACCAACTCCAAAAAGGGATCAAGATCTGTAGCAGCTCATATAATGCCTCCCAGCAATTTCCTAGAGCAGCAATATACTTCTACAAAGAACAAAGTTTCATCTGTCTCCTCTGAACCAAATCAACATTTGCAAATAGCAAATAACTATTCACCTGATTTGAGTGATTATTCATTTGGGAGATCTGATAATCAGATGGTAGCAGCAACATCATTCAACTCTCAAATAACAAATAACTACATGTCCGGTGAAAATCCTGAAAATGAAGGTGGTGCTTATTATTCTGGAGATTGGTCTAGGCAGAGAAATGGACAAGGGTTGGAAGACATTGTAGCGGAAGAACTCCGGCTTCGGAGTTCCCAGATGTTGGAGAGTGATGATATGCAGAGACTTCTTCACACAATTAACACAGGAGTCAGCATGTCAAGTAATTTTGGTAATTCTAATGAGGGTTGTTACACCTACAGCCTTCAGTATCAGCCCCAGATGTATGATTCATTCAGTGAGGATCATGGGAAGCCTTCAGGGAAAGCTGTTGTTGGGTGGTTGAAGCTCAAAGCTGCTTTAAGGTGGGGCATATTCATCAGAAAAAGAGCGGCAGAAAGGAGAGCTCAACTTACCGAGTTGAATTGAGTCAAAACGGATTAGGATCCTGAGGATCCTTTTATGTCACATGACAATGTCAAGTGAAACATTGTGTCTATCTTTCTCTTTGTAAATACTCACAGCCAATGTTATAATTATGAAGAGAGAGATGGACACAGAATTTCAACATGACAGTGTCATGTAAGTGGGACATTTTCGACTCATTTTAAGCTAGTAGCTTGCTTATATTGTTCTTGGAATGTAACAAGAGCAATCTATAGAAGACTTGACAAAAAAATGTTGCAAGAGGTATGGAAGTTCAAGGTTTCAACACAGGGTTGAAGGTGGAATTACAGCATATTGTGGCAAAAAATTCAGAGGTCAAAACTGCAACATAGCACATGCTTACAGCAAGAGCAAACCATACCACAGATTCAATATCTGGCAGCAATGTCATGTAACAAGCTCTCTTATTGTGGCATTTTTTTCGTTCTTATTGTGTATTTTAATGATGATCTATGTTCTCATTTCTTACTTTTTCGTTTATTCGTTAAGTAATCAGAAGTTTGTATCTAATCTTTCTTGTTTTTTTATTATTTTCTGATATTGTATCATGAAATATTTGTCATCACATTCCACATGTAACAAAATAAATTTTAACAGAGGAAATTTATGCTGATTGTTAAGAAATGTTTTTTTTTCTCTCTCTAGAGTATTGTTATGAATACACAAATTTTATACTTCAGATACGGATACTCTGTTAAGTGCTATCTAAGTATCTATTGTTTTCAATTTCATGATTCATTGAACCAATGAATAGACAATGTGACATAATATTTTCTCTTTCTTATTCCCTCTCTTTTAATCTTCTGTGTCTACACTTAGATCATATCTCGTAGATTTGCCCGTCAAAAAAAACATCTCGTAGATTTTGTTTCAGTGATTCAATATTCATGGTTATGTTAAGGGAAAACTTTATGCTAGTTTCAATTTCCTTCGTGTACACAACATTATATTCTGGGGCATTAGTTTTCTCACCACCCGTTTAAATGTTCATATCAACACCTTTCGCACTTCTAATTTCCGAATGTATAATGTATATTTTGGATTCCGCACTTATAATTGTGGTGTAATTGATTCCGGTAACATAAGCGGTAAATTTGAGTGGTGAGAAAATGAAAAAGAGGGACATGAAAAACAATTCCCTATCTCCTGCTAAGCTATGCTTGAAATAAGATGAGTACCAAGGGCTCCCAGATAAAACTTGACAAAACCATAGCATCCATCATATCATGGCTTCTCGTATATTTCAATATCAAATAAATTTTACAATAAACTTAGATAACTAATTTTCTAAAGATGTTTCAGTTCAAAAGAAGTAACTACTCAAAAAAGCTTTGAAAACTACATCAAAAAACTATTTTCTGAAAAAAAATATTGAACATCATAGAAAATCACTTCAACGTCCCTTTCATGTTACTGAAAATGTAAACAGTAGCAGAATAAAGTATAAACAGGTTGCTTACCAATTTTAACTTTTTTCATATTTTCAAGTCTAGTTTTGCCAAAAAAAAAATTAAATTGAAGTACAAATTCCACACCAGAAAGTAAGAAAGAAACAAGAACTAATAAATACATTCATAACACATTATTTATCAGAAAAGAAAACTGTCAGAAATTTTTGACGTTGAACCGGATCAGATAGCTAACATATATGTCCAAAAGTAAAAGAAAAAAAGTTAGCAAATGAGAAGTTTGGTAGCAGAACATTAAAAAAAAAGTACATCAAAGAGAAACTATAATGAACTAGGCTCCAGTGAAAGGAGTAAGTTTCACAATTTTGATGCTCCTTGTTGCATGCTGAATAAGAAGAAATCAGATGCATGATCCAACAGGGTAAGCATCAAATCCCATTTCTCCATCCATCAAAGTCAACTCATTTTGTTCCTGCATTACAAAGTCCTTCATGAAATGATGAAACAAAAATAGACACATATCACTATAATATAAATTACTAGAAAACTACACCAGTCTCCCATAAACTCAATAAATCAGTTTGAGTCTGATAATTAGTGAAGCATCAAATTCATCGTTTAGAAACTATATTGCATCATCATATATTTACATTAATCTTAAACAATGAAATCAGAATTCTCAGTTTGCATGTTCATCTTAATCAGTTTAGTAAATTTTGAACACAATTCAGTTGTATAACCTTCCAAACAATGAAACAAGTGAAAATAAAAAGACAGGAAAGGCATATGCAGCTAGTGTGATGGTGAAATTTGATTGAACAAAGTGTCATCACCTTCATATATTCCATTGCAAATGAAAAGCACCACCAAATTAAAACGAAACTGAGAAATATCAACATCAAATAAAAAAGAAACTTGGCAATAAGTTTCATCTTTCATACACTAATGCTCATCTCATCAAAACTTGATGGACATCAAAATATATGATACTTTTTTTGCATTATTTCTATAAGGTTAATTTTTAATAATAAAATTAGGTTATGAAGTTTAAAACAATAGTGACAAACCAGAGGAACAGAACCACATACACAGACATCCAAAAGCAACAAACAAAACTCAAAAAGTGTTTACTTGTATCATGATACCGTTGCAATCAGAAAAGCATTTTAAGGGGCAAAAAGGGAAGAGGAAGAAACCTTATAGTTTCTTCTTAAGAATGGAACGACAGAAGTCATACCCTTTTGACCATTGCACCCATGATGTCATCCAAGGTCCCAAAATTTTGCATAAACCCATCATGGGACTTCATCTGCTCCAACATGTAGGCCTCATTTGACTTCAATCGCATGTCCGAAGAGAAATTCTCAACTTCAGTGCACCGAGCAATTGATGTGGAAGCACCATTTAGATGGCCAGCCAAAGATGCACTATTGCTGCACATTGCTTTATTTTGGCTTAAGCTATTCCGTAAAGAACCCGTCACTCCATGGGGAGAAACCTGTGAATTCACAGGATTGAAGGGACGACTTGTGTTTTGGTTGTAATCTTCCCACCTTTCTCGTGCTGTGTAACTTGAAGGCTGTATGACATTCCCAATTAAGCCTTCTTGGCATCGCAGATCATTTCTAGCATCACCCATAGGAGCAGCAATTGCGATTCCAGAAGAAAAACCCACCTGACTGTTACCAATATGAGTACTCGAGTTAGAAACATTTATGCTAGTTGGAGGCAGTTGATCATTATTGAAAGCCTCACACAGTGGTAAAGAATTGGCAGGGAATTTAGACAGCTGAGATGCGTTCTGCCAATTTTCATTACACCGATTATAATCCAATAAATTAGATGAACCACCAATGCCAATGTCAAAAGAGTCTGTGCTCAAAGAAGGCGCTCTAACAGAAGACTGATTTCTAAAAGCTCCTGCATTATGCGTTTGGTGTGGATTTCCATGTAACATTAAATGATTATTTGAGACACCGGGTAGAGAACTGTTTGAATTACTAACAGTAGCCCTACTGTCTGAGAAGCCAGAGGCAGCAACTGCAAATCTACTTGAATCAACTTGACTTAACTGCGATATGCCAGTTGGACAGCCATTTTGCTTAGATTGGTTCAGCTCAATTGATGTTGGAATGCCCTGCAGTAAGCTTGGGCTTTGATTTGCAGGAAATATGGATGGCTGAATGGTTGCAAGTGTGTTTAAGGAATTATTGATGTTTTGAGACGGAACTGGCCGAATTAGTGAAGGAGAACTAATTCCTCTCAAGCTCAAGCTAGCTGGGGAATTCAGCCTACCAAAAATTCCATTTGACGCATATGATGGCAATGTGGCGCTTGAGATCCTTCCAGATGCAGACGAGGTGCAGAAATCTCCAAAGCCATCTATAGCACCCATACGCAGGTAAGCATCACCACCACCAAATGCAGCAACCATGTTAACTTGTTGGGTTGCCTTTTTCAGATAGAGTCTATATTTCTGCAACACATAAGGACATTGAGCTTAATATGCAATAAGCTGAACTGTGAGCTAATAAAGAGCTATTTAAGTAGCACACATGCAATTAAACAAACTAGTGCATGTTCAAAGTAGTACATCTCTGCTTGATTAGACAAATAATAGTCAGAAACTCAAAGCTGTTCCAGAAATCAACCTTTTATTAGGTGGGACTTGAAAACATGTGTTTCAAGCAATTCTGTGAATTTGATCTATCATGTTTTACTAAAATGAATATAATATTATACTAGGCACACTTTTCAAGAGAACGCGAAGTTCTTAACTTAACACTTTGACTATTGATACTGATATTGCTACACAATTTCCCAAAGTTGTTAATTCATTGTACATGCTTTCGCTTCATTATGTTTCCACTGAACAAAATTTAATGAGTCATCTTATCTAAAAAATATTCATTCCATGATTTGTCAAAGGCTAAATAAAACCGTTAAGATAACTACAAAGGTAGGCTTATATTTACCTGCAGATGGCTAGCCACATTTTCCCTTGTAAGCCCTTCAACATTCATCATGTCAAGTATTTTCTTAGGAACAGCTTCTGCAACGCAGGAGAATAAACCAGGTATTAGGAATTATAGGACCCATATTGAGACAAGAAGTTTTTATGAAATGACATCAAACAAATTTCGTAAGGTATATCTGCATTGTCAAAAACTCACTATCTAGGCCGAGTTGATTAACAGCGGCAACAAATTTTTTATGCAGCTCAACAGACCAAACCACACGAGGTTTCTTCTGTGATGATGGATCATCATCCTCTCCATTCCCATCACCGTCTTCATCTTCTTCCTCATTTTGGTCCTTCCGTTTTTTTCCAAGCTTTCTATTCTGGTCAGCACTGTTTTCCGATATGATGCCTTGGCTGCCTCCCCCAGACACATTAGGACCCCTTTCCTCATTGGAAGCCTTATTCTGATCCTTTCCATCAGAATTTTTTCTTCGAACAACATGTTGCCATATGTTCTTGAGCTCTTCAATTCGAACAGGTTTCAACAAATAGTCAACCGCACCATGTCTAACACCCTTCATCACCAGCTTTGTGTCACTGTGTGCTGACAACACTAGAACAAGATAAAAAAGAACAACAGTCCAAGTCAATGAACCTATTCAACCCATTATTGTGAGACATATTATCATTCTTAAGACCATACTTCCTACCAAAATAATTAACTCTTGTGAGGGTAAATTAACTCCTTACTTTTGAGAAGAACAAGAGGAAAATAATTCGAACAAATTGAACTGTGATTAGAAGAATCTTTTTAACAGTAAAAGAACAACCTCAGAAAATGGAGAAGTAAAGCTAAGGTTAAATGCACTTACTGATAACTGGCAAGTCCATTTCAAGTCCCACCAACTCAAGGAGCTTAAATCCATCCATGTCAGGCATATTCACATCACTGATAACTAGGTCAAACTTATTTCTGTTTTCCCTCAACATTTTCAGCGCCTCAACCGCCTGATTAGTTATTGTAACTGCAACAACCACCACAAACAAAAAAAATTATTACCAACTTATTTCTGTTTTCCCTAATCATAAAAAAAATTCAATATTGAACTAAAGTTTTCAACTTTGGATAGGGTAAGAATTTTCCCATCTTGCAAAATCACAAATTTTGAAATTGGAATCAGAATTAGGCCTGGTCAACTGATGTTTATGCATAAATGACAATAAACACAGCATACATCCACAATGCATCTAAAACCTTAAAGTAACAACAAATTCAAGGCTCAATTCAACAAAAGAACAGATTTTTACATCTCAATACTACCAGAATATGTTGTAATTTCATCACAATTACTGAATTTTCACAGAACCAAAACACAAAAAGCTATTTACCATGATACTGGCATTTGCGGAGCAGATTCTCCAACACTCTGAGACAAGTAGGGTCGTCATCCACAGCCAAAACTCTCATACCCACAGGAAACCTGTCACGGCCCGCATCTTCATCCACCAAATGACCCCTTTGATTCTCCACAGCCATATCAAGCTTTCAGAGATACCCAGATGAGAAAAAGAACTACTTTCACAGAGATCAAGGCTCCAATAGCAAAAAGCTTCAATTTTGAAGCCCAAAACGTTGCCCTCAAGGCCTCTCTTTCACCAACAGCAAAAGGGTAAGCAAGCAAGAGAGAAAGAGGGTAAAGGGAACACTCTGAAGAGAGAGAAATGTTGAAATGGAGAAGAAGAAGGGTAACAACAAAACCTGCAGAAAAAATGGACAGTGATGGATTTGAAGAAGCCAACAAAACAAAACAGAAATCTTTTTGAGTATTTTAGTAATTTAGTGAAAGTGTTGTTGTTCTCTCTCTCTCTGTCTCTCTCTCTCTCTCTCTCTCTCGTGCTCTCTGCTCTGTTATTTGTCCTTCACTTTTTCTCTAACAAAAGGATGGAACAGTGAAAAAAGCCTTTGACTTTAATTATTTGTTAATCTTCTTCTTCTGATGCAAAATACCACAATAATGCAACTTGCATCTTCACCTTCTTCTTCTTTTTTATATATTTATAAAATATAGTGTGTGTGATGTGATTCTCTCTCTAGTACACGCCAGTGCCAGTTGAACAATGACCCTTTTTTGGGGAGATTGATTTTCAGATGGTAATGCTCATGTGCCCAACTGAATTATCAATGCCTCACTCACTATGCCCCACTCAACCAAAAACATAAAATGACATGATTTTAGCAAATGATTCCAATCATTCCTACCATGAATGTGCCTCTTTTTTCTTCTACTTTCTTCTTTAAAAAAAATAATGTTAGGGAGGTTCACAGAAATACCTATAAGGGTAAGTCACCGAGTGTTTGAGAAAAAATTTCACGTTCGATATTTGACCCCCAACACAATACACGAGGTGGAAGGATGAAGAGAATACGACTGAATCTCGAATCTGAAAGAGTTAATATCCGAAGAAGCTGCTTTTGATAGGTAGATCAGCTGAGGAAGCAGAGATTAAGTATGTGACAAGAGTTTTCACGTTTGATTTGCGCACAACACATCTAAGGTTAGCTAGGATGAAGAATATGTGGCTAAATTCTGAATCTGAAATAGTTGGTATTCAAATGGATATCGGATGATTTATAGGAAAATGATTTAGGGGGTTTCAATTCATTCAATTTGTGCTAATTACCAAATGTATTATGGTCAACTAAGGAAACTACCTCTGTCATGACGCTTGAGAATCTCATTAAGAATCCGGATATGTAATTGTTTCTCATTAAATGCATATGCCATTCTAGTTAAAAATTGTTTTCTTGTGAATCCCGTGATTTTAGACAGTTTTTTTTTTCAATTGATGTCATTTGAAGGCAGTTTTTTTCGTCCTTCAATTATTTAATGCTGTCTGTCAGCTAAAATGAGGTGCTGTCTCCTGATATGCAAGTTAGTGGCTAGGGTCCTAGACCTACACATAAGGAAAGTTCTTAACCACATATTTATTCTTGATTTTTGCTGTTTTTGGAAATTATTAAATACAATTACTAACAATAATGATGAATAGAATTACACCTATTTATTTACAATAATTTGCATTTTTTAAATTACCTATTTAAGTAAAAGTAAAACACAGACAAATGTCGGTTGTTATGCTATATTTTCGATTTCAAAACTCAAAAGGGACATGGAGTTAAATGTTAATGACAGAGTAGCAATCAAATTGCTATGACAGAGACCTTAACTCAATTTAATTGAGATGTTTTTTTGGACAATTAAATGGAGAAATATCAACTGTTCAAATTGTAATTGAGTACATGTATACATATGAAATGAAATTATTAAAATTATAAGTCTAATAATTGAGATGGAGACAATCCGGTTTTCTTGCTCTTTTTTTTTTATTATTCTATTGGTTCATTGTTTGTCGAATGTGTTAAGGTGGGACACACTCAACTCCATTTCACATCAATGCTTCAAATAGAAAATATGAAACTGAAGAAGTTTATACTGAAAAATAAAAATATTCAACTTCAACAATTACAACCAATCACGTAAATTACTAGCCCGAGATTATTATAACATAAACAGTGGTTTGAGCCCCTATGATAGGGAGATATTTGTAGCTTGTTCCAACCTACCCAAATGGTTTAAAGACTCAATAACATCTTAATGAGTTCAAATGTCTTACAATTAAGTGAACACAATGATGGTTACCTGATGTGACTAAGATAAGAAACATCTCCTCTAGAGCGCAATTGAGCGGACGAAGTCAACTTGATATATACGACATCACGAGGTCATATGGAAATACAAATTTGGTTGGTCATTTATTTTAGCATTACTGATTTTGCTAACTCATTATTCTTATATGACTTTAAGATTCTCTCTATGTTTTTATATTGCCTTGAGTGTTAGAGTGCATTTGTAGGTACCATCATTGTGTCCACGCATCACAACCATGTCAGAAAATCCTTGAGCACTATGCAAGACTCAAAGCCTCTTGCATCATAGAATTTGGAGAAACAACTCCTAAAAGTCCTACTCAACTTGAACATTATTTTAAAAAGCAACTTCAACCATGAGGTATGGCATGGTGGCCGTCAATCATTTCGTCATTTAATTATGACTTTTGGAGTTCAATCTTCATCCATGAAAATGAAATTTATTTCGTGGTCAGGGAAAAAAAAACTACAATTATTGAGTTGACGTAGTAATTATGCATTTTATCCTTTTTGCAAGCTACCAACTCTTATGAATGAAATAAATTAATTGGTCGGTCAGTCAGTCATCTATCACTTAATGCGCTGATCATAAAGTAAAAAATAAATTTCACGACTACACAGGCTATGAATATACATTAGTCAAGAAAAACAAATTAGCTCGTGGTCACATGGAATTAATCCATCTTAAGAAGCTAAACAAAACTTTCAAGACATTTAGGATGTCCCTTTCATTTCTTAGACTACAAGTGTTTGCATACTTCACATTTCATTGGCTGCATCATCTCAAAGTCAGGAGGTGGTGCTTCCGGTCAAATTGGGATTATGATTTGTCACATTGAGAGCTTAATTAGTATCTTGTTAAACCCATATTAACAAAGACTGACAGAAGCAATGATCGATAATGGTTCTTAACACTGATATCGCACGGCATGTATCATGTATGTACATTGACAAAATTTCCACAAGAACAAAAAGCAAACACCTGTCTTTGACATATTTATTTAACGTGTTTGGTTATATATATATATATATATTGAATACTTGTTTTCCTCTCTGGCAAGGACAAGATAACCAATAATTTGCTCTAGATACATCAGCATTCTGCCATCAACAGCCCCAGTAGCAGCAGCATAAATGATGCTCTCTAGATACAACAAGATAACGAAAGGACAAACAAACTATCGTAAGATGTTTACCAACCACGCCACTCACTATATTGAACCATTTTGCTCAAAGATTACAAAACAAAACGAACATATATGAGCCTTGCCTATAGTATATATATATAGAGATAGGGCTCGTTTAGTGGACAAGATAAGCAGACAAGATAGGATAGCAGTAATCATATCCTGTTGTAATATGTTGTTTGTAGCGCGAGTAGGATATGATAACACTATCATCTCCCTTATTCTATTATGTCTATCATGCGTAAAAGTTATCATGAGGGGGGAGTTATGATATAAATTATCCTGACAGGATAGGATATTAGTTTATGAATTATTATTTTAAAGAAAATTCGATTCATTTTTCAATGTTTCTATTATATCATATCAATATCATGTCCCCCTCAAACACATGATAGGATAAGAGTTTATCATACTCTTACAAATCCTATCATATCATTTATCATATCCTACTCTTATCTTATCCTGACCACCAAACGAGCTTATGAAGTACGATTTTGTTTTCCTTTTTTCTTTTGAGGTTCTAGGACAATATTCTTTTTTTTTTTGGTCAAAGAGTGGTGAACAATATTCTCATTGGTCTAACTTTTCAAGCGTGGACCAATAAGTATTGGGCCGTGAATCGTGTGATTGAACTTTAAATAAGAAGTGTTTGAAGTATTGCAAGATAATTCTAAATTTACAAAAATAAAAATTAAAAATATAAATAAAAATTAAAGAGATAAAAAAATAAAAATATTAAAGAGATAAATGCTATGAGCTAAGGGCATCTTAGAGATTCTAAGATGCATCCTATATTCTGATTCTAAGTTGTGTTTGTTGAGTTCATTAGACAGGATAAACTTATCATACATTCTTATATTATCTAATTTATTAGTATAAATTTTATTCAGATGGAAGAGATAGACTTAGAAACGAGCATGGTAAGATGGGAATGAATACTTTCAAGTGACATGACCATATTACAGAGATTTCTATTTAAAATAAATTTAAAAAATAAAAGAATTATAAGATAGGTATATTTTCCTTTTTCACTCTTACAATCAATCTATCATCTCTTCTTATACGTGACACTTTCCATCACTTTCATAATCGCTCAACAACATAGGCCAAAATCGATGCCCAAAGCAGCTCGAGACCAATTGATAGTATTGTTCACCCTCTACCAACACCATTTGTCACACTCTCCACCATTGCGAGTTTGCCACCATCACCACACACCATTCACCACTATCGAGCACCTCCATCACCGTCCACAACTCTCCACCTCCACAGGCCACTCTATACCCCCTTAAAAAAAGAATTACAAGATATTTTCCTTTTTCACTCTCACAATCGATTTGTCATCTCTTCCACTGCATGACACTCTCCATCACTTTCATAAACACTCAACAACATAGACCAAAATCACTGCCCAAAGCAGCCCAACACCGATTGACAGTATTGTTCACCCTCTACCAACACCATTTGCCACACTCCACCATTGCAAGTTTGCCACCATCACCGCACCCCATTCACCCCTATCGAGCACCTCCATCATTGCCCACAACTCTCCACCTCCACAGGCCACCCTATACATCCCCTTTGGCACCCTCTCCATTGTTGTTACCATCATTGACACATATCATCCTCTACCATAATTACCACCCTCGACCCGTCCGTCGACCCATTTTCAACCCGCCTTAAGTGGGAAAGACGACTGACTCACCAACAAAAGTGAGCTAGGGGACCCAACCCACTTGCTTAAGGGGAGCATTAGCCTAGCTACGAGAATTGGGTTAAAATGGTAGGTTGGTCTCTAAAAAAGTCATTGCAATAGATCCCTAAAAAGTAACTTGCAAACTTCAATAGTTGCTTCTCTCAGTTTTCAAGTGATAGGTCGAAGTATCTGTTCCCCAATCTTCTTAAAAATGGCTTTTATAGTGATAAATCGTGGTCTGGGCGCCCAGCGCCCTCTGATGGCCCCCCAGCGTCCCCTGTTTCTTCACAGGTTGGTTTCTGGAACCGCCTTGGGCGCCCGGCGCCCTCTGATGGCCGCCCGACGGTCTGAACACTTTTGAAACCTCATTTTCTCACCAAATCATGCATCTTTTCCTGATCCAACCGTTCAAATTGAAGTTCCATGTGTTATGAACCACATATCCAAATTGTAGCTCGATCTGACGGTTAACGAATGCGGGATTCCAATTTTGCTCCGACAACTTTTAACATTCTACATCAAAAAGTTGGGATTAGAATTGATATTATCATAAAACCTATCATAAACCTAAATAATTACTAAACTAATAAATTAGGGATTAAAATGGTATAAATTGAAGCACCCAAGTTAAATAAGTGTCTAAAATGAATTCCAATATACGTAAAAATGACACTTATCAATTGTGTGTCTAATAACTTAAAACACACTTAGAGCATCTCCAATGCAAGGTTCTTAGTTCTTATTTTTGAGTTAAGAACTAAGAACTGAGTTCTTAACCATTGGAGATGCTGACATTGAACTCTTAGTTCTTAAAAATAAGAACTCAGTTCTTATATAAGGAGTTTTACTTTTTTAGTTCTTAGCATAAAAAATTATTTTTTTTCTCTCATCCAAATTACTTTATTAGTTTTATTTTATTACATTATGAAAATAAAAAGTATAAATAATGTGGTTGGTGAGACCAAATGAATAGTGGTAAGAACTAAGAACTAAGAACTAAGAACTCATGGTTGGAGCAAAATTGCTTGAGAGTTGTTTAAGCACATGTGACAATAAGGACCCACATGAATAGTGTTAAGAACTAAGAATTAAGAACTAGCATTGGAGATGCTCTTAGAGCATGTTTCTATTAAAGTCGACAAAACGTGAAACGAGCATTTTCTGATTTCTCAATTAAGAAACTCACTCTCATTCACATTTTGTCTTAAAAACTGTGTATTTATCAGTTTATTTTGCATCAGAACTCACTCAAATGGATCAAAACGTGTACCTAAATGTAGACTAAAATTGTAGCTTCTTGAATTATTGTGCTTTAGATGAAGTGTCCCCACTAATTCAAATATGGCCATAGACTGATTTCAACTCTCCTTAGCCCTTAAGCATATTTGTTTTGATCAAAGTGGGCATTAAAAGCTCAATTAGATTAGAGATTAAAACCTTTGTAAGTTTATTACAAGGGAATATAAATTAAACTTTTTCATGAGAAAGAAAGTCAAAATAATTACCTGAGCAACAGATTTGCCATGAGCATTTGCAATTTCCTTGAGCAATTTATTGTCCATAACATCTTTGGTACCCCAAAAGGCACCTTTGGCTCCCAATGGAGAGTATGCAGTTATGATTATTCCTTTTGCTTGGCAGTAGTCTACTAGCTTCTTTTGCTGCCAAGTAGGATTCATCTCAATCTGTTTGATGATGATATAGTATAACTATATATCCAGCCGTTCAAAGTTCAATCATGATTTTTAAAAAATGTAGAGAGATATCCAATATGAGGTTGTGAGCATACTTGGTTGACAGCAGGAGGAATATTGGCAAATGAGAGTAAATTTTCAAGTTTTTTGCAACTGAAGTTGCTAACTCCAATGCCTTTCGTAAGCCCCATTTGTTGGCATTCCTCCATTTTTGTCCACACACCCTTCATGTCAAATGGGACCACGGCCTCTTCATCAAAAGGTATGCCCCAATCTCCAAGCTTCAAAGCAATGGGTCAGTGGATCAAATAAAGATCTACATACTCTAATTTTAGTGACCTGTTTGACCAAAAAAATAATCAATGACCAACATTTGTTTTATCCATCACAAAATATGTGAATTTAACAAACAAAATAGCCATGTTTAGCTAAAGAGTTAAAGTAAAATAAATTTGTTTTTTTTAACCTAATACATGTACTATCAATCATGTTCGAGTTGTGTACATTCACGTCTAATGAGACTAGTTTATTCAGCGGTTTTTTCATACACAAGACTTATGAGACATTACTTAAGGTTTTGTTGGGGAGTTTGAGAGAGGTGTCAAACAATCAATTATCTATAAAACTTAAGCTATTGAGTAAAGATCACATGAATAAAGACTTTGATACTATGTCAAACAACCAATGACCTGCATTGGCAAAAAAAATATGTGATTTTAACAAATAAAAAAGCCATGTTTAGTTAAAGACTTAAAGTAAACTAAATTAGTTTTGCCCGGGTCGTGAACATTCACGTCTAATGAGACTAGCTCACTCACCGTTTTTTTCATGCACAAGACTCATGAGACATTACTTAAGGTTTTGTTCGGGAGTTTGAGAGAGGTGTCAAATAACCAATTATCTCAAAAGCTTAGGTATTGGGTAAAAATCATATGAAAAGAGACTCTTATACCATGTAAAACAACCAACTATCTCAATTCTCAAAAGCTTATGTTGTTGGATAAAGACCCCATGAATAAATTTTTATATTTATTATTTCTATCAAGAGAGAAGATGAAGATTTTGATGGAAAGAGAATAAGAGGGAGAAAGGAGAATGGAGGTTAAGCTCTCCCCTGTTTGAAAACTCAAATTTCTGCCTGAACCCTCAATTTAGAATAACTCCACAAAATATTTAGAGAAGGGTGTTTTGCAGATATTTAAAAAATTCCCCAATTTTTTCCCCTTATTAAAAAATTTTAAAAAAAGAAGATCAGTTTCTCATCAAAAATCAAACTACACATCCATCAAGTATCTACCACTTCAATTCACTTAAAAAATTTCAAATACTAAATTTTGAAACTTACTATACTCAAACAGAGTAATTTTGAAGAACAAAAATACTCAGTAGTCAATAAAGCCTACAAAGGAAAATTCAGAGAAGATAAAGAAATGAGCATGATATAATATAAATTGACGATATATATGCAAATGAAAGAGTTCAATTTTCCTTACTGAAGTGTTTTCTTTAAAGCAGGAAGAACAAGATCAGGATGATTATCAGGGCACCAGAGCTTAGAAGTGACAAAGAGGTCATCTCGAGACCTAACGAGACCAAGCTTTAGAGCTTCAGCTATGGCTTCTCCAAGTGCCTCCTCTGTCCCATAAATTGAAGCTGTGTCGAAGTGCCTGAAACCGAGCTTAATAGCCTCTAGCACCGCCACCTTGGTGTCATCGCTGGTGATGGATTCAACGGAGACAGTGCCGAGTCCAATCACCGAGAAGTTTCGGTGGTTGGAGAGAACCACGTTAGGGACGACTTGTGATGAAGACATGTTTTTGTGTCACACGACAACTGAATATTATAATATTGCATATGATACCTTCCCTTCTGTTTGGCCCATTAAACTATTTTGACCTTTTTTTTGTTATATATAAACTAATGTGATTTTATTTAGTGATTACATTTTTTTTAAGATAAAAATTTAGGGTGAGGGATGGTGTGAGAGAGTTGTCGGGCTCAAAGAAAACTAACAGTAGATTTATATTTACTTCATCCTAAGGGTATTAGCGGAGGTTCAAACCTGCGACATGTTAGGTATGAGACCCTGTCATATATATTCTTTTAGACTAACCTCTTGACGTAGAAGACCATGAACCCGTGGCTAGACTGTATTCTAGTATACTTGGAAAATGTGATAGAAACAAATAATATTTATCAGATAATCAAAGCTACAATGATGTGATGAAGGTTATTTAAGGAGTTTAAGTCCAAAGAAAATTATTAGGAGTTCATTTATCAAGAAATGAGGAGAACCCAACACTATTGAGTTCGAGAAAGAAGAAGTGTGTTGAAGGGAGATATTAGAGTATAAAACAATAATGCTTTGTTAACGTATCAGTTGCGTATGGAAAAACATTTGTTGGGAGAGACCTACCCACTTAACGTGATCTCAGAGCCTCGAGGGATTAGTCTCATGGCTGTCGGCTGTGGGGATACCTTGAGAAACCAAAATACGTATCAGTTAGTAGTTAGTTACAAGTCAGTTGAGTTTGTTACAAGTCAGTTACGGTTAGTTGTTAAATCTGGTTAACCTAACTGTTAACTCTATAGTTAGTTTAGTTAGCTTTGCAAGATACTCAATCTGTATAAATATTGAGATTCACTCTTGTAATCTTTACTTTTGAATGAATGATATTTTCAGTTCAATTTTCAGTTTAGGTTTTCAACAGGAAAAAAATGGTGAGGAGTTGGTGAGGAAGATAATGGAGAATGATGAGGAAGAGATCGATGGTGAGAGTACTTGAGAGGGTTGGGGAGAAGATTGAATGAATGGAGGTGGGGTGAGGGATATATTTATATTTCTTAGGCTATAAAATCAAATATATCATGTCCTACATATCTTATTATTATTTTTTTCCGCTTCAGAAAGCTTACATACCTTTCTTATCAGTAAAATGTCTTTACATATTGTAATATTGATAACCAAAATAAGCTTGTACATAAGAGGGGGAAATCTTCAAGTGAGAAATTTTGGTGATGCCCAAAAAAACTTTTAATGTCACTAATTGACCTTTAGAGGTTAATTTGTAAAGGGGAAAAAAAGATGAGGTATATAAGAATAATATTATTTTATTGGCCACTCTTGTAGCATTGAGAGAGTACAAGTGACTCAACTTTGAGTATAAAATGTAAATCTGTTGTAACTATTATTCATTGTCGCAACCGGGGGTCGCAGCGGGACGGCGCGCTAAAACTAAATCAAGTGTCAGAAGAGTCGCCACTAATGTTTTTAGGGAGAACATAAGAGAACCCAAATAATGAAAGAACCAAATCTAGATTCGGGAGTCGGTTACGTATAGGGAGGTGTTAGCGCCCTACAACGTCTGTCATAAGACAGTTACCTATGGTTAATTATGCAAAATTTCCTTAGCTTTGTATATCATTTATTTTACCCTTAAGAAAATGTCTTGTATTTTATTTTAAAAAAAAAGACTATTTACAAGTTGCTAGTGTAATGAAAAGATTATTCTACAAAGAAGAACAAAATTTAGATTTTTTTGTTTGGAGTGCCTGGCGGGAGTGACCCCGGGCAAAAAGGGGTATCCACATTCATTATACGTGATCGAAGTAAATTTGCAGCGAAATCAAAAGCTTTAGTATTTTTTTTCTTCATAGTCATAAAGCTTTAGTATAGTTTAATAAGTACATGCACCATGTTGCATGTATTAACTTTCTTCATCCCAAAGGTCATCAATGAACTTTGCTGGTCCATACTTGAATGAAAGGTGCTGCTTGACTTGATTAATTTTTTCATAGTCATCTTTTGTAAGTGACCAATCAAATATTTCCAGATTTTGCTTCATTCTCTCTTTGTTGTAGCTCTTAACTGCCATAGTCATGCCTTCCTCATACAACCATCTTAGGCACACCTATTACACCAGAAAGTATTATGTTAGCTAAATATTGTGACAAAAAATTCGTGAATCATAATTTAAAAAGAAATGGATGTACTTAATTTATATAATTTATAGGCTTAATCCTCAAATTAGTCCCTGTCTTTGTGTCACCGTCTGAACCAGGTCCCTGACCGGAAAAATTTGTGGAATACATCCCCATTTTTTTCAAAACGTTTGGAGCCAGTCCTCGTCGGAGCCCGGAGCACCGACGAGTGATGAAATGACATGATGACTGTGTAAATGAAGCTGACGTGGAATTAAAAAAATAAAAAAATCATATTACTAAACTATCCTCTATCCTCCCCTTCTCCACCTATGTCACGCATCTCCCCTTCCCCTTCCCCTTTCCCCCACCTGCTATCTCTCTCATCTGGAATATTGTGGCTTCCTTCACCGTACTACACAACACGTTTTGTTCTGCTTCAATGTCTTTTGCTTCTTTGTCTATCTTTTTTCGTTTATTCCATTCCATAAAAATTCTACTCATCCATTGTAAGAAATTTCATACAGAAGTACATAAAAGTTTACCCAAATATTCTATACTGGTACTGTTATTCACTATTAATCATAAATTTCTCTTAATTGCTTGTTTGTTCCTTACATTTGGAAAAACGCACAAAAACCAGATCCTCCGTCGGAAAACACAAACAAACGATCTCGATTCTTCGCCGTAAAACGCACACAAACCCAGATTCTTGCCGGAAAAACTCACACGAACCCAGATCTTCTGCCAAAGAGATGCACCGCTGGAGGATCTGAGTCAATAATATTCTAATGAGTAAAAATGACACAAATTTTACTGCCACTGTTATCAATCCTTTCGCACCTTTCTCCAACAAAACAAACACAGACAACCCCTTCCTTTCAGTTTTAGTTTCAGAAGGGGTGATATAAGATTAGATGCGGTGGCGGAGGAGCCTTCGCTCTAGCAAGAACGAGACGACAACCTGGGCACCATAACCCTCGCTGGAAAAATGCTAACGAACTCAGATCCTCTACCGAGCCACCCAGATCTAAACAACCTCAATTGCTCCAATCGAAACCCACATAGATGCAATTCCTATTTTCTCCGCCTCCATCACCCACACAACTGCAAACACCACATTTGGGGCTTCAAGTTTACAATCGAACCCAGCAAACCAACCATAGTGATGAACTGATGGTTGGGGGTTCCGAGAACCACGAAATAGTCTGACGAGGGAACGTGGATCCGGCAGGTTTGTGCTGGAGGCGATGTCGGAGGCAGCCATTGATGGCCACTTTTTGAAACTTTTCTGGACCTAATTCTGCGCACGTTATTTTTGTTGCCAATCTGGTGATGTTTGAGATTCAGAGGGTTGATGTTTGAGAAGAAAAGAGAAGAAGAAAGGAAGAAGAAGAAGAATAGAAGAGGAAGAAGAAGAAGAAGAAGATTGGGAAGGAGAAGAAGAGGATCGGAAGAACAGATGAACCCTAATTTCTAAGTTGATGCAATTGGGAATTGGGGTAATTTGGGGGAATTAGGATTAGTGTGGGGGGAATTAAGATTTGTTAATTAGATTTGGGTTAGAATTAGAAATATGTTTAAGTATGTTAATTATATGATGTGTAAATTAATTTTTTTTTATTCTTTTTTTAATGCCATGTCAGCTTCATTTACACAATCATCAAGCCATTTCATCACTCGCCAGAGCTCCGGGCTCCGGCGAGGACTGACTCCAGACGTTTTGAAAAAATGGGGATGTATTCCACAAATTTTTCCGGTCAGTGACCTAGTTCAGACGGTGACACAAAGACAGAGACTAATTTGAGGATTAAACCTAATTTATATTGACTTATACTTAAATTTTGTTTTATTAATTAATCACAAGTCCACAAGGTGTATCATGTGTAGGTAGTGTTTGTTTTTTTGTACAAGGAATAACAAGGTAGTGTTAATCATCTATGTAGAACTCGCATTGTTTTATAATATTATGAATATCTAAATGGTAGACGTACAATGTGTTTGATTTATGGTGGAAAATCTCATGATCATTTTTTGGAGAAGTTAGAAAAGTATGTTTGGTTCCGTAATGAAAAACCCCATAATTACTTATGCTAAGAAGTTATTAAGTGTAAGTATAGCTTATTGAATTAACATACTTTGGATTATGTGTCATCACTAATTCAAATATGGTCGTACTAATTCAAATTGCTAAACTATATCTCTATGATTATTACAAATTTTTCTTCTATTTTATAACTTCCCTAAGCATGTTTGCTTTGACCAAAATGGGAATTAAAAAATCACTTAGATTAAGATTAAAACAGTATAAGTTTATAAAAAAAGGAAATATAAGTTAAACTGTTTCATATGTAAGAAAGTCATAATGGTTACCTGAGCAACAGATTTTCCATGAGCATTTGCAATTTCTTTGAGCAATTCATTGTCCATAACATCATTTGGACCCCAAAAGGCACCTTTGGCTCCCAAAGGAGAGTATGCAGTTATGATTATTCCTTTTGCTTGGCAGTAGTCTTTTAACTTCTTTTGCTGCCAAGTAGGATTCATTCCAATTTGTTTTTGATGGTGTAATATTATATATCCAGCAATTAAAAGTTTAATCATGACTAAAGAAAAGTAGAGAGATATCTAATATGAGGTTGTGAGTTTACTTGGTTGACAACAGGAGGAATATTGGCAAATGAGAGCAAATTTTCAAGTTTTTTGCAACTGAAGTTGCTGACTCCAATGCCTTTTGTAAGCCCTAGTTGTTGGCATTCCTCCATTTTTTCCACACACCCTTCAAATCAAATGGGGCCATGGCCTCTTCATCATAAGGCATGCCCCAATTTCCAGGCTTCAAAGCAATGGGCCAGTGGATCAAATAAAGATCTACATATTCTAATTTCAGTGACCTATTTGACAAAAAAAAAGTCAATGACCTGCATTAGATTTAGCCACAAAAATATGTGCTTTAACAAATTAAAATGTTATGTTTAGTTAAAGACTTAAGGTAAACTAAATATAATTACTTTTTTTTCTAATACAGTTATTAATGTGAAAATAATCACATCTAGGTAGAACTACACTTACGATTTTTTCATACACAAAACTTATGGGATATTACTTAAATTTGAGGGTAGGAAGAAAAAGGCTTTGAGGGGAAGGGAATGTTGGGGGGGGGGGGGAGGTTATGTCCTTCCCTTGTTTGGAAGCTCAAAATTCCACCAAAATCTTAAATTTATAGAGGAACTCCACAAACTAATTAAAGGAGTGTTTTGGAGGAGTTTTTCAACAATTCTTTAAACCCCTTACTCCCTTATTAAAAAACTCTCAAAGTCAAACAATGTGAAAATTTGCCATAAGTCATTTCTCTTCCCTCTCCTTAAAAATCAAACTTGCAAACACACCCTAAGAAAAATTAAGTATCTATCATTTAAAATATTAATCAATTGGTCATTCTTTAATGAAAATTTTTCAAATACAAAATTTTAAATCCTATACCCAAACAAGGTAATTTTTAGAGTTGTCAATACAAAATAACCCAACCCATATGGGTTGGCTCATTGCAGATTGGACTAGTTGTGCTCATATTTAAATAAGAGAGAAATTGATGAACTCAACTCAACCTATCATGGGCTGGCTCATTGTTTTTGGGTGTAAAAAACTAGAAAATAAAAAAATTAGTCAAAAGTGAAAATGTTATGAAAATCTACTTATGATTTATTTAGTCCGGTGAAAAAAAATATCTAAAATATTATAACACGGTTCAAATGTTCAAAGTAAAAACAAAATATTCAAATCCAACATAATTTAATAATAATATCAACGCATTGCATCATTTTTCTTACGAGCTGGATTAGACTTGGATGACTTGTGGGTTAGAACTCAAATTGAAAGCTCTAGTAATTTTGAAGAACAACAATACTCAATTCATAAAGGAAAATTTAGAGAAGATATATAATGGGCACAATTTAAATTGACAATAGTTCTCCTTACTGAAGTGTTTTCTTCAAAGCGGGAAGAACAAGATCAGGATGATTATCAGAGCACCAGAGCTTGGAAGTGACAAAGAGTTCATCTCTAGACCCAACGAGACCAAGTTTTAGAGCTTCAGTTATAGCTTCTCCAAGTGCCTCCTCTGACCCATAAATTGAAGCTGTGTCAAAGTGCCTGTAACCGAGCTTAATGGCCTCTAGCACTGCCACCTTGGTGGTGTCATCGCCGGCAGCGGAGATAAATAAATAAATATTTATTTATCATAATCAGCGTAATTAATAAATTAATTATTTTATAATTTTATAATTTCAAAATATTAAATAATTAATGTTTTAATATTGCATAAATTATTAGTATTTTAAATATATTAAATAATTAATGTACTAAGAGGGCCTTATAATTAATGTATTAGTATTTTAAATATTAAATAATTTCATATTTTTAAATTAATTAATCTATTAATATTGCATTTAATATTTATTAATGAAATTAGAATAATTAAAAAAATCAATTTTGACTTTCTTCAAAAATAAATAATGTATTAATTTGACATTTAATGGTTTTAAATGACATCAGAATAACTAATAAAAGTCAATTGTGATTTTTCTGCCATTAAGATGTATGGTGATAAAGTCTTTTTATTATGATTATAGTTATTTCTAATATAACAAAATAAAAAAATTGAATGTAATATCTTACGTTCAAAAGGATATTAAATATGCCATAAAAATTGATATTAAATAGTTTTAAATGATTGATTTTAAAATTAACTAAAAAAATTTGTATTAATGTTTTTGTATATACATCTAGAAGATTAAAATGATTTTGGTATATTGATTCAAAGCATAACAAATTAGAAAAAAGGAAATTAGAATGTAACTAGGATTAGAAAAAAAAAACTTAAATATTGATATAGGTATTTTAAAAATAAAAATGAGGGAGGAAATATGAAAATATATGATATATGCTGACAAGTATTTTTATTTCATATGTGCATGGTGTGAGATCAATACTAGTAATCCAATATGTTAAAATATTCATTAGTGCTAATGATTATTTTTTATTTATTATTTCATTCATTTCGAATTATAAGGCCCTCTTAGTACATTACACTTATTAAAAATTATGTAATTAAGTTAATTAGTTATTGATTATTGTAAGACCCAAGATTTTAGAATTAAATAAATAATTAATTTTCAACTCACGCATAGGATTATTTGTAAGCGTGAAAGGAACTTGACTTGTGTTTAATGTTTGGATTAATATTATGAAGAAGAAAGTTCAGGAAATGGTTAAGAATAGTTATATAGTCTCTATAGGCTATAGCACGAGTTCATTCACTTCCGCTTTAGGGCGAAAACATTAGTAAACGACTGATTTGCACTTAGAGACACGATGGAAACTAATTCCAAAAATCTTCAGAGAAATGTTAGAACTTCTCTTAATCCTTCCAAGATAAGCGTTTCGATACGAAACCCTGGAATGTACGAACGTCCGATTCTAGTTCTCGTAGGTTTTCTGAAACCAAAACCCTGATAGCTCAAGAAACCTAGAATAAACGGTTGATGAAGACTTTTTCTATTCGGAGCTTCAAACGAAGATTCCACACGCGTACACCTATTTCTTTCGAGCTTTCCAATCTTTCTTCAGAAAGAAGTTTTCTCATCCGACATCAACTGCAAAAAGTAGTTTTTCGGGTAAAATAGATTTACACCGACTTTGGATCGTTTGTCTTAATTCCAAGAAACCTATTTTGAGTTCTGGAATTCTGTCGCCAGAACTTATCTTAGAATTCACAGAGGATGGCACAAGAGAAATCGGAATCGCGAAATTTTCATTTTTCCGCATTTTCCATTTTCTATAAATAGCTTGAAAAATGAAAAAAAAAAAACAAAAATCTCACCAACACACACACCCAAACCCGCGGCCAAGGAGGAAGGAGGAGGAGAAGAGTTTTTCGCCGATTCTTGCCTGATCGTCCCACAGTTCGTTGCTACGCGTAGGCCTCGAGGTACTGATGCTTTTCCTTACCTCTGATCGTAAATTCTGTCACTTTTCTCTATGTTTTTCTATGCTCAAAGTTTTGAGCTTTTTGTAAAACTGTCCAAATAACTTGATTTCTCTGTCTAAACTTATTCCCTACGTGCCCCTGAGCATGTTTAGCGGATTACATTTCGCCGATTCTTGTCGAATCGCCGCCGAACTTCAATTCTGCTCAAAATACCCATTTCTGACAAATGTTCCGCTTTTTGAGTCATAAACTCTCGACTGAGCTTAGCGTTAGTAGGATTAGTCGTCATAATCGTCGTTGGTGTCGACCCCATCTAATTTGTTTTTCGAAATTCTGATTTTGAGTTTCCGAGCTAAAAATATTGACCAAAATACCCCTGCAATAGTTTTCGACCTGATAATTTTTCTGAGAGTTTCCCTGGCCTAGATATCGCCTAAGAATACCTAGGAATTGATTTAGATCGAAGAAAAAGTTCGGAAACCCTATTTTTGAGAGTGGCCGAAACCTATTTGTTAGGGTACCGTGTCCAAAAATATTTTTTTGGTCTCTATGACCTGAGCTATAGCGTAGCTCTTTCCGTTGTCGAAATTTTGGCTCCGGTTTCGTGTCATTCCGAGTTCTGTAGCTCGAGTTATGCTCGTTTTAGTGAACGAAGTCTCCGTTGTCCATTCGTGCCTAAATAGGAACTCTGAAGCTTTAAAAGCGTTCTTTACGATTTCGATTAGTATTATTAGATTGTGTTACTCCTAGTGAAGCTTGTGTTGATGTTTGTGTTTCCTTGTTCTAGGTTCACAACTTCCATGCCCAACTTCTACTTCCGAAGGTAAGGGTAACTCAGTTTTAGAGCGTCTTGAGTCTTGCCTGCTTTTATCGCACTGCATGCGTTTGAGATGAAGTTGTTTAAACTTGATTGGCAATTGATTGAAATGTTAGTATTATGCTTGCAATGTTGTATGCTTGCTTATGTTGGCTGATTTTGAGGCTTGTGCCAAATGTTTTCTGAAGGCTTCAGCCGAGTGAACTTATTGAGACGTGTGTCTCCGTTTTCTGAGAGGCTTCGGTCGTTTACTGGTTTCTGTCATTATTGATTTCTAGTGGATATAACCTGATTGTTGCTGATACTAGACGTGGATATTGGATTTGGGAGTTGTTGATTGATTTTGGCATATAGGGCTGAAACTTAAGTGGCAGTGTAGTGGTTTTCTTTCCACATGACTGTCCCGTCTTTCATGGGAGTTATTAAGTGGCATTCAGGGGAGTCTGTTCTCCGTCTGTTCCGTCTTTCATGGGCGCTATTTGGTGATAGTTCAGGGGAGTCCGTTCCTCGCTCTGTCCCGTCTTGCGAGACACTATTGATCGATCTATTTTGGTAGCAGCATATAGTTGCATCGTAGGGCAATAATATTTGCTTCTGTTATTTTGGTTGGTAGCTGATATGATGTTATATTGTTGAGGTTGCTGATATCCGATTTGTTGTGATATTGTATATATATATATGATTTGATTATATGTTGTTGATTATGTTTATATCTGATGTAATCCCATGTTGCTAATTTCTATTGACATTTATCTTGGATTATATTATTAGTTTATCTATTTGTGGTATGAAGTAAGTTGTTAGTTTATTTATCATGACATGCAATTAATTTTGATTTGCATGCCTTCTCTTTTATATGTGGTAGTTGTATGGAGTTAACCCTTTCTGTTTGTTATTTGTTGTTTGGGCGCTTAACGCTATTAGGCGATGAAGAGCCTTCTGGCGATGCTTAGCCATGTTGACATGGAGGAGGGATAGTAACTGGCGGAGCAAGGATGGAAGAAGCTATATAGTTTCTTCTTAGTAGTTTATGCTTTGAGTCTTCTTCGCTACCTGAAAACTTTGTTACTAAAATCCTGTTTTCGCCACTGTTTAAGTGTGCGTACTTATTTTGGAGACTTGCTTATGATATTGTAAGATACTATTATTATATGTCGGGAACGGGTTGTTTAATTAAGACTATGTTATGTATTAAACTGTGTTTAGTTGTTTTGAAAAGAAAAAAATTATCGTGTTCTTAGGATTACGAAATAGTCCTTAGACTTGTTAGGTTACTAATGTGACTCCTCAGTTGAGAAACCGGGGTGTTACAATTATCAAATTAAACCTTCTCTTTACATTCAAAAATGGTTTAAATTCGTTTGCTAGAAAGAAATACGAGGCAGTAATACTAATGACACTCATGAGAGAGTTGTTCTCATACAGTTTCTTTTTTAATATTATATTGTTTTTTTAAAAAATAATGACACTCTGACTTTGCTTGTAAATTTGTTGTTGAGATTTTTCACGTTCCTCTTCACACAGTCGAATCTCTTTCATTCATAAAGAGCGTTTAAGATATAAAAAATTGTGAAATTTAAGCAGTGAAATAGAAAGATATATGAAGATATTGAGGATCTGCATGAGAGAGATTGCAGTGGTTCTTCCTCCAATATGATATGAGAAGTACTCACTTTTTATCCCTTTTTTTACTTTAAACCTTGCAAAATTTTCATCAATGAGTCGTCAGAAGAATGTTCAACTTGTAATTCTAGGGTCTTTGAAAAAAGAGACTGAACCCATAAATAGATTTAGGAAGTGAGTTCCAATTTGAATTTGAGACAATGAGGGTTGATTTAGCTGAGGCACGTAACTCTGGTCAACCCTAGTTTTGATACTCGGGGTTGCTCAGACTAGTCAAATAGTTTTTATATATTGTGCAGCCCTTTGTTATTTATAAGTTCTTTTGGTTTTTCAAATAAAACCCATCTTACTATATAGAACTCCTAGAACTCCTTTTTCTACCAGTTTTAAGTTGTATGTAAAAGAAAATAACTTTGCTTAAAAAAAAACTAGAAATGATAGATGTTATTCTTTAGGAGAGTATTGTGAAATAAATTAATTAATACTTGTACTAACATAATAAACGGGTTGAATTTCTATTGCAGATATAATACATGAAGATGGAAGTATGTAAGACGATTCGTTAGGAGTTCATAACCGTCGGTCAAAGGTCGGGTACAATCTAATCCGTATATTAAAAATGTTAGGTTTAGACTTTCTAAAAAAACCCAATTGAGTGGGCTTTTAGTCTCGAACATTATCAAAAAAAAAAGTCCAATTGAGTAAAAACGTTGAGCTTGAACTATTAAAATGTATGTTTGGCTTGATAGACCGATCTATTTACATAATATTATTTTTATTAATAATATAAATAAATGAAAATGCAATGATATGTAGAAAAACATAGTAGCCGGCTATCATATTAGCTCGCAACCTATTAGCCTACCAACTAACACGTCTCTTTCAATATGACATTTTTGGTTAAATATACTTTTAAGCATGCTAAATAAGTTAGACCATTTAAAATGACAAGCTATGCCTTAAAATTTGGTCTATAACAAACCACATTACAAACGTGATTTGTGAAATTAAAATGAGGACACGTTTAAGTCACGTAAAATCTGGCCTATTTTCGCCATACTTTAATTTCATGCATGAATCTTACAAGCACTGGTCAAACAAGTTATTTTTTTCTCTATTATATTTCTTTCTATTTGTGGGTGTCTAAGCACTTTATACCAAACATTTTCCTTATTATTATTATCAAACACATTAAGCTCAAATACATTTTATACATCAGATTAAGCATAAAACTAGAATCTAAACGTGATCAGAGTAAAGGGTCCTCAGTGCTTATTTAATGAGTACCATAAAAACTGAAGGCTAATGCAGTGGATTTGGCTGATGTTGATTGCCAAAGAGGAGGTGAGAGTGTAAACGAGGTTTAACCACAACCTCAAGCGGAGTGGTCTTAATATTAGTGAGTCCAAACGTGGCACTCATATCAACCTCCTCATTCAACGGGGTCGCAACCTCAAACGCCTGCAAAAAACCAGCAAGAGCCAACTGCGTCATTTGAAGGCCAAACGATATGCCAGGACATGACCTTCTTCCACCACCAAACGGAAGCAGCTCAAAATGCTGACCCTTCACATCCACACCCTTGTGGCGGCTACTCAGAAACCTCTCCGGTTGAAACTCTAGAGGATCTTCCCACACGCGCGGGTCTCTGTGCATCTTCCAGAGGTTTAGGATCAATCTTGTGCCTGCTTGGATGTGGTAGCCGCCTAAGGTGCAGTCCTCTGTGAATTGACGCGCTCCAGCGAGGGGGCCAGCTGGGTATAATCGCAGTGTTTCTTTGACTACTGCTTGGAGGTAGGGTAGGTTGTAGATGTCTGATTCGTTTACTGGTCTTTGATTTCCTACGTGTTCGTCTAGCTCCTTTTGAACGTTCTTCAAAGTGTGAGGATTGTTTAGCAATAAGGAGAGTGCCCATGTCATTGTAACTGTTGTGGTGTCTGTTGCCCCTGCAATTAGCGTCTGCAAAATATATTTGTTTCATGCAACAAAGTTAATTATATGTGTGCCCAAAAAGTGCATATACGTACACACATTTTCTTTTCTTTCTATTTCTATTTCTCGTCAAACACATCACATTTTTATCTCACATCTTTTTCTATATCTTTAGTTGTATTGGGTGTACACAATCTCTATTGAAGTAACAAAGTTAATTCATATATTATTAGTTAATTATCTTTTTCTTTTTTTTCTCACTTGTATTGGGTTGAAGTACCTCTTGTTTTGGTCAAAAGGTTGATGTACCTCTTATACTTCTTTTTAATATATAGTTCTTGACTTATAAAAAAATTTATTAGTTAATCATCTCTAAAATATAAAATATTATATCATATATCAATTTTCCTAAAACTATAAAATAATAAAATGATTTATGCCTTTCCGATGCATGCAGCAATAAAATAAAATGATTTATGTAGGTACACATATGTCGACATATGTAAATTGTAACGGTAAAAAACGACACATACTGTGAATTATATGAAGAAAAAAAACTTCTTTTGAAAGTTTAAAATCATTGCATAAGCCTCCATAAAAATGCGGGTTTATTTTGCAAAGGTTTTTATTCTGGTCTTCACGTTTGATAGGTCCAAGCTGCAAGTGGTTCAAGCGTCAGCCAACGACGCTAAACGTTTATATGTTGATGATATGTCGAGAAGCATTAAGGTTCACATATCAATACTGATACAATAAAATTAAAGATATATACATTATTTTATATTGTAGCTGTTTAAATCACAAAGATTTGCCTGAGGTGAAAACACCCTAGATTAAGTGATCTAATAACTTATTAACACGCATTTGAGAAAATTATATTTAATAATACGTACAATGTTATTCGCTCACCTAAGATTAGAGTGATTTTATCAAATATTTAATTTGAGTAATTAATTTAGACAATCTCATACTACATACCTTACACATAGTTATAGGGGTTCACACTCTACCTGTTCCATCTCATTTTCCATACTATATATATCTCATTTGGATGTCTCTCTTTTCTCCTGTGTATATAATGACGTGTTTGGATGTAGTGGTGAAAATGAGTGAAAAAAATAAAAGAAATGAAGATTTTTTGAGAGATGCTATCAACACTCTACGTTTGATTAGTGAAAACTCATTTCAATCCTACTAAAAATTGGAAGTGCAACCCACATAATTTTTTTTTAAATCAACCTCATTCAATTAAGAAGAAATAGGCGGCGCAGAGGCCAGTACATCAGCTTGGACAATGCCAATAAATTGAGGAAGAACCTCCTCAATCCACACAAAACCACTCTGCGAAAACGATAGAGAAGCTAACCGGTCGGCCGCACAGTTACCTGTACGACGGACAAACAACAAAAAAAAAACCTCAAAGTTTGAAAGCAAAAAATTACAATCCCAAATGTTGAAAAGAATTGTTGAAAAAAAGTGTACGTTCTAGCATTTTAAAAAGATTTTCCTAAATCCTAAATTGTCACAAAAGAAAAAAATGAAAAGGACTAAAATAGTTTTTTTTTATAGGCAAATATTAGTGGTTAGTTGTTACTAAGTTAGATATTCCCTTCAAAGTTCCCTTCCAGGATTCGAACCCTGAACCTTCCCCTCCCCACCCTTATGTCCCATAGCTCTTACCACTTGAGCTAACCCTCGGAAACAAAGGAACAAAATAGTGGACATCGAGTCAGACTTGTCGTCTTCAATTGTCAAAGTTCAGTGTTTCAAGCTCACACAACTCTAGTTCAAAAAAAAAGTTCACATAACTCACACAACACAAAAAAGAAGACTAAGAACAGAACAATAACAAAACATATAAAATTGTGAGTGCGCTGTGTAATCAAACAAATAAGAAGACTAGGAATAGTTGCGTACCAAGCAGGTGGCTTTGTTGACAGTGTCAGCATCATAACCACCAAGATCAATGCCGTCAAGTACAGACAACAGAACATCAATGAAATCCTGCTGCTCTGTTTCACTCTCCCCTGAAACATCTCTTCTCCGCCGGCGATGCTCCTCCAACCACTCACAAATCACACTATCCATTTCCACCGCCGTTTTCTTCATCTCCTTCACATGCCCTCCCAAGTCAAGCCACGCAAGCACCGGAATCGCATCCCCAACCACAAACAACCCCGTCAAACGAAACCACTCCCTGAAAACCCTCCTCACCTTCCTCACCTCCTCATCATCAACACCACCGTATCTCTTCCCAGCAATCATCCTCAGAATCACGTTCAAGTTCATGTCCCCCAACCACTTCTTCATCTCCACAACAACGGAAGAATCACGAGGTGAGGAGCGCGCTCTGAGTAACAGCTCTTCGACCGCGCTCCTCACCTCGTAATCCCTTATCTCTCTAAGCGAGTCAAACCGGCGCGTGGCGAGAAGCTCCGAGGCGGTTAGCTTCCGCATCACGCGCCAGTACTCACCATAAGGGCAGAACCCGAAGTTGGCGTAGTCGTGGCCGAGGATCTTTGCAGCGGTGTATTTGGGACGATCGGAGACGATGACGTCGAGGGAGGTGAAGATCTCCTTGGCTAGCTCCCATGTGCTGACCACCACAGCTGGGTGCACCCCGAATCGGATGCTGAAGATGGGCCCGTGCTTGTCTGCTAAGTCTCCTAAGGTTATGTAAGGTGGGTGGCGGGAACCGCCTAAGAGGTGGAGGTGGCCGATTAAAGGCCAGCCACCGGCGGCTAGGGGTGGCTTAGTCTTAGTGCTCTTTGTAACGTGGGCATAGTAATAAGAAATCAATAGAATGCTCACAACACTGGCAAGTGCTGTGTACAGATACTCAGTGTTGAGTTCCATGGTTCGTTAGTTACCTGCCAAGGAATGAGAACAAGAAGTAAAAACACATCACTAATGCACTCCTATTTATAAAAGATGGAAAATGTTTGGTAGACTAAATAAGGCTGTCTAAATGAACTATGTCAAAGTTTGGGTTAAATAACTCATCATCTAATCATATTAGAGATAAATGAGTTGAAAATGTGATTGAATAATGAGTTATTTAACTCAAATTTTGCCATGAGTCATTTAGACAACCTCAGACTGGATCCAAATTAGTCAAATCCTATAACATATGAGTTCATAAGTTAAAAATGTTTCTTATCAAATTAATAGCATATATAAAATATATATTATGGATAACATGTACTAAACTAAATGTTAGTAGTAAAAACATGATTCATAAGATAACTAATTTTTAAGATGTTTACCATAGAATTTCCAAATAATATGATATGATGGGAAAAAAAGTTATCATTTCTATCCAATTTTAAAACAATATGATATTTATGCACTTCATCTTGGTATAAGAAAAACCACAACCACATGTTGTGGTTGTTTTTTATTAACTTATTCCACTTTTGTTATAGTCTAGGTTTCTTGGGATTCACAATTTTCATTGATAGGGTTAATTGTAATTGATTATCTGATTATTTGAGTTTTATTCGCCGGTGAAATATCTTATGTGCGGCTTGGTAGCTGGGCTTGGGGTGGGAATTTAGTTCTCTTGTAAACTTCTTTGAAAATCTCTTCTCAACTTTTCAAAATTGGTACTCTTTTTCCTTACTAGGTTTTTCCAATGAGGTTTTATCCTAGTTAGGTTTTAACGAGGCATGTTTTGTAAGGTATATTTTCAAGGAGGTATTTGGTGGGGTAGCTTCAGCATTGTTAAGGTCTTTGATGTTCTTCTATTTTTAGCATATCTTTTTCTGCATCTTTCTTTTGTATTAAGTTGAAGTACCCCTTGCATTTCTATTCAACATAATTCTTATTGCCTATAAAAAAAAAGGGTTATCATTTTTTAAGAAAGAGTCATTTTCATTTGACAAAGACGGACTATGATCCATTACACCATAGTGAATCAAGAGAAATAAATTTGAAGGGTACTCTTCAATTAATCCATACACTAATAGGAAAAGAGAAAGAAGTAACTTAGTAAGGAATTCAACAACCCTAATCCAACCTCTCTAAACAAGAGTGAGGTCAAGCTCTATCATTAACAGTCAATTCAACAAGCATAAGACATTCGACATAAGAAAAAAGAATAAGACATGGATTCAAAATCTGTAACTATATATAGCTCGTGACAATGGTGAGGGTGAGTGCGTTGAATGATGCTCTCAAGAGCATGTACAATGCTGAGAAGAGGAAAAAGCGGCATGATTAGGCCATCCTCAAAAGTGATTATTAAATTCCTTTTGGAGATGCAGCACCACGGGTACATTGGCGAGTTTGAGTACGTTGATGACCACTGGGCTGGAAAAATTGTGGTGAGTTGAATGGTAGACTGGACAAGTGTGGGGTTATTAGTCCCCGTTTCGATGTCGGCGTCAAGGAGATAGAAGGATGGACTGCTAGGCTGCTCCCATCAAGACAGTTTGGGTATATTGTCTTGACTACCTTTGCTGGCATCATGGATCATGAAGAGGCTAGGAGGAAGAATGTTGGTGGTAAAGTGCTGGGTTTCTTCTACTAATCTAGTTCCATTTGATGAGTTTTGAGATTGATTTCAGCTTTTAAGTTTCACCGGTTGTAATAGACAATGTGTTAGACCCGCAGTAGTTTTATCAAGAATAGCATGGCAAGAGTTGTTTTTCTGACATGCTTTGTTTTGTTTGCAAAAAAAAAACTATATGTAATCGAGGGTAGAAAGCGATCAAACAAAACAAAATAAGAAGAAAAAACATCGCAATCCTGTATATGTATCCTCCTCTTGCTGACATTTCCACTTTAAAAGAATTTGCTGATCATCCTTCAAATATGAAAATACTATCTGAAACCCACACAAATTACATAGATTCAAACTTCACAATTTTCCGAGGACCACATGTCGAAACATAAAAAGACCACTGATAACTCTTTTATTACCAAAAAAAAATATTTTGCCAATTTAATAACTATCCTTTTAATTTAAATTTTATTTATTATATACAATGTACCAGTTATTATTAATTTACACATAAAAAACAACTCCTTATCAAACATTATATTATCATTTTTTCGAATGGAAAAAAAAACCTAATCTATAAAAAATCCGTGTAGTTTTTAGGCAATGATTAATTCATCATCACCGATGCTAATACTGAACAGTAAATAAACAGGTCATAAAATTTGCTGCACTCCCATATACAATAATTGAACCCCGATTAAGGGACGAGATCAGTAACCTCGTGTCACCTTGTTGTGGTTTAGTTGATTTATACCTAAAAAGGAGGGCCATTCAACCATGAAGCTTCCTCGGTCAGTCGGTCGTGTTTGAAATTTCAAAGACGTAACCCAAAAGAATTTTCTGCTACACTGCAGATGATGTGTATCTCTCTAGTTTTGCACACTAGGACTCTAGGAGTACTATATTAATGGCAGAAAACAGACCACGTTGTTTTTTCTTGCAAGTAGTTGCATTTTTCATGAAACATTTAAGTTGAAGATCAGGTTGGAAAAGGTCAATATAATAATGGACATATAGTCAAACATTAAGCACACTGTCTATTTGAGAATTTCACATTGCTCGTTTTCGTGCCTGTTAATTATATATATCATTCATCAGACTCAATTTGCATCAGAGGCATCAAGAAAATGGCTACCTCCCAAAAGCTTTCGTTACTGATTCTCACTCTCCTTGTGGTTCTCCAACTCTACTTCTCTTCTGCGGAAGCTGCCATTAAAGGTGGCTACTGGTATTCTGGAAGTGGTCTTTCAGTTTCCGACATTAACCCTTCTCATTTCACCCACCTATTCTGTGCATTTGCTGACCTTGATCTTCAAACCAACACACTCACCATTTCACCTGCAAACGCAGCTCAATTCTCAACCTTCACTCAAACACTCCAGGCCAAAAACCCTTCAGTGAAAACCCTTTTATCCATAGGTGGCGGCGGCGGTCATGATTTGGCAGCCAATTTTTCCAAAATGGCTAGCCAAGCCAGTAGCCGCAAAACATTCATAGACTCTTCAATCCAACTAGCCAGAAAAAACAACTTCCATGGACTTGATCTTGACTGGGAATACCCATCAACAAACACAGACAAGACCAATTTTGGCTCACTCATCAAGGAATGGAGAGCAGCTGTGGCCAGAGACTCTAGCAACACTGGCAAACCAGCACTGCTGCTATCTGCTGCAGTGGGTGGCTCTGCCCAGATCACAGAATTGCAATTCTACCCAGGTCAGGACATAGCAAACAACTTGGACTGGGTCAATGTCATGGCTTATGACCTTTTCCGCTCAGATGATTATCCAACATTGACACAGCCACCAGCTCCTTTGAGAAACCCTAGAGGCCAATTCAGTGCGGATGAAGGGGTCACAAAATGGATTCAGCTAGGAGTGCCACAGAGCAAACTAGCTCTGGGTTTACCCTTCTACGGTTTCAAGTGGAGCTTGTCAGATCCTAATCAACATAGACTATTCGCACCAGCAACAAAGGGGCTCGGGCAAGTGAAATACAAGGATATAAAAAATGCTGGGGCGCAGATTGTGTACAACTCCACATTTGTTACTAATTACTGCTTCAAAGGGACAGATTGGTTTGGCTATGATGATACTCAGAGTATTGCTGCCAAGGTTTCTTATGCCAAGCAAAAGGGACTATTTGGATATTTTGCTTGGCAAATCGAACAGGACAGCAACTGGGCTCTTTCTCAAGCCGGTGAGTATATTGGTTTCCCTAGTTAATCACAGAAAATAGTTTGAGAACAAGTTTTATAAGAAATTTGTGTGCAAATGCTAACTTACTGCCCCCTATATTTTAAAATGAGCAAGTTAGTGACCTACACCTTTGAAAGTATATAACAAATTTGAAGTTATTCCAATGGGAAATCTTTGCTGCTTGTTAAGCATGGGGGCATAGTTATGGACTTGTGACCGAGTCCTATATCCAAGTGAACAAAATGGCATATATCTAATTTTTATAATAGTATTACACTCTTTGTCCTGCCAAAGCAATTATCAAAATGAAATCTCAGGACAAAAATATTTTCACTTCTCTTGAGCTAAGAAGGCTTTTCCTATTCTTTTTCAGCTTCTCAAGCATGGGGATCGTAGAGGATTGCAGAGCAAGAGTCTGATATGCTGGTTTTGCTCTCTGCCGTGCATGGCTCTTTAATTCACTTCTGTACCAGAAAATATTACTAAGAGAATAAAGATAGAGAGCTATCTACTTTATAGTAAGAATAATAGTTTCGAAGATAATAATCAAAATAAAATTCCAAAGGAACTGGAACCTAAAGGTGTGTGAACTGTATTTAGTTTCCTTCTCATTTCCATTGGAACGTTTAATTTACTGCCGTTATTGCAAGCAGAACCAGCAAGGAAATGATAAATATTTGAGCATTATGTCTAAATTAAACAATAAAAAATATTTTTTGTAACATAAAATATCTTAGCATATAGATGAATATTTAATTTAATGAAAGAGAAATATTAGCAAAACTCGCAACATAAAAATTTTAATTGAGAAGTATAATGTAGCTTTTAACAATACGTATAATTTTTCTTCTTTTCCCTGTATCATCGAATTGTGACAGATCAGGACTTCTTTTCCTTTGCCTTTTTCTACAGGCTTGTACTATTTATACTCCACTAGTATTTAAACCCAAATTATTAGTATAAATAGAAGTGTTTGTAGCTAGATTATCGCTTCTCACATCATCACATTATGAAAATATTATAATTAGTCTTATTTATCTTTTCAACAAAGTAAGAAAAAATAAAAAACTGGCTGTTAGTAAAGTAACTTACCAATTACCATGATCAGACACTTGTTACTTCATTCTTTTTTGACATGCCGTGACCTACCATGCACAACAACAAAGCCCAAGGATGCAACCAATGCCACCATGTAACCGGCTAAGGTTCCATAGCTTACAGAAATAGGCCATTCCTACAATTTAAGATGAGATGTATGACTTTAACGGCCAAACATATAAAACTTAAAGCACTATGAAATCAGCCATACATCCAATCAATTCATATTGCTTATAACAATAAAAAATTAACAATCTTGCAAGTTTTGGGTTTGGAGAACAATTCTTGTATCTTTCAGACGGATAAACAATGCCAAACAGTAAACATGTTAATCTGAATATCAAAAGCTATAACCATTAGTCATTACACATTCAATAGATCTATCTTATTGTTAGTTATCTATGATAAAATTGGAATCAAAATAGAATTATAAAAAGAATAAAGGCCAAGTTCGCAAAGGCCCTTTCTGAAACAAACCTCCAGCATTGTAGAAAGACTGGTGCTGCTTTCAGAAACATTAAAGGAATATAAATTATGAAACATGTGCTTTGATCAAAGAAGTTAAAATGAAATGATACATTCAAAAAGTAAAATAAAATAACCGTGTTTTGAAATAGCAGAATGCTGGTAAGAACTGCTACTCCTACTAATTTCAGTAAACAATGGTCAATGAATTCAAAGACAAAGGACAAGAAAAGAGAGATTACCTGCCACGGCCTCTCCCAGTCAAGTGGCATTGGCCAAGCCCCAAACCATCCCCCAATAACTGCTCCGTGAGCTGGTAAGCAAATCAAGTACTCAACAAATCCATTTGGCCTGAATGTATTATGAGGGTTACAATAATGTGAGTAAAAGTAACTAACTGAAGAACCCAATAGAAGATATTTTGCATAACCAAAATGGTAAGAATTAAGAAACTACCAACCAAAAGGGACATACTTTGATTGTGCAAATATACGTCGCCAGTCAGCCCATGATGAACCAAGAACACATGATGCAGGAACTGTCTGGAGCAGCACAAGATGTACATTTATATAGGTAGACATAACAATGGGCACATAGCTTAAATAATGTCTATCCCAACAAATGTTGAAAATAAAATTTATGGAAATATTTTGTAATTTAATGTCGCTGCTTGAAAATATATTTGTAGGAGACCTTAATAATTGAAAATCTTCCCAGTAAAATGTGTACTGATATTACATGTCTAAAAGTGATAATGATGCAATTCACTGAGTTTCACATCAATATATGTGGGTGGTAATGCTTTCCTAGGACGAGATGATTAGATGCAAGAAAGGAAGCAAGGGCTGAAATCTGAAACATTCCACAATTGCAACAGATCATGAGTACCAAGTTCTCATAAACAAACAAGAATTGTAAAACACCTATTTTTAATTTCTTATTGTAGTAAATAATGTAATAAGGCAATAGATTCTCATAAGTCATTTTTTTTAAAGAGGAAAAGGAAAAAGAATATCCACACACCAGAATATAAAAGTAAATAGATGCAGAATGAATATGAGAAAATTCCAATTGAGAACACCAAAATAGTCTAAAGAAGCTGTAATTCTAAACACAAAATGGCTATGAAATAATCACTCACCGTGAACAATGACATCATAAGAGACCAATTTACAGTCTTGGGTAAATACCTGTCTCAAGTAAATTTGCAAAAGTCACCATATGCTCTAGGTATTGGCAGGTCTTCAAAGTAGAAGTTAAAAAGGCTTTACATACATAATAGGAAGTGTATCCCTTGTTTGGATTAATGGAACAATGGGAATTATTTACTCCTAGTCCTTTATCTCATCAACAATGAGCTCTATGTAAAGTGTGGCATATGAAAAAAAAAATAACTCTATTCCATAATCAACTTATTTCACTTACTGAGAGGTTACAGGCGCCCCCAAAGCTATAGCTCCTAAAGAATTTAGTATTGCCCCTGTAGAGTAAAAGATACACCAACTATCATCATTTTTTACAAAACAGCAAGCCACTCCCATAAAATTTAACAAAACCATGGATGATAAGCATAGTTATCGATAGCGCGCTATAGCGCCGTCGTGTAGCGGATCGCGGCCGCGAAATCCCGCTATTCGCGGCCAATAGCGGCCTTCCCTTGTATGGGATTTCATTTTTGGGGGTCATCCGCGACAAGCCGCGATCCGCGATTGACTACTATGATGATAAGAATATAAACACAGAGACATATACACAAGAGAGATAGATAGAAAGAGAATCAAATCACAATGATATGTCGAAGTAGCATGCTATTTGGCACAAAATGATATTCATAATTCTAACTATCAAAGCGTTTGTTCGGTTAAGATTTTGAGGATCAGTCGATGGAAGAATGTGCATTCTTCCAAAGGAGAAATTTTCTCCTTCCTACAATTGGCCATTTGAACCGGCGCAAACTATAAAGCTAACATACTAATTATCTAACCACAAATAGAAACATTAGTAACAACGAACTTAGAGGTGGAATATGATACTAATTAAGGTTTTATTAGCATGATTAGAATTTAGAATTTCACCCTCCACACCAAACTGACTCTAAAGTTGTAAACTGCATCATAGTTACCTACCATAGGAAGAAAATAAGCAATTGTAGAAAAACCAAAGTTTCAACTCACCTACTGGCACTCCTAGAATCCCTCTTCCAACGGCTCGCAGGTACTGCAGCGAATCCAAGTAACATGAAAACAGAACAGGGCAAAATCTTAAGGAAAATGTGGACTGAAAACAAAAGTCAATGAAAATTGAAATTGCTGATTTCTATGAAATGAAGTAACACGACGCATTACCGAGCATTTTCGCCGATTCCGTCGATAGCGACTGTACAGAAGAATCACGATAGGGAGCTCTAGAATCTAAACAACGATCGAGAAAGAAACAAACACGAATTAAAAAACCGAAAATTAACTAAAAAAGTAAAAAATAAACCGAGTGTGATTATACATACCCAGATGAAGAAAAGAGTGCGAGAAGGATCGGTGACGAGGTTGATGGAGTAGATACTGTCAGCGAACCAGAAGGCTAAAGCTAAGCCAAGAGCGCATAACGCGTTGACTATGAAAGCTTCTGAAGCTGAGATTGACGGTGATGCTTCCGCGGTTGAGGTCTTCGACGCCGTCGTTACATCGCTGGTTTTTTCCCGGCGATCCATGGATGAGAATAGATCACTGGAGGTCGGAAATTCGAAAACGTAGCTACGATTTGGGCTTGGCCCAATCAACACTCATTTAATATACATGATTCATCTGTTTGGCCCAATAAAATGATCATGTGACTTGTTTTGGTAATTAATCAATACTTATATTAAAATAGAATCACTCGAAAAAGTGATTAGCTAATGTGTCAGCTTCTCAAATATTTAGGAATATTTTATTCCCCAACCTAAATAAACAGTAATATTTTATTCCCCACTCATTATTTTATTATATTTTATTCCATATACAACCTCTCTCATCCCCTCTATCATCAATGCGTTTTCTATTTTTCTCCTCCCAACCTCCCACTATCTCTCCCCTATTATTTTGTTAGTTTTTATTCATTGGTTTATCCATTTCTCTCTCCCACTATCTCTCCTCTATTATTTTATGCGTGTGATTATCTTCACATTTAATCCCACTATTTGTTTTTTCTTAATTGCTCCCCCATTCACGATGAAGCCTTTCATATGGCTATTTTTTACTAATAAATATTTATCTGTACTTTAATTATAATGAATGATAATAAATAAATTCATATTATATAGTTTCCTATAATAATATATTTGGATCTTTTTTCCTTTAAAAATTATGGGTTTAAATAAATTTAGGTTATTTTTTATTAATAAATTTCCATCATCTTTCCAGATGTCATACACTTAATAGTTTGTTATAGATTTCTTGGAAACTTTGAATTAGTAATTGAAATTCAGATAAACAAATACTTTTTCAAATTAAAAAAAAATCAAATCAATGAGAAGTGATTTTCTCCTTCTCTCCAAACCTTTCAGTATTCTTTATTTTTTTCACATGATAAATAAACCACTCCCTCATTCAGTACGTTTCTCTATCTCCAAGGCTAACAACACACTCAGCATTAAACGTAGCTCCATTCCCATCATCCCTTTCCCCAATTCAATTTTTTTTTCCCACTATCTCCCCTCATTAATTCCTTTCTCTTCTCCCTTCAAATAGACATCCCAATTACCCAATTTTTATATCATTTTTTTCAATCAAATCTTACGGAGATATAATAACAACCGAATTCAAAAAATTTAACTTTCATCATATGTGATCTCTTTTTAATATAACTTTTTTCAAATAAAATAATAATAGGTAGCAACCGAATTCATTTTTTCACGAAAAAATCAAATATAACTCTTTTTTTTTGTTACAAAATATAACTCTTTATGTAGCAACCGAATTCATTCAGATTTTTCATAAAAAAAATCAAATAGATCCCTTTATGTAGCATTTGAATTCAATTTCTCCTCCTCTGATTTCTCTCTCTCATGATCCTTCCCATTAAATTTGTTGCTTCTCATTTTTCATTCTCTAACGGCACAATTTCTCCTTCTCTGTTTTCTCTCTCCTATCAACCTTCCCCTTTAATTTCTCCCAATTTCCAATCGATTTAAACAACCTTTTTCCTCCATTTGATTTAAACATGCGGCTCTCATCCCCAATCTATTTATTTCCCTCTACCCCATTGTTTCAATAATACTCCTAGACGGTTTGTGTTCTTATTTTATTCAATTTAATTTAATTTGCCGCCCTCACTGTCCAGTAACATTTGTTCATTCCCACTACCAGTTCCTGTTGCCAAATTCCTAAAATACATAATGGATTTCCCTTTATTCCCATGTTTCAATTTTTTCCCTAGACTGTTTGTATTCCTTTTCTTTCAATTGGATCTGCCCCCCTTATTGTCCAATGAACGATGTTCATTCCCACTAAGAGACCCTACCTGCCCAATCATTAAAAACCCCAAATTATATTAACATTTTCTTAAACCCTGAAGAAGTCCAAATGTTGCACTGGCTGGATAATTCTATATAAGACCCTTATTAGTTCTCATCTGCTCATCAGTCCTCTTGCCACCCCGTCTTCCTTTTCCTAATCTCTGTTGTTTGAAATTTTGCAATGGCTTTCAAAGTGGATGATGACTCAACAATTGACACATCCTACCCTTCCAACGGAACCGTCGTGGTGGAATTATATGCAGGACTGATTTCTTATAGGTATTCAATTTTGATGTTTCTTATTTTCCATTCTCATTTCTTTGCTGTAGTGTTTTTTTTTTACTGCAGAAGTTCCTTCATTCCATCTCTTATAGGTTTCTACCTATAAGGATTGATGTATATTAGTTTCATATTTGTTTTGTTGGGAAACAATGTCACAAAAGATGAGTGTTTTTTGAAAGTGTTGTTCCTGTGTGTTCTATTTTTACTAATTAGATTTTGTGTTTTTCCCTCTTGCTTTTAATCAGATTAAAATAACAGGGATGTTCATCTCAAAATCCGAAAATGAGCAGGTCCTGTGATTACTTATGTTTTCAAATTACTTAATTTTTGCTAGACATTATATACTTATTAAATTTTTTCCCTAATGTTTTCATACTCAGGAAAAGGAAGTTGAAGTTGATGGAAATATGAAAGTTGTTGTCTGGAAGTTGAAGTTGATGGAAATATGAAAGTTGTTGTCTCAGTCAATGGCAACTCTCAGGACTCCCTTCAAGCCGAGGATCATGATTCTCCTCCTTCTAAATGTCCCATCCCTATTGACGCTGAAGCCATTGCAACTGATTTAGCAAGCAAGAAGCCATTAAAGATTGTCAAGGAGAAAATCTACTAGCTTCTTTTGCTGCCAAGTAGGATTTATCCTAATCTGTTTGATGATGATATAGTATAATTATAGACCCAGCAGTTCAAAGTTCAATCATGATTTTTAAAAAATGTAGAGAGATATCCAATATGAGGTTGTGAGCATACTTGGTTGACAGCTTTTTGCAACTGAAGTTGCTGACTCCAATGCCTTTTGTAAGCCCCATTTGTTGGCATTCCTCCATTTTTGTCCACACACCCTTCATGGCAAATGGGACCACAGCCTCTTCATCAAAAGGTATGCCCCAATCTCCAGGCTTCAAAGCAATGGGCAGTGGACCAAATAAAGATCTACATATTCTAATTTTAGTTTTGGCCACAAAAATATGTGATATTAACAAAAAAAAATAGGTAATTTAAAGTAAAACTAAATTAGTTTTTTTTCTAATACAGGCAATATATCCATTCGCATCCTAATAAGACTAGTTCGGTCAGTGTTTTTTTACATATTTACAAGACTTACGAGAGTACGAGACTTTACTTAAGGGTTTGATTGAGAATTTTTAAGAAAGTGAAGATGAAGACTTTGAAAGGAAGGAAATGAGAGGGAAAGAGAAGGGACATGTGGGTAAGTCCTCCCCTTGATTGGAAGCTCAAAATTCCACCAAAACCCTCAATTTATAAAAACTACATATAATAGCTAGAGGAGGATCTTAGAAGGGTTTTGCAGAGTTTTCAACAATTCATCAAAATCTTACCCTTTACTAAAAAACTCTCAAATAAGGGAAGAGTTCCTCATCAGACTCCCCTCAAGCAAACACATCCCTCAAGTATGTACCAGTCAAAATATTAATCAGTTCATGCACTTGAAATTATTCAAATACTGAATTTTGAAACGTACTATACTCAAACAGAGTAATTTCGAAGAACAACAATATTCAATAGTCAATAAGGTTCACAAAGGAAAAATCAGAGAAGATAAAGAAATGGGCGTGATATATATGCAAATGATAGAGTTCAATTTTCCTTACTGAAGTGTTTTCTTCAGAGCAGGAAGAACAAGATCAGGATGATTATCAGGGCACCAGAGCTTGGAAGTGACAAAGAGGTCATCTCAAGACCCAACGAGACCAAGTTTCAGAGCTTCAACTATTGCTTCTCCAAGTGCCTCCTCTGTCCCATAAATTGAAGTTGTGTCGAAGTGCATGTAACCGAGCTTAATAGCCTCTAGCACCGCCACCTTGGTGTCATCGCTGGTGGTGGTTCCGGCGGAGACAGTGCCGAGTCCGATCACCGGGAAGTTTCGGTGGTTGGAGAGCACCACATTAGGGACGACTTGTGATGAAGACATGTTTTGGTGAATATTAGAATATTGCATTATGATAACATCATCTTTTGACTCTTCTTATACTAGATGCCAGTCAAATTACGTTATCTCCATGTATTTAAATATTTCTTTATCATAATCAGCGTAATTATTTTTCTATATCAGCTCACTCAAGGAAAAGTTGTAACACCCCCTTTACCCCGCGAAAATATTATAGCATAAATCAGAGTAAAATGCATAACACAGAGGGTGTCACACTTAATCCTTCAGAAACATAAATCAAAACATCTGTCATGCTCATAATAAATATATAAATTTTCCAACTTTAATGTCACAACTTCATATGCATAGCACAACCGATTTATTTTCAACTCTAAAATTAAACATAATTCAAGAATGAATAAATAGAGTTTATAAAATAACTCTTAACATCAAGGTACAAAGCTAAACGTTTTCCCGGTGTTACATAATAGAGCATGACTCCCTTAACTAAACCATAAATGAAATACTAGCTACTCAAACTAACCCTCGCGAGAAGTTCCACTATCCTCGATACCTGAGCGATGTCGCATAGAACATCATTCCAACAGGAGGGTGAGAACTCATATCATATGGATAAGCTTAATAATAAATAATGTAAAAGTTTATCTATGTTTCACATAAATTCTTCACACTCCACTAACAAATAATAAATTATGTAATTTAATATAATCAATCAATCTCACAGTTATGACAATACTCCATAATTCATAGCATCAAGTACGCAAATATAATTGTCTCCAATTACCACAACATCAAATCTCAAAAAATATCACAATTATCATTAATTAACATCAACAACTCCCTAACACATATGACTCAAGTGAGACCCGTGCAAATGCCTTTGGTACCAAAGTTGTTATCCTTAGCGGTATCACCGCGTCCACTCCAGACAGATAACCACCAATAAAGCTCTCGCTCTAGGCTTCAAAACCACTCCAGTTTTGGGAAAAGTCACTAGTCTCCACGAGAACTAGCAAACATTGCCTCTTGACAACTATGCAGTGTATTGTGCAAAACTCAACCAACATATGCATATTCAGACCATCTCCAAGTCTTAATTATTTTAGCATATTCATCACCTCATCACTAGCTCAACAATTCAAATCATCTCCAATTTCACAAAACACACAATTACATGTTATCAATCACACAACTTGCAATCATAGTAACTTAACAACTTAACACATAACATCAATTCATAAATAACATCATATAATCAACTATTAAACAGATGTAAATTAAATATAATTCATATATAACAGGTTCTGCAACTATTATACAAAAACTGGATTCTTCCTAATTTTTCCCAAAAACTCGTCATCTCCCCGCACCATCCCCCTCATGTGCGCACTACCGCGCGCACCACTACCTACATGCGCCACCTCCCTCGCACAACCCTCGCCTTGGTCGTGCGCCACCGCACCTTGCGCATCACCACGCGCGCGCAACACGTCTTTTTTCGAAAACAACATTTGCACCTAAAATGACTCATTTTATTCAGTACGGTTATAAACTGTACAACAACCTAGGCAAATTTTAAAATACCTCAAATATACTCAGAAAAATCCAATATGTTTATCATGGTTCCCTATACACGTTTTGTAAATCCCTGTAAATTTTCAAGTCTAAATTCGAAGTACAAAATTCAGGAAAAATCTAACACTAACAGCAGTTCGTGATAAACGAGACAGATTAACCTATCCTCACTAAAACACATATAACTCGAGCTACAGACGTCGGAATGACGTAAAATCAGCGGCAAACGTTTTATAACAGAAAGGGCTACAACTATTATGAAGGCTACTTCTTCAAATTCAGTCATTAACACAGCTCGAAAAAGGGTTCAAGAGCTCGTAAATTTCTCCCGCGCAACCCGCGCATCATGCGCGCCTATCTTCTACCCCCAAAATTCATCTTAAAATCAAACCCTAACTATTTCAATTTGGGAATTTATGCAACCTAGGGTTCCTAAATCATGCTTCCTATCATTACCCACTATCATACTAATTCATAGAACATGAATCCAAACCCTTACCTCTTGAAGATCAACTTCTAGGTTTTTCTTCTCTTTTCTCCCCTTCTCTCTTTCACGCTTCTTTTCTTCTGCTCTGCTAATTTCTCCAATTCTCAAATTCTGATTTCTCCCTTTCTAGTTCACTCATATCCCTTAAATAGTCTTACAATGGGCCTCACTCCCAACTACTCACTTAAAACCTAAAACCCTTATTTATCTAAATCTTATACTATATCACATAAGTTTTAAATAATAATCACATATATCACTCATATACAATTTAAATAATTTACTCACTCCATATATCACATAATCACCTAATTATCTAATAAAATCACTTAATTACCTTATTATATAATAAAATCTCATAATCACCTTATTATATAGTAAAATCATCTATTTATTCAAATCACTATATAACTTAATAATAATTAAAATAAATTAATAAATATTCTACTAATCGGAAAATGGGGTGTTACAAAAGTATTAAAAGCTATACATATTCAATGAAAATTCAACTTAAATAAAATTCTAAAAAATAAAAAGAAAGTGAGAGAAGGATCGGTGACGAGGTTGATGAAGTAGACACTATATATGAGCGAACCAGAAGGCTGAAGCCAAGCCAAGAGCGGATAACGCGTTGACTATGAATGCCTCTGAAGCTGAGATTGACGGTGATGCTTCTGCGGTGGAGGCCTTCGACGCCGTCGTTTCATCACTGGTTTTTTTTCCGGCGATCCAGGGATGAGAACTTAGATCAATGGAGCTTGGGAATTCGAATAGAATGGAAGGAAGAAGATGACTGCAGAAGAAAATATAGCTACAATTTGGGATTGGCCCAATCTCACGTAACATACGTGGTCCTTCTGTTTGGCCCACTAAACTAATGTGACTTTTTTGTTATGCATTAACTAATGTGATTCTTTGTCCAAAAAAAAACTAATGTGATTCTATGTATAACAAACTAACGTGATTCTTGACAAAAACAAAAAACTAATGTGATTGGAAAAAAAAAAACCTAATGTGATTTCAGTGAGTGATTGCATTCTTTTCTGGTAGATAAAATTTTAGGGTGAGAGGATGATTCCCTAGTCAAGAGTAGGAGAGAGTTGTTGGACTCAAAGAAAACTAATAATAGAGTAATATTTAAATTTGCGACTTGTTAGGTATGAGATTTTGTCATAATCCACTAGATCAACCTCTTGAGATACGAGACCCTGTGTCTACCAGTAGCTAGATTGCATTCTGGTAGACTTGGAAAATGTGATAGTTAGCTGAAAGTTAAACAAATATGTGAAGGAGTTTGAAAATTATTTGAAAATCGAAGCTCTATTATGATATGTGATGAAAGCTATTGAAGGAGTTTAAGTCCAAAAAAAGTTAGTAGGAGTTAATTTATCAAGAAATGAGGAGAATCCAACACTATGAGAAAGAAGAAGAAAGGGGCGAGAAGAAGAAAATGGTGAGGAAGATGATGAAGAATGATGCGGATTAATGGATGGTGAAAGGGTTGATGAGAGGGTTGAATGAATGGTGGTGTAGTGAGTGATATTTTTATATTTCTTAGGCTATAAAATCAAATATACCATATCCTACATATCTCTTACATAGCTTTCATATGATCAATAAAATGTTTTTATATATTGTAATATTGATAACAAAAATAAACTTATAAATAAAAGAAAGAAATCTTCAAGTAAGAAATTTTGGTGATACCCAAAGAAATCTTCAAGAAAGAAACCTTTAGAGCTCTGTGAAGGGAAATAAAAATATGAGGCATATGAGAATAATATTTTATATTGGCTATTCTTCTAGCATTGAGAGAGTACAAGTACTCAACTTTGAGTATAAAATTCAAATCAAGTTTCAAAAATAATATTCAAATCTATATAACTTTTATTTATTGCGCGGTCGAAGTAAATTTGGAGAGAAAGCAAAAGCTTCAGTATATGGTGAATGAATACACCATATTGTATTAATTTTCTTCATCCCAAAGGTCCTCAATGAACTTTGCTGGTCCATACTTGAAACAATGATGTTGCTTGACTTGGTTAATCTTTTCATAGTCATCTTTTGTAAGTGACCAATCAAATATTTCCAAATTTTGCTTCATTCTCTCTTTATTGTAGCTCTTAACCGCAAAAGCTACGCCTTGCTCATACAACCATCTTAGACACACCTATTACACCAGAAAGTACTATGTTATCTAAATATACGTGGTTACAAAAATCTCATAATTACTTATGCGAAGAAGTTGTAAACTAGAAAAAGTACTATGTTTTGAATGTGTGTGTTTAATATCAATTGAAACAAACTAAAAATGTAGTCATCACTAATTCAAATATGGCCGTAGGTAGACATGTACCGTTTTCAATTCTCCTTAAGCAAAAACAAATAGCCTAACTACATACATCGGAACTCACCCAAATAGATTAAAAAGTGTACCTAAATGTATACTAAAAGCGTAGCTTCTTTAGTTATCATGTTTTAGATTATGTGTCACCAATCACCACTAATTCAAATATGGTCATAGATGTGTACTGTTTTTAACTCTCCTTAAGCATGTTTGTTTTGATCAAAATGGGCATTAAAAACTCACTTAAATTAAGATTAAAACATTATTAGTTTTTAAAATAGGGAATATAAGTTAAACTTTTTCATGTGAAAGAAAGCCATAATGGTTACCTGAGCAACAGATTTGCCATGAGCATTTGCAATTTCATTGAGCAATTCATTGTCCATTACATCGTTGGTACCCCAAAAGGTACCTTTAGCTCCCAAAGGAGAGTATGCAGTTATGATTATTCCTCTCGATTGGCAGTAGTCTTTTACATTCTTTTGCTGCCAAGTAGGATTCATCCCAATCTGTTTGATGGTATAATATGGTTTTATATCTAGCATTTGAAAGTTCAATCATGACTAAAGTAAAGTAGAGAGATATCCAATATGAGGTTGTGGGCTTACTTGGTTGACAGCAGGAGGAATATTGGCAAATGAGAGCAAATTTTCAAGTTTTTTGCAACTGAAGTTGCTGACTCCAATGCCTTTTGTAAGTCCCAGTTGTTGGCATTCCTCCATTTTTGTCCACACACCCTTCAAGTCAAATGGGGCCATGGCCTCTTCATCAAAAGGCATGCTCCAATTTCCAGACTTCAAAGCAATGGGCCAGTGGATCAAATAAAGATCTACATATTCTAATTTCAGTGACCTGTTTGACCAAAAAATTCAGTGACCTGCATTAGCTTTAGCCACAAGAATGTGTTTTCAACAAATAAAAAATTCTGTTTAGTTAAAGACTTAAAATAAACTAAATTAGTTTTTTTTTCCTAATACCGTTATTATTAATCATGTTTGAGTTGTGAATAATCTTTAGATGAAACTACCTCACTTATAATTTTTTTCATACACAAGACTCTTAAAACATTACTTAAACTTTGTTAGAGAGTTTTTGAGGGTGGGGAACAGGCCTTTGAGGAGAAGTGAGTGTTGGGGAGGGGGGAGAGGGAGAGGGAGAGTAAGTCCTCCCCTTATTTGGAAGCTCAAAATATCACAAAACCCTCAATTTAGAGGAACTTCACAAAATAATTAGAGGAGTGAATTGGAGAAGTTTTACAAGTTTTTCAGCAATTCTTCAAACCAAGGTTGTCATGATTGGGATTTTACTGTGGATCGGGGGGAGAGGTGAAAAATTGTAAGCCGGAAGATCGGGATTGGATTGTAAGATCCTACTAGAAATGCAAATATGTATTTAGTAAAATACACACATGTAGAAATTTATACTGGTGATGAAAATATTCTAGTTTTTTTTTGATAGGCGAAAATATTCTGTTTACATGCTAGAAATTTATAATATACTTGAATCTTACATTTGTGGTGGTGTTAGACGACCAGAAATAAGGACATAATGAAACAAAAAAATCATCAAGTTTATTCAAAAACTTTTAGAAGATAAAATTCATCGAAATTTCTTATATTATTTAAAACATATGGATGTGAGTGTTCGAGAAAGACGGCTCAAACAGCCTTGCATCGTCGACAAAGGTCGTGTAGCTCGAGCGAGTCTCTCTCTTATCCCAACAATCAGGATCCTTGAAAGATCCTACTCCAATGAGATCCTATATGGGATCCGGATTGTATATCCATAAGAAGATCACAAAATCATAAGATCTTAAGATCCAGATCGTCGAGATCATGACAACCATGCTTCAAACTCTTACTTCTTTATTAAAAAAATCTCAAACAATGAGAGGACTTTGTCATAAATTTCTCATTTCTCTTCTCTCCCCTTAAAAAATTAAACTTGCAAACACACCCTAATAAAATGAGAAATTTAATGAAAATTATGCAAATACAAAATTTCAAAACTGATACCCAAACAAGGTGGGTAATTTTTAGAGTTGTCAATACAAGACAGTCCAACCCATCTGATTGGCTCATTGCTAATTAGGCTAATCGGGGTCATATTTAAATAAGTGAGAAATTGATGAACCCAACTCGACCTACAATTGGTTGGCTTGTTTGTTTTAGGGGTAAAAAACTAGTAGAAAATTAATCAAAAGTATTGGAAAATGCTATAAAAATCTATTTATATAAATTTAGTGTGGTGGAAAAATATCTAAATTAAAATGTAATAACACAGTGTAAATGTGCAAAGTCCAAACCAAATATCCAAATCCAACATAACAATATTGTCACATTGCATCATTTTCCTACGAGCCGGATTGGACAAGAGTGGCTCATGGGTTGGAACCCAAGTTAAGAGCTCTAGTAATTTTGAAGGACAACAATACTCAGTCCATAAAGGAAAATTTAGAGAAGATATATAATGGGCACAATTTAAATTTGACAACAGAGTTTTTCTTACTGAAGTGTTTTCTTCAAAGCAAGAAGGACAAGATCAGGATGATTATCAGAGCACCAGAGCTTGGAAGTGACAAAGAGATCATCTCGAGACCCAACGAGACCAAGTTTTAGAGCTTCAGCTATGGCTTCTCCAAGTCCCTCCTCTGACCCATAAATTGAAGCTGTGTCAAAGTGCTTGTAACCGAGCTTAATGGCCTCTAGCACTGCCACCTTGGTGTCATCGCCGCCGGCGGACATGGTACCAGTTCCGAGTCCAATCACCGGAAAGTTTCGGCGGTTGGAGAGTACGATGTTAGGGACTTGTGATGAAGACATGTTTTGGTGTCACACGACAACTCGTAAGGTTGTGAGTGTCAAATGAATTATAGTTAGCAACTTTGCATCATACCAACATATTTTGACTCTTCTTATAGATGTTAGTCAAATAACATCTTTTGACTCTTCTTATAGATGTTAGTCAAATAACTTTATCTCCATGTATAACTTAAATATTTATTCATCATAATCAGCGTAATTATTTTTCTAAACATGTGCTCACTCAAGGAAAAGTATTAAAAGCTTTACTTATTCAATGAAAAGTCAACTTAAATAATAATATTTTTATAGAGGAATTAAGTTTTTTAATTAATATTATTAATTACAACATAAATATTTTACTCTTATTAAATACTAGTATTAATCTCGCGTCATGCACGGATGAAATAAAAATATTTTGTCGTTATACATCAGATATATTCATATTTTATCTCTCCTTTTTCTTTTGTAAATACATATATCATATATTTAAGTTTTTTTTCTAATCCGAGTTACATTCTAATTTGCTCTTTTTTTCTTCTAATTTGTTATGTTTTGAATCAATATGTCAAAACCATTTTAATCTTCCAGATGTATATACGAAAGTAAAACATAAAATACAATTTTTTTAAAGCATATTTGATATCAATCTTTGAAAACTATTTGATATCAATTTTTTATAGCATATATAATATCATTTAAACGTAAGATATTACATTCAATTTTTTTTATTTTGTAATATAAAAACTTAACACAATTATTAGAAAAAGACTTTGTCAACATACATTTTAATGATAGAAAAGTCACAATTGACTTTTATTAATTATTCTTGGACTGGGCGAGACCCCAGGGTCCCTCGCCCAGGGGCGCTGGCCTAAGGCGAAGAGCGCATCAGGGACTTGGGCCTTTGTCCCGGAGGCCCAGCTGGTCCATTAGGATGATTTAGAGGCGCTAGGCCCAACTCCCCCAACTATAAATAGGGGAGGAGTACCAATTGTAAAGGACTCTTAGCTTATTTGAGAAATAACAAGCTGAAAATTCAGTTACTTTCCCTCTCTAAGCAGTTACGTTCTCATTCTCTCTAGGAATCTCACATCACGTTCCTTGCACCTTAGGTACTATACCTCATCTCTATGTTCATGATGGAACAATTCTAATGTCATTTTAAACCACTAAATGTTACATTAATTAATACAATAGTTATTTTCGAAAAAAGTTACAATTGAATTTTGTTAATTATTCTAATGTCAATAATAACTATTAAATGCAATATTAATACATTAATTATTTTTTAAAATATTAAATTATTTAATATTTAAATTAAAAAAATCAGAAATTATATATATATACATTAAATAATTATTTTTAATATAAAAATAAATATGATCATTAAAAAAAACTTTGTCATAATATATCTTAATGGTAGAAAAGTCATAATTGACTTTTATTAATTATTATAATTTCATCTTATACCATTAAATGTCACCATTAATACTGTAGTTATTTTTGAAAAAAAGTCACAATTGACTTTTTATTACTCTAATATCATTAATAACTATTAAATGTAAAATTAATACATTAGTTATTTTCAAAAATATAAAATTATTTAACATTTAAATTACTAAAATGTCAGAAAATATAAATATTACATCATTTACCTACTAATTATAGTATGAGAGAGGAATCTTATAAATAAAGACATAAAATAAGGGGGTGATACTCTTCGAAGTTGCTACTTTTTGGTTTCGAAAATAGTATATATATATATATATTTATTATAGTAATATTGTATAAGATAGGATAGGATATGTTGTCTTCTTCACCAATAATCCAATATACTAAAATATTCATTAGTGTTATAATGGGTATTTTTTATTTACTGTTTCATTCGTCCATGATTATAAGATCCTTTTAATACAATTATGCTTATTAAAAAATATGAAATTACGTTAAATAGAAAAATATATGAAGATATTGGGGATCTTGAGAGAGGTTGGAGTGATTCTTCCTATGATATAAGGAGTACTCTTTATTTATCATTTTATCCCTTTTTTTAGCTTGTTGCAAAATTTTCATCAATAATGGGTCGTTGGAAGAATGTTCAACTCGTCATTCTAGACTTTTTTTTAAAAAAAAGACTAAGTACATAAACATATTTAGGAAGTGAGTTCCAATTTGAATCAGATGAGGCGTACGTGTAACTCTGGTCATCCCTAGTTCTGATACTCGGGTTTGCTCAGAGTGGTCAACTAGTTTTATATATACACTTGGCCTATCCTTAAAATTAGATTTCCTTTTATGGTGACTTTGAGATTTTTTTTCATTTGTCTTCTCAACTTCATTCGGATGAATTGGGGTTTGTCTGGAGATATCAAATCTCGTTTCATCTTCTTACTTTATAGAACCCCTAGAACTCCTTTTTCTACCAGTTTTAAGTTGTATCTAAAAGAAAATAACTACTTAAAAAAAAACTAGAAATGATTCATTCTTTAGGAGAGTATTGTAAAACAAATTAATACTTGTACTCACATAATAATTTTCTAATTTAAAACGGGTTGAATTATTATTGCAGATATGATACATGAATAAAGGTGGAAGTAGGTAAGATGGTTCCTTAGGAGTCCACAGCCTGACCGGTTAAAGGGCTCATTCGTTGGATCCATATATTAAAAATGTTATATATGCATATTAAAAATGTTAGGCTTAAACTTTTTTAAAAAGTCCAATTGAGTAAAAACGTTGAACTCAGGCTATTAAAATGTATGTTTGGCCTGAAGGTGTTGATGTTGTACTCTATTGAAGCTTTTTTAATAATATCAGTCTCAGCTTTCAAAAAAAAAATGTTTGACCTGATAGATCGATCTATCTACATACTATTATAATTATTTTTATTAATAATATAAATAAATGAAAATGTAATGATATGTAGAAAGACATATTAGCTGATCATTTTGTTAGGTCGCAACCTATTAGCGCTTACTCGTTTATGTAAGATGACATTTTTCTTTTAAATAGACTTTTAAGCAGGCTTGTACTGTTATCGGGCTTACAACTTTTGTATTATGTGGGCTTACCGAATTTGTACTATTGGGCCAGGCGACCCATGACCCGAACGGGTCAAAACACCATAATATATAAGGAGGACACCGCCCATGCGGTGGGGGATCCAACACTTTTTTACTCATTTGCTATCTTGTCATTTTCTACTTTTGTTGCCTAATTGCTTAGCCCTGACCGGAGATTTAGACCGGAACATTGGCGCCCACCGTGGGGCCGAGGAATTCAATCCTAGGCTTCAAACTCACTGAAAATGGTGAATCGATCTGGAGCAAACGGAAGGGACAATCATGTTAACCATGAAAATGTTCCGCCCGACATTTTGCAACAGATCATGGCGGATCTAACTGATCTTCGTCAACACAATCAACAACTGCAAACTCAACTTGCTGAGATCAACCAAGATCGGGGCTTGCATGAGGGCGATCGTAGAATGGCAGAGATGGTGGTAGATTTCCAACCGTTCACAGAAGACATTGCAAACACAACCGTTCCAGATAATTTGAAGACTTTGGTTCTTGATTCTTACTACGGAGATTCTGACCCCAAGGATCATTTGGTGTATTTCAACACCAAGATGGTTATTGTGGGCGCTTCAGATGCTCTGAAGTGTAAAATGCTTCCTTCAACTCTTAAGAAGTCAGCAATGACTTGGTTTACAACGCTCCCACCGCGTTCAATTGCAGGGTTCATGGATTTATCGGCGAAATTCTTGTCCCAATTTTCAACTAGTCGCGCCCAGAAAGTGACTCCAGCAGCCTTGTTTAATTTGCAACAGAGGCATAATGAAAGCCTTCAATCCTTTATGGGGCGTTTCAATCAATTGTCCGTGCATTTGGAGGATAAAATGCCTGAAATTTGCATTGCGGCTTTTGAATTGGGTCTTCAATCAGGAAGTTTGAACAGCAGTTTGAGTCGTAAGCCCGTGGAGACAATGGCGGAGTTGCGAAGCAGGGTACAGGGTTTCATTCGGGAGGAGCAGAGTGATCGCATAAAGAGAAACCGTAAAAGTGCGGCGGTAACTGGCCAACAACAGCAGTTAGATTCGAAAAAGGTGGTGGTTAATGATCAGCGTTCGGGCGGAGCGGTTACAAAAGGAGAGAGAGGTTACAATAATTCAAGTCGTTTTGATAACCGCTCTAATTTTCGCAATCGTGCTCAGCCTTATGGAAATCGTGGTTATGGATCGATGACGTGGACCAGAAACCAACAAGACAGGTCGACCCCACTCGCGGTTAATTTAACTGAAGCATTGCACATGTGTCTGGAGGCGAACACAATTCGTTTTCCTAAACAACCAAAACGCCCACCAGGCAACGTGGACAGGAGTAAGTGGTGTGAGTACCACCGAATCGCGGGACACAATACAGATGATTGTTTTACCCTAAAGAAAGAGATTGAGGCATTAATAAAAGCAGGCTACATGCGTCAACTGGATGGGCGAAAGGAGTCAGAGGGAGCTGGAACCTCAACGAAGCGTGATGATACAGGGAAGGAAATTGAAGAGTCTGAACAAAAGAAGCAAGCTGGAGGTGAAACTAAAGGGCGCATTCATTCTATATTTGGAGGATTTCGAGGAGGAGGTATGACTAATTCTTCAAGGAAAAGGTATGTTCATTCCATTAATGCTGTCTATACAAATGATTGGGGAAACTGGGGAATCAATCAGCCCGATATTACATTTACTGTTAGCGATTTTGAGGGAGTACAGCCTCATGAAGATGATCCCATCGTGGTGATGTTAAAAGTTGCTGATTACGAAATTGAGAGGGTACTGTTGGATCAAGGGAGTTCTGCAGATTTGATATATGGCGATGCATTTGAAAAGTTAGGGCTTACGGAAACTGATCTGTTACCGTATGATGGGGCGTTAGTTGGTTTTTCAGGTGAGAGGGTATTTGTTAGAGGATATGTGGAGCTAAATACTGTGTTTGGTGAAGGTAAAAATGAGAAAGCTTTTGCTATTAAGTTTCTTGTGGTACAGTGTACATCGCCGTATAATGTGCTTATTGGAAGACCATCGCTCAACAAGCTTGGGGCGATTATTTCAACAAGACATCTAACAGTTAAGTATCCATTGGATAAGGGCGGAGTTGGAACTTTGAAGGATGATCAGGTGGTTGCTAGGAAGTGCTATTCTGACAGTTTCAAGCAGTATGGTCACATGGGGAAAAGAGCAGTGAAGGAGGGACATAGAGTTTTTGGAGTTGATGTTGATCAAGATGAGGTTAGTTTGGACCCGAGAGAGGGTTTTTCAGATTTCAAGGTGACCTCGGAAGAGGAAACGAAGACAGTGAAGGTGGGCGAAAGGAATTTGAAAGTTGGGGTAAATTTAACTTCAATTCAGGAAGGCAGACTGGTGCAATTGTTAGCTGAGAACATGGATTTGTTTGCTTGGAGTGCACGCGATCTTCCAGGAATTGATCCAGAGTTCATTTGCCACAAATTGGCATTGAACCCTGGTGTGAAGCCGATCGCCCAGTTGAAGCGTAAAATGGGCGAAGAGAAAGCACTGGCGGTGAAAACAGAAACTAACAAGTTAATTGATGCAGGTTTTATAAGGGAAGTGAAGTATCCTACTTGGTTGGCTAACGTTGTCATGGTCAAGAAGAGTAATGGAAAGTGGCGAATGTGCACAGATTATACGGATTTAAACAAGCACTGCCCAAAGGATTCATACCCATTGCCAAACATAGATAAGTTGGTGGATCGGGCTTCGGGATTTGGAATGTTGAGTTTGATGGACGCATATTCGGGCTATCATCAAATTCGAATGTATGCGCCAGATGAAGAGAAAACAGCATTTATGACGAATCAAGCGAATTATTGCTATCAAACCATGCCATTTGGGCTTAAGAACGCAGGAGCAACTTATCAACGATTGATGGACAGAGTCTTTGAAAAGCAAGTGGGGCGTAACATGGAAATTTATGTGGATGATATGGTGGTCAAGTCAGAGGAAATGGGCGGTCATTGTACGGATTTGGCTGAGGCTTTTGGAGAAATCAGGAAGCATAACATGCGTTTAAATCCGGAAAAATGCTCTTTTGGAATTCAGAGTGGAAAATTTTTGGGCTTTATGATTACTCGGAGAGGAATTGAAGTTAATCCGGATAAGTGCAAAGCAATTCTAGAAATGCAGAGCCCAACATCAGTTAAAGAAGTGCAGAAGCTAACAGGAAGGATTGCGGCTTTGTCACGATTTTTACCATGCTCAGGGAGTAAGGCAGCTCCGTTTTTTCACTGTTTGAGGAAGAACAAAGCTTTTCAATGGACAGATGAGTGCGAACAGGCTTTCCAAACTCTAAAGGAGCATCTAGCTAAGCCTCCCATATTGTCAAAACCAATTCCAGGTATTCCGTTGTCAATTTTCATTTCCATATCAGATAATGCTGTGAGTTCTGTCTTATTGCAAGAATGTAAAGAGGAGTTGAAAATTATATATTTTGTGAGCCATGCTTTACAAGGGGCTGAGATAAGGTATCAAAAAATAGAAAAGGCTGCACTAGCCTTGATTATCACCGCCCGGAAGTTGAGGCCTTATTTTCAAGGTTTTCAAATCAAAGTCAAAACTGACTTTCCCCTACGCCAAGTACTTCAAAAGCCTGATTTAGCAGGGCGTATGGTTTCTTGGGCTGTTGAATTGTCAGAATTTGGTATAGTATTTGAGAAGAAGGGACAAATAAAGGCGCAGGGCTTGATCGATTTTGTGAATGAGATGTCTCCGGAAGAAAGAGTACCAGAAGAAGTGGCATGGTTTTTGTCTGTGGATGGGTCATCAAATCTGAAAGGAAGTGGAGCTGGTGTAGTTTTGGAGGGACCAGGTGGAGTAATTATTGAGCAATCTCTCAAGTTTGACTTCAAGGCGAGCAACAATCAAGCAGAATATGAAGCAATAATAGCAGGGGTGAGGCTGGCCTTGGAGATGAATGTACGTTGTATTGTAATAAAAACTGATTCTCAGCTTGTGGCAAATCAGATAAAGGGAGATTATCAGGCGAAGGATGTTCAGTTGGCTAAGTATTTGGTAAAGGTTCAGGAATTGTTGAAGCAGATGGACAAGTTTCAGGTAAATCATGTTCTGAGGGAGGAAAATACAAGGGCTGACATACTATCCAAACTTGCAAGCACGAAGAAACCAGGTAACAACAAGTCTGTGATTCAAGAGACTTTGAAGGGTCCAAGTGTGAAGGAGGATGATGTTATGATGGTAACGGGCGGAGCAACTTTAGATTGGATGGATAGAATTCGAATGTGCCTGGAAGTGGATGGATCAGATTTAGCTTTGTTTTCAAGAGACCGGATACGAGAGGCGAGTCGTTATACAATGATGGGTGGACAACTTTACAGGAGGGGCGTAGGAATACCATTGTTAAGGTGTGTTAGTAAAGAGGATGCAGAAAGGATTATGTTTGAAGTGCATGAGGGGGTTTGTGCTAGTCATATAGGAGGAAGATCTTTGGCTTCGAAAGTGTTGAGGGCAGGATTTTATTGGCCTACGTTAAAGGGCGATTGTATGGAATATGTTAAGAAATGTGAAAAGTGCCAAGTTTTTGCTGATCTTCACAGGGCACCTCCTAAAGTTTTAAGTTCAATGAGTTCTTCATGGCCATTTGCAATGTGGGGCGTAGATATTCTGGGTCCATTCACTCCGGCAGGGGCGCAAGTCAAGTTTGTTTTGGTGGCGGTGGATTATTTCACAAAGTGGATTGAAGCAGAGTCAATGGCGAAGATTACAGCTGAGAAGGTTAAAAAATTTTATTGGAGGAAGATAATCTGCAGGTTTGGAGTGCCAGCAACCATTGTTTCTGATAATGGAACACAGTTTACAAGCAGGAAGGTTAGAGATTTTTGTGCAGAGATGGGAATTGAGAACAGGTTCGCCTCAGTTGAACACCCGCAATCTAATGGGCAAGTTGAAGCAGCAAACAAGGTGATTTTGAATGGCGTAAAGAAGAGATTGGGCGAAGCAAAAGGATTATGGGCAGATGAATTGATCACAGTGGTTTGGGCTTACAACACAACACCCCAATCCACTACTGGAGAGACACCTTTCAAGCTTGCTTACGGAGTTGATGCAATGATTCCAGTGGAGATACAAGACATGACTTTTCGAGTGGCTACATATGAAGAAAACCAGAATCGGGAAAATGTTCTAGTGGACTTGAACTTGGCGGATGAGGTAAAAGCAGAAGTCCGTTTAAGGGAGGCTGCAGTCAAACAAAGGTCAGAAAGGCGTTATAATACACGAGTGGTACCTAGGAGCATGAAAGTGGGCGATTTGGTATTGCGAAGAAAGGCAAAAAGTCCAACCGATTCAAAGCTGACACCTAACTGGGAAGGTCCCTATAGAATTCTGAGAGATTTGGGGCAGGGGGCTTACCACTTGGAGGAGTTATCTGGGCGCAGGGTACCAAGGGCATGGAATGCACAACACTTGCGCTATTACTACAGTTGAAGTTGTGTTCTGTTTGTTTTGTTTCAGTGTGTTTTATTCTGTTCAAAGACTATGTCGTGTTCGTTGTTTGTGGTTTCTGTATTTGTTTAAGTGTCAAGACTATGTGGTTTGTCTATTAAGACTTGGTAGCATGCACTCTTTTCTCTACCCATTAGGGAGAGTTTTTAACGAGGCATGATGTTAATTGTTAATGAAAAAACAGGTGTGCACTCTTTTCTCTACCCCAGGCGGGAGAGTTTTTAACGAGGCATAACCTTTAAAAATTTCTTGAGTGCTTTGTTAGCATTTAAGTTACTTTTCAACTTAGGTCTATCAATTGGGCGATTCCAGACAATTGAGAAAGAGTAAGTCTCTTAAAACTAGAGCGTTTGACCGCGAATTCATAAGCATAGCCTTAACTTGGATTAAGCTTGTCCAACTTAAGCACAAAGTCTCCAAGCGAGCAAATTTCTATATCAGAACAAATTGCGCTTCTGATCTTTTTATTTTTGATTCACTTCAAAATGCAAAGGCCTTGTGAATTCAAAGAATAACTGTTAAAGAAAAATCAATTTTTTCTTGAAACAGAAAATTTTGAATAAGCCCAGGGCTTCGAGTTTTGTAAGAATCTGTCAAAGCCTTCTTTATAAGGTAGACAACTTGTTAAGATCAACGCCTTTGTGGATAAACGAGTCCAGAAGAGATGTATTGTCGCAGTACGTTATTTTCATATTCTTATACTGTTAGAGCAGTACTTTAAGTTTAGAGAACACAATAACTTTCGAGTTAGATTACTGAGTTATTACTTTTTAAGAAGGTATGGGAGATTTTAGAGGAAGATAAGTGATTTTAAAGCATAGTATAGGGGTGACACTTTGAACTTAAAACTTTGTTGCATTAAAATTAGAGGGGGGCGTTACATTTAATTTAAAGCGGGGGCTGCAGGAAGTAAAAAGCAGGAAACTAAGTCAACCGTTTGGTATAAGACCAACGGGAAATAAAATACCATTTCAACTACTTTTCTCAAAAGGGGACTAATTGTTTTCCCCTTCGCCCTCTTTGTTGTTGTCGTTGTTGTCTTTGTCTTCTTCTTCTTCTTCCTCTTCTTGTTCTTCTTCTTCTTCCTCGTCAAAGTTGGGCGTGACTAATCTTTCCTCGATGATCCTAGCATAAGGATCAATACCTTCGGTCTTGATGGGAATGTCAGGGTTGAGGAGCAAAATTTGTTCTTTGGCCTTGTTAAAGCCAGCTTCAAGTTGGGAAAGGATGGAAGCCTTCAAGGAGGTGGTTTCGGCGGAAAGGGTAGCAACGGATTCCTTCAAATTCATGTTCTCAGAGACGAAAAGATCTTCCTTTTCCTTCATCTTTTTATTTTCTTCTTCTTTCGCCTTCATCAAGGCTTGATCATCTTGGAAGGCCTTCTGCAGTTTCTCAAGTTCCAAAGTCAGATCCGCGACTTTCTTCTCACTGGCTTGATTAGACTTTTCCATCAACTTCATAGCAGATTTCAGTTTGGCATTTTCCTTCTCTTGATCTTCAAGCTTTTTGGAAGCAGAAAGCCCATCAAACCCATGAGATTCAATCTCAATCATTTTGGAGATGGCCGCAATCTCTAAGCCTTTAGTCATCAAAGCTTGACACGCTTCTTGAAGGCCGATTTTCCTGATTCTCTCCCTGTCAGCCTCAAAAACCAGGTTAGTGTCCACCAAGGAGTTAAAGTTAACGCGAGAATCCCAGAGTGAAGTGACGTCATCGGAAGTCATATCCTCAAATTCTTTAAGGGCGTATTTCCACGAAGGGGGTGGGGCGCTGGAAGATCCATGTTGATTTCCTCCCTTTGTTGTGAATCCCTTCATGGACGTTTGGATGGGAGTTTTCTCAGTGGTCTTCTCAGAGGCTTGATTCTTTCTTTTCTTTTTTGGGGGTTGACTCATGTTTGATTCTGAATGACTTCCTTCTGGCTCGGTCAGAGTTTTGGCAGGAGAAGGCTTGTTTTTCAACGCCTGTTGCTCACGACGGAAGCGGAGGATGTCATCTTCAGAAAGGCGTGCCATCTTAGCTGAAATGGATAAGAAAATATATTAAGTCAGAAGTCAGTGAAAAAGATGCAAGTTAGAAATACAAAAGGGGCGGTCCTTACCAACAAATTTTGCTAAGTTTCTTTTTTTGAATGCATCGTAAAAATCTGTGAGGTTTAGATTAATCGTTGACAAGAAGTCAACTTCCAGTTTTTCATCAATTGTCAGAGAAGTTTCGGGTACTTTGTAACTAAGTTCAGGCTTATCAGTCCAGTAAAAGGGGAATCGGGGGGTGCCATCATCAAAGTAGAAAATATCTCTATTTTGTTAAGATTCTCTAAGTTTGAAAAATTTGGCTTTCCAATGTTTGTAATTGCTCCTAAAAAGGGTAAATAAGCCACTCCCCCTAGCGGAAGATAAAGAAATATATTCGCCTTTTACTTTCATTCCAGAGGTTTCAAAGAAGGAAAAGAACTTCTTGCAGGTAGGGACTATATTTAAGCAGACTCATAACAGTTCAAAAGCTCTAAGGTAAGCCCAACCATTAGCAGAGAGTTGAGTTGGGGCGATGTTCATTAGAGTTAGGCTAGAACAGGTGAAATCGGAAAGGGGAAGCTTGTACTCAAGATCTAGGAAGATGGTTTTGAAGAAATAGGTATGATTTCTGCCGTTGGAGTCAGGTTTTCCAAAACAACAAGGTTCATCAGGGTCACAGGCAATGATGTCTAAATGGGCATCATTTCCGTCAGCCCTAAAAGTGTATTGGGTTAACAAATCCAGTACTTTGGGAATGGTACGAAATTCACTAAACCTAGTTGCGATTTTGCGTGAGATCCATAATGAATCAGCGGCTGTGGATTCCTTACGGTTTTTAGGTGCTTTACGGGGATTTTTGGCAACCATTTTGGAGAACCTACCTGAAATTAAAGAAGAGGGGGGTTGTCAGGGTAGAAATGTGATGAATAAGTTGTTATAGGTATGTTAGGCAGCCAGGTTTCAAATTCTGGGTAAAATGATTTATGTGCAGAAAATTTTGGTATGATTTCTAAGTTTAGGAGAAGGAGCAGCAGTAGATGAAGTGTAAAAACTTAAGGTTGATAAATAAGTACTTGAAGGGAATGAGGATTTACCAGGAGAAAATTGTAGAACCTTGAGGGAGGTGAAAGCGTTTTTGCGAGAATTCCTGAAAGTTCTCCAGGTACTTGAGACAGAGCAGCGAATATCTTTTGAAATTATGGAGAAAATTACTAGAAAGTTGGGAAGGTAGAGGATGGTAAGAAAAAGATTTTGGGTCACGTTTTATAGTGTTAATGGGTTCCAGGCGCGTCGATTTATATGTAGGCAGAATCAATAAACTTTGAGACGTGTCTCTTAAGGGGCCTTTAATTTTTACCTTGGAAACGTTTCTGGAAAGTAAACGGGTTTGCGTGTGGATAGAGTTGAGAATAGGTAATTATTACTTTTGTGCCGTTTGATAGAGTTATGTCAGTGGAAATTAAATGCTGAGTGGAGGTGAATTTTGGGAAACGTCAGGCGTCGTTTCACCATGGGGTTTCAAATTTCAAAATATTTGCATATCTTATCTGTGATTATGAAAGGAATATGACAGTGAAGTGATAGGAAGAGATCTCGGTCAGAATCTTAAAAAAGAGAGCAGGTGGAGTAACTTCAATGATCGACAAGGGCGAAGCTCCTTTCTACTTATCAAAAAAAAAAGGGCATAGGTTCTTTTACTTGTTACAAGGGCGAAGTTGATGTTGTTTATTAAGGGCGAAGTTGATGTTGTTTATTATGTATCATCTTTTGCTTGTAACAGTTGTTTAGGCTTAGTGTTATTAACTTTATATGTTAAGGGGCTTTGAGTATTGTATTGTGGGCTTACTTAAAAGACACACTGCACCTTAAAATGGCTTTTAAGATTAGGTGTCTTGTGGGCTTGTGTACTGTTATCGGGCTTACAACTTTTGTATTATGTGGGCTTACCGAATTTGTACTATTGGGTCAGGCGACCCATGACCCGAACGGGTCAAAACACCATAATATATAAGGAGGACACCGCCCATGCGGTGGGGGATCCAACACTTTTTTACTCATTTGCTATCTTGTCATTTTCTACTTTTGTTGCCTAATTGCTTAGCCCTGACCGGAGATTTAGACCGGAACAAGGCTAAATAGGTTAGACAGTTTAAAATGGCAATTTATACCTTAAAATTTGGTCTATAACAAACCATTAGAATGAAGACACGCTTAAGTCACGCAAAGTCTGACCTATTTTCACTGATATACATGCATGAACAATCAACCTTACAAGCACTCGTCAAACAACTTATTTTTTCCTCTATTATATTCTTTTCTATTTTTGTGGGTGTGTAAACACCTCATACCAAACATTTTCCTTTTTATTGTCATACACATTAGGCTTAAATACATTTTATACATCAAATTAAGCATAAAAAGAGAATCTAAACGTGATCAAAGTAAAGGATTCTCAGTGCTTATTTAATGAGTACCACATAAACTGAAGGTTAATGCAGTGGATTTGGCTAATGTTGATTGCCAAAGAGGTGATGAGAGTGTAAACGAGGTTTAACCACAACCTCAAGCGGAGTGGTCTTAATATTAGTGAGTCCAACCGTGGCACTCATATCAACCTTCTCATTCAACGACGTCGCAACCTCAAACGCCTGCAAAAAACCAGCAAGTGCTAACTGCGTCATTTGAAGGCCAAACGATATGCCATTACGATCCCATATCACCGCTGCAGTCCCCATTCGACGAAGCTGTGGATTCCAGCTCCCATCCACAGTGATAGTGACAGCCATGGCCCTGCTACTCCTTGGTGTCATCGCTGGTGGTGGTTCCGGCGGAGACAGTGCCGACTCCAATCACCGGAAAGTTTCGGTGGTTGGAGAGCACCACATTAGGGACCACTTGTGATGAAGACATGTTTTGGTGTCACACGACAACTAAATATTAGAATATTGCATATGATACCTTCCCTTCTGTTTGGCCCCTTTTTTTTGGTTATATATAAACTAAAGTGATTTTAGTGATTACATTTTTTCAAGATAAAAATTTAGGATTTAGGATGAGGGTTTGGCGCCTCAATGGGAGAGTTGTCGAGAGGGTATTAACGGAGGTTCAAACCTACGCAGTGGCGGATCCAGAACCTCGGGGTTAGGGGATTCATTTTTTCAAATGAACACATTGGTAAAAATATAATTAAAAACAACTTTAATATGTTTATACATCAGAAACTATACAAGTCAAAATTGTTCAAATATGTGAGTTTTTTGTGTAAATAAGTGCAAAATTTAGTCTACTAGTATAATTTAAAATTTTCAGGGGGTTCAAACAAAAATTATATAGGACATTAAGTGCAATTTTTTTTTGTTCGGGGGAACCCCCTAACTTCTATGTACATCCGCCCCTGAACCTGCAACGTGTTAGGTATGAGACTCTGTCATATTCTTTTAGACTAACCTCTTAGAAGACCATGTACCCGTGGCTAGAAGCATTCTAGTATACTTGGAAAATGTGATAGAAACGAATAATATTTATCAGATAATTAAAGCTATAATGATGTGATGAAAGTTATTTAAGGAGTTTAAGTCCAAAGAAAATTAATTATTAGGAGTTCATTTTCCTTTCTTATCCAAAAAAAAAAAATAAATTAATTAGGAGTTCATTTATCAAGAAATGAGGAACTAGACACCAACACGATTGAGTTCGAGAAAGAAGAAGTGTGTTGAAGGGAGAAAAATGGTGAGGAGTTGGTGAGGAAGATGATGGAGAATGATGAGGAAGAGATCGATGGTGAGACTTGAGAGGGTTGGGGAGAAGGTTGAATGAATGGTGGTGGGGTGAGGAATATTTTTATATTTCTTAAGCTATAAAATCAAATATACTATGTCCTACATATCTTTCTTTTTTTTTGCGCTTCAGAAAGCTTACATACCCCTTTCATATCAGTAAAATGGCTTTAATTATTGTAATATTGATAACCAAAATAAGCTTGTGCATAAGAGAGGGAAATCTTCAAGTGAGAAATTTTGGTGATGCCCAAAAACTTATGATGTCACTAATTGACCTTTATAGGTTAATTTGTAAAGGGGAAAAAAGATGAGGTATGAGAATAATATATTTTATTGGCCACTCTTGTAGCATTGAGAGAGTACAAGTGACTCAACTTTGAGTATAAAATGTAAATCTGTTGTTACTATTATTCATTATACGCGATTGAAGTAAATTTGCAGCGAAAGCAAAAGATTTAGTATTTGTTTTTTCTACATAGTATTAAAGCTTTAGTATATGGTAAACAAGTACACCATATGGCATGTATTGATTTTCTTCATCCCAAAAGTCCTCAACGAACTTTGCTGGTCCCTACTTCAACGAAAGGTGTTGCTTGACTTGATTAATTTTTTCATAGTCATCTTTTGTAGGAGACTTGAGAGGGTTGGGGAGAAGGTTGAATGAATGGTGGTGGGGTGAGGAATATTTTTATATTTCATAGGCTATAAAATCAAATATATTATGTTCGACATATCTTTCTTTCTTTTTTGCGCTTCAGAAAGCTTACATACCCCTTTCATATCAGTAAAATGGCTTTACATATTGTAATATTGATAGCCAAAATAAGCTTGTGCATAAGAGAGGGAAATCTTCAAGTGAGAAATTTTGGTGATGCCCAAAAACTTATGATGTCACTAATTGACCTTTACAGGTTAATTTGTAAAGGGGAAAAAAGATGAGGTATGAGAATAATATATTTTTATTGGCCACTCTTGTAGCATTGAGAGAGTACAACTGACTCAACTTTGAGTACAAAATGTCAATCTGTTGTAACTATTATTCATTATACGCGATTAAAGTAAATTTGCAGCGAAAGCAGAAGCTTTAGTATTTGTTTTTTCTTCATAGTCATAAAGCTTTAGTATATGGTTCCATATTGCATGTATTAATTTTCTTCATCCCAAAGGTCCTCAACGAACTTTGCTGGTCCATACTTCAATGAAAGGTGCTGCTTGACTTGATTAATTTTTTCATAGTCATCTTTTGTAAGTGACCAATCAAATATTTCCAGATTTTGCTTCATTCTTTCTTTGTTGTAGCTCTTAACTGCCATAGTTACGCCTTCCTCATACAACCATCTTAGACATACCTATTACACCAGAAAGTATTATGTTAGCTAAATATGGTGAGAAAAACATTCGTGAATCATGATTTAAAAATAAATGGATATACTTAATTTATATAATTTATATAGACTCCGATACTTAAATTTTGTTTTATCAATTAATCACAAGTCCACAAGGTATATCATGTGTAGGGTAGTGTTTGTTTTTTGGTACAAAGAATAACATGGTAGTGTTAATCATCTATGTAGAACTCGCATTGTTTTAAAATATTATGAATATCTAAATGGTAGATGTGTAGTGTGTTTGATTTACGGTGGAAAATCTCATGATCACTTTTTGGAGAAGTTAGAAAAGTATGTTTGGTTCCGCAATAAAAAACCTAATAATTTCTTATGTGTCATCACTAACTCAAATATGGTCGTACTAATTCAAATTGCTAAACTATATCTCTATATGATTATTAGAATTTTTTATACTATTTTATTATTTTATATGTTCCCTAAGCATGTTTGCTTTGACCAAAATGGGAATAAAAACTCACTTAGATTAAGATTAAAACAGTATAAGTTTATAAAAAACGAAATATAAGTTAAACTTTTTCATGAGAAAGAAAGTTATAATGGATACCTGAGTAAAAGATTTTCCATGAGCATTTGCAATTTCCTTGAGCAACTCATTGTCCATAACATCATTGGTACCCCAAACGGTACCTTTGGCTCCCAAAGGAGAGTAGGCAGTTATGAGTATTCCTTTTGCTTGGCAGTAGTCTTTTAACTTCTTTTAGTGCCAAGTAGGATTCATCCTAATCTGTTTTTGATTTGATGGTGTAATATCATATATCCAGCAATTGAAAGTTTAATCATGACTAAAGAAAAGTAGAGAGATATCCAATATGAGGTTGTGAGCTTACTTGGTTGACAACAGGAGGAATATTGGCAAATGAGAGCAAATTTTCAAGTTTTTTGTAACTGAAGTTGCTGACTCCAATGCCTTTTGTAAGCCCCAGTTGTTGGCATTCCTCCATTTTTGTCCATACACCCTTCAAGTCAAATGGGGCCATGACCTCTTCATCATAAGGCGTGTCCCAATTTCCAGGCTTCAACGCAATGGGCCAGTGGATCAAATAAAGATCTATATATTCTAATTTCAGTGACCTGTTTGACAAAAAAAAAACAAATCAATGACCTGCATTAGCTTTAGCCACAAAAACATGTACTTTAACAAATAAAAAAGTTATGTTTAGTTAAAGAGTTAAAGTAAATTAAATTAGTTTTTTTTTCCAATATAATTATCATTGTGAAATTATACGCATCTAGATAGAACTACACTTACGATTTTTTCATACACAGAACTTATTAGATATTACTTAAAGGGAATGTTAGGGGGAGGGTATGTCCTTCCCTTGTTCGGAAGCTCAAAATTCCACCAAAATCCTAAATTTAGAGGAACTCCACAAACTAATTAAAGGAGTGTATTGGAGGAGTTTTTCAACAATTCTCTAAACTCTTACTCCCTTATTAAAAAAACTCCCAAAGTCAAACAATGTGAAAATTTGCCATAAGTCTCTTATTTCTCCTCCCTCTCCTTAAAAATCAAACTTGCAATCACACCCTAAGAAAAATTAAGTATCTATCATTTAAAATATTAATCAATTGATCAATTTTTGGTGAAAATTATTCAAATACAAAATTTTAAATCCTATACCCAAACAGAGTAATTTTTAGAGTTGTCAATACAAGACAGCCTGACCCGTATGTCCTTCCCTTGTTTGGAAGCTCAAAATTTCACCAAAATCCTCAATTTAGGGGAACTCCACAAACTAATTGCATGAGTGTATTGGAGAAGTTTTTCAACAATTCTTCAAACTCAAACTCCCTTATTTAAAAACTCTCAAAGTCAAACAATGTGAAAAATTGTCATAAGTCTCTCATTTTTCATCCCTCTCCTTAAAAATCAAACTTGCAAACACACCCTAAAAAAAATTAAGTATCTATCATTTAAAATATCAATCAATTAACCAATCTTTAATGAAAATTATTCAAATACAAAATTTTAAATCATGTACCCAAACAAGATAATTTTTAGCGTTATCAATACAAAACAGTCTGACCCATATGGGTTGGCTCATTGCAGATTGAGCTCGTCGCGCTCGTATTTAAATAAGTGAGAAATTTATCAACTAAACTCAACCTATCATGGGTTGGCTCATTGTTTTTGGGTGTAAAAGACTAAAATATGAAGAAATGAATCAAAAGTGAAAATGTTATGAAAATCTACTTATGATTTATTTAGTCCGGTGAAAAATATTTAAAATATTAATATTATAACACAGATCAAATGTTTAAAGTTAAAACAAAATATTCAAATCCAACATAATTTAATAATAATACTAACGCATTGCATCATTTTTCTTACTAGTCAGATTAGACTGGGATGACTGGTGGGTTAGAAACCCAAATTGAAAGCTCTAATTTTGAAGAACAACAATACTCAGTTCATATATAAAGGAAAATTCAGAGAAGATATCTAATGATCATAATTTAAATTGACAATAGTTGTCCTTAGTGATGTGTTTTCTTCAAAGCAGGAAGAACAAAATCAGGATGATTATCAGAGCACCAGAGCTTGGAAGTGACAAAGAGTTCATCTCTAGACCCAACGAGGCCAAGTTTTAATGCTTCAGCTATGGCTTCTCCAAGTGCCTCCTCTGACCCATAAATCGAAGTTGTGTCAAAGTTCCTGTAACCGAGCTTAATAGCCTCTAGCACTGCCACCTTGGTGGTGTCATTGCCGGCAGCGGAGCCTAAGATGGTAGCAGTTCTGAGTCCAATCACCGGCAAGTTTCGGTTGTTGGAGAGCACCACATTTGGAACGATTAGTGATGAAGTCATGTTTTGGTGTCACACGACAACTCGTAAGGTTGTGAGTATCAAATGGATTATAGTGCATCATACCAACATCTTTTGACTCTTATAGATATCATCAGCCAAATCACATTATGACCACGTAATTTAAATATTTATTTATCATAATCAGCGTATTTAATACGTTAATTATTTTCTAATTTTATAATATTTTAAATATTAAATAATTTCCTAATTTTAAAAATAATTAATGTAAATTAATATTGCATTTAATAGTTATTAATGAAATTAGAATAGTTAAAAAAATCAATTTTGACTTTATTAAAAAAAATTATTGTATTAATTTGACATTTAATGGTTTTAAATGACATCAAAATAATTAATAAAAGTCAATTGTTAAGATGTACACCATCCGGTCACATATATAAGAAAAAAAAACTTTTTAGATTCATTCATTTAATGAATGTATCTAGTCATTACATTCATTAAATAAATGAACCTAAAAATTATTTTTTGCTTATATATGTGACCGGAGGGTGTATGGTGACAAAGTCTTTTTTTTATGATTAGAGCATCTCCAATGCTAGATTCTTAATTCTTAGTTTTTAGCACTATTTGTAACGCCCCGATTTCTCGAGTGTCACACAGTAACCCAAATCACGTAGTTTTCGTAAGAATTTTCGTCGTCCAGTTATTAATCCTTACTTAGTGGTATGAAATCCTTTAGTGAACATAAAAGACAAATTACCATAATAAAAACATGCGGAAAGTATAACTCATAAATAAACGTTGTAACCACAAATACTGAAATAAACGTGTGGTCACACCCATGTGTGAAAAAAACCCACATTTGAAAAGTAATCATCCAAATATTGGTGAAACATAACAAAATAATTAAACCATGTTTAAATACCCAAAAGATAAATTAAATCAAAATCCGATGCAAGCTTTCGTGAGAACCCCCAACATAGAAAGATCTCAAACCCTAATCCTCGTCATCACTGGAGATATCTATGACCTCCTTGTCTTCCGCAACTTGACTCTTCTTTGGTCTGACTAAACCTAGCTGGAGGGTAAGTGATAAGCGCATAATTGATGCACTTTACGTGTGTCTTTCTAAGCTTCATTATGTACATTTTTGCGCTTAATTGTTATGACTTAGCCATGTTTTGACCATTAGTGTTTATTAGAATTATTCATGGAAAAATGCTTAATTCTACACTTTTAGTTTCTGTGACTGTTTTGCTAGAACAGGTTGAATCTGGAGCTACAAATATCGAAATAAGGCCGGGAAAGAAAACTCGAAGCCCTACAACTTTTATGTTCAGCACAATTTGAGAATCAGCCTCTAACTTGGTCAGAATGGCCTTGCAAAGTTGCTGTCGCTAATCCTGCAAGTCTGGAACAGTCTGCACTAAAATGACCATATCTTGGGCTACAGAACTCCGAATTAGGATCCGATTGAAGGCCCGCGAAGCTGACTTAAAGAGCTACAATTCTCATGTTTAACTCAATTGAAGATTCAGACTTCTTGTGGGACCGGCGAATGCCTGATTGTTCAGCAGCTTACTCCTTTGTGTGAGCCCGATTTTGTGAAGATTTAGAAAAGATTTAGATAACAAAGATTGTTACTTGATGAACAAGTTTATTTATTAGTATAAATAAGTGAGTTTAGGCTTTTGTTAAACACCACCACCTCACCACATCTCACCATCATCTCCTCCACCTTCTCCTAATAGCTCTCTCCATCTTTTCTAGTATGAGTTGCTAAACTCCATAGTTAGTCTTAGGATTTTTAATATTCTTGTGTTTGCAAACTTGAGGTTCTGTTCTTAATGCAAATTTCTTCTTTATTAATTCTCTTCATCTCTATTTCTGATCTAGGGTTTGCTTAATTCCGTAGTTTTAGAAATAAGAGTTGATGCATGTTCGCTTAGTTCATGTTAGTTCTTACTTGTTTCTTAATCGCTTAGTTTAGGAAACTGTGAATTGATTTTCGCTTAGTTAATCAACTCTCACGAATTAGGGAAACAATAAGGAAGAATTAATCTTTTGTAACCAATGAAGGTTTGTTGCACTTGAATGTTATAATCCGAGGACTAACACTTTCTTTTATCTGATTAAATCTCTTTTAAGTTCTGTTTGTTACTTTACAATCAAATCAATCAAACCCCCTTTTTAATTGCTTTGTTTTACTCTATTATCATTTAATACTTCACCGAGTCCTTGTGAGATCGATCCTGGTGTTCAACACCTTGTACTGCATTCAAAGCAGAATACTTTGGCACGCACCCGCGACAATGCGTTCGTCAAATTGGCGCCGTTGCCGGGGACTTCGGTGATTATTAATTGTTTTTAGAGTATTTTATTATTTCTATTTTCGTTTTTATTTAAAAAAAAAGAAAAAAAAAGTGGAACCAACGTAACAGCATTATACACCTTTTGATTTTTACTATTATTAGATTGTGGTTTATTTTTTGTTTATATCTTCTATATCCATCTCATATCTTTTATCTCAATCTCATATCTTTTAATTCTCTTTCTTATCTTTTATTTTTATATCACTATCTTTTTCTTATTTCTCTATCTTTTCTCTCTATTATTTTATTTTGCTATCTTTTCTATCTTCTTTCCCTTCATTATTATTATTATTCTTATTATTATTACTAGATTTGTTTTTTTTTACTAACCTTTTTTTTCTTTTATTGTTTCAGGTCCTTTCATTTTTTTCTTTTTTTTTCTTTCTTGTTTTAATGTTGAACTCTTTTTTTTACTAACGTGATTTTTTTTTGTTTAGTTTATTTTTCCACTAACGTTTTTGTTTTTTTTTTTGTGGTGAAAAAAAAGTTAACAGAAACAAGTGTTGGTTTGTGGAGCTTTTGCAGTGATGGAAGCTAAACTTGATGAGCTAGAAGCCAAACTCGACGAGATACAATTTTCTGTTACACAAATGTTGCTCAAGAGCCATCAACAACAGTTTGAGTCACCTCAATGTTATCCACAAAAGAATTTTGAAAATATTTGGTGTGACCCACCTTGCTATCATCCACAAGGGCAATTCCAACAGCCTATTTATGCACCACCATGCTACTACCTGCAAGAGGAATTTCAATATCCTTTTCATGATCCACATCATTCACAAGAGGAATTCCATCAACCTTGGAATGATCCACCCCAATTTTTGGAAGACCTTTCAAAGCAATATGAAGCAAACCAAGCCCAGTTTCAACAACCTCGACACGAGGAACCTTCCATATTGCAAGAAATTCAAGACATGTTGAACCAAATGTCTGCAAATCTCAATGCAAATGCTAATCAACACCTGCAAGATACTGCGAATTTACAAGCTCCAGTTAACGAGCTAGTTGCACACGCTCCCACATTGCAACATGAAGCTGATGCAGAGATTGATGATGAAGTTAATCCTTGTGTTGATACTCATCTTGATGTTAGCACTGATGGTTCTGGTGATGTTAATGAGTTTGAAGTCGATGTTGCTTCTGATGCTAATTCTAATGATGAGGACAACAAACAAGAAATATATCTCCCTCTTCCACATAGAACTTATGAGAGTGAGAAGATTTATCCTAGTGAAGAAGAAAATAAGTTGTTGGATGATTTCTAGAAGTGTTTTGCAAGGGATGAAGTTAAGAAGATGGATGTAGAACGTGGATCTAAATTAGCAATATTTCCACATAAGCCGCTTTTAATTAATCTAGACATTTTTGAAAATGTCGTACTTATTGGAGACTCTGTTGATTGCAAGGAGTCAATTACCATGGAGGAATATGTTTTGAAACCTCTACCCAAGCCTCCAGACAAACAGTTGATTGTTGAATGTACTGATTTTTCATTTACTCTTATTTCAGGTGGTACACATGCTTGGAAAAAGTTTTCACTCAAACTGAACATTGTCATGAGTCATGCTGAAGGTGCTAGAGAACAGTTTGAGTTTGTTAAGATTGTTGCAGATGAGATCCCTCCAAAGCCACCTGACTTGTGGATTGTCGTTGTTGTGCCTCAAGACTATGAGCTTCCTCTTAATGCAAGGCCTCCACCGGACCCAGGTGATAGCAGATTCAGAGCATTACCAGGTTTCATTCCTCGCCAGCTCCCTTGATCCCTGGTTTTTCCTAACCTTTCTCTTTTATTACACTTGTCTAATTTATTTGATGATTTGTGCCTCACATTGAGGACAATGTGTGATTTAAGTGTGGGGGTGGGAATCTTATTTAGGAGTAGTAGAACCTCAGTTAGGATAGTTTGCAATTTCAATTTATTTGCTTTGTTTTTATTGTTGTTTTCAATAAAAGAGTTCACACTTTTTCAATGAGTTTTAGAGATGCTGAGTTTGTGAGCAATGTAACCACTTTTCTGTTAAGTTTCATGTCTCTTTTGGATGAAGTTGCTTGCATTTTGAGTTCATCATGATTCACATTGAGAACTGATTTGTTGGATACATTGTGTTATATGCTTGCCATGTGAGACTGCCTTGTTAGATTTTGGACCAAACACTTGAATGGTAATATCTTTGCCATGATTCTCTTCTTTCTTGTGTGATTTCCTCATGTTTATATGCACTGCAAAACTTGACTTGATTCTGACTCAAATTGTTGTTCATTTTCATACTTTGATGTGATAAGACATTCTTTTTCAATAAGCTATTGGCCTAAAAAGCTTACCTTGCATGTTTTAACCTTTGTTTTAACCCCTTTGAGCCTAATATCTCTATTCTTTTGTAGCTCATTACAAGCCTAAGTGAAAAACAATGATGATACCTTACCTTAGGAAATGTAAGAGCTTTGGAATTGACTTGGGAATGAGTATTTGAATGCATGGTCTAAGTTGCTCAAAAGAGGTGCCTTCCTTGAGGATAAATTGTAAGCAAGCTGAAAAGAAGTTGAAAGAAAAAAAAAAGAAAAAAATGCAAATGTCAAAAAAGAAAAAGAAAGAAAAAAAGAGAAGTTACAAAGTGAAGGAAGGTACTAAAGAAAGAAAAGGAAGTGGAAGTTGAAAAAATGAAGTTGTAAAAGGAAGAATGTGTTAATTCTTGGGGTTGTGAGTAAGTTTAATTTGAATTTTTCCCCATTGCTCTTATTTTTCCTAAGGTTTTAACTGTGAATATCTTTCATAAATCCTTCCTTGACCTTAGCCTCATTACAACCTTCAAAAGTCCTTTGATCTTTGTGTGCATTTGTTCAATTTAATTGGTGTGTTAGAATCTTGTCAAGCCTATGATAGATGCATGTTTTCATGAGATGATGAGAGTTGCTTAAGCATGATTAAACACAAGCCCAAACACTTGAGAGTAGAGAGTATAACACTTGCATCCAACTTTGATGTTCAATTTGCGATTTCTTGTTGGCTTGGAATGTAGGTGATGAAATCTAATTTGTCTAATCTTTGTGGAAAATTAAAGTGGTTGTTTTCTTGCTCATAAATCTGAATTTCTACCTCTCAAAGATAAGTGTGAGCTGAGTTTTTAAGTTTTAGGAAGTACTTGTTATCATAATTGATTTTCTGAATCTTCTTTGAAGTTAAGTTTTGCCCAGGAGTGCAAAAGGTTAAGTGTGGGGGTATTTGATAAGCGCATAATTGATGCACTTTACGTGTGTCTTTCTAAGCTTCATTATGTACATTTTTGCGCTTAATTGTTATGACTTAGCCATGTTTTGACCATTAGTGTTTATTAGGATTATTCATGGAAAAATGCTTAATTCTACACTTTTAGTTTCTGTGACTGTTTTGCTAGAACAGGTTGAATCTGGAGCTACAAATATCGAAATAAGGCCCATGATATGTCGTTGGAAAGAAAACTCGAAGCCCTACAACTTTTATGTTCAGCACAATTTGAGAATCAGCCTCTAACTTGGTAAGAATGGCCTTGCAAAGTTGCTGTCGCTAATCCTGCAAGTCTGGAACAGTCTGCACTAAAATGACCATATCTTGGGCTACAGAACTCCGAATTAGGATCCGATTGAAGGCCCGCGAAGCTGACTTAAAGAGCTACAACTATCATGTTTAACTCAATTGAAGATTCAGACTTCTTGTGGGACCGGAGAATGCCTGATTGTTCAGCAGCTTACTCCTTTGTGTGAGCCCGATTTTGTGAAGATTTAGAAAAGATTTAGATAACAAAGATTGTTACTTGATGAACAAGTTTATTTATTAGTATAAATAAGTGAGTTTAAGCTTTTGTTAAACACCACCACCTCACCACATCTCACCATCATCTCCTCCACCTTCTCCTAATAGCTCTCTCCATCTTTTCTAGTATGAGTTGCTAAACTCCATAGTTAGTCTTAGGATTTTTAATATTCTTGTGATAATTGATTTTCTGAATCTTCTTTGAAGTTAAGTTTTGCCCAGGAGTGCAAAAGGTTAAGTGTGGGGGTATTTGATAAGCGCATAATTGATGCACTTTACGTGTGTCTTTCTAAGCTTCATTATGTACATTTTTGCGCTTAATTGTTATGACTTAGCCATGTTTTGACCATTAGTGTTTATTAGGATTATTCATGGAAAAATGCTTAATTCTACACTTTTAGTTTCTGTGACTGTTTTGCTAGAACAGGTTGAATCTGGAGCTACAAATATCGAAATAAGGCCCATGATATGTCGTTGGAAAGAAAACTCGAAGCCCTACAACTTTTATGTTCAGCACAATTTGAGAATCAGCCTCTAACTTGGTAAGAATGGCCTTGCAAAGTTGCTGTCGCTAATCCTGCAAGTCTGGAACAGTCTGCACTAAAATGACCATATCTTGGGCTACAGAACTCCGAATTAGGATCCGATTGAAGGCCCGCGAAGCTGACTTAAAGAGCTACAACTCTCATGTTTAACTCAATTGAAGATTCAGACTTCTTGTGGGACCGGAGAATGCCTGATTGTTCAGCAGCTTACTCCTTTGTGTGAGCCCGATTTTGTGAAGATTTAGAAAAGATTTAGATAACAAAGATTGTTACTTGATGAACAAGTTTATTTATTAGTATAAATAAGTGAGTTTAAGCTTTTGTTAAACACCACCACCTCACCACATCTCACCATCATCTCCTCCACCTTCTCCTAATAGCTCTCTCCATCTTTTCTAGTATGAGTTGCTAAACTCCATAGTTAGTCTTAGGATTTTTAATATTCTTGTGTTTGCAAACTTGAGGTTCTGTTCTTAATGCAAATTTCTTCTTTATTAATTCTCTTCATCTCTATTTCTGATCTAGGGTTTGCTTAATTCCGTAGTTTTAGAAATAAGAGTTGATGCATGTTCGCTTAGTTCATGTTAGTTCGTACCTGTTTCTTAATCGCTTAGTTTAGGAAACTGTGAATTGATTTTCGCTTAGTTAATCAACTCTCACGAATTAGGGAAACAATAAGGAAGAATTAATCTTTTGTAACCAATGAAGGTTTGTTGCACTTGAATGTTATAATCCGAGGACTAACACTTTCTTTTATCTGATTAAATCTCTTTTAAGTTCTGTTTGTTACTTTACAATCAAATCAATCAAACCCCCTTTTTAATTGCTTTGTTTTACTCTATTATCATTTAATACTTCACCGAGTCCTTGTGAGATCGATCCTGGTGTTCAACACCTTGTACTGCATTCAAAGCAGAATACTTTGGCACGCACCCGCGACAGTGCGTTCGTCAGTAAGGCATTGTGATCGCCCCATCCTCGATGGTATGAATCTCCACGATCCTTGCATGCATGTCTCTTCCCACAAGCTCTGCATCGCCGACGTAGACTTTCTGGATTTCAGATGCGTCGGTCACCCAAATCCGGTCCTCCTCGGGTTCACTCAACACGATCTCCCAGATCACGATCGCTACCACCGTCTTGGTAGTCACCATCTACCCCCCCCCCCCCAAATAAGACACATAACAAACAAGCAGGGTCAGGTCGACAGCAAAACAAGAAATAATCAATAATCAAATACTTATAGATTTATTATCTCTTATGGAATTTAATCAACAGTTAGTCGGTTAGGCTAACAGAATCCTCACTTCACACAACCCACCAAAACACCTTGGCCAATCTCGTACATCCGCAGACGTACAATCACATGGATACGCAATGATCCACAAATCACAATTCTCACGGTGACCGCAGTCAACCAATCACGAGGATCCACTGATCCACAAATCTCCCTCGCGTGCAAGCTACCGTTTGTCTCTAACGGCACCATCGTTCTCATGGACCATAGTCTACACTAGACCTATGATCAATTTATTACATTTTACTTGCAAGCGAGTTAATGCTCTTTCTCATTATGTTAAGGCTCTATAGTTATCCTAGAGTCTTATGAGTTAATATCGTATCAGAATACAACGTCAAGAAATAACAGTCACACTAGGAGGAATTACAGCTGGATGAGCGACCTCCTAGACAAGTCTCGACTAAACTTCATGCATAGCATAAAAATAATCAGGGCCTCACAAATTCACAAACTATTTACAAATTCCAGAAGCTCAATTTACAGATATCATCATATAAAAATCTCACAAATGTCCCTAGTCACATGTTACTAACATTTCCAACGATTTCACAAAATTTAGTGTTTCTGGACAGCAGGTGGAGCGTGTACTAAAACTGGTCTCCAGACCGAAATACTTAGCCACAAATTTCACATGATACATGAATGGAAAGATAATTCGAAACTCTACATCTTTCTAGTTTATCCCTTTTCCATTTGAGACCCATAATTAGGTGATATTAGGCCTTAAAGCTTGCTGTCCGGTACAGGAAGAACAGCAGGTGCAACAGTCACTAAGATCGACCTCCAGACCTCATTACTAAACCAAAAATTATGTTTTGTATATTCCTGGAAAGCCAATTTAATAAACTACGACTTTCTAGTTTACCACGTTTTCATCTGAAGACCAGAAATAGGTGATATTGGGCCACGAAGTTCGCTGTCCAGTACAGAAAACTGACACACCAATATTTCCCGTAAGAGCAGGTGCGGCCTCGCCGGTTTTATCTCGACGAGGACTTACATTTCTAGGGACCCAATGACCATATAGGTTTATCCAGACTTATGCCTAGTTTTTGTTCTCGCCCATATTTCAGGGGGGGTCTCGTTTGCCCATATTTCGGGGAGACTTTTGGGATAAGCGGCTTATTTCTTGAGATAAGGGGCTTATCCGCACACATCGCCAACGAGAGGTCAGCGATTCGCGCCGGACTTTCCGGAGCAATCCCCAGACATCAAGGTTGTGTTGGGGTTGCCACCTTCAGGGAATTTTTCCCACCGGGCGAACGTGACATGTTAGTTGAGTTGCTATCTGGGTAGCAGCGGTTCGCGCCGGACTTTTCCGGAGTGATCCTCAGACATCAAGGTCGTGTTGGGATCGCCACCTTCAGGAAAATTTTCCCTCCGGGCGACCGTCGTATTATAGTCGAGCTAGGAGTATTGCTTGAGAATATCCTTTTGTATTTGATTTGTAAAAGTTTTTACATCGGGGATGCCTCATTAAAAAAGAGTGCATCTTTATTTTTGGGTCCTAATTTTTTATTTCCTTGCTGCTCCGCTGCTCTTGATTCCTTCATGCTTATGCTCCCAGCCCCTCAGGTCAAAGTATCACTCTCATCACCTCATCTTTCGTGCCCGACGTGCTCGCCACCCACTCATTGTCATTGCGAGGTTGAACTCTTCGCCATCGCGCCCCATTGTAATGGTGAGCTTTTCCTGCCTCGCTTTCCCGCTCACTGCGCTTAACTATCCTGTTCTTGAAAGTTTTCGTTCCCGCCAGCTTCCAGCGCTTTGCCTTACCCTTTCCTTTGCCCTCGCCGAGATGTGCCAGGCTCTTTTTCCCCTCCTTTGGTTTGTCCCGAGATCGCCCGAGTACCCGGTTTTCCTTTTGCTTAACACCGCCACGCTTGAAAGTCTCTTGATCCATTCCCTGACAAACCTTATGACCCATTCCTCGGCTCACCACCTTTTCTCCCTTTTGTTCGCCCGGGCGCTTGATTGGGTGAGCTGGCTTCCTAAACTTGGGCAGCTCCCAAAGTGTGGCATCCTTCAGACTCCAGCTGAAAAGGTCGAAGTTGTCTTCTACCAGCTTTTCCATATGCTGCTCCTGTCCAATCGTGAGACTTTCAAGCGTGGCGGTATTAAGCACCGCTTATGTTCCTTGATTCGGCCAATCGCCAGCACCCCTCTGCTGAATTTATACCTTTTCAAATCATCTATTATGCCTGCCCAGCGTTCCTCGGCCCGCGCATCTATAAACTCCTCATCCTTGCCTGACCTGCCATTTGACCTATCCTGCCCTTGGTTGTTCCTTGATTCGGCCATTTTCCTGTCCACCATCTGTCCCAGCGTTCCCGGCTCTTCACGCCCCCGCTTCTGTTCGCCCTACTGGTCTTGACTGCCTTGTACGATCTCGATCTCGTGACATCGATGTCCCTCGCCAGCTCCCTTCTTTCCATACAGACTGAGACAGTTGTTATAACACTCTCTCGCCCTCCTCCGATCAACTACAATTTTTCCCACTCTTCCGCACATTAGCGGATATTTTACCGCGAGGTACGCCGTCGAAATTACCGCGCAGAGGCGATTGAGTGTGTTCCTTTCGATTATGACGTTGTAGGATGCCACAACCTGCAGCACAAGATATCTTGCGCGGAGAAGCTTGGCGTTCTCGTCGATACCAAAAATTGTGTCCAAATCTATATACCTGCGCACCCAGACTTGCTCGCCCGAGAAGCCTTCCAACGTTCTTGTGTAGGGCATCAAATCTTTGTCCGTCAGTCCCAACTGATCAAACGCATCGTCGTAGATAATGTCGCCAGAGCTTCCCTGGTCCAAAAGAACTCGCCACACATTAAAACTGTTGATCCTTATCATCACAACCACAGGATCATCCCTGTGCGTCTTGATCCCCTCGAAATCAGTTGATGATATCACAATATCTGGATGCTGGAAACCAAATGGGGTCTCATTCTGCTGCACTGATGTCACTACTCTCACGTGCCTTCGCCTTGTTGAGGCCGTGTGTTGAAATAATTTTTTACCACTCTATGTTTGAATCTCTCAAGACTCAATTGTAGTATAGTAAAGGGTATTGTCGTATCCACAGGGAGGTGTAACACTATGCCGTTCAATAGTTGACAAACTTAAATGATGGATTCATATGAGATTGATGTGTTATACATGAGACTAAATGAAAAGCAAATAAACTAACAGAGAAACAACAGGTATGAGGAATTGTTGGGATTAGACTTCATTGTTTGACCTTTTTGCATTCTAGTGATTCAAATACATAACATGTTCAAGCATATGATTCATCTACACCAATTCAACCCTACGTCATCGATGTCTCGCATGAGTGGATATCAATAACTCTCTAATCCTAAACATTGATTTCTCACATGATTAAGAAAGAAAGTTATCATGAAGTTTGAGTGTTTAGTGACTAACAAACCTAACTCTATGTCTAGCAATTAGGATTATTAGGTGATTAACTCTAGTTCGGACTCAAACGTTGTAGCTTCCGCTCACAAGTCGAATCAAACAAAATACCATAGGTGATCAATCTAAGATATAGCATGAAGATCAAGAGAAAACCACTAAATCAACAAAAACATGCTTTATATTGAAGAGAATCACATAGAGAACATAAGTATCATACAACTACATCAAATCCCAACAAAAGAGAGATTAGCTATCCATTTTCATGGATAGCTTTACAAGTAGAGAAGAAGAACAAGAAGAGCCAAAACCGTCGCGATGTCCCGCCGCCGAAATCGATACCCAAGCCTCTTCTCTAGCCTTCTAAGCCTCACTCCTTGTCTCTCAAGTGTTTCTCTCAGTTTTCAAGTGATAGGTCGAAGTATATGTCCCCCAATCTTCTAAAAAATGGCTTTTATAGTGAAAAGGCGTGGTCTGGGCGCCCAGCGCTCTCTGATGGCCGCCCAGTGCCCCCTGTTTCTTCACAGGTGGGTTTCTGGAACCGCCTTGGGCGCCCGGCGCACTCTGCAGGCCGCCCGGCGGCCTGTACACATCTGAAACTTCATTTTCTCACCAAACCATGCATCTTTTCCCAATCCAACCGTTCAAATTGAAGTTCCATGTGGTATGAACCACATATCCAAATTTTAACTCGATCCGACGGTTAACGAATGCAAGATTCCAATTTTGCTAAGACAGCTTTTAACTTTCTGCATCAAAAAGTTGGGATTAGAATTGAAATTATTATAAAACCTATCCTAAACCTAAATAATAACTAAACTAATAAATCTAGGATTAAAATGATATAAATTGAAGCACACAAGTCAAATAAGTGCCTAAAATGATATTCAAATATACGTAAAAATGACACTTATCACCATGTCAGCGCCTCCACCAAAGCCACCCGCGATTGTATTTATTGTCCCAAATGGCGGCTCAAGATCCTTATTACAGGTCTCCTCCGCCCCCTTCTTCCTTGTTGCCAGTGTTTCCTTTTTTTCAGCGGTTGGCGTGTGGCGGCGGTCGTCCCGCCTACGGTCGTCCTGCTGGCGGCCCCCTTTGTACCGGGTTCCCTACTGTCGCTCTCCATTCCACCGATCGCCGCGGTCATTCATCTGCGATCGCCCGGCCCGAATGAGCCTCTCAATCTCGTTTTTCAGTGTAAAGCAATCCCCGTGTCATGGCCTTCTGAGCGGTGATACTCGCACCACTTTATTTTATTCAACGCCTCTCAAGGCGGGTCGGTCTCTTTCTCGCCGTCTTCAAATGCGTGGGTCGCCTTGACCTCACGAAGTAGCTCCGTCAAATGCATTTAGACTCTTCCCGGACTCCTCTCGCCGGCGGGAGTCAGCCTGATGCCACATTGTCCGGGTCAGTCCCACCCGTGAACTTGGGTGGATCCTGCCTTCTAAAATCATTCAGTCCCCTGTTCTGGTCTAGGGCTGCTTCTCTCTGACGCCGTGTAGCTCGCGTGCATCCTCAACAGCATGCCTATGTGCATTGTCATTAGTTTGTACGGTCATTGCTTGGACCAACGTGACCACCATCTCAGCAAGTTGGTTAGAGTTCACCATGTTCTGTTTAGTTAAACAAACAGTTAGTACTAATCATAAGATAGCATTTACCATAACTATACAATATGATTAAGTAGAAACTTCAACCAATTCAAAGCGAAAAATCGCTCGGCAGACAATCAATTTTCACTCTTTGCAGAGTCACACAACCTAGCACAGAAGACCTATTCCCCAAAGACTCCCGAAAGACTCGACAAGCTCTGATACCACAATGTAACACCCCGATTTTCGGGTGTCACTTTAGTAACTCAAAAATAAAATAAAGCGGAAAAGCAAGAATATTTTTTTTTGTTTTCTTTTTAAATAAAAAGACTTGTCTAAATGAAGACTCAACCCATTCGCGATTAACAACGAATAATATACAATAAAAGCACAACCCTCGCTGCAACCAAAATTATCGTCACGAGTGTCCTGAAGTGACGGAAGGTAACATCAAGTAGCTAAAAGTATTGCCCAACGGCAACCAAGTGCGACCCATAGTCAGAGCAATAAGTTTTATAAATACAGTCCTCCAAGAAAGTAAGTCAGCCCAAAACGGCCTCCAAAGGACCTCCTACGTCCGACAAACTCCCTGTGATCCTCATGGAAGAGAACCACACAAAAAGCTAATAGTCGGGGACCTACCCTGCCCCAAAATAAGAAATGAAAATCAGAGCTATGACACTAACACCCAACCTTAGTAGGCTCTAAACACCCATACCCTATACTTCCATCATCGACCCTCATCTGGTCATGCACTCAGTCCGAGTCCTCGTCGAAACTTCAGTAATGGTCATTACGCTCCTGGTCCTCCCCGAGTGACGAATCATCACGAACCAGCTGTCGAACGTCTGGCAGCAGGCCGACCGCCCAAACACAGACATACAAACAAAGCCAAGGCGCTAGGGTCAACTTACAGTATACAATAGATATACAACCAACATTTGAAGAATAAGGGGGTATATATATATATATATATATATATATATATATATATATGTTGTATATATACGTATAACTTATGTATTGCCTACCCTAAGGTATATACATAGCATATTTATCAACATCAAATCACAAATGACAATTGGATCTTCAACACTTCAACAAATATAGTTAGGTGCATGGCGTGCCAATCCAATGTCATGCTCAAAAGATGATCCGGATAAAATGTCACCATCTCGATGGATGGGACGAACCAAGCATCTTGCTCCGCTAAAGCATCTCGCTTTTATGAAGCATCTCGCTCCTGTGAAGCAGCACGCTCCTGTGAAGCATCTCGCTCCGATGAAGTCCGATCTGAGATCGTCCTTCGGAAAGCAACACACTTTCCAAGAAATGTATGCATGAATGCAATATGGTTAGCCAAACAACGAAACGTCCTCACCAAGGTATGCGTGTCTAGCTAGAGTACATTGTCTCTACAATACCCTAAGGTAAACAAGGAAGTGCTAGTCGCACTTGGTAACTTTCCTAGTCACTTTGGCTCATCGTCTCGATGGCCAACCAAACTGCTCAACGAGCAAAAGAATGCATCTCGCACTCAGTGACCTTTCAAGTTACCCTGGCTCACCATCTCAATGGCCAAACAACTCATCAACGATTAGAGAGAATGCTGCTTGCATTCTGTGAATTCTCGTCACAACAGCTCATCCTCTTGAAGACTGAACCAAATGCTCAAGGAGCAAGGAGTGTCATCCGCACTCAGTGACTGTCCCAGTCACAACGCTAGGATCGCCGACACTTCCCGTTTTCAAACTTATTTCAGATCCTAAGTCTTTTCCAAGAAATTGTTATTACTATTTGAAGATGTTCTATCTTTGGTTAATGCATTATGAATTTCATTTATGAAGTCAAGTTTCGTTTCTCTTTTGTTCCAAAACTCTATAAGTAAAAAGATCCCAATAAACCCAAGTAATTCCCCGGGAAGGCCTCGATCCTAAAATGACTATGGCTTAGACCTTCGGTCAAAGCCTGCCTAACATTTCCCAAACCTCGTCATTTACATGGCATAACATCACGTTTTCCCCACACTCCGAAATCATATAATCAAGTACAATTCAATAGAGCATATGCAAAACATCATAAACTCAGCAGAAATAATGGCATATAGCTCAGTTCAATAACAATATCAATATAACAATAATTCAGTGCGGAAATCATAAGACGGAAACCAGTAAACGGCCGAAGCCTCTCAGAAAACGGAGACACACGTCTCATATAAATTCACTCGGCCAAAGCCTCTAGAAATCATTTTCCAGTTCAAAGCGATAAACAACATTCAATGCAATCTTCAATATCAAGCAGTATTCAAGTCGAAGTTATCGACGCCTACAATACAAATAGCTAGTAAGTAAGTTTCCCTAACCTCGAGTTGTTCCAGTCTCGCGGTGCAGGTCTCCCTCACAAGCTTGTTCAGTCAACCCCAAAGTTTCCACAATTGAACCTTTGAGCAAACAAAGCAATAATGAATCAAAACAAGTCGATACAGTCGAAACAATCCTAACTAATGTTCGACAAAGCTCAAGAAGCTTCAGAGTACAACATTTAGGCACGAATGGAAGGCTTTCCCTGAATGGATGAGTTTTGACTCGATTCAAGTTTTGTACAAAAACACTTCATTCGCTAAAACGTGCATAACTCGAGCTACCGAACTCGGAATGACACGAAACCGACGCCAAAATTTCGACAATTGAAAGGGCTACACTATAACTCAGGTCATACAGACCCACAAATTATTTTTGGACACAGTACAATAGCAAATAAGTTTCGGCCACTAACAAAATAGGGTTTCCCGAACTTTTTCTTCGATCTAATTTAATTCCTAGGTATTCTTAGGCGATATCTAGGCCAAGGAAACTCTCAGAAAATTTATCGGGTCGAAAACTAACACGGGAATTTTGGTCAGTGTTTTTAGCCTGAAAACTCAAAGTCGGAATTTTGAGAAATAAATTTGATGAGCGTGTTCCTAACGACATTTATAACAACTAATCCTACTGACACTAAGCTCAACCGAGAGTTTTTAATCCAAAGAACGAAGCTTTGGTCAGAAAATGGGTATTTTCACAGAATTGAAGCTCCGCGACGATTCGGCGAGATTCAGCAGAAAACAACTGGATATTCATGCTCTTGGGCATGTAGGAAATAAGTTTAGACACTGAAATCAAGTTATTTGAACACTTTTACAAAAAGCTCAAAACTTTGAGCACAAAAAGACAGAGAAAAGCGACAGAATTTACGATCTGAGGTAAGGAAAAACATCAGTACCTCGAGGCATACGCGTAGCAACGAATAGAGCGACGGTCAGACAAGAATCGGCGAAAAGCTCTCCTCCCTTTCTCTCCTCCTTGGCCACGGGTTTGGTGTGGCAATGGTGAAGAATTTTTGGGTTTTCTCCTATTTATAGGAGATGGAAAACGCGGGAAAAAGAAAATTTCGCGATTCCGATTTTTCCTGTGCATTCCTCTGTGAATTCTAAGATAGGTTCTGGCGACAGAATTCCAGAACTCGAAACAGGTTTCTTGGAATTAAGACAAACGATCCAAAGTCGGTGTAAATCTATTTTACCCGAAAAACTACTTTTTGCAATTGATGTCGGATGAGAAAACTTCTTTCTGAAGAAAGATTAGAAACATCGAAAGAAATGGGTGTACGCTTGTGGAATCTTCGTCTGTAGCTCCAAATAGAAAAAGTCTTCATCGATAGTTTATTTTAAGGTTCTTGAGCTATCAGAGATTCAGTTTCGGCAAACTTCCGAGAATTGGAATCGGACGTTCGTACATTCCAGGGTTTCGTGTCGAAACACTTGTCATGGAAAGGAATAAGAGAAATTATTATATTTCTCTGAAGATTTTTGGAATTAGTTCCTATAGGGCTTTAAGAGTACATTAGTCGTTTACTAACGCTCTTGCCCTAGGCGTAAGCGAATAAGACTCGTGTTATAACTTATATCGACTTTAATACTATTCTTAGTCTTTTCCTGAACTTTCTCCTTCATAAATTTATTCCATTCAGTAAACACTTGTTCAGGTTTCCTTCAAGATACATCGAAACCTAATCGTGGATAGGAATTTAATTAATTAATTCTATAACTGAAATTTTGGGTCTCACAATACTACCCTCCAAAAAGAAAGTTTCGTCCTCGAAACTTAGGGTTCATTGAAGAGTCCTGGATACTGTTCCTTGATCTTCTCTTCTAACTCCCATGTAGCACTGCTCGTGTCTTTGTTCCAATTAACTTTCACTAAAGCAATCTTCTTTCCCCTCGATTGTTTCACTCTTCTAATCCCACTGCTAACTAGTGGCATCTCAAAAGACATATCATCTTTTAGCTCTATGTTGTCCGGGTCGACCACTTGTGCCGGGTCTCCGTTTGAAATAATACTAGTTGGCACTTCGTGCAGTCGCACAATCTTAACCACTTGCTTCTTTACTTTCGTTCGTCCGAAATTCTTCATAAACTCTGTACATCTCTGCCATTTCAAAGTGAATGTTCAACCTGTCCTCCTGATCTGCACTCATGATCCAAAACTCAACTCGATCGCTTGATAACTCCTAGACGAACTATTCCCTTGGAATCTACTAGTCCATTAACGTCACTTCCAACTTCGTAACTATCCTCATTCGCAACATGAAATCAATCTTCTACTTAGTCACCATTCAAATTAAAACTCGACTTGGGCCTTAGTACTATGTGCATCACTAGACTCATTCCCTTTAACGTCAATTCATCAACAACTCATAAGCTAATCATTCTCTTAATATCTAACAATCATTATTTACATCTCTTTCCTCAAAAATTTCCTCACTCAAACCGATTAACACTTACCGAAATCCCTAACCTTCGCACAAATCGAAACTCATCCCCTAGAAGATCAAATCAGAACTATACCTCCATGGACTTAACTAGTCATTTTATCATCCGATCCTCCAACCTTCCGAGATTTAACTGTCATCGTAACTGCTAACACCACTAAATCTCTTAAGCGTGCATGAATCTCAGCTCACTAGGTCAACCTTAGCCCTAGGATTCTCATTCAACTTAGTAAAATTCACTTGTTAACCCTAGTATTCATCATCAAAATCCATAACAAAGTTCCATTCACTCTTAGACTCTAAGCAACTTGTCCAAATATGAAAACCTCAAGTATTCATCTTAATACTAACACTTTCCTTTCTGTAACTTTATCATGATCTTGTCAATCAACTTCTTAATCTCTCAATCAAATTCTGACAAACTTCGAGTCCTACGCACTTTAGACAAGAATTCATAGACTTAAAACCTAAACCTTCACCAAGTTTGAACCTCTAATGGCCTTTAATTCTTCAATACTTCTTAAATGAATATCAATTTCTTAAAACTATAACTCCTTCGCAAGAAAACTAATACTTAACGCGAACTTTTCCTTCCAAACTCGACTAATCTTCGATCAAATCAAGTTAATCTTACCAACCCTTCTATCAAAGTTCATATCAGTAAAATGGCTTTACATATTGTAATATTGATAGCCAAAATAAGCTTGTGCATAAGAGAGGGAAATCTTCAAGTGAGAAATTTTGGTGATGCCCAAAAACTTATGATGTCACTAATTGACCTTTACAGGTTAATTTGTAAAGGGGGAAAAAAGGTGAGGTATGAGAGTAATATATTTTTATTGGCCACTCTTGTAGCATTGAGAGAGTACAACTGACTCAACTTTGACTATAAAATGTAAATCTGTTGTAACTATTATTCATTATACGCGATTGAAGTAAATTTGCAGCGAAAGCAAAAGCTTTAGTATTTGTTTTTTCTTCATAGTCATAAAGCTTTAGTATATGGTTCCATATTGCATGTATTAATTTTCTTCATCCCAAAGGTCCTCAACGAACTTTGCTGGTCCATACTTCAACGAAAGGTGCTGCTTGACTTGATTAATTTTTTCATAGTCATCTTTTGTAAGTGACCAATCAAATATTTCCAGATTTTGCTTCATTCTTTCTTTGTTGTAGCTCTTAACTGCCATAGTTACGCCTTCCTCATGCAACCATCTTAGACATACCTATTGCACCAGAAAGTATTATGTTAGCTAAATATGGTGACAAAAACATTCGTGAATCATAATTTAAAAAGAAATGGATATACTTAATTTATATAGACTCCAATACTTAAATTTTGTTTTATTAATTAATCACAAGTCCACAAGGTATATCATGTGTAGGGTAGTGTTTGTTTTTTGGTTCAAAGAATAACATGGTTGTGTTAATCATCTATGTAGAAATCGCATTGTTTTAAAATATTATGAATATCTAAATGGTAGACGTGTAGTGTGTTTCATTTACTGTGGAAAATCTCATGATCCCTTTTTGGAGAAGTTAGAAAAGTATGTTTGGTTCCGCAATAAAAAACCTAATAATTTCTTATGTGTCATCACTAACTCAAATATGGTCGTACTAATTCAAATTGCTAAACTATATCTCTATATGATTATTAGAATTTTTTCTTCTATTTTATTATTTTATATGTTCCTAAGCATGTTTGCTTTGACCAAAATGGGAATAAAAACTCACTTAGATTAAGATTAAAAAGTATAAGTTTATAAAAAACGAAATATAAGTTAAACTTTTTCATGTGAAAGAAAGTTATAATGGATACCTGAGCAAAAGATTTTCCATGAGCATTTGCAATTTCCTTGAGCAATTCATTGTCCATAACATCATTGGTACCCCAAACGGTACCTTTGGCTCCCAAAGGAGAGTAGGCAGTTATGAATATTCCTTTTGCTTGGCAGTAGTCTTTTAACTTCTTTTGCTGCCAAGTAGGATTCATCCTAATCTGTTTTTGATTTGATGGTGTAATATCATATATCCAGCAATTGAAAGTTTAATCATGACTAAAGAAAAGTAGAGAGATATCCATTATGAGGTTGTGAGCTTACTTGGTTGACAGCAGGAGGAATATTGGCAAATGAGAGCAAATTTTCAAGTTTTTTGCAACTGAAGTTGCTGACTCCAATGCCTTTTGTAAGCCCCAGTTGTTGGCATTCCTCCATTTTTGTCCACACACCCTTCAAGTCAAATGGGGCCATGGCCTCTTCATCATAAGGCATGTCCCAATTTCCAGGCTTCAAAGCAATGGGCCAGTGGGCCAGTGGATCAAATAAAGATCTACATATTCTAATTTCAGTGACCTGTTTGACAAAAAATAAAACAACTCAATGACCTGCATTAGCTTTAGCCACAAAAATATGTACTTTAGCAACTAAAAAAGTTATGTTTACTTAAAGAGTTAAAGTAAACTAAATTAGTTTTTTTTCCCAATATAGTTATCATTGTGAAATTATACGCATCTAGATAGAACTACACTTACGATTTTTTCATACACAGGACTTATTAGATAGATATTACTTAAAGGGAATGTTGGGGGGAGCGTATGTCCTTCCCTTGTTCCGAAGCTCAAAATTCCACCAAAATCCTAAATTTAGAGGAACTCCACAAACTAATTAAAGGAGTGTATTGGAGGAGTTTTTCAACAATTCTCTAAACTCTTTCTTCCTTATTAAAAAAACTCCCAAAGTCAAACAATGTGAAAATTTACCATAAGTCTCTTATTTCTCCTCCCTCTCCTTAAAAATCAAAGTTGCAATCACACCCTAAGAAAAATTAAGTATCTATCATTTAAAATATTAATCAATTGATCAATTTTTGGTGAAAATTATTCAATTACAAAATTTTAAACCCTATACCCAAACAGAGTAATTTTTAGAGTTGTCAATGCAAGACAGCCCGACCCGTATGTCCTTCCCTTGTTTGGAAGCTCAAAATTTCACCAAAATCCTCAATTTAGGGGAACTACACAAACTAATTGCATGAGTGTATTGGAGAAGTTTTTAAACAATTCTTTAAACTCATACTCCCTTATTTAAAAACTTTCAAAGTCAAACAATGTGAAAAATTGTCATAAGTCTCTCATTTCTCTTCCATCTCCTTAAAAATCAAACTTGCAAACACACCCTAAGAAACATTAAGTATCTATCATTTAAAATATCAATCAATTAACCAATCTTTGTTGAAAATTATTCAAATACAAAATTTTAAATCATGTACCCAAACAAGATAATTTTTAGCGTTATCAATACAAAACAGTCTGACCCATATGGGTTGGCTCATTGCAGATTGAGCTAGTCGTGCTCGTATTTAAATAAGTAAGAAATTGATCAACTAAACTCAACCTATCATGGGTTGGCTCATTGTTTTTGGGTGTAAAAAACTAGAATATGAAGAAATGAATCAAAAGTGAAAATGTTATGAAAATCTACTTATGATTTATTTAGTCCGGTGAAAAATAACTAAAATATTAATGTTATAGCACAGATCAACTGTTTAAAGTAAAAACAAAATATTCAAATCCAACATAATTTAATAATAATACTAACGCATTGCATCATTTTTCTTACGAGCCGGATTAGACTGGGATGACTGGTGGGTTAGAAACCCAAATTGAAAGCTCTAATTTTGAAGAACAACAATACTCAGTTCATATATAAAGGAAAATTCAGAGAAGATATCTAATGATCATAATTTAAATTGACAATAGTTGTCCTTACTGAATTGTTTTCTTCAAAGCAGGAAGAACAAGATCAGGATGATTATCAGAGCACCAGAGCTTGGAAGTGACAAAGAGTTCATCTCTAGATCCAACGAGACCAAGTTTTAATGCTTCAGCTATGGCTTCTCCTAGTGCCTCCTCTGACCCATAAATCGAAGCTGTGTCAAAGTGCCTGTAACCGAGCTTAATGGCATCTAGCACTGCCACCTTGGTGGTGTCATCGCCGGGAACGGAGCCTAATATGGTAGCAGTTCCGAATCCAATCACTGGTAAGTTTCGGTTGTTGGAGAGCACCACATTTGGAACGATTAGTGATGAAGACATGTTTTGGTGTCGCACGACAACTCGTAAGGTTGTGAGTATCAAATGGATTATAGTGCATCATACCACCAGCATCTTTTGACTCTTCTTATAGTTATCATCAGCCAAATTACTTTATGACCACGTAATTTAAATATTTATTTATCATAATCAGCGTATTTAATACATTAATTATTTTCTATTTTTATAATATTTTAAATATTAAATAATTTCATAATTTTAAAAATAATTAATGTAAATTAATATTGCATTTTATAGTTATTAATGAAATTAGAATAGTTAAAAAAATCAATTTTGACTTTATTCAAAAATAATTATTGTATTAATTTGACATTTAATGGTTTTAAATGACATCAAAATAATTAATAAAAGCCAATTGTTAAGATGTACACAATGACTTGATACATTCATTAAATAAATGAACCTAAAAAGTATTTTTTGCTTATATATGTGACCGGAGGGTTTATGGTGACAAAGTCTTTTTTTTATGATTAGAGCATCTCCAATGCTAGGTTTTTAATTATTAATTTTTAGCACTATTCATGTAGGCTCATACTGTCACATGTGCTTAAGCAACTCTTTGCAGATTTTGCTTCAACCATGAGTTCTTAATTAGTTCTTAGTTCTTAGCACTATTCATTTGACCCCACAATACCATTATATTAGTAATATTTTTTATTTTCATATAATTTTGATTTAAATTTAAATGCTAATTCAATACTTTAAATTAAATCAGTTGATGAATGAGAGAGAGAAGAATAATTTTTTATATTAAGAACTCAAAAAGTAAAACTTCTTATCTCTTATTTTTAAAAACTAAGAACTTCACGTTAGCCTTCTCCAATGGTTAAGAACTCATTTCTTAGTTCTTAATTCAGAAATAAGAACTAAGAACTTGCATTGGAGAAGTCTTATAGTTATTTTTTATAGAACAAAATAAAAAAAAATTGAATGTAATATCTTACGTTTAAAATGATATTAAATATGCCAACAAAATTGATATCAAATAGTTTTAAATTATTGATTTGGAAATTAACTAAAACAAATTGTATTTTATGTTTTCGTATAAACATCTAGAAGATTAAATGGGCCTAGCGTTTCTATCTCTTTCCTAATGGGCCAGTTGGGCCTCTGGGAGCAGGCCCAAGTCTTCAGTCCACTCGTCGCCCTAAGCCGTCGCTCCTGGGCGAGGGACCCTGGGGGCTTGCTCAGTGTATTAGGGACGACTTGTGATGAAGACATGTTTTGGTGTCACACTGCAACTAAATATTAGAATATTGCATATGATACCTTCCCTTCTGTTTGACCTCTTTTTTTTGGTTATATATAAACTAAAGTGATTTCAATGATTACATTTTTTTAAGATATAGGATGAGGGCATGGCGCCTCAATGGGAGAGTTGTCGGGAGGGAATTAACGGAGGTTCAAACCTGCGCAGTGGCGAATCCAGAACCTTGGGGTTAGGGGGTTCAAATTTTTCAAATGAACACATCGGTAAAAATATAATTAAAAACAACTTTAATATGTTTATACATCAGAAACTCTACAAGCCAAAATTGTGCAGATATGTGAGTTTTTTTGTGTAAATAGGTGCAAAACTTAGTCTACTAGTATAATTTAAAATTTTCAAGGGGTTCAAAAACAATTATAAAGGAAATTAATTTCAATTTTTTTTTGTTCAGGGGAACCCCTCACTTCTAAGTACATTCTCCCCTGAACCTGCGACATGTTAGGTATGAGACTCTGTCATATTCTTTTAGACTAACCTCTTAGAAGACCATGTACCCGTGGCTAGGCTGCATTCTAGTATACTTGGAAAATGTGATAGAAACGAATAATATTTATCAGATAATCAAAGCTATAATGATGTGACGAAAGTTATTTAAGGAGTTTAAGTCCAAATAAAATTAACTATTAGGAGTTCATTTTCCTTGCTTATCCAAAAAAAATTAATTAGGAGTTCATTTATCAAGAAATGAGGAGCTAGAAACCAACACGATTGAGTTCGAGAAAGAAGAAGGGTGTTGAAGGGAGAAAAATGGTGAGGAGTTTGTGAGGAAGATGATGGAGAATGATGAGGAAGAGATCGATGGTGAGACTTGAGAGGGTTGGGGAGAAGGTTGAATGTGTGAGACTCGGATTTTTAAAGCTTAGAATAAATTAATTAATTTCTTATTCACAATTAGGATTTAATACAACGTGAAAGGAATTTACATAAGTGGTTGCTGTTTAAAAATAATTTAATGAAGAAGAAAATTCATGGATTAATTAATTCTATCCCTGTAGTCAATTTAGTCGATAACTTGACTCATTTACATGACTGTCTTAGAACGAGAGCGTTTATATAGAGCCAAAGTACTCTTATAACACTGTAGAAATTAAGTCATAAGAATTATGGAGATATACAGAATTGCTCGTATACCTTCCTACGATAAGCAGATTAATACGAAACCCTGGAATTTACGAACACTCATTTCCGATACCGGGAGGTTTGCCGAAACTGAATCCCTGGTTTTTCTAGAGCTATTAAATTAACCTACGATGAAGACTTTTCCTGTTCGGAGCTTCAAATAAAGATTTCATCCGCGTACGCCCACTCTAATCGACGTTCCAAATCTTTCTTCAGAAGGAAGTTTCTGCATCCGAGGTCAAAACCATAAAGTGCATTTTAAGCCGGTAAACATTAAAAACAAGCCTCGAAAACCAAAAATCATACTGATATTTCTTTGAAGAATTAGAAGATTCAGCGGGAAGAATATCGTGTCTAAAATACGTTGGAATCAGTAGGAAAAATCGGAATCGCGATATAATCATTTTCTCACGTTTTCAATTTCCTATAAATAGGACTTCAAAAACTCAAAAAAAAAATCACACCATCCTTTTCATTTTCTTTGTTGGCCGTGGGTGAGCTTGAGGGAGAAAGGAGGAAGAGTTTTTTTTTTGCGGTTCTTGCCTGATCGTTGCTCTGTTCGTTGCTACGTGTAGGCCTCGAGGTACTGATGTTATTTCTTTCTTCTGATCTTAAATTCCGTCGCTTTTTGCTATGTCTTTCTGTGCTCCAAGTTTTGAGCTTTTTGTAAAACTGTCCAAATAGGTTGATTTTAGTGTCTAAATATAGTCTCTTCGTACCCAAGAACAAGAATACGTCATTATTATCGCCAAATTCCAGCCGGTTTGTCCTAGATCTCTATAACTGTGAAAATGACCCATTTCTTCTAAAGTTTCTGTTTTTATCATCTAAAACTTGCGACTGAGCTTAGCCTCAGTAGGATTAGTTGTTCTAAATAATTTTAGGAACGTACCCATCTAATTTATTTTCAGAAATTCCAACTTTGAGTTTTCGAGCTAAAAACACTGACCAAAATACCCCTGTTAGTTTTCGACCCGATAATTTTTCTGAGAGTTTCTCTGGCCTAGATATTGCCTAAGAATACCTAGGAATTAATTTAGATCGAAGAAAAAGTTTGGGAAAACCCTGTTTCTAGCACTGGCCGAAACTTGTAGTAATTGGACTGTGTCCAAAAATAATTTTTTGGTCTGTATGGCCTGAGCTATAGCGAAGCTCTCTCCGTTGTCAAAATTTTGGCTTTGGTTTCGTGTCATTCCGAGTTCTGTAGCTTGAGTAATGCGCATTTTAGCAAACAAAGGTTCTGTCGTCTATTCGTGCTTAAATATTGTATTCTGAAGCTTCTTAAGTTTTGTCTAACGCTAGTTAGTATTGTTTTGACCGAATTGACTTGTTTTGATTGATTTTCACTTCATTTGCTCAAAGATTCGTTAGGAGGAACACTTGGAGCAGGAAAAGAGGATTGTGAAGGAGCCTTGCTTGAACACACTGGACGAGTTCGAGGTGAGGACAACTTACTTACTAGCTATTTTTGTGTGTAGGCGTCGATAAATTCGACTTGAATATATTGTGATAGTGAGTGGTAACTCACCGTTATTAGCTAATGACCTAGAGTCGACTTGTTCGACTTATTTGTTAAATTCTGCACAAATATTGCATGAACTGTTCTGAAAAATGTTTTCTGGAGGCTTCGGCCGAGTGAACTGATTGAGACGTGTGTCTCTGTTTTCCGGGCTTCGGCCGACATGGGAGATTAGGATTTATCGCATTGATATGTTGATAATTGACTCGCATGCTTAATTGTTAAATGGTTAACTATAGGCTATGTGATTATTTGTTCACATGATATTTGAATTACATATGAGATTACTTGTTCACATGATATTTGGATTATATTGTGTCTTTCTATTACGCACTTGAATTGCTGACTATATTGAATATACCGTGCAATTGTGCGAATGAGTGAGGAACGTCAAGATAGTGGATAACGGGTAGTTATGCCAGACTCCTAACGAGTTTTTGGATAAAGTTTGATGGGACGGACCGAGGTTCGTACCCTATTATTGTTTTATGGATCGAGACCTTCTCAAAGGAAAATTGAGTTTGAAAATGATATTGGAAAAAACCCCATTTGAATTCACGTAAGAACTTGGGTTGTTCTGTCTAAGGCAAGAAGGGCTTTTAATGGGGCATTGTGCCCGGCCAGCTTACCTGGGAACTTCTCGGGCCATTACTTGGGTGATGATGGACCTTTTGTTTTGAGACCTTCTCCAGGGAATCATTGGAATTATGGGATCTTTGAAACTAATAGGATTAGAGACGAAACTTAAACAATTTCATAATGAACCTCCATAATGTATTAAACAACCTCAAAACCCTTAATATAATGATAAAAGACTTAGACGAAAATTTAGGGCTTGAACATTAAGTTTTGTAAATGAGAAGTGTCGTCGGATCCAGGTTTCTGGGGAAACCATTGTGCGTTGGCACTTTGCTCGATGATCAAGTTTTATTGGTTGGCCAATCCAAGGGATAAGCCGGGGAACTAGTCAGTTCTGAGTATGTTGATACTCTTTTGCTTGTTGAGCAGTTTGTTTGGCCATCGAGATGGTGAGTCATGGTAAGTTGAAAGGTCACTGAGTGCGAGCTGCCTTCTTTTGCTCGTTGAGCAGTTTGGTTGGCCATCGAGACGGTGAGCCCAAGTGACTAGGAAAGTTACCAAATGTGATTAGCACTTCTTTGTTTACCTTAGGGTATTGTAGAGACAATGTACTCTAGCTAGACACGCGTACCTTGGTGAGGACGATTCGTTGTTTGGCTAACCATATTGCATTCATTCATACATTTGTTGGGGAGCGTGCAGCTTTCCGAAGGACGATATCAGATCGGACTTCATTGAAGCGAGATGCTTCACAGGAGCGAGATGCTTCATAAAAGCGAGATGCTTTACAGAAGCGAGATGCTTCATAAGAGCGAGATGCTTTAGTGGAGCGAGATGCTTGGCTTGTCCCATCCATCGAGATGGTGACATTTTATCCGGATCATCTTTTGAGCATGACATAGCATTGGCACACCATGCACTTAACTATATTTGTTGATATATTGCTTATCGAGTTTTCGAGATATAACTTATTGAATTGTTGAGATATTGAATATTGAATTGTTATTAGAAATCTGATAACATGTTATGTATATACCTTAGGGTAGACGATACATAACTTATATGTATATATACAACCTATATATATACCCCTTTATTCATCACATGTTGCTTTTATTATCTATTATATTCTGTGAGTTGACCCTCGCGCCTTGGCTTTGTGTGTATGGTTGTGTTTGGGCGGTCGGCCTGCTGCCAGACGTCCAACAGCTGATTCAAGATGGTTCGTCGTTCGGGGAGGATCTTGAGCGCGATGACTACTACTGAGCCTTCGACGTGGACCCGGACTTCATGCATGATCGGATGAGGGTCAATGTTAGGAGTGTAGTATATGGGGGATTGTTTTCATAGTTCTGATTGTCATTTCTCATTTTGGGGCAGGGTAGGTCCCCGACTATTAGCTTTTGTGTGGTTCTCTTCCAGGAGGATCGGGCATAAGAAGTCTTTCGAAGGCCGTTTGGGGCTGACTTATCTTCTTGAAAACTGTATTCATAAACTCATGGCTCTAACCATGAGATGTACTTATTCGCCTGCGGGCACTATCTCCAATTACTTTATGTTTATTATCTTTGAGTTGAGTCTTCATTATGTTAAGTCTTCTATTTGAAAAGAAAACGAAAAAAATATTTACGCATTTTCCGCACTATTGATTTAAAGTCACTAAAGTGGCACCACCGAAATCGGGGTGTTACAGAATGAATGGTGGTGGGGTGAGGAATATTTTTATATTTCTTAAGCTATAAAATCAAATATCTTATGTCCTACATATCTTTCTTTTTTTTTGCGCTTCAGAAAGCTTACATACCCCTTTCATATCAATAAAATGGCTTTACATATTGTAATATTGATAGCCAAAATAAACTGGTGCATAAGAGAGGGAAATCTTCAAGTGAGAAATTTTGGTGATGCCCAAAAACTTATGATGTCACTAATTGACCTTTACAGGTTAATTTGTAAAGGGGGAAAAAAGATGAGGTATGAGAATAATATATTTTTATTGGCCACTATTGTAGCATTGAGAGAGTACAACTGACTCAACTTTGAGTATAAAATGTAAACCTGTTGTAACTATTATTCATTATACGCGATTGAAGTAAATTTGCAGCGAAAGCAAAAGCTTTGGTATTTGTTTTTTCTTCATAGTCATAAAGCTTTAGTATATGGTTCCATATTGCATGTATTAATTTTCTTCATCCCAAAGGTCCTCAACGAACTTTGCTGGACCATACTTCAACGAAAGGTGCTGCTTGACTTGATTAATTTTTTCATAGTCATCTTTTGTAAGTGACCAATCAAATATTTCCAGATTTTGCTTCATTCTTTCTTTGTTGTAGCTCTTAACTGCCATAGTTACGCCTTCCTCATACAACCATCTTAGACATACCTATTACACCAGAAAGTATTATGTTAGCTAAATATGGTGACAAAAACATTCGTGAATCATAATTTAAAAAGAAATGGATATACTTAATTTATATAATTTATATAGACTCCAATACTTAAATTTTGTTTTATTAATTAATCACAAGTCCACAAGGTATATCATGTGTAGGGTAGTGTTTGTTTTTTGGTTCAAAGAATAACATGGTAGTGTTAATCATCTATGTAGAACTCGCATTGTTTAAAAATATTATGAATATCTAAATGGTAGACGTGTAGTGTGTTTGATTTACGGTGGAAAATCTCATGATCACTTTTTGGAGAAGTTAGAAAAGTATGTTTGGTTCCGCAATAAAAAACCTAATAATTTCTTATGTGTCATCACTAACTCTAATATGGTCGTACAAATTCAAATTGCTAAACTATATCTCTATATGATTATTAGAATTTTTTCTTCTATTTTATTATTTTATATGTTCCTAAGCATGTTTGCTTTGACCAAAATGGGAATAAAAACTCACTTAGATTTGTAAGATCAAGTTTTGATCAGTGGTTGCATCTCTATGTTTTGATGATTACAATTAAGGTTTGTGATGATGAACAATTGTGGTACCCTAATGTTTGTCTTTTTAAGTTGTGACAAATAGGTTCTGAATCTGACCCAAGCCTATTCGTTCAGAAGAAGAAGAACCAAGGGTTACTAAAAAGAGAGCTTTAAAGCGTACCATGTTCGTTCAGAACAGTGGCAAACCCTTCAGAAGTTCTGAAGATACAAGTTCTCAAGAGAGTCTAAAGAACCAGAGTCAGAAGTTCTGAAGACCTGATGTTCCAGTGGAACGGTCCAGAAGCAGAAGACTCAAGTTCTGAAGACTGGCAAGAAGTTGGTTCTGAAGACCCAAGCTGTTCTAGCTCTGACGATCAGAAGTTCTGAGGAACTTGTTCAGAAGCAGAAGTTGCAAGTTCTGAAGAATCCAAGCTTCAATGTGACGATGATCAGAAGCTTCACCAACGTTCATCTGAAGCTCTTTGATTACAAGTCAACTGATGAAAGGACAGGTCGCTATCACAGGACAACGACGTACAAGTCTCAGTCTGTCCGCCACCTACCTTGTACAGCCTAGCAGTCTGATATTACAGAATTGCCACTCCAACGGATAAAACCCTAGCAACGGTTACATCACAAGTCTTGGAGTATATAAAGGCTGAAGAAAGAAGAAAGAGACTAAGAAACTTTGCTGAAAACATTCAACACATTCGAGCCAATTCTCTTAGCATTATTTCTTCACTATTCTTAAACATCTAAGTTTACTATCAGCTTATTAGAAGCACTCATTGTAAACCCGAAACCTTTTACATCTTGTTGTAAAGTTCCTTAAGAGACCAAGGTTGGTCGGATCTTAAGTGGACTGAATAAAGGCTGATTCAGTGTTTAGCTAGTCTTAAGAGGATCGGTAGATCAGCTTCTTAAGAGGATACTAGTGAGAAAATCAGTGTACTGTTAGTCACTTAGCAGGTGCAAAGTGCAGTTGTAACACTCATTGATTTTAGTGGATTGCCTTCATCAGAAGAAGGAAGAAATCACCTTCACAGGTGGACTGGATTAGCTTGAGCTTTTATCTCAAGTGAACCAGGATAAAATACTTGCGTGCTTTACTTCCCATCATTCAACACTTAGTTTTTTATCTTTGAGTTTTGAAAAAGCTTAAAAGTATACCCGTGTTTGAAAAACTCTATTCAAACCCCCCCTTTCTAGTGTTTTTCGCACCTTCAAGATTAAGATTAAAAAGTATAAGTTTATAAAAAACGAAATATAAGTTAAACTTTTTCATGTGAAAGAAAGTTATAATGGATACTTGAGCAAAAGATTTTCCATGACCATTTGCAATTTCCTTGAGCAATTCATTGTCCATAACATCATTGGTACCCCAAACGGTACCTTTGGCTCCCAAAGGAGAGTAGGCAGTTATGAATATTCCTTTTGCTTGGCAGTAGTCTTTTAACTTCTTTTGCTGCCAAGTAGGATTCATCCTAATCTGTTTTTTATTTGGTGGTGTAATATCATATATCCAGCAATTGAAAGTTTAATCATGACTAAAGAAAAGTAGAGAGATATCCAATATGAGGTTGTGAGCTTACTTGGTTGACAGCAGGAGGAATATTGGCAAATGAGAGCAAATTTTCAAGTTTTTTGCAACTGAAGTTGCTGACTCCAATGCCTTTTGTAAGCCCCAGTTGTTGGCATTCCTCCATTTTTGTCCACACACCCTTCAAGTCAAATGGGGCCATGGCCTCTTCATCATAAGGCATGTCCCAATTTCCAGGCTTCAAAGCAATGGGCCAGTGGATCAAATAAAGATCTACATATTCTAATTTCAGTGACCTGTTTGACAAAAAATAAAACAACTCAATGACCTGCATTAGCTTTAGCCACAAAAATATGTACTTTAACAAATAAAAAAGTTATGTTTAGTTAAAGAGTTAAAGTAAACTAAATTAGTTTTTTTTTCCAATATAGTTATCATTGTGAAATTATAGGCATCTAGATAGAACTACACTTACGATTTTTTCATACACAGGACTTATTAGATAGATATTACTTAAAGGAAATGTTGGGGGGAGCGTATGCCCTTCCCTTGTTTGGAAGCTCAAAATTCCACCAAAATCCTAAATTTAGAGGAACTCCACAAACTAATTAAAGGAGTGTATTGGAGGAGTTTTTCAACAATTCTCTAAACTCTTTCTTCCTTATTAAAAAAACTCCCAAAGTCAAACAATGTGAAAATTTACCATAAGTCTCTTATTTCTCCTCCCTCTCCTTAAAAATCAAACTTGCAATCACACCCTAAGAAAAATTAAGTATCTATCATTTAAAATATTAATCAATTGATCAATTTTTGGTGAAAATTATTCAAATACAAAATTTTAAATCCTATACCCAAACAGAGTAATTTTTAGAGTTGTCAATGCAAGACAGCCCGACCCGTATGTCCTTCCCTTGTTTGGAAGCTCAAAATTTCACCAAAATCCTCAATTTAGGGGAACTCGACAAACTAATTGCATGAGTGTATTGGAGAAGTTTTTCAACAATTCTTTAAACTCATACTCCCTTATTTAAAAATTTCAAAGTCAAACAATGTGAAAAATTGTCATAAGTCTCTCATTTCTCATCCATCTCCTTAAAATCAAACTTGCAAACACACCCTAAGAAACATTAAGTATCTATCATTTAAAATATCAATCAATTAACCAATCTTTATTGAAAATTATTCAAATACAAAATTTTAAATCATGTACCCAAACAAGATAATTTTTAGCGTTATCAATACAAAACAGTCTGACCCATATGGGTTGGCTCATTGCAGATTGAGCTAGTCGTGCTCGTATTTAAATAAGTAAGAAATTGATCAACTAAACTCAACCTATCATGGGTTGGCTCATTGTTTTTGGGTGTAAGAAACTAGAATATGAAGAAATGAATCAAAAGTGAAAATGTTATGAAAATCTACTTATGATTTATTTAGTCCGGTGAAAAATATCTAAAATATTAATATTATAGCACAGATCAACTGTTTCAAGTAAAAACAAAATATTCAAATCCAACATAATTTAATAATAATACTAACGCATTGCATCATTTTTCTTACGAGCCGGATTAGACTGGGATGACTGGTGGGTTAGAAACCCAAATTGAATGCTCTAATTTTGAAGAACAACAATACTCAGTTCATATATAAAGGAAAATTCAGAGAAGATATCTAATGATCATAATTTAAATTGACAATAGTTGTCCTTACTGAAGTGTTTTCTTCAAAGCAGGAAGAACAAGATCAGGATGATTATCAGAGCACCAGAGCTTGGAAGTGACAAAGAGTTCATCTCTAGATCCAACGAGACCAAGTTTTAATGCTTCAGCTATGGCTTCTCCAAGTCCCTCCTCTGACCCATAAATCGAAGCTGTGTCAAAGTGCCTGTAACCGAGCTTAATGGCATCTAGCACTGCCACCTTGGTGGTGTCATCGCCGGGAGCGGAGCCTAAGATGGTAGCAGTTCTGAATCCAATCACCGGTAAGTTTCGGTTGTTGGAGAGCACCACATTTGGAACGATTAGTGATGAAGACATGTTTTGGTGTCGCACGACAACTCGTAAGGTTGTTAGTATCAAATGGATTATAGTGCATCATACCAGCATCTTTTGACTCTTCTTATAGATATCATCAGCCAAATTACTTTATGACCACGTAATTTAAATATTTATTTATCATAATCAGCGTATTTAATACATTAATTATTTTCTAATTTTATAATATTTTAAATATTAAATAATTTCCTAATTTTAAAAATAATTAATGTAAATTAATATTGCATTTAATAGTTATTAATGAAATTAGAATAGTTAAAAAAAATCAATTTTGACTTTATTCAAAAATAATTATTGTATTAATTTGACATTTAATGGTTTTAAATGACATCAAAATAATTAAAAAAAGCCAATTGTTAAGATGTACACAATGACTAGATACATTCATTAAATAAATGAACCTAAAAAGTATTTTTTGCTTATATATGTGACCGGAGGGTGTATGGTGACAAAGTCTTTTTTTTTATGATTAGAGCATCTCCAAAGCTAGGTTTTTAATTATTAGTTTTTAGCACTATTCATGTAGGCTCATACTGTCACATGTGCTTAAGCAACTCTTTGCAGATTTTGCTTCAACCATGAGTTCTTAATTAGTTCTTAGTTCTTAGCACTATTCATTTGATCCCACGATACCATTATATTAGAATATTTTTTATTTTCATATAATTTTGATTTAAATTTAAATGCTAATTTAATACTTTAAATTAAATCAGTTGATGAATGAGAGAGAAGAATAATTTTTTATATTAAGAACTCAAAAAGTAAAACTTCTTATCTCTTATTTTTAAAAACTAAGAACTTCACGTTAGCCTTCTCCAATGGTTAAGAACTCATTTCTTAGTTCTTAATTCAGAAATAAGAACTTGGAGAAGTCTTATAGTTATTTTTTATAGAACAAAATTAAAAAAAAAATTGAATGTAATATCTTACGTTTAAAATGATATTAAATATGCCAACAAAATTGATATCAAATATTTTTAAATTATTGATTTGGAAATTAACTAAAACAAATTGTTTGTTATGTTTTCGTATAAACCTCTAGAAGATTAAATGGGCCTAGCGTTTCTATCTCTTTCCTAATGGGCCAGTTGGGCCTCTGGGAGTAGGCTCAAGTCTTCAGTCCACTCGTCGCCCTAAGCCGGCACTCCTGGGCGAGGGACCGTGGGGGCTTGCCTAGTCCATTAGGGACGACTTGTGATGAAGACATGTTTTGGTGTCACACTGCAACTAAATATTAGAATATTGCATATGATACCTTCCCTTCTGTTTGACCTCTTTTTTTTGGTTATATATAAACTAAAGTGATTTCAATGATTACATTTTTTTAAGATATAGGATGAGGGCATGGCGCCTCAATGGGAGAGTTGTCGGGAGGGAATTAACGGAGGTTCAAACCTGCGCAGTGGCGGATCCAGAACCTCGGGGTTAGGGGGTTCAAATTTTTCAAATGAACACATCGGTAAATATATAATTAAAAACAACTTTAATATGTTTATACATCAGAAACTCTACAAGTCCAAATTGTGCAGATATGTGAGTTTTTTGTGTAAATAGGTGCAAAACTTAGTCTACTAGTATAATTTAAAATTTTCAGGGGGTTCAAAAAAAATTATAAAGGAAATTAAGTTCAATTTTTTTTTTGTTCAGGGGAACCCCTCACTTCTATGTACATCCGCCCCTGAACCTGCGACATGTTAGGTATGAGACTCTGTCATATTCTTTTAGACTAACCTCTTAGATGACCATGTACCCGTGGCTAGACTGCATTCTAGTATACTTGGAAAATGTGATAGAAACGAATAATATTTATCAGATAATCAAAGCTATAATGATGTGATGAAAGTTATTTAAGGAGTTTAAGTCCAAAGAAAATTAACTATTAGGAGTTCATTTTCCTTGCTTATCCAAAAAAAAATTAATTAGGAGTTCATTTATCAAGAAATGAGGAGCTAGAAACCAACACGATTGAGTTCGAGAAAGAAGAAGGGTGTTGAAGGGAGAAAAATGGTGAGGAGTTGGTGAGAAAGATGATGGAGAATGATGAGGAAGAGATCGATGGTGAGACTTGAGAGGGTTGGGGAGAAGGTTGAATGAATGGTGGTGGGGTGAGGAATATTTTTATATTTCTTAAGCTACAAAATCAAATATATTATGTCCTACATATCTTTCTTTTTTTTTTTGCGCTTCAGAAAGCTTACATACCCCTTTCATATCAGTAAAATGGCTTTACATATTGTAATATTGATAGCCAAAATAAGCTTGTGCATAAGAGAGGGAAATCTTCAAGTGAGAAATTTTGGTGATGCCCAAAAACTTATGATGTCACTAATTGACCTTTACAGGTTAATTTGTAAAGGGGGAAAAAAGATGAGGTATGAGAGTAATATACTTTTATTGGCCACTCTTGTAGCATTGAGAGAGTACAACTGACTCAACTTTGAGTATAAAATGTAAATCTGTTGTAACTATTATTCATTATACGCGATTGAAGTAAATTTGCAGCGAAAGCAAAAGCTTTAGTATTTGTTTTTTCTTCATAGTCATAAAGCTTTAGTATATGGTTCCATATTGCATGTATTAATTTTCTTCATCCCAAAGGTCCTCAACGAACTTTGCTGGTCCATACTTCAACGAAAGGTGCTGCTTGACTTGATTAATTTTTTCATAGTCATCTTTTGTAAGTGACCAATCAAATATTTCCAGATTTTGCTTCATTCTTTCTTTGTTGTAGCTCTTAACTGCCATAGTTACGCCTTCCTCATACAACCATCTTAGACATACCTATTACACCAGAAAGTATTATGTTAGCTAAATATGGTGACAAAAACATTCGTGAATCATAATTTAAAAAGAAATGGATATACTTAATTTATATAATTTATATAGACTCCAATACTTAAATTTTGTTTTATTAATTAATCACAAGTCCACAAGGTATATCATGTGTAGGGTAGTGTTTGTTTTTTGGTTCAAAGAATAACATGGTAGTGTTAATCATCTATGTAGAACTCGCATTGTTTAAAAATATTATGAATATCTAAATGGTAGACGTGTAGTGTGTTTGATTTACGGTGCAAAATCTCATGATCACTTTTTGGAGAAGTTAGAAAAGTATGTTTGGTTCCGCAATAATAAAAACCTAATAATTTCTTATGTGTCATCACTAACTCAAATATGATCGTACAAATTCAAATTGCTAAACTATATCTCTATATGATTATTAGAATTTTTTCTTCTATTTTATTATTTTATATGTTCCTAAGCATGTTTGCTTTGAGCAAAATGGGAATAAAAACTCACTTAGATTAAGATTAAAAAGTATAAGTTTATAAAAAACGAAATATAAGTTAAACTTTTTCATGTGAAAGAAAGTTATAATGGATACCTGAGCAAAAGATTTTCCATGAGCATTTGCAATTTCCTTGAGCAATTCATTGTCCATAACATCATTGGTACCCCAAACGGTACCTTTGGCTCCCAAAGGAGAGTAGGCAGTTATGAATATTCCTTTTGCTTGGCAGTAGTCTTTTAACTTCTTTTGCTGCCAAGTAGGATTCATCCTAATCTGTTTTTGATTTGGTGGTGTAATATCATATATCCAGCAATTGAAAGTTTAATCATGACTAAAGAAAAGTAGAGAGATATCCAATATGAGGTTGTGAGCGTACTTGGTTGACAGCAGGAGGAATATTGGCAAATGAGAGCAAATTTTCAAGTTTTTTGCAACTGAAGTTGCTGACTCCAATGCCTTTTGTAAGCCCCAGTTGTTGGCATTCCTCCATTTTTGTCCACACACCCTTCAAGTCAAATGGGGCCATGGCCTCTTCATCATAAGGCATGTCCCAATTTCCAGGCTTCAAAGCAATGGGCCAGTGGATCAAATAAAGATCTACATATTCTAATTTCAGTGACCTGTTTGACAAAAAATAAAACAACTCAATGACCTGCATTAGCTTTAGCCACAAAAATATGTACTTTAACAAATAAAAAAGTTATGTTTAGTTAAAGAGTTAAAGTAAACTAAATTAGTTTTTTTTTTCCAATATAGTTATCATTGTGAAATTATACGCATCTAGATAGAACTACACTTACGATTTTTTCATACACAGGACTTATTAGATAGATATTACTTAAAGGGAATGTTGGGGGGAGCGTATGTCCTTCCCTTGTTCGGAAGCTCAAAATTCCACCAAAATCCTAAATTTAGAGGAACTCCACAAACTAATTAAAGGAGTGTATTGGAGGAGTTTTTCAACAATTCTCTAAACTCTTTCTTCCTTATTAAAAAAACTCCCAAAGTCAAACAATGTGAAAATTTACCATAAGTCTCTTATTTCTCCTCCCTCTCCTTAAAAATCAAACTTGCAATCACACCCTAAGAAAAATTAAGTATCTATCATTTAAAATATTATTCAATTGATCAATTTTTGGTGAAAATTATTCAAATACAAAATTTTAAATCCTATACCCAAACAGAGTAATTTTTAGAGTTGTCAATGCAAGACAGCCCGACCCGTATGTCCTTCCCTTGTTTGGAAGCTCAAAATTTCACCAAAATCCTCAATTTATGGGAACTCCACAAACTAATTGCATGAGTGTATTGGAGAAGTTTTTCAACAATTCTTTAAACTCATACTCCCTTATTTAAAAACTTTCAAAGTCAAACAATGTGAAAAATTGTCATAAGTCTCTCATTTCTCTTCCATCTCCTTAAAAATCAAACTTGCAAACACACCCTAAGAAACATTAAGTATCTATCATTTAAAATATCAATCAATTAACCAATCTTTATTGAAAATTATTCAAATACAAAATTTTAAATCATGTACCCAAACAAGATAATTTTTAGCGTTATCAATACAAAACAGTCTGACCCATATGGGTTGGCTCATTGCAGATTGAGCTAGTCGTGCTCGTATTTAAATAAGTAAGAAATTGATCAACTAAACTCAACCTATCATGGGTTGGCTCATTGTTTTTGGGTGTAAAAAACTAGAATATGAAGAAATGAATCAAAAGTGAAAATGTTATGAAAATCTACTTATGATTTATTTAGTCCGGTGAAAAATATCTAAAATATTAATATTATAGCACAGATCAACTGTTTAAAGTAAAAACAAAATATTCAAATCCAACATAATTTAATAATAATACTAACGCATTGCATCATTTTTCTTACGAGCCGGATTAGACAGGGATGACTGGTGGGTTAGAAACCCAAATTGAAAGCTCTAATTTTGAAGAACAACAATACTCAGTTCATATATAAAGGAAAATTCAGAGAAGATATCTAATGATCATAATTTAAATTGACAATAGTTGTCCTTACTGAAGTGTTTTCTTCAAAGCACGAAGAACAAGATCAGGATGATTATCAGAGCACCAGAGCTTGGAAGTGACAAAGAGTTCATCTCTAGATCCAACGAGACCAAGTTTTAATGCTTCAGCTATGGCTTCTCCAAGTGCCTCCTCTGACCCATAAATCGAAGCTGTGTCAAAGTGCCTGTAACCGAGCTTAATGGCATCTAGCACTGCCACCTTGGTGGTGTCATCGCCGGGAGCGGAGCCTAAGATGGTAGCAGTTCCGAATCCAATCACCGGTAAGTTTCGGTTGTTGGAGAGCACCACATTTGGAACGATTAGTGATGAAGACATGTTTTGGTGTCGCACGGTAACTCGTAAGGTTGTGAGTATCAAATGGATTATAGTGCATCATACCAGCATCTTTTGACTCTTCTTATAGATATCATCAGCCAAATTACTTTATGACCACGTAATTTAAATATTTATTTATCATAATCAGCGTATTTAATACATTAATTATTTTCTAATTTTATAATATTTTAAATATTAAATAATTTCCTAATTTTAAAAATAATTAATGTAAATTAATATTGCATTTAATAGTTATTAATGAAATTAGAATAGTTAAAAAAAAATCAATTTTGACTTTATTCAAAAATAATTATTGTATTAATTTGACATTTAATGGTTTTAAATGACGTCCAAATAATTAATAAAAGCCAATTGTTAAGATGTACACAATGACTAGATACATTCATTAAATAAATGAACCTAAAAAGTATTTTTTCCTTATATATGTGACCGGAGGGTGTATGGTGACAAAGTCTTTTTTTTATGATTAGAGCATCTCCGATGCTAGGTTTTTAATTATTAGTTTTTAGCACTATTCATGTAGGCTCATACTGTCACATGTGCTTAAGCAACTCTTTGCAGATTTTGCTTCAACCATGAGTTCTTAATTAGTTCTTAGTTCTTAGTTCTTAGCACTATTCATTTGATCCCACAATACCATTATATCAGTAGTATTTTTTTATTTTCATATAATTTTGATTTAAATTTAAATGCTAATTCAATACTTTAAATTAAATCAGTTGATGAATGAGAGAGAGAAGAATAATTTTTTATATTAAGAACTCAAAAAGTAAAACTTCTTATCTCTTATTTTTAAAAACTAAGAACTTCACGTTAGCCTTCTCCAATGGTTAAGAACTCATTTCTTAGTTCTTAATTCAGAAATAAGAACTTGGAGAAGTCTTATAGTTATTTTTTATAGAAAAAAATTAAAAACAAATTGAATGTAATATCTTACATTTAAAATGATATTAAATATGCCAACAAAATTGATATCAAATAGTTTTAAATTATTGATTTGGAAATTAACTAAAACAAATTGTATTTTATGTTTTCGTATAAACATCTAGAAGATTAAATGGGCCTAGCGTTTCTATCTCTTTCCTAATGGGCCAGTTGGGCCTCTGGGAGCAGGCCCAAGTCTTCAGTCCACTCGTCGCCCTAAGCCGGCGCTCCTGGGCGAGGGACCCTGGGGCTTGCCCAGTCCATTAGGGTCGACTTGTGATGAAGACATGTTTTGGTGTCACACTGCAACTAAATATTAGAATATTGCATATGATACCTTCCCTTCTGTTTGACCTCTTTTTTTTGGTTATATATAAACTAAAGTGATTTCAATGATTACATTTTTTTAAGATATAGGATGAGGGCATGGCGCCTCAATGGGAGAGTTGTCGGGAGGGAATTAACGGAGGTTCAAACTTGCGCAGTGGCGGATCCAGAACCTCGGGGTTAGGGGGTTCAAATTTTTCAAATGAACACATCGGTAAATATATAATTAAAAACAACTTTAATATGTTTATACATCAGAAACTCTACAAGTCCAAATTGTGCAGATATGTGAGTTTTTTGTGTAAATAGGTGCAAAACTTAGTCTACTAGTATAATTTAAAATTTTCAGGGGGTTCAAAAAAAATTATAAAGGAAATTAAGTTCAATTTTTTTTTGTTCAGGGGAACCCCTCACTTCTATGTACATCCGCCCCTGAACCTGCGACATGTTAGGTATGAGACTCTGTCATATTCTTTTAGACTAACCTCTTAGATGACCATGTACCCGTGGCTAGACTGCATTCTACTATACTTGGAAAATGTGATAGAAACGAATAATATTTATCAGATAATCAAAGCTATAATGATGTGTTGAAAGTTATTTAAGGAGTTTAAGTCCAAAGAAAATTAACTATTAGGAGTTCATTTTCCTTGCTTATCCAAAAAAAAAATTAATTAGGAGTTCATTTATCAAGAAATGAGGAGCTAGAAACCAACACGATTGAGTTCGAGAAAGAAGAAGGGTGTTGAAGGGAGAAAAATGGTGAGGAGTTGGTGAGAAAGATGATGGAGAATGATGAGGAAGAGATCGATGGTGAGACTTGAGAGGGTTGGGGAGAAGGTTGAATGAATGGTGGTGGGGTGAGGAATATTTTTATATTTCTTAAGCTACAAAATCAAATATATTATGTCCTACATATCTTTCTTTTTTTTTTTTGCGCTTCAGAAAGCTTACATACCCCTTTCATATCAGTAAAATGGCTTTACATATTGTAATATTGATAGCCAAAATAAGCTTGTGCATACGAGAGGGAAATCTTCAAGTGAGAAATTTTGGTGATGCCCAAAAACTTATGATGTCACTAATTGACCTTTACAGGTTAATTTGTAAAGGGGGAAAAAAGATGAGGTATGAGAGTAATATACTTTTATTGGCCACTCTTGTAGCATTGAGAGAGTACAACTGACTCAACTTTGAGTATAAAATGTAAATTTGTTGTAACTATTATTCATTATACGCGATTGAAGTAAATTTGCAGCGAAAGCAAAAGCTTTAGTATTTGTTTTTTCTTCATAGTCATAAAGCTTTAGTATATGGTTCCATATTGCATGTATTAATTTTCTTCATCCCAAAGGTCCTCAACGAACTTTGCTGGTCCATACTTCAACGAAAGGTGCTGCTTGACTTGATTAATTTTTTCATAGTCATCTTTTGTAAGTGACCAATCAAATATTTCCAGATTTTGCTTCATTCTTTCTTTGTTGTAGCTCTTAACTGCCATAGTTACGCCTTCCTCATACAACCATCTTAGACATATCTATTACACCAGAAAGTATTATGTTAGCTAAATATGGTGACAAAAACATTCGTGAATCATAATTTAAAAAGAAATGGATATACTTAATTTATATAATTTATATAGACTCCAATACTTAAATTTTGTTTTATTAATTAATCACAAGTCCACAAGGTATATCATGTGTAGGGTAGTGTTTGTTTTTTGGTTCAAAGAATAACATGGTAGTGTTAATCATCTATGTAGAATTCGCATTGTTTAAAAATATTATGAATATCTAAATGGTAGACGTGTAGTGTGTTTGATTTACGGTGGAAAATCTCATGATCACTTTTTGGAGAAGTTAGAAAAGTATGTTTGGTTCCGCAATAAAAAACCTAATAATTTCTTATGTGTCATCACTAACTCAAATATGGTCGTACAAATTCAAATTGCTAAACTATATCTCTATATGATTATTAGAATTTTTTCTTCTATTTTATTATTTTATATGTTCCTAAGCATGTTTGCTTTGACTAAAATGGGAATAAAAACTCACTTAGATTAAGATTAAAAAGTATAAGTTTATAAAAAACGAAATATAAGTTAAACTTTTTCATGTGAAAGAAAGTTATAATGGATACCTGAGCAAAAGATTTTCCATGAGCATTTGCAATTTCCTTGAGCAATTCATTGTCCATAACATCATTGGTACCCCAAACGGTACCTTTGGCTCCCAAAGGAGAGTAGGCAGTTATGAATATTCCTTTTGCTTGGCAGTAGTCTTTTAACTTCTTTTGCTGCCAAGTAGGATTCATCCTAATCTGTTTTTGATTTGGTGGTGTAATATCATATATCCAACAATTGAATGTTTAATCATGACTAAAGAAAAGTAGAGAGATATCCAATATGAGGTTGTGAGCTTACTTGGTTGACAGCAGGAGGAATATTGGCAAATGAGAGCAAATTTTCAAGTTTTTTGCAACTGAAGTTGCTGACTCCAATGCCTTTTGTAAGCCCCAGTTGTTGGCATTCCTCCATTTTTGTCCACACACCCTTCAAGTCAAATGGGGCCATGGCCTCTTCATCATAAGGCATGTCCCAATTTCCAGGCTTCAAAGCAATGGGCCAGTGGATCAAATGAAGATCTACATATTCTAATTTCAGTGACCTGTTTGACAAAAAATAAAACAACTCAATGACCTGCATTAGCTTTAGCCACAAAAATATGTACTTTAACAAATAAAAAAGTTATGTTTAGTTAAAGAGTTAAAGTAAACTAAATTAGTTTTTTTTTCCAATATAGTTATCATTGTGAAATTATACGCATCTAGATAGAACTACACTTACGATTTTTTCATACACAGGACTTATTAGATAGATATTACTTAAAGGGAATGTTGGGGGGAGCATATGTCCTTCCCTTGTTCGGAAGCTCAAAATTCCACCAAAATCCTAAATTTAGAGGAACTCCACAAACTAATTAAAGGAGTGTATTGGAGGAGTTTTTCAACAATTCTCTAAACTCTTTCTTCCTTATTAAAAAAACTCCCAAAGTCAAACAATGTGAAAATTTACCATAAGTCTCTTATTTCTCCTCCCTCTCCTTAAAAATCAAACTTGCAATCACACCCTAAGAAAAATTAAGTATCTATCATTTAAAATATTATTCAATTGATCAATTTTTGGTGAAAATTATTCAAATACAAAATTTTAAATCCTATACCCAAACAGAGTAATTTTTAGAGTTGTCAATGCAAGACAGCCCGACCCGTATGTCCTTCCCTTGTTTGGAAGCTCAAAATTTCACCAAAATCCTCAATTTAGGGGAACTCCACAAACTAATTGCATGAGTGTATTGGAGAAGTTTTTCAACAATTCTTTAAACTCATACTCCCTTATTTAAAAACTTTCAAAGTCAAACAATGTGAAAAATTGTCATAAGTCTCTCATTTCTCTTCCATCTCCTTAAAAATCAAACTTGCAAACACACCCTAAGAAACATTAAGTATCTATCATTTAAAATATCAATCAATTAACCAATCTTTATTGAAAATTATTCAAATACAAAATTTTAAATCATGTACCCAAACAAGATAATTTTTAGCGTTATCAATACAAAACAGTCTGACCCATATGGGTTGGCTCATTGCAGATTGAGCTAGTCGTGCTCGTATTTAAATAAGTAAGAAATTGATCAACTAAACTCAACCTATCATGGGTTGGCTCATTGTTTTTGGGTGTAAAAAACTAGAATATGAAGAAATGAATCAAAAGTGAAAATGTTATGAAAATCTACTTATGATTTATTTAGTCCGGTGAAAAATATCTAAAATATTAATATTATAGCACAGATCAACTGTTTAAAGTAAAAACAAAATATTCAAATCCAACATAATTTAATAATAATACTAACGCATTGCATCATTTTTCTTATGAGCCGGATTAGACTGGGATGACTGGTGGGTTAGAAACCCAAATTGAAAGCTCTAATTTTGAAGAACAACAATACTCAGTTCATATATAAAGGAAAATTCAGAGAACATATCTAATGATCATAATTTAAATTGACAATAGTTGTCCTTACTGAAGTGTTTTCTTCAAAGCAGGAAGAACAAGATCAGGATGATTATCAGAGCACCAGAGCTTGGAAGTGACAAAGAGTTCATCTCTAGACCCAACGAGACCAAGTTTTAATGCTTCAGCTATGGCTTCTCCAAGTGCCTCCTCTGACCCATAAATCGAAGCTGTGTCAAAGTGCCTGCAACCGAGCTTAATGGCATCTAGCACTGCCACCTTCGTGGTGTCATCGCCGGGAGCGGAGCCTAAGATAGTAGCAGTTCCGAATCCAATCACCGGTAAGTTTTGGTTGTTGGAGAGCACCACATTTGGAACGATTAGTGATGAAGACATGTTTTGGTGTCGCACGGTAACTCGTAAGGTTGTGAGTATCAAATGGATTATAGTGCATCATACCAGCATCTTTTGACTCTTCTTATAGATATCATCAGCCAAATTACTTTATGACCACGTAATTTAAATATTTATTTATCATAATCAGCGTATTTAATACATTAATTATTTTCTAATTTTATAATATTTTAAATATTAAATAATTTCCTAATTTTAAAAATAATTAATGTAAATTAATATTGCATTTAATAGTTATTAATGAAATTAGAATAGTTAAAAAAATTAATTTTGTCTTTATTCAAAAATAATTATTGTATTAATTTGACATTTAATGGTTTTAAATGACATCAAAATAATTAATAAAAGTCAATTGTTAAGATGTACACCCTCCGGTCATATATATAAGCAAAAAATACTTTTTAGGTTCCTTCATTTAATGAATGTATCTAGTCATTCATTAAATGAATGAACCTAAAAAGTATTTTTTGCTTATATATCTGACCGGAGGGTGTATGGTGACAAAGTCTTTCTTTTATGATTAGAGCATCTCCAATGCTAGGTTCTTAATTCTTAGTTTTTAGCACTATTCATGTAGGCTCATACTGTCACATGTGCTTAAGCAACTCTTTGCAGATTTTGCTTCAACCATGAGTTCTTAATTAGTTTTTAGTTCTTAGCACTATTCATTTGATCCCACAATACCATTATATTAGTAATATTTTTATTTTCATATAATTTTGATTTAATTTTAAATGTTAATTCAATACTTTAAATTAAATCAGTGGATGAATGAGAGAGAGAAGAATAATTTTTTATATTAAGAACTCAAAAAGTAAAACTTCTTATCTCTTATTTTAAAAAACTAAGAACTTCATGTTAGTCTTCTCCTATGGTTAAGAACTCATTTCTTAGTTCTTAATTCAGAAATAAGAACTTGGAGAAGACTTATAGTTATTTTTTATAGAACAAAATTAAAAAAAAATTGAATGTAATATCTTACGTTTAAAATGATATTAAATATGCCAACAAAATTGATATCAAATAGTTTTAAATTATTGATTTGGAAATTAACTAAAAAAAATTGTATTTTATGTTTTCGTATAAACATCTAGAAGATTAAAATTGTTTTAGTATATTGATTCAATGTATAACAAATTAGAAAAAATGAAATTATAATGTAACTAGGATTAGAGAAAAAAACTTAAATATGTGATATACGTATTTTAAAAAATAAAAACGAGAGATGAAATATGAAAATATCTGATATATGATGCGTAATACTCTTATTCCAACCGTGCATGGTGTGAGATTAATACTAGTAATCCAATATGTTTAAATATTCATTAGTGCTAATGATTATTTATTTATTTATTATTTCACTAGTTTCTAATTATAAGGCCCTCTTAGTAAAATTACACTTATTAAAAATTATGTACTTAAGTTAATTACAAATTAGACCTTCTCTTTACATTCAAATATGGTTTAAATTCATTTGCTAGTGTTCTATCCTGAGAACATTGAATGGGGTAGAGTACCCAAAGTGTAAGGAAAATGATATGAGTGTTTTAGGGAGAGAAGTTCTAACCGCTAGAGAGAGAGAATAACTGAATTTTAATATGAATATTTCTCAAATGAGCCAGGAGTCCCTTACAATTGGTAATCGTCCCTTATTTATAGGTGCAGAGTTGGGCTTGGTATTACTAATGTAACTTAATGGGCCAGTTGGGCCTCGGGGAGAGAGGCCCAAGTCCCTGGCGCGCTCTATGCCCAAGGCCAAATGCCCCTATGCGAGGGACCCTGGGGTCTCGCCCAGTCTACAAGACACCGAGCTCGAAGCATGAGAGCTAAGTGTGTCTTTAAGCAAAAAGACTTAAGGCGAAAACCATAAGAAACTAACCAAAGCTAAAACCTAGGGCATTTAACAAAATGAGCAATAGTAGCCAACATGGCTTGGTGAGTAAAGCTTTCAAAATCTATATTTTAGACTTCTTATTGCGTTCCCCCTTTCTCGGGCGAGCAGAGTCCACAAGCAGTTCTTGTGTCAATGGCATTTGGTCCGCTCGCCCCATCACTGCTACGCATGTGCTTTAAATCGTGACACTTTTTGACATGTATCGAGCCTTCTCCACGCGTCACACCTTGAAGTAGCGCTAAGGTCAGCAAATCCACCGAATCCCAACTGATATCTCTGAAACGTCCCTTCAAACCGTGGTAAACCCTGCCAATTTGAATTCAAACCAATCAGCCTCAACTGTTGTAACTTTTCATTTAATGCGCTGCCCTCGTTTCCCGAAAACCGCTCCGCGCTCCCTTGAGTAATCATTCCACCTTTGTCATGATGAGGCACGATTCCCCAACCGTTTCTTATATCAATTTTTAAATTCCTCTTTCTTCTCTCATTCATCGCTTCTGGAATTCTAACAATTTGCTTACAACTTTGCATCCTCTATCCTCTCGTCCTTAACCTTCTTTGTTAGCGAAAAATGACTTCCCAACGCTGCACCAAAGGATCTTCCCAACCCCGCAACACCGCTCAAGCGTCTCCATCTCCGGTTAACCCTCCCCCCCGCCGGGGGGCTTCCCCTCAATGAGAACGAGAAAAACGCTTTTTGGCACCAAATCTTCTCCACCCTCTCCCCGTCTACCGACAAATCCATCGCCGAGTTGACCCGCCAGGCCAAAGGGTTCTGCCACGAGAAGTTCCTCGAGGATGTCCTCATCACCGGCCGGGGTTTGAACATTCGCCTCCCCTGGAAGTGTCGTGCGATCGAGCAGGGCGCAGAACAGCCCCACTTCTTTTGTGTTTATGAGTACTTCTTCCTTGATCTGGGAATCAAGCTACCTTTCTCTCACTTTCTCTGTCAGGTTATGAGGGAGATCAACGCAGCCCCGTGCCAACTCCATCAGAACGCCTGGGCTTTCATTCGATGCTTCGAGATTCTCTGTAACGCTGTCGGTCTCGAAGCGAAAACCTCCTACTTCTTCTATTTCTACGGCGTGGAGCTAAAATCCTTGAAGACCGAAGACCCTAGGTGGATCTCTCTGAAATCCCGTACGGGTCGGCAACGCCTTCTTCCTTACAAAAACAACGTCAAGAGGGGGCCTAGGCGCCGATACTTTCGCATAATCGTGCATCCCACCTATCCAGAGGCTTTCACTCGCCGGGACGGGACCGCTCTGTTTCCCCTCTATTGGACCGAGAGCCCCCGCGATGTTCCTCCGCCGTCAGATGCATCCCTAAGCGACGAAGACAAAGCCATCCTTGTCTTTTTCGCCGGGTTTCCTATCCTTGAATGCTCACAGTTGCTTGAGGCTGCACGTGAAAACTCCCTCCGCCCATTTCTAGAAGAAATAAACTTTACTGAGGCCGCGTTGCAACGCTCTCTGGCTTCTGACTCACTCGAGTTCCCTCCTATTTTTAATACCAAGGTGATCAAGAGGAAGCGTGTTGTCGCCGACTCTGATGTCGAGGGTGTCGTTCCTCCGTCGAAGAAGGTCAAAGGGTCTTCTTCGACCGACCCCGCCCCAGATGTTGCTGGGTCTGGAGAAGCCATACCGAGCTTCGCCCCGCCGCCTGTAACTGACGCTCCGGCTCCTGGGCCCAACAATGATGTCACAAAACTTCCCCCTCAAAGAAGTCCCAGAAGTCCAAAAGGGTTGATCCTGGCCCTGATGGAAAATCTGGGGCTGAGACTTCCTCGCCTCAGAAGTTGAAGAAGAAGAAGACCAAAGGGTCCAAAGCTGGCGAAGCCTCTGCCCCTCGCTAAGATCCGGGAGGCGAGAAAGAGACAGTTCCCGAGGACAATGCGAAGCCCTCGCCCTGTCTTGAGGGAATTTCCGCTGACCAACAAACTCCTGAAGGCATTCTCCTAGTGATCCTTTCTCCTGACCGCTCAAGTCCTCGGGTCGAGGCGAACCCACCTGTTGTCCCCCTTGTTCAACCAGTGAGTCCTAACGGCGGGAGTCCAACTCTCAACTCCTCACCCGTTCCTTGTCACTCTTCCCTTAATGCTAGTCATCCCATTGCTGATGGTCAAATGGGTTGTGTTTCAAACCAGAAACCCTCTCCTATCGACTTCATGCTGACCGATTTATTTTTCGGAAGTATGAGGGAGTTTAGGAATCCTGACCTCGACGATGTAGCGCAGGAAGCCGTCCTCACCCTTTTGCGCGCGGGGTGTCTCTTTGCCAAGCTATCCCAGGATTCCGCTTCTTCTGCGGAGGTGGAAGACCTTCACCAGAAGGCTGAGGGCTACCGCGTGGCTACACAAAAAGCGTACAGAGAACGCGACAAGCTGCTGACCCAAGTGGTGACTCAAACGGCGAGGCTGAACAACTCTGACGTTGAGATGAACCTGCGTGAGGAAGACTTCTCTGCTTGCAGAGGAAGAACGGAGGAACTGGAGATGGAGCGGGACGAGCTGCAACAGGAGGTAAAGGCGTAAACGGAGGCGATCAACGTGAACAGAGCCGCTTCCATTGTCAAGGACAGGGAAATCGCGTCCCTTCTCAGCGAGTTGGGGGCGAAAAATGAGTCTCTTGCCGACGTGAGGTCCCAACTCGCGTCAAAGGCCCAGGCCCTTGCGAATATGGACTCCAAAATCAAGACCTCTCAGGCAAGGTTGGTGGCTGGAGTTGCTGCCGAGGTTGTGGAAGAATGTGGCAGCGGTTTCTTTCTCGCCAAAGCTCAGGTTCAACATCTCTACAAGGGAAGCAACCTTGACGGAATGGGAGCTTTCAAGAAGGTTACTCCACATGGGCTTGTTGGCCTTGACGATCCCCCAGGCTTCACTGCTGAGCGTTTTGCTGCTGCTGAAATTGAAAGAGAGAAGATGTCAATGTAATATAATTATCTTGCACTGATTTTCCTTTTCCCTTTTTGTAATTGAATATTGTTCCCATTTTAATTAGTTTAATTTACGCATGGTTTCGTTGTGAATTTTCGCCTTGTGGTTGCCTCGTCGCCTTTTAGGCCTCGTTTAAATTTTTCTCCGCCATTTAGGCTTTGTTTCTCCTTTAGCGCTCGTGTAGCGATTTTGAAGGTGTGCCAAAGAAACTAAGACTTTTGCTCAGTTTTGAACTGAGGCTTTTCTTCACACCAATATTTCCCATAAGAGCAGGTGTGGCCTTGGCGGTTTTATCCCGTCAAGGACTTACATTGCTAGGGACCCAATGGCCATATAGGTTTACCCATACTTACGCCTAGTTTGTGTTCTCGCTCATATTTCGGGGAGGCCTCGTATTCCCATATTTCAGGGAGACTAAGGGGAAAAGGGACCCACCCCATTTTGGGGATGAGCCGCTTTCCCGCACACATCGCCAACGAGAGGTCAGCGCTTCGCGCTGGACTTTCCCGGAGCAATCCCCAGACATCAAGGTCGTGTTGGGATTGCCACCTTCGGGGAATTTTTCCCACCGAGCGAACGTGACATGTCAATTGAGTTGCTATCTGGTTGGTCAATCTGCAAGTGCACAGATATCTCCGGGTTTTAAATTATCGAACCACAGGGAATTGGTGTGGTAATTCAGTTTAAGAGTCAAGTTCAAGGTTAAAAAGCGAGTAAAATTCAGTTTTAAAGGTTGATTGATTGTTGTGATAGTTAATTAGAAAGCTAACAAAGATAAGTGTGTGATAATCAATGGTGAGAATGCCTTGGGTTCTTGCTTGACTAATTCAGTTCTAATCAACCTATTCTATCCACAAAACTCCGAGTCTCTCCTTGATGTTCTAGCCTAATCAATCATCTATCGATGCCTCGCATAGACAATCCTCTCAAGCCAAAAGATAAGCACAATTCCTTGATAACCTAAACATTTGCTAAAGGCATTAAGCATGCAATTCAGGCCAACAAACCCCAACCCTTCCTCTATTCCTAGTAGCAAGTATAGAAGAGGTAATCCCACAACAAGTCCCTAATCTATAACAAACTTTCGTTCTATTATAGAAAAGTATAAAGCTAGCACATGTTCTAACTTGAAACATAAAGCATGGATATGGGATTCAAGGGTTTACTCAGAGGAATCATGAATAGAAATAGGAATTAAGATTAAAACATCATAAGTCTTACAAAGAACCCAAAGAAAAAGGGGTTTAGCCAAGCATGGCTATGGAATCCATACAAGAAGATAAAGATGAAACCTGAAACATAGAGCTTAGAGAAAGCTCCTCAAGCTCCAGAACTCAAACCCTCTCTTCTAACTTATGAAAATATGATAAAATGACAAAAGGTTCCAAGAGAAATGTCTAAAAACCAATTTATAGCCAAAACAGTCGAGTTTGGGCGCTCATGCGCCAATTCCAGCCCAGAAACATGCTCTCTGGAGGTGTCTGGCGCCTAGGCGCAAATTCCCAGCGCCTAGGCGCCAATTCCAAAAGCTTCAGGAAATTGCACTAGCGCCTAGGCGCCAATTCCCAGCGTCTAGGCGCTCAAGTTTCGCTGGAACAGACTTTTCAGCTCCTTGTAACTCCTCTTCAAGTCTCTTTAAGCCCTCCTTCAATTCCAAGCTTCTTGGCCTTCCTCATCCATCAGTTTCAGACCTGGTAACTTAGGCACAAAGTAAAAGAGATATCTAGAAGCTTCAAAGAGTTAATTAGCAAGGAGAACCTTCAATTAAAAAAGAAAAGATATGCAAGTCCTCTAGCTAATCAAAATGCACGAAAGGTCCTTATAAAACTACAAAAATACAAAAACAAAATAAAAACACAAAGAAAGATAAAAATGCATGATAATGCATGAAACACTACATGAGACTCAACAAAAAGACTCGAAACAAACTAGGAAATGACCCTAAAAACACTACTAAACTAGGGTCATCACCCCACTATACTCAACGACAGCTCGCCCTCGAGCGTAAAATACACTCGCTTGCCCTCAAGCGCAAGAAATGCTCCCAAACAAGTGCTCTCAACAAGGAATACTTAAAAGAAAACCGGGGGATTTAGCAACTACTACTGGTTCCAAAAGAAAGACACAACAATCCACTTCATGCAACTTTTAGACAAAGGAGAGTGTAGAGTCCATCATGAGAAGCATATAGATCTAAAATTCCTAGGATGAGATATATATTAAGTGCACTGAGCACACAAGCAGTTCATAGGTTCTAGATATCATTCACTCAAGAGCAACCAAGATTAAACATGCACAAATTCAATGAGACTTCAAAGGGTTGAAATGTTGGCTCGGTGAAGTACAAGGTGGTTGGTCCCTAAGGTAGTCTAAAGCTTCAAGCATCTTGAGTGTGGTCCTATTAGTAACCCCGAAGCTTTCAACAACAAACCTTTTAAGCACAAGTCTCTTGACCCCTTTTTCAACTTTATTTTCTTCTATTTTTTCTTTCTTTTCAACTCCAACTTGATTAGGAGTCTTTTTTTTCTTTTTCTTTTTCTTCTTTTTTTACATTTGGGGCAAGAAACATTCCCAATTTTAATTACTAGCTCCAACACAATGCAAGGACCAACACTCCCCAAAAATCCAACCTATCATCCATCCCAATCATTTAGCTAACAAAGAAATCTTCAATTGGCTCAAAAGGGACAACTAGGGACAAATGTTCAAGCCAACAAACTCTGAGGCTCAAAAACCTACAAGTCTCAAGAATTGTACAAGTATCACAAAGCATGCAAAGAGTGAAATCAATACAGAACCAAGAAGTACAAGTGAGTCAGGATCCTCCAGGGAAATTTTATGGTGAAGGGTCAAAGATGGACCCTTATGGACTCACACCAACTCTATCCTTAAGAAACACTCGGAAGACCGAAGTATCCTCCTCTCTTCCCCAAAGCATGCAATCACTCATCCCCAAAAGACAACACAAGTATTCACAAAAACATTTTCAAAACCAGCACAAGCTAGAGAGCATAACTAAGGGCAAAAACATGTGAGTATAGGGAAGTAAAGACCCCAAAAACGACTCTAACTTACTATGCATGATGAAACAGAAAAGAAAGTTCTACAAAGAGAAAATATGCTAAAAATGCATGAATTAACTTAAAGGAAAGAGATACACCTCCTCTTCAAGGCAAGCACGGAGGCTATAGAACCGCCTCCCACTATTGAGTTGCATGCTCTCTCCTCCTGCAAAATGCAACAAACAAACAAGCGAAATAAAACCAGACTTGGGTTGTCTCCCAAGCATCCCTAAGTTATAGTCCTAGGTGGACTCTCCTTCCTTTGATGTTAGGAAGGAAATTCCTTACCATCAATCTTTCTTCCACATGTGCAAGGTAGGAACCTTGCACAAAACCTTTGGAACAACTCCTCCCAAGAGAGGGCATCATCCAAATCATCGTACCAAATCCTTGCTCCCCTCTTCAAGGAATGAAGGAAAAGCTTAATCTTCAGCTCATCACTAATCACACCTTCCATCTTTACAAGGTGACTAGCTTGAGTGAATCGGGCCATGTGGGCTTGGAAATTCTCATCTTTAGACCCCCCATACTTGTTTTCACTAACAAGCTTGATGAGAGCTTTATTAAGCTCAACATCTTTTTCACTTACCTTGGGGGTCTCCTTTGAAGACCTGGACAAGCTTTTGATCATATCACAAAAAAAATTATCATTAAGGTTAGTTTGTGGACTAGGATTGAAAACTGAAAATCTTACCTTGTCCTCACCAACTCTGAGAATGAGCTGACCCTTATCAACATCAATTTTAGCCCCACCAGTGGCTAAGAAGGGTCGGCCTAGAATGAGAGGAATCTTTGTATCCTCTTCCATGTCCAGCACCACAAAGTCCACAGGGAACACATACTTATCCACCTTCACCATAACATCTTTTTCAATCCCATATGGTGTTTTTAGGGATCGGTCCGCCATTTGTAAGGAAAGCATGGTCGGGGTGACCTCTCCTAAGTTCAGCCTTCTAAACATGCTAAGCGGCATCAAGTTGATGCTCGCTCCCAAATCACACAAGGCTTCAACAACAGTCAACCCCTCAATCTCCACTGGGATAGTAAAACTCCCGGGATCCCTTCTCTTCTTAGGCATTTTTCTTTGCAAAATGGCACTACACTCCTCGGTCATCATGATAGTTTCTTCAACCTCACTCAACTTCCTTCTCTTATTTAAAATGTCCTTCATGAACTTAGCATAGATAGGCATTTGTTCCAAAGCATCGGAAAAAGGGATATCAATATGGAGTTTCTTAAAAACATCCATAAATTTTGAAAACTTTTTATCCAAATTCTTCTTAACCAAAGCCTTGGGGAATGGAATCTTACTAAGTTCAGGAGAAGGAGTGCTCACAACTCCAGCTTTCACAGGTTCACTCACTCTCTTCTCCGTAGCACCCTCATATTCTTTCTGTACTTTCTCATTTTTCTCTCCCTCGACTTGTTTTTTTGACTCATGTAACACTCTCTCACTCCTAGTGGTAACTACAGCAGAATTTTCTTGTTTAGACAAAATTAAAGAATCGGGAGAAAACTTACCTTGAGGTATCTCGGCCATTTGCTTAGCTAGCTGGCCAAGTTGGTTCTCCAAGTTCTTGATAGCCGCCTCTTGGTTCTTATGGTTGTTGTTCATGCGGTTGATGCAACTCTCCAATAGCTCCTCTAAACTCCTCTTGCAATTCACCTTTCCAACAACTTGTGTTTGGACAAGAGGTTCATGATTTGAGGATGGAACTATGCTTCCTTGAGCTATAGCTTTGGCTTCATTGCTCTCAGCATTGACAGTACACAAGTTACTAACATGAGTTCCACCACAAGACTTGCACTCCACACAAGTCATTCTTGCACCAACAGCCTTGGTCTCCTTAATATGCATTCGAATCTCCGCCACTTGTTCGGTGAGTTGCTTGTTGGAGGCCAAGAGCTTGTCATAAGATTCCACTTCAAACTTATTCCTTCGGGTTTGGCGATCATTTTCAGAGTTCATGGCTCTCGCTGCCATCTTTTCTATTAAGTCATACCCCGCTTGTGGGGGAAGAGCATCGAACTCGCCATTTGAAGCCGCATCTAGGCCAAACCTCCAAGAGTATTGTAGACCATCATAAAATGTTGCAACCAATTCAGCTTGGGTGAGATTGTGTTGAGGACATTTCCTCAATAGTTTCTTGAAGCGCTCCCAAGCTTCATAGATATTTTCCTCAGTGGTTTGCACAAAATTCATAATGTCTTTTTTCAGCTTCCTCAAAAGAGCTCTTGGGAAGAACCTTGTTGTGAATTTTTCTGCTAGGTCTTCCCAAGTAGTGATACTCCCTTGAGGTTGTGAATTCAGCCATTCCTCCGCTGCATCCTTCAAAGAAAATGGAAACAAGCTCAACCGAATTGCATCCGTCGGAACATTGTTCACACGGTAAGTGTTGCAATTCCGGATGAACCTCTCCATGTGAGCATGTGGATCCTCCAAAGTACCTCCACCATATTGGTTTTGGCTCACCAAGTTGATGAATGTCGGTCTCAACTTAAAGTTTCCCACTCCCTCGGGAAAGACAATGCTCCCGGGATAGTCATAACTCATGGTAGCCGAAGTGAGTTCCCGAAGAGACCGGTTGGCATTCTCAACTTCTTGTTCACATAATCGGAGGGTGATCCCCTCTTGGATTCTTGCCTCGATATGGACTTGCATCTCCTCCTCCGTCATTTGGCCACCCATGGTGGTGTCTCTTGTGAGAGTAGCCTGAAAGTTTGATACTGAACAGAGAAAGATTAGTAGCACCAATTCTAGACAAGTTCAAAACAAAAATAAAACCACAAACTAAAAACTTAAACCAAAAACCACAAACAATTCCCCGGCAACGGCGCCAAAAACTTGTTGGTCAATCTGCAAGTGCACAGATATCTCCGGGTTTTAAATTATCGAACCACAGGGAATTGGTGTGGCAATTCAGTTTAAGAGTCAAGTTCAAGGTTAAAAAGCGAGTAAAATTCAGTTTTAAAGGTTGATTGATTGTTGTGATAGTTAATTAGAAAGCTAACAAAGATAAGTGTGTGATAATCAATGGTGAGAATGCCTTGGGTTCTTGCTTGACTAATTCAGTTCTAATCAACCTATTCTATCCACAAAACTCCGAGTCTCTCCTTGATGTTCTAGCCTAATCAATCATCTATCGATGCCTCGCATAGACAATCCTCTCAAGCCAAAAGATAAGCACAATTCCTTGATAACCTAAACATTTTCTAAAGGCATTAAGCATGCAATTCAGGCCAACAAACCCCAACCCTTCCTCTATTCCTAGTAGCAAGTATAGAAGAGGTAATCCCACAACAAGTCCCTAATCTATAACAAACTTTCGTTCTATTATAGAAAAGTATAAAGCTAGCACATGTTCTAACTTGAAACATAAAGCATGGATATGGGATTCAAGGGTTTACTCAGAGGAATCATGAATAGAAATAGGAATTAAGATTAAAACATCATAAGTCTTACAAAGAACCCAAAGCAAAAGAGGTTTAGCCAAGCATGGCTATGGAATCCCTACAAGAAGATAAAGATGAAACCTGAAACATAGGGCTTAGAGAAAGCTCCTCAAGCTCTAGAACTCAAACCCTCTCTTCTAACTTATGAAAATATGATAAAATGACAAAAGGTTCCAAGAGAAATGTCTAAAAACCAATTTATAGCCAAAACAGTCGAGTCTGGGCGCTCAGGCGCCAATTCAGAGCGCTTGAGCGCCAATTCCAGCCCAGAAACATGCTCTCTGGAGGTGTCTGGCGCCTAGGCGCAAATTCCAAAAGCTTCAGGAAATTGCACTAGCGCCTAGGCGCCAATTCCCAGCGCCTAGGCGCTCAAGCTTCGCTGGAACAGACTTTTCAGCTCCTTGTAACTCCTCTTCAAGCCTCTTTAAGCCCTCCTTCAATTCCAAGCTTCTTGGCCTTCCTCATCCATCAGTTTCAGACCTGGTAACTTAGGCACAAAGTAAAAGAGATATCTAGAAGCTTCAAAGAGTTAATTAGCAAGGAGAACCTTCAATTAAAAAAGAAAAGATATGCAAGTCCTCTAGCTAATCAAAATGCACGAAAGGTCCTTATAAAACTACAAAAATACAAAAACTAAATAAAAACACAAAGAAAGATAAAAATGCATGATAATGCATGAAACACTTCATGAGACTCAACAAAAAGACTCGAAACAAACTAGGAAATGACCCTAAAAACACTACTAAACTAGGGTCATCAGTAGCATCGGTTCGCGCCGGACTTTCCCGGAGCAATCCCCAGACATCAAGGTCGTGTTGGGATTGCCACCTTCGGGGAATTTTTCCCACTGGGCGACCACATCTTTGTAGTTTGAATTAGGAGTATTGCTGGTGAATATCCTTTTGTATTTCATTTGTAAAAACTCCCGAGATGGAGAAAAAGAGTGCATCTTTATTTTTTGTCCTATTCCTTCTGATGTTGTTCCTTGGCTGCATCCTCGCCCCGGTTGCCAAACCCCCAAGTCAAAGTATTATGCCCAGCACCTCGCCCTTCGTGCCTGACGTACTCGCCACCCACTTACTGTTGTTGCGAAGTTGCCTTTCTCGCCAGCTTGCCTCTAATTCACTCTCTCGTTCATTCCACTTGGCTTTTTTGTTCTCGAGGGTCATTGCTCTGGCTGATTTCCCTTGCTTCGCCTTAGCCTTTCCCTTGTTCTTGTTGCGGTATGTCGGTCCTCTCTTCCCCGCCTTTTGCTTTCCCTGGGCCTGCTCGAACACTTCATTTCCCTTTTGCTCGTAACCTTGGCGCCGAAGAATTTCTGGGTCCATTTCCTAGCTTATCGCCGTTTTCCCTTCCTGCTCGCTCGGTCCCTTGCTCGAAAGAGCTGGTGTTCCGAACCGCGGAAGTTCCCATAGTGTCGCATCTTTCGGACTCCAGCTGAAGAGGTCAAAATTGTCCTCTACCAGCTTCTCCAATCGCCACTCCTGTCCTGGCGTGAGCCTAGGCTCGATCGCCAGCACCCCCTACTAAACGTATACTTTTCCAAGTCGTCAATAATTCCTGCCCAGCGTTCCTCTGCCCGAATATCTGTGAATTGCTCATTTATCTTATCATCTTGCTTACCCTGGTTCTGACTGTCCCGTTGCCTCTTTACCTTCCTGTCGAGGATCTGTTCTGTCTCCTGCTTCTGCCCGCTCAACCTGCCTTGTTTGTCCTCTAAAATCTCAACCTCGTGGCACATGTGTCCCTCGCCAGCGCCTTTCTTTCCGTACATGCTAAGGCAGTTGTTGTAGCACTCTCGTGCCCTTCTCTGGTCCACCACGATTTTCCCCACTCTTCCGCACATCAACGAGTATTTCACCGCCAAGTGTGCTGTTGAAATTACTGCGCAACGGCGATTGAGTGTGTTTCTCCCAATGCTAACATTATATGAGGCCACAACCTGCAACACTAGATGTCTTACGCGAAGAAGTTTGGCATTCTCGTCGATACCAAACATCGTGTCCAAATCGATATATCCTCGTAATCATACCTGTTCGCCCGAGAAACCTACCAATGTCCCTGTATAAGGCATTAGATCTTTATCCGTCAATCCCAGCTTGTCAAACGCATCCCCATAAATGATGTCAGCGGAGCTTCCCTGATCCAGAAGAACTTGTCGCACATTGAAGTTGTTTATCCTTACCATGACAACCACGAGATCATCCTTGTGTGTCTTTATTCCTTCAAAATCCGCCAATGATATCACGATATCTGGATGTTGGAAACCAAAAGGGGTCTCATATTGTTGTACTGACGTTACTGCCCTGACGTGCCTTCTTCTTGCCGAAGTTGTATCCCCGCCTCCACCGAAGCCACCTGCAATCGTATTTATCGTCCCAACCGGCAGCTCAAGGTCCTTATTGAAGGTTTCCTCCGCCCCCTTCTTCTGTGTGGCCAGTGTTTCCTTTTTGTCAGCGCTTGGGGTGCGGCGGCGATCTTCCCGTCTACGATCTTCTTGCTGGTGAGACCCATTGTACCGGTTTCCTCGTTGCCGCTCCCCGCTCCAGCGATCACCACGGTCACCCAGGTGTGATCGCCCCACTCGGATGAGCCTCTCAATTTCATTCTTCAGAGTAAAGCAGTCCCCGGTGTCATGCTCTGCCGAGCGGTGGTACTCGCACCTATTTGTCTTATCTAACGCTGCCCGGGGCGAGCCTGCCTCTTTCTTGCCTTCCTCAACTGCGTGTGTCGCCTTAACCTCACGCAGTAGCTCCGTCAAATGCGCACTCAAACTTTTCCCTGACTCCTCTCGCCAACGAGGGTCGGCCTGATGCCAGGGTCGGCGACGCTCAAAATTCTCCTTTTTGGGATACAATGGTTCTCTCGGCACTCTTTCACTCGTACGCGCCTTTCTGTCTCGTCTCGTCTCTTGCTCCCTTCTGCTTTATCTTTGCTCGGCTTGTCCTCTGGCGATGCATCCCTCTAATCACCATCTTTCTCTACCTTCGCGCGCTTTCGCTTAAAAGCATCGTCCTCCTCGTCAAGTATGTAAGTGTTTGCTCTCGTCCGTACCTCAGCCATTGATCGGGCCGGCTTGCGACTCAACTTGATATTTAGCTTCCTAGGTTGTAATCTGTTCTTGAAGGCACGGACACAGGCATTCGGCTCTGACTCCTCGATTTTTACCGACGCGGCACTAAACCGTTTCACATACTGCTTCAGAGTCTCGCCCTTATACTGGCGCACATTGTACAAGTCCTCAATCGTCACTTATTTGGTTTTACTTGCCGAGAACTGGACTAAGAACTTGGATGAGAAGTCACAAAAATTCGTGATTGATCCTCGGAGCAGTTTTGTGAACCATGCCATGGCAGTGCCTTTGAACGAAGCCGGAAACATCCTGCACTTTACATCATCGGAAGCGGCACTGATCACCATCTTCGTGTTAAAGTATAGCAGGTGTTCCTTGGGATCAGCCTTCCCGCTGTACGTCTCAAGGACAATATTCTTCAGATTATCTGGAATCGCAACTTCCCTTACAGCCGCCAAAAACGGCTCGAACTCAGCCACTGCCTCGGCCTCTCGCTCCCCCTCGTCCTGCTGTTCGACGCGATAGTACTCCAGTTGCTCCTGCAAATAATCGTTTTGCTGGCGGATGTCATCAACACTACGAATCAAGCGTCTCCAATCTTGACTGGAGATTGGTGCCTGAGGTGCCTGAGTCTCCTCTCTCGAGTCCGGAGGTGAATGCTCCGGTGTCCTCTGCCGCTCCGGCGAAGAAGGTGGAGAAGGCAACGGAGGCGTCGGAGAAGGAGGAGGAGGAGGCGGAGGCGGTGGCGGAGGTGGAGGAGTTAATCGATCCGTCTCTTCATGGTGAACCTGCTCGCGTCGCAGTCTACCTCTCACGCGCCGCGGTGGCGAAACGCGTCGCCGCTCTCGATCCTCATCGCGTCGACTACGACTTTCCATCTGCTTCGGTAGTGAGCCAAAGAATTCAAACAAAAAATCTTGAAAACTGAAGAAAATCGGACAGAAAATCAAGCTTCACGCAATTGAATCACGATCCACGTAGTCCGGGAATCGAAATCTACCGATCTCCACAGACGGCGCCAAATGTTCTATCCTGAGAACATTGAATGGGGTAGAGTACCCAAAGTGCGGGGAAAATGATATGAGTGTTTTAGAGAGAGAAGTTCTAACCACTAGAGAGAGAGAATAACTGAATTTCAATCTGAATATTTCTCAAATGAGCCAAGAGTCCCTTACAATTGGTAATCGTCCCCTATTTATAGGTGCGGAGTTGGGCTTGGTATTACTAATGTATCTTAATGGGCCAGTTGGGCCTCGGGGAGAGAGGCCCAAGTCCCTGGCGCGCTCTCTACCCAAGGCCAAATGCCCCTGGGCGAGGGACCCTGGGGTCTCGCCCAGTCCAGCTAGAAAGAAATACGAGACAGTAATAACAATGAGACTCATGAGAGAGTTGTTCTCGTGCAGTTTCTTTTTTAACATTATATATATATATATATATTCTTTTTAATATTGACACTCTGACTTTGCTTGTAAATTTGTTGTTGAGATTTTTCCCGTTCCTCTTCACACAGTCGAATCCCTTTCATTCATAAAGAGCGATTAAGATATAAAAAATTGCGAAATTTGAGCAGGCAAATAGAAAGATATATATATATATATATATATATATATATATATATGAAGATATTGAGGATCTTGAGAGATTGGAGTGGTTCTTCCTCCGATTTGATATGAGAAGTGCTATCTATTTATCCCTTTTTTACTTTTGGCTTAATACATCAGAAGGCCCCTGAAATTGTAAAGGGAATCAAATCCAGGGCCTAGAAAAATTTTGCATCAAATTGGGTCCCTCGAAATTTTTTTTTAATTCAATTAAGTACAAAGTGTGCCAGCCTTCAATTTTATCCCAGTCATCAATTCCACGTGGCATTTATTATTATTTTTTAATTAAAAAAACAAAAAAAATAATTTTTAATTCCAACTCAATTATTAAGTCAGAAAAAAAATTTACAAAAATTAATAAAAACCTAATCTAATAATCCCTAACCTAAATAAAAACCTAATCTAAAACACAAAAACTAAATCTATTCACCATTATCTTTATCATTCTCTCATCATCTTCATCCTCTTACAACCACAAAAATCCAAAATAACAAATATCATCATCTTCATCACACAAGGATGGTTCACGCAAATTACATCATCATCTTCAATCGATGCACCACCGCGCTCCTCCTTCGTTTCCGAGCTCCACGCCGCTGCTGCGTTTCTCTGCTTCAAAGCCTCCATCCCAGAATCTTCTTCCTCTCTCAGAGCTTCAATCTGGGTTTTTTTTCCTCAGTAGCATTATAGGGTAGGGGAAAGGGACACAAGGGGTTTTGGGTCAGAAACCAGAGTTACGAACAAAGTGGCTCTGTTCCACTAGATGCAGAAACACAAGACCCAAAACCTGCACCAGACCCAGCAAAATTGAACATGAGAAAATCCAGCAGCTGCTACCACCAACATGACCTAATCCCCCGCCGCCATCTCCTTCCCTCAACCCTGGTCCCTAACCATACCCATGTCAGATCCGTCACACACCACCATCTCCTTCCCTCAACAAATCCGCCGCCGCCTCCATCTCCTCTCTTTCTGGATCAATCACCGCTCCATGGGTCACCGGTCACCGTCGCAGGAGATGTAATCCCAAAGCGGGGTGCCATATGGGTCACCACCTTGTTCCGGCCACAGGAGAAGCTCTGGGTTGTCGAGGCCTTCCTTGAACTGGTGGGGGATTTTGACGTCGGTGGCGGAGAGGATGGCAGTCGATCAATCTGAACGAGAAGAGGAGAAAGTGGGGGAGGAAGGTTCCAGAAGATGATTAGGTTTTTTAGTTATATTGTTAGATTAGGTTAGATTATTAGATTAGTTTATTAGTTAGATTATTAGGCTGTTTAGTTTAGGATTATTAGATTAGGTTTTTATTAAGATTTTTAATTTTTTTTTCTGATTAATTTGATGACTTGGTATTAAAAATTATTTTTTTAATATTTTTTAATTAAAAAAAAATTATAAAAGCCAGGTGTCACTGATGACTAGGACAAAATTGAGATTTGGCCTTAATTGAATTAAAAAAAATTTCTTAAGGACCCAATTTGATGCGAAAATTTTTCAGGCCCTGAAACTGATTCCCTTTACAATTACAGGGGCCTTCTGATGTATTAAGCCTTACTTCAAACCTTGCAAAATTTTCATCAATGAGTCGTCGGAAGAATGTTCCACTTGTAATTCTAGGCTCTTTGAAGAAAGAGACCGAATCCATAAATAAATTTAGGAAGTGAGTTCCAATTTGAATTTTGAGACAATGGGGGTTGATTTAGTTGAGGCACATAACTCTAGTCAACCCTAGTTCTGATACTCGGGTTTGCTCAGAGTGGTCAAATAGTTTTGTATATTGTACTGCCCTTTGTTATTTATCATTTATTTTGACTTTTCAAAGAAAAACCATCTTACTATATAGAACCCCTAGAACTCCTTTTTTCTACCAGTTTTATTGTATGTAAAAGAAAATAATTTTGCTTTAAAAATAACTATAAATGATAGATGTTATTCTTTAGGAGAGTATATTGTGAAATAAATTAATACTTTTACTAACATAATAAACGGGTTGAACTGCTATTGCAGATGTAATACATGAATAAAGATGGAAGTATGTAAGACGATTCCTTAGGAGTTCATAACCGTCGGTCAAAGGTCGGGTGATCTGATCCGTATATAAAAAATGTTAGGCTTAAACTTTTTAAAAAGTCCAATTGTGTAAAAATGTTGAGCTCGAACTATTAATATGTATGTTTGGCTTGATAGGCCGATCTATTTACATAATATTATTTTTATTAATAATATAAATAAATGAAAATGCAATGATACGTAGAAAAATATAGTAGCCGGCTATCATGTTAGCTCACAACCTATTAAAATGACATATATGTTAAATAAACTTTAAGCAAGCTAAATAGGTTAGACCGTTTAAAATGACAAGTGCCTTAAAATTTGGTCTATAGCAAACCACCGAACAAACGTGATTTGTGAAATTAGAATGAAGACACGTAAAATCTGGCCTATTTTCGCACATATACTTTCATGCATGAACCACCAATCTTACAAGCAGTCGTCAAACAAGTTATTTTTTTCTCTATTATATTTCTTTCTATGGGGTTGTCTAAATAACTCATGATGAATTTTGGGTTAAATCACTCATTGCTTAGTTGTTCAAGTTATATTGTGACATGTGTCACTTTATTATCCACATCAATTATAATTTTTTATTTTCATAATATATATTTTATTAATTAATTTAATTGTAGATCAACCCATATTAATTTAGATAATAGCTCAGTACTCTTTTTTTAAAGTATATATCTCTAATCCCCTTTCTTTCATGTTCTTCCCTTCGCGGGTAACAACAGAGACGTAGATATATGTGTGGATGAATAGGGTGAAAATCACTGATTGATTGGAATGAGTTAATTGAAGAAAAACGAATTGGAACAACAAAACTGGTGGCAGTGATTATGATCAGATAAGCACAGTAAATTAATTTGTCTAGTTCTTACTCATTCTGTTTCTACCTGTACTTGAAAATGTTTGGAAGTAAGGAGCGTAATCAAAATCACTAGAACTAGCAAACTGTGTATATGGATTGACAATTATTATCAACAAAATATGCATAATCAGTCACCATTCTAGAGCAAAATTAGAAAAAACGAAGCAACAACACAAAACAATAGGTGATTTAGTAAGCTCAGTCGATCTACGTCCTTGTTGCTGCCGGCGAAGGGAAGAACGTGAAAGAAAGAGGATTAGGGCTTTTTTTTTGAAAAAAAGGAGAACTAAGCTATTATCTAAATTAGTAGGGGTTATTCTACAATTAAATTAATAAATAAAATATATATTATGAAAATAAAAAATTAAAACTGATGTAGATAATAAAGTGACACATGTCACAATATAACTGGAACAACTAAGCAATGAGTGATTTAACCCAAAAGTCATCATGGGTTAATTAGACAACCCCTATTTCTATTTGTGGGTGTCTAAACACCTTATACCAAACATTTTCTTTATTATTGTCAAACACATTAAGCTCAAATACATTTTATTCATCAAATTAAGCATAAAACGAGAATCTAAACGTGATCAAAGTAGAGGGTTAATTCTTAGTGGTTATTTAATGAGTACCACAGAAACTAAGGTTAATGCAGTGGATTTTTTTTTAGATAAGCAAAACTTGTATTAAAAGGAGGTACAAGGGGTACCCCAACCCTTAATACAACAAGATAGAAATAGTAATAGAGTACAAAAAACAAAGGAAAAAAGCTAAACCAACAAAAGAGAGCAGCAGTTGAGGAAGGGGCCAATGACTTCCAAACCTCAGAAAGAGCATGATCCTGCGCCGCTAAGAGTGGATCCTGCATAAAAGAATATGCAGAACTAACCGAGTATACACCATCACTACTAGGCAACCAAGACCAACGATCAAAAGCACCTTCAACAAGCTGAACACTGCTAATATCAGACAGCAAAGACTCAAACCACTGCAGCTCCCTACCCAGCAGCGGACGCCCCCAAAGGAAATCCCAATACCACACACCACCAATCCACTTACTGCAATCAGATACAGTGTTCGATTTCAATTTTGAGAGATTGTACAAGCGGTAGTACTTACTACGAAAACACCCACGACTTGACCAATCCTCAAGCCAAAAATTAGAGCAGTTACCCATTTGAACTATTTTACGGGAGCCAATATCCAACCAGTTCAGGTCATCAAAGCAGCAAGATTTTTGGATATCCCGCCACCACGCAGATTCCATTGGAAATGAGTGACCTGCGTTTTTAGCTTGGATAACCCTGCACCACAAGCTATTAGGGTCAGAACGCCATTTCCACAACCACTTCCCAAGCAACGCCTTGTTGAATAGAGACAAATATTTAATACCCAAGCCCCCAACATCTTTGGGTTAATGCAGTGGATTTGGCTTATGTTGATTGCCAAAGAGGTGTTGAGAGGATAAACGAGGTTTGACCACAACCTCAAGTGGGGTGGTCTTAATATTAGTGAGTCCAAACGTGGCACTCATACCAACCTCCTCATTCAACGGCGTCGCAACCTCAAACGCTTGCAAAAAACCAGCCAAAGCCAACTGTCATTTGAAGGCCAAACGAAATGCCAGGACATGACCTTCTTCCACCACCAAACGGAAGCAGCTCAAAATGCTGACCCTTCACATCCACACCCTTGTGGCGGCTACTAAGAAACCTCTCCGGTTGAAACTCTAGAGGATCTTCCCACACACGCGGGTCTCTATGCATCTTCCAGAGGTTTAGGATCAATCTTGTGCCTGCTTTGATCTGGTAGCCGCCTAAGGTGCAGTCCTCGGTGAATTGACGCGCTCCGGCGAGGGGGCCAACTGGGTATAATCGCAGTGTTTCTTTGACTACTGCTTGGAGGTAGGGTAGGTTGTTGATGTCTGATTCATTTACTGGTATTTCGTTTCCTACGTGCTCGTCTAGCTCTTCTTGAACTTTCTTCAGAGTGTGGGGATTGTTTAGTAATAAGGAGAGTGCCCATGTCATTGTCACTGTTGTGGTGTCCGTTGCCCCTGCAATTAGCGTCTGCAGAATATATTGCAAGCATGCAACAAATGTTGGAAATATTGCAGTGAAAATACAGTAAAATTGTAATGGTCTCGAACCAAATATTACAAATGTAATCACAACAGTTTGGGGCGTGTCACATGACACTGTCCTCAAGAGTTTATTCGCTCAAGATGCGATAACTCCCCAGGATACAACAAACTCTTCTAACCAATTGGTTAGGACCCAAAACTAAAAAGAAAACCACTTGAATATCAACCCAAGAACTTATGTGTTTCTCACTTTGTTCTACTTTCTTCTATTTCACGTATTCCTCCCAACACAACATATACAAATATATATATATATATATATATATATATATATATACACAAATAACCAGCACTTTCCAAATCAATTGAGACCACCAATTGAATACAACATGTAAACATGACCAAAAGAAATAAAACGGCAAAAGAAAGTTATGATATTAATTGAGATGTTAGGAATGTCAAAATGAGAAAAGGGAAAGACACGTTGAGGAAATAAACTGATGCTGAACGGAAAGAAATGTATTTAAAAGCATGAGACCAAATAGTAATGTAGTTTAACCAACCTTTAATTTTAAAGAAACCGTGATGCCAAAGTTTCAAATGCTAATGATTTAATACTCTTAAAATCTTTTAAAATAATTAATAAAATACACAACAATCCCCCACATATTTCAAAAGATATTAAACACATGTTCTTGATTTATATTTAATAAGTCAATATGCAAGTATACAGATTTGCCCGTAGTAATATAAAAGATATCGTACCCCAAGGGATTGTGTTCAATTATTGATTCAAACTAATTCTATGATTTAGAGAGTAAAAGTAAATATGATTGGGGTGGTTTGATTCAATTGTTGAATTTTTCAGAAATAAAATAAAGCAATTAAAAAGATTTTTTAATTTATATGAGAAAGATAGCACCTGAGTACAGTTTCACCAATTTAATCTATGCCTTAAACAAAACAGTGTTTGTATTAAATTGAGAGTTCTCTCTATGGTAATTTAGCCTATGTTCTTACTTACTAAATTAATAGCTAAGCAAAACTTTCAATTCAATTATTATGTGTGTGTTACGAGCACCTAGACCATTGAATTGAAGATTAAAATTTCTTCTACTAGACACCACTATTAGATTTTACTCTTATTCCTAAGCAGTAGGGAAGGTCTAATAAATTCGCTTCCGTGATTCCCTAATTCTTAATATAACTTTCGTTCCTATAAGAATTAGTAAAAAGCTCGCATCGATTCAAGCACTAATTAACTGAAAAGAATACATAAATTAAAAACTCAATAGTCATACAAAGAACTGAAATATCAAGTCATAAAAATAAAAAAGATTCACATCTCAAGTGTTAAAGAGAGGGAGTTAGCCTAACATGGCCATAAAAATTACAAGGAAGGAGAAGAAGAACCTTTGACCGTCGTGTCTCCCTCCTTCTCTATTCACGCCGTTTCTGCTTTTTCTATCGTCCAGTCTATCTGTTGTATATCCTTTTTTCACGCTACAGCAACCTCCGTTATATATCCTTTTTCTGGTTCTGCCTACGGTGGGACTAATTGAAAATTGAACCACCGTGGTCCAATTTACTCACACCATTGGATTTAATATTTTTAAATTACAATGGTTAAGATTAATTGATATTAAAACATTTCATTTGTTAAATATATATTAATTTACCCAAACACCCCTACCATATCCACCACCATCTTCAACATGTCCAGTAATACTGATGAGTAAAATTGATCTTCTTCCCTAAATAAGCTTCAGCTGTTTCTTTAGGGCTAAACACTTTTTTTCTCACATTTGACTATCACCTCTAATATAAGGCTTCCCATTCTTGTTCACAACTTAATAGCTTCATGTCTCCCTGTACTTCATCATCATCAAACCTAGAAATTGAAATATCAAACAAGTGGCCACCACCATTTCCTTCACCAGCGGCGGAGATGCTACCCCACCACCAAAGATTTCATCTTTCCTTCACCGGCGGAAAACCACCAAAATTGTCTGTCGATGTGTTCAGTTCTGGCGATTCCTGTGGTGGCTGAGACAGATCTGGACGGTATTGGAGTTGATCTTGATGAGGACGATGTCGTACAACCTTAAAGCTTTTGGACGGTGTTGGACCTTCAGCTTCACTTGATCTGGTTTCTGAACTAAGTGGTATCGATCTGGTGATAGAGGGCCATCGCTGCAAAAACACCGCCATCGCCGGGGCTCAGGTGTGGTGGTTAACCTTGGAGCAATCATAAACATGGTGAATGCAGAAATATGGAAGAAAAAAAATTAGGAATTCAGGTGCGGTGGGTACGAACATACACTGATGTAGTTGGGAAACATATATCTGAGAAGGAGAAAATCATGGTTATGATGATGGAAGGAGATGCTGGAAGGAAGGAGAAGGAGAAAGATGGAAAAAAAAATTGAGAAAGGGATATTTTTGTAATTCAATTGCATAATTGTAATTGGACCACGGTGGTCCAATTTTCAACTAATCTCACGGTAAGCGCAGCCCCTTTTTCTCTTTTTGTTTTCAAATCACGTGACTTGTGCATCAGACTAGCGAAAACAAACTATCTTTTACTTATGCCATGTGTTAGCAAGCAATTGGTCCTAGCTTTAAGGTTGAAATCTATTGTGTCACGAACTACGGCCTTATGGTGGACCTTCAGCATGATTGTGCCATGTGTCAACGAGCGGAACAGCAGACGTCAATCTCCGCTTGTGCACTGTAATTTCTATGGACCATCAGTACCAGATTAGCTCCCCTTTATTAATCCGAAAATCCTAATAAAAAATATCATAAAAATTATAGAAAAATACTAAAAACACATAAATAATAATAAAATGCATGAAATAATCCTAAGGTGGCCTAAAATAACTAAAATGCTCTAAATAATATATTAAAATGCATGCAAATAAACTAGGAGAATAGCCTTAAATCCCGAGTCATTAATATTTTGAGTGTAATGAATCAAACCTGGTGTCTTTTGGACTATGAACCAGACTCTAGACTTATAGACTTAACATACAAGTGAGTTGGTTGAGCAACGCTCTATGAACCAAAACACTTTACGTACATCAGATGTCTATCAATCACATTACACCCCCACATTCTTCTCGTTAACGCTGTGTTGCGCTATTTCGGTCATGCGCGTGCCTGGTATTTCATGAGTGCTCTAGAGATTTGCCACAATCTCATGCAAGCGGCCCACTTGACAACTCATATAGATGACTTCATCAAGTGTATGCTGCACTTCATACACCACCCATAAGGGCTATGAAATTTAAAAGCTTTAAGCTTAATCATCACCACAATGTAGTCAAGCACATCTCACACTTCACTGTTAGGAATAGACAATTTAATCGTGCTTGCAAAACTAACAAGTGACTTGTTTTTACCCATATGAACCTTCTTCATGGGATTTCCAATCACAAAGGTTGGGTTACCATCACTATAGTTCTTGGCTTAAGTCTCATTCCTATAATCTCATCATTGAGGAGCAACCTCAACAATATTACGTACGTAATTGTCTCAATTTTTCACAATATACTTTATTTATTGCTTTCTCCATTGTCATTTGACAATCACATATGCAAAATATGCAATTGTGCACGTCTACTTGGATACTTCCAAGTGACCTTATCTCAATCAAAATTAAATGGATCTACTTGTGGTGTAGATATATTTTTACTCTCATTCAAACCACAAGTGTCATGAGCATCACTCTATTATTTCCACATAGCGGATATCCACCATAAACAATATCATAACACAAGGTACATCTCAAATTTTCATGAGGCTAACTCATTGTCGGAACTCTCCCTCATCATGGCGGGGGTGTCGTCTGCCTCCAAAAGATGGCTTTCAACTGCAAGTCATTGTCTTCTTGGCTATCATCATGCTCTCTTCTCTCCAACTCATTAATAGAGAAAAGCTCATGAATTTCTCATGTCTAATTTAATCATTAAAAGTCATTAAACAAATAAGGACCAAATAATTCTTAATGTATTTAATATTTTAGAGCAAACTTCAAATATCATATTCAATCTAATACGTTTTCAAAAAAAAAAATATATATTCAATCTAATACTAAAAATTCTAACCCCCAAAATTTGAGGTAAATACTCAAGATTGAAATTAAAGTACTCTTACCAATCTTCTTAAAATTCTGAATGTTCTTTCAATTTTTTTATTTATTTCAGATTTATCATCATAAACAAGAACAATAAATCAACAATATAAATTTCATAAATCATAGAGCATTAACACCCGGTTTCCAAAATGAAAAATGAATCACATTTAAGCTTTAGAATAATATATTCTAATCAGATGATCACAAATGAGCCATGAATAAATTCTTGATTCTTGTTACTCTTTTGGTTTCATTTTTACGTGCAATGTGAACATATGAAATCAGCCAACACAAGCAGCTATAAATTGATGGAAATTAAAGATGGAAGTCTATCTTTTCTAATAATTTTATTTTTCTAATTTTTATAAAGGAATATAACCACTAAAGAAGATATGCAATTAAGATATATCATAGCAACCCTGCAAGTCAAATAAAGTACATAAAGTACGTATAATAGAAAGTCTTACCTCTTATTGTCCCATCATATGGTTTTGTCTCGCACAGTACAAGGAATGTACACAAAGTCATTTACCAGACCTTTGGATATGTTATAATCCTTAATAGAACGATTCACTCAACTCTTAATTATAGAGGATCAGTTCATAGAATTAAAAATAAAGGATATCACCTGGATGAAAGTAGAAGAGTTGTGCCGCACTGAAACCCACCAATGTTCATCCCATTGCTTGGTTAAACTCTTGAGATTGTTGGAAATATTGCAGTGAGAATACAATAAAATTATAATTGTCTCGAACCAAATATTACAAATGTAATTGTTGGGAGCAATAATAGAAAAGAGAGAAGAGAGAAAGAAATATCACACAAGAATTTTTAACGTGGTTCGGAACACAATGTAGTAATATTTTTCTTTGGTGTGTATAATGCTTACAATGAGGTGCTTATATATAGTAGGAGTAAGTCAACCTCCTCCTTATTCTAAGCGACGTGGGACTTACAAATAGACTACATAAGTAATGTGAGACTACAAATAGACTACATAACATAACAATTCTCCCACTTGGAGTCTAATTGTAGTATTTCTTGTAAGCCATAAGCTAATCTGCTCTCCACCTAGTGTAGCGCCTTCGTCTTCAATTATCCTCGAAGGCCAGCTGAGGCAATGCAAAGCCTCATCTTATCAGCTGTAACAGTCTTGGTCAACATATCAGCTGGATTCTCTGATCCTAAGATCTTCAACAGAGATAATTCTTCATCATTGATAAGTTCTCTGATGAAGTGATACTTCATCTGTATGTGCTTGCATCTGGAGTGAAAGACAGGATTTTTTGCAAGGCAAATAGCACTTTGACTGTCACTAAACAATGGAGGAACATCTTGTTCTTTTCCCAATTCTTTGAGAAAATTCTTCAGCCATATCATCTCCTTGGTTGCTTCTGAAATGGAAACATATTCTGATTCAGTGGTTGAGAGAGCAACTCTATTTTGAAGTTTAGACTTCCAACTCACAGCAGTTCCTCCTAAAGTGAAAATATAACCTGTGGTGCTTTTTCCACCATCCGAGTCTCCTCCTAGATCTGCATCAGAAAAGCCCTGTAAAGTGAGATCGTTTCTTCTAAAGCATAGACACATTCTTGAAGAACCCTTCAGATATCTTAGTATCCACCTTACACCTTCCCAATGCTCCTTGCCAGGGTTTGACATGAATCTGCTGACAACTCCCACTGCATGTGCTATATCAGGTCTGGTACAAATCATAGCATACATCAAGCTCCTTACTGTAGATGCATATGGAACTTTTGACATGTGATTTTATTCTTCATTTGTTTGTGGGTACTGCTTCTTTGAAAACTTTAAGTGATTCCCCAAAGGGGTGCTTCTGCTATTGGCATCTCCAACATTGAATCTGTCAAGTAACTTTTCAACATATTTCTCTTGGGACAACTTCAAAACACCTTCTAATCTATTTCTGGAAATCCTCATACCAAGGATTTGTTTGGCTGGACCAAGATCCTTCATCTCAAAGTTTTCTGACATCTGTTGCTTCAACTTGTCAATTTCAGTCATATTTGATCCTGCTATCAACATGTCATCAACATACAAAGCAAGAATAATATAACTATCAGCAAATTTCTTAACATAGCAACAATGATCCATGTCACATCTATTAAAACCTGAGTTGCTCATAAACTCATTAAACTTTTTGTACCACTGTCTCGGTGCCTGTTTCAGACCGTACAAGCTTTTGTGAAGCTTGCATACAAGATTCTCCGTGCCTGGAACTTCAAAACCTTCAGGTTGTGTCATATAAATCTCTTCTTCCAAATCCCCATGTAGGAATGCAGTTTTAACATCTAACTGCTCCAAGTGAAAATTCTCTGCAGCTACAATACTCAGGATAACTCTTATAGTGGTCATTTTGACAACTGGAGAAAAAAATCTCTGTGAAGTCAATTCCTTGCTTCTGCTGAAACCCTTTCACTACAAGTCTTGCCTTGTACCTTCTGCTGCCATCAGATTCTTCCTTCAGTCTATAGACCCATCTGTTCTGTAGAGCTTTCTTTCCTGCTGGTAACTTGGTCAGAGACCATGTTCCATTCTTTTGAAGGGACGTCATCTCGTCTTTCATTGCTAACTCCCACTTGATAGAGTCATTCCCCTGCATGGCTTCACCAAAATATTCTGGCTCTCCAGCATCAGTTAACAACAAATAATTCAACGAAGGACTACCTTTGTGGTGCTTTCGGCGTTCTTGTAGATCTCCTCACTTGATTAATAGGAGTTTCAATTACTGTTATTGGCTCTTGTTCTAGCTCAACTTCTACTCCATCATCCTCGTTCTCGGGATTAATCTGGTTTCTTTTGGTTACATCACTTTCTGAAATTTCTTCCAATGCCACTCTTTTAGAAAGTTCCAACTGTTTACTTGAACTCATAGATTCTGCAGAAGACTTGTCTTTATAAAGAACACTTTCATTAAAAGTGACATTTCTGCTTCTAATGATTTTCCTGTTTTGTTCATCCCAAAACCTGTAGCCATACATATCAGACCCATAACCAATAAAGAAACATTTTATGGCCTTGAGGTCCAATTTGTCTCTCCTATCGGAGTCTATAAGAACATAAGAGACACAAACAAAGACTTTCAAATGTGAAAGACTTACCTCCTTTCCAGACCATACCTCTTCAGGCAAATGATAATCCAAAGGAACAGATGGTCCCCGATTTATCAGGTAAGCTGCTGTATTAATGGCATCTGGCCAAAACATTTTTGGCAACCCGGACTGGATTCGCATACATCTAGCCCTTTCGTTCAATGTCCTGTTCATTCTTTCCGCGACACCATTTTGCTCAGGTGTACCTGGTATTGTCTTGATCATTCTGATCTCATTTTCTGAACAAAACGTTTTGAACTCCTGGCTGTAATACTCCCCGCCATTATCAGATTTCAGACTCTTAATCTTCAAGCCTGTCTGATTTTCAACTTCTGTTTTCCACTTTTTAAACACAGAAAAACACATCAGCTTTATTTTTGAGAAAATAAACCCATACATTTCTTGTTGAGTCGTCTATGAAGGTGACATAATAGCGTGAGCCTCCAAGATATTTCACTAGGGCTGGACCCCACACATCTGTATGCACCAGTTCGAGCTTTTCTGATTTTGATTTCCTGCCTGCTTTTGAGAAGCTAACCTTTCTCTGTTTTCCCAAAATGCAATGCTCACAAACACCAAGATCAACATGCTTCAAATTTGACGTCTTACCCTTTGATGCCATGATCTTCATTCCTTTTTCACTCATGTGTCCAAGTCTTTGATGCCATATAGATGAGCTATTGACAGCTTCAGTTACTGCTATCATGTCCTCCTCTGCAACCATATAAAGGGAGCCTCGTTTTTTTCCTCGAGCTACAACCAGATTGCCTTTCTCTACCTTCCAAGCTCCACCCCCAAAAGTGGTGTGATAACCCTCATCATCCAACTGGCCTATAGAGATCAAATTTCTCTTTATTCCAGGGACATGTCTGACATTATGCAATGTCTAGAGAGTTCCATTAGAGGATCTGATATCAATATCATCTCTTCCCACAATATCAAGTGGTTTTCCATCTGCAAGATAACCTTTCCAAACTTTCCAGAGATATAGTTAGATAATAATTCTTTTGAAGGAATAGTATGAAAAGATGCACCTGAATCAATAACCCATGAATCAACATGACTATCCAAGTTGCAAATTAATGCGTCTGCTACTTCCTCAGTTGCTGCATTAGCAGATTCATCATCATCTTGCATCTTTTGGTAATTCTTCTTCTTCCTTGGGGCTTTGCATTGATTGGTGAAGTGACATTTCTTGTCACAATTCCAGCAAGTGATGTCATTCCTGACTCTTTTCTGACTTCTTCCTCTTGATTTTGATCTGCCTCGGCCTTGGGCTTGATTGTGACTTTTCTGGCTACCTCTTCCTCTACTTTCAGTATTCAATGCTGAACCGGAAGTGTTTGAAGACTCTTCTGAATCTTTCCTGCGAATATCCTCGCTTAAGATCAGGTCTCTGATGTCATCAAACTTCAGCTTGTTATCCCTTGCAGAGTTACTAACCGCAGTGACAGTTACAGCCCAACTATCCGGTAAGGATTGTAACAGACTCAATGCCATCAATTCGTCGTCAAAGGTAATCTTCACTGACGATAGCTGCGAAATAATGGTATTAAAGCTATTAATATGATCAGTTACAGAGTTACCTTCTCTCATTCTGAGATTGAATAGACGTTGTATCAAATGTACTTTATTGGCGGCAGATGGCTTATCGTACATATTTGATAAAGCCTTCATCAGATCTGCCGTATTCTTCTCATTCACAATGTTGAACACAACATTTTTGGATAACGGCAATCTGATCACACCAAGGGCCTGTCGATCTAACATATCCTAGTCTTCCTGCTTCATGTCGTCTGGCTTCTTCCCTGTCAAGGGTTGATACAACTTCTTTTGGTACAGATAGTCCTCCATCTGCATCTTCCAAAATCCAAAGTCTCTGCCATCAAACCTCTCAATCTTCACCTTCCCTTCTTCCAGCGCCATTGCTCCCACTTCTTCCTCTAAACTGAGGATCTATCCCACGAACCTGAAGCTCTGATACCAGTTGTTAGGAGCAATAATAGAAAAGAGAGAAGAGAGAAAGAAATATCACACATGAATTTTTAACGTGGTTCGGAACACAATGTGTGCACCTACTTCCACGGCTACACTAGGTAGTAATATTTCTCTTTGGTGTGTATAATGCTTACAATGAGGTGCTTATATATAGTAGGAGTAAGTCAATCTCCTCCTTATTCTAAGAGATGTGAGACTTACAAATAGACTACATAAGCAATGTGGGACTACAAATAGACTACATAACATAACAGTAATCACAACAGTTTGAGGCGTGTCACATGACACTGTCCTCAAGAGTTTATTCGCTCAAGATACGATAACTTCCCAGGATACAACAAACTCTTCTAACCAATTGGTTAGGACCCATAACTAAGAAGAAAACCACTTGAATATCAACCCAAGAACTTATGTGTTTCTCACTTTGTTCTACTCTCTTCTATTTCACGTATTCCTCCCAACACAACATATACAAATATATATATGCAAATAACCAGCCCTTTCCAAATCAATTGAGACCACCAATTGATTACAATATGTAACTGAAGCATGACCAAAAGAAATAAAACGGCAAAAGAAAGTTATGATATTAATTGAGATGTTAGGAATGTCAAAATGAGAAAAGGGAAAGACACGTTGAGGAAATAAACTGATGCTAGAAACATTGGAACAGAAAAAAATGTATTTAAAAGCATGAGACCAAATAGTAATGTAGTTTAACCAACCTTTAATTTTAAAGAAACCGTGATGCCAAAGTTTCAAATGCTAATGATTTAATACTCTTAAAATCTTTTGAAATAATTAATAAAATACACAACAACAAATACTATCAATATATATAGTATCAAATTTTGATCGCTACACCACCCATTTCATCTTTCGTGAATCTCAAGCATGAGAATAATTATATGTTTGGGGAACGGAATACTAGGTACTTCCACACTAAGACTCTTATCCGGCGGCGGCGCAATAAAATATTCTCTCTCACTCTCCCTTCTGGTGAGGTGTGTACTGATGATCATACCCTCCAGGTGGAAGCACTCCGTTTTTTCAAGGGTCTCTTTTGCGCTCCCACCATGTATCGACCTCTTGAGGGGGGTAAGTATCCTTGCCCTATGTTGTCTCAGGTGCATGCTCGTCGGATTTCCGCGGTAGTGACTAATCAGGAGGTGTGGGAGGCCGTGTCTACCATGGGATCTTTTAAGGCTCCAGGGCCTGATGGATTGCAGACCATCTTTTTTAAGTCTTGCTGGCACATTGTGGGGGATAATGTCTGCAAGGTGGTTAGAGAGGCGTTTGCCAACGGGTCGTTTGATGGCGCGATTTCGGAAACGTTGGTGGCTCTCATCCCTAAGGTTGATGTTCCGTCTTTTTTCCGCGAGTTGCGTCCCATTAGCTTGTGTAACGTGATGTACAAGCTCATCACCAAGGTTTTGGTTCTTCGCCTTCGGTCTTGTCTCCAAGAGATTGTGGGGCCTATTCAGAGCAGTTTCATCCCTGGGCGTGGTACCTCAGATAATGCCATTATTCTTCAGGAGGTGGCTCATTTTATGATGAATAAGAAGAGGAGGAGCAGAAATGTCATCTTCAAGCTGGACTTAGAGAAAGCTTATGATCAGGTGAGTTGGCCTTTCCTCCAAGAAACTCTGATGGTGTTTGGTTTCCCGCCCTCTACCGTCAATCTGATTATGCACTGTGTTACTTCCTCATCTCTTACGCTGCTTTGGAATGGGAGTCGGCTACCAGCGTTTAGTGCAACTTAGGGCCTCCGGCAAGGTGATCCTTTATCCCCTTATTTGTTTGTGTTATGCATGGAGCGTCTGGCTCATATGATTCATCTTGAGGTGCTCCATGGGCGTTGGAAGCCAGTTCAGATTAGCCAGGGTGGCCCAGGTATTTCCCATCTTTTTTTTGCGGATGATGTATTGTTGTTTGATAAGGCTGAGGTGGTCCAGGTTAGGAATATTTATCGGGTTTTGGAAGAGTTTTGTGGTGCTTCTGGGCTTAAGGTTAATCTTATGAAGTCCAGGGCCATGGCGTCTTGGTGTGTGGCTGGAGCGCTTAAAGAGCGGATTGCCGCTATTACTTCCATTCCTTTCACTAATAGCATTGGCAAGTATCTAGGTTTTCCTATTCATCTTGGCCGGGTTCGGAAGGATGACTTTGGTTTCATTGTTGATAGGGTGACTACTCGTTTGGCCTCTTGGAAGGCGTCGTTACTAAATAAACCAGCTCGCATTACTCTTGCTAAGTCTGTTTTATCAGCTATCCCTGTGTATGTTATGCAATTGAATTGGTTGCCCCAAGCTACTTGTGATCAGTTGGATGCGGTCGTTCGTCGTTTTATTTGGGGCAATGGGCGTTCCAGTGGGCTGCCATTGGTAGCTTGGGATAAGGTGACTCAAGCTAAGAAGCATGGTGGCTTGGGTCTGCGGAGTGCCAGAATGAACAACATCACCATGTTGGGTAAGCAAGTTTGGAGCTTGGTTCAACAGGATAATAAGTTTTGGGTGGACATAGTGCGTGCTCATCATGTGGCGGGTCCGGCGTTGTTGGCTTGTGCTCCGAGTGATGGGTCTTACTTCTGGCGTTCAATGATTAAGGCTCGCACTTTGCTTCGACCGGGTTTTGGGGTTCGCATCGGTGATGGAAGCTCCTCGTTTTGGTTCTCTAATTGTTCCCCGTTGGGCCGGTTATGTGGTCATTGCTGTTGATATTCATGATATGGAGCTCTCTTTGAAGGATGTCTTCACCGATGGTGCTTTCAACCCGTCTCTGTTGTACACCTCCCTGCCTCCTGAGGTTAGCCAGTTTTTGTTCACCTTGAAGCATATTTTCTTTGATGCAGGGACCCGTGATTGTTTGGTCTGGACGCAAAATTTAAATGGCAATTATATTGTCAAGGAGGGGTTTAAATGGCTGGCTGGTTATGATGTTGCTGCTGCACCTGCTGGGGATCGTTGGAATGCAGTTTGGAAGGCCCGAGTTTCTGAGAATATTCGGGTGTTCCTTTGGTAGGTTATGCATGATGCTTTTCCCACTTTTTCTTTATTGTCGCGACGTCATTTGGCGACGTCGTCGTCGAGCCCACGGTGCAGATATGGGGAGGAGACCATTTTACATTGCATTCGGGACTGTACTGATGCGCGTCTCATAAGCTCTCTCAAACATTCACATAAGCGCTTATGCTATCAGATTAGCTCAAATGAACTCTTCCAAACAGGTAATAAATAATACATTTTACCCACACACTATTGATGGAATCAACAAAGGCCAGATAGTTTGGATAGGGCTAGGGCTGCACATGGGTTGGGTTGGATGGATTTTCAGGCTAATCAGGACTCGAACCGATCAAAACTGTCTGGGCTGGGTTGGGTTGGGTTGGATTTTGTGAATTTTCACCTATGAATGGACTCGCCCTGGGATGCTAGCTCCGGGCGACACACAAGCCAAGGATTTGGGCCTTTCCCGAAGGCCCAACCGGCCGATTAGGAGAAGTTAGGGGCACCAAGCCCAACAACCCCGAATCTATAAATAGGGGACGATTACCAATTGTAAAGGACTCTTGACTCATTGGAGAAATAACAAGCTTGAAATTCAGTTACTTTCTCTCTCTAAGCGGTTACGCTTCTTTTCTCTCTAGATTCTCACATCACGATCCTTATACTCTAGGTACTGTACCTCACTTCTATGTTCTTGGATAGAACAATGAATCCTAACCAACCCAATCCGACAATCTTCGGGTTGGTTTGAATGGATTGATTGGATCGTTATATTAAAATAAAAATAAATCTGAAATATTAAAAAATATTAAAAAACAAGTACTTCAAGTCTCTAACATGCGATTACATCATAAATTCATAACTACTGTCTACACACATTTATACAACAACACATAACTAAACAAGTACTTCAAGTTTTTAAATATGACAAGTAATTACAAACAAATTAGTCTCCAAGTCTACTAAAATTCACTTAAATAGTAGGACTCCAGGTCTCCATAATTTACATACCCTACTAGTAGGTTAGGTAAAAATTAAAATTATTAAAAATATATATTAAATAATATATTATTATTACATGATTGGATTTCGGGTTGGGTTAGATGGACTATTACGGAATCCGATATCCGATCTAAAGATGATTGAATCGTAATAAAATCTATCGGATTGACCCGTTTGCCCAATCTACCCGCATTTTTACCATTGGATCGAATTGGGTTTGATGGATTTATTGGGTTGACCCGGCCCATGTGCACCCCTAGATAGGGCACAAGCAACAAAAAAAGATCCGAACCCGGTCCAATTCTTACCCGCTAACTACCCATATAAGGTTTTGCTTCCCCTTCATTTCCACTGAAATTAGGGTTTTCCACAGAGAACTGCTTCTGAAACTTTTCTGCGTTTCTTCCTCGGCGGCGAGCGAAAATGGTAAGAATCATTCTCCGTTCATCGATTCCTTCTTTCCCTCACTCTCTATCGTTATCACAATCCTTCTCACACTTCCTTTTCCTTCGCAGCCTTCCCACAAGACCTTCAGGATCAAGAAGAAGCTCGCGAAGAAGATGAGGCAGAACAGGCCAATCCCTTACTGGATCCGTATGAGGACCGATAACACAATCAGGTTCACCCAAAAAACCCTAATTAACGCTTCTTACATAGCATTGATTTTCTGGGTTTCATGAATTTTGCTGATTTGGTTTGTGGGTTTTGTCTTGTTAGGTATAATGCTAAGCGTAGGCACTGGCGTCGTACCAAGCTCGGATTTTAAGGTGGATCAACCTGCTATTCGAGATTTTAAGCTGTTTTTGTTTTGGGTTTTTCTAGAATGTTACGAGCGATGTGGAAAGGTTGTAATTTTGATCTCGAGTTTAGAGATCAATGTAGAGCGTTTCCATGACTTGATTTAAATGTTTTGTTGTTATTGTTGGTATCAATGTGAAACTGAGATAGGAGATTTTGTTTATTGATGTTGGGTTGAGATACCATTTCTATGAAAATTTTGAATGTTGGTTGTTAATTCTTAATTCTCTGTTGTGTGAGTTAGCTGGTGAAATAGCATGTGATTGTGCTTGGTTGGACTTGTTTGTTAGGTTTTTAGCTAGGCTATCTACCTTAGACTTATTTGCTTGCACAATACTGACCATGAGCTTTATCAGCATCCTTAGCTGTGAACCATGATAGCTCTCTTTGCGGCAGGAACCACTGTTTTATCTTTGTTGAATTTGTGAACTATATAGTGCAAAACCCAGTTCAAAGAATCCTTGAATGCTATTTCTGTGTTTTGTGTCATTCTGGTGAGGCTCATCGAAACACAAACACTTAAAATAGGATCATGTTCAGGTTGTAATTGATTGTATTTTATTGTGTATTGTGTATACAATGACTGAAAACTTACATTTAGCAATAGGATCCATGTATCAGAGTAGGCACTTATGCACAATACTTGCAGATACCTCGTATTTTGTGAGAATACGAATTTGCCAAGTAACATGCCTGCTGTCGATACCTTGTTTTAATTCATTAGCTACTTTGTTTTACCGTTAGTGTCTTCATGTATCGCTTTGCATTTAGAGTTAGATTCTATTAATGCTGGATGATTTTTCCATCCCATATTCGAGTTCTCACCATTATATAAGATGGTAAGGGTCAAACACAGAAACATTAGTGTGTTGCATGGTATTCCAGAATGAAATACCAAATGACTTTGTATATTGAATAATTGAAATAGTTAGGAGCAGTTTGTGGCTCTGTGGGGAACTACAGAGTGCTTTTACATGATCCTGTAACATGAAACATGGATGCTTAAATGCATATCCATCAAGTGGGGATGTGGATCATCAAACTCAATACGTGACACTTGATGATATTTTTGTAATTTGCCCATTAGGGAACTTACTGGCCTCATTTGACATTCCGTAACCCTCCTTCAATCTACAAGATTTACCTCTATCATATTAGAGATGTTTGTGAATTTGATTGGTTTGATTTTGATCAGAAAATCTAATTTTTAGAGTAGGGTCCGGTATAATTTGTATGTGATCCAATTTTCTAGTTTTATTATCAGATATATTCAAAATAGGGAGGAGTTAAGTTCATTTTGCAGTATATGTTAGACTGCTGAAATGGTGCAAAACCATCACATCTTTATCTTTCTTTCTCTTTCACTTTGAGTGTATCACTTAAAATTCTTATTTTCATGAAAGGACATGACAGATGTACATGCATGTCATTGTTTATTAGTTGGTTGTGTCAATACTACGTAGAGAGGAATCATTAAACACAATTAATCAAGTTCGAGCCTTAAAAAAATCAGAGTCATTCTCTTTGGTTATTAAGACAGACACATGATTAAAATCAGTCAAATGCACATTTTTTTTTTTTTTTTTTTTCGAAAAATACACATTTTCTTGTTTGACGAAACTTAGGTGCAGTTTTAGGGCAAGACGGTGGGTCATTAATATTTTTTTCCACTAGACCAAAATATATTTTGGGCTAAACTCTCTCTCTCTCCCGCCCTCTTACTTTGCTCCTTCTCTCCGTCCCTCTTCTATTCATCCCGCTGCATCTTCTTATCATCTCCATCTTAGCAACACATAGAAAAACAATAACAAACAGAGCAACGTGTAACATGCATTTATTTCAAGTCTATTTCACCAACTTCCACACCACCAAGGTGGACTAGAGAACACATCAGATGCCCCTGTCTCAAGTGGAAGCATCATGACCCCAACAAAATGAGCTAAGAGAAATGAAGGGTATTGAAGGGTGAAAGGTCAGGGTTCAAACTCTGGTGAATGAACTAATTTACTAACAATTAACAATTAACATTTGCCTATAAAAAAATGACCCCAACAACATTAGGAGGCAATTTAGCCTTAAGGGATGCTCTAGAGAAGGGTAAAATAGTCCTCTATGGTGTTCTCCAAGAGATAAAACAAAGTAGCAACATTTGTGCCACGACATCTATGAAATTGACTATCACCACAACCATTGTCGACAGAATCCCCTGCTCCTCCAATCTCCATCCTCTGCTCCTCACTGTGTTAACCACTATGAGTTTCCTCTTTGCCTCTACGCACACTCGTTCTCTTTCTCTTGGATTGGCCTCTCTTCCTCCCTCTTCGCCTTGTTCACGACTCGTCTCCATCGCTATTAACGAAGAGAGGCAACAACAACGAGCGTCGTCATGAGCAGTAGGAGGAGGTGATGGAACCATAGGTAAGATAAAGTGTTCGACGGAGATTGGTTACAATGGTATTTGCCTTAATACCCTTTTATCAACTTTTCAATCCTATCAAAAAAAACATCTATATAATTTTTATCTAACCATTTTAATTAATGGTTTATATTTGAACCAAAATATTAATAATCCATTCTAATCTCACTCACTATTTCATATGTGCAGTTTTTGTTGTTTCCCAATTAGAAAATGACATGCAGACTAGAAAAAAGTAGTTGAGGAAATGATTGCATTAATAAAATTTTAGATAGTGAGTAGCTAAGTTTTTTATTGGATACCAACACAAATATAACCTGATGTACTGTAGATAAGTTTTGCCATTTCCTTTTTTCCCATGGTAACATGGAAAACTAGTATCAATTAACATTTACGAACATGGTGTTAGTCTAATGAAATATATACCGGATTATGTAAGGGTGAGAAATACAAGTGTGATTTATTATTGTGAACTCTGGAAAAATTATGTCTTGAGAAAGTCTCTCATAGTTTCCCAAACGAGTTTATACTGCAAATAAAAAATTTGTTGTTAGTTTTTAGTTAAAAACTTTAAAATTATAAAGATCTAATCAAAATGATGATGAAAATATAACATACTATATATAGACTTGTTCAACCAAAAAATACTATTGAAAATAGGCAAGAGAGTCTGGAAGTGCAGAGATGAATGTCCATGAAAACAAAAGTTTTTTTTGAAACCATGAAAACAAATGTTAACAGATCTGATTTGTCTATAAAATTATAAAATGAGCTTTTTAATGGTTGGATACTAAAAAACTTGTATTTCCTCCTCATTTATGGGGCAAGAATATTGCTCAGTTATAGCGGGGAGTTTGGCAAGCCACAAAAACCATAACAAGCTCCGAGAAACACGAACAAGCATGCAAGTGGTCGACAATCATAGCATCACGGACAATCACAGGTTTTCTCTGTGTCTCAAACATCAATAACTATAAAATGAAAAGAAAACCAAGGCTTTGGTTGCTGTCTCACGTGTGTGTAGTACAAAGCCACAAGCATTCATCTCTCTCAATTTTCTGTCTGATTTCTACGTTCTCAGTCTACCTGCCTGTTGGGGTAGGTAGAAACAGGGCGTTGAAAGAAGGCAGATAGAAACAAAAACAATTTAGAAAAAAAGAAAAGAAAAGAGAAAGAGCTTAATAAACCTTTAAGCTTCTTTCTTGAATCATGGCTTCTGACATCTCATTCGAGGATCTCAAGAATGAGAATGTTGATCTTGTAAGTGAAATAAAAACAAAAAAACATAGATTATAATGCCATTTACAATTTTGTTTCATTTTCTTAGAAGTGACAATCTGTTACATTGATTACTATGTGCAGGAAAACATTCCAGTTGATGAGGTGTTTCAGCAACTAAAATGTACCAAAGAGGGTCTGTCATCCGATGAAGGAGAGAAGAGGCTCCAGATTTTTGGCCCCAACAAGCTTGAGGAGGTGACAGAAAGCAAGCTTCTCAAGTTTTTGGGTTTTATGTGGAATCCCCTATCATGGGTTATGGAGTCAGCAGCCATCATGGCCATTGTTTTGGCCAATGGAGGGGTAATTATTACAACTTGCAATCATGATTGAAATCCTCTAGCCCTCTAGCCCGCATGCGTGTCTCATTCTTTGCCTCACCAAATTGTCTCTGTTATTTAAAAATCATCAATAAACCATTAATACAAAGTTATAATTCACATATTCATTCCTACATGACATAATTTGATTGGTGCGACATGAAAGAGGACATCAAATCCAAACATAGGATCTTTCATCATTTGCAATCAACAAATTAGAATCTTCTCATGTCAGATCACAATGTGACGTGAAATATTATATCTATCTCTCTATTCATAACTATTCAAAGGGTCTCACTTATTTAATATATATTAAGAGAAAGAGAGACAAAATTTTCACTGAGAAAGTTTGCACATGAGAGAGGATCATAAACCTACAAGTTACTCATGCCTATAAACTCATGTTTGTTGTGTTGTTTTCTAACAAGATGCTCTATATGTTATGACAGGGCAAGCCACCGGATTGGCAAGATTTCACTGGTATCATGGTGTTGCTTATCATCAACTCAACCATCAGTTTCATTGAGGAAAACAATGCAGGTAATGCTGCAGCTGCTTTGATGGCCGGTCTTGCACCCAAAACCAAGGTAACATATGTTCACTCATTTCAATCTCTCATGCTGATAGCATTGCGTTAAATTGTAAACTCATCTACACAAATTCACCAGCTAACTTGAAAGTTGCTAATTTATAGGTTTTGAGGGATGGAAAATGGAGTGAGGAAGACGCAGCAATATTGGTACCTGGAGATGTGATCAGCATCAAATTGGGAGACATTGTTCCTGCTGATGCGCGTCTCTTGGAGGGAGATCCTTTAAAGATTGACCAGTCTTCACTGACCGGTGAGTCCTTGCCTGTTACAAGAAACCCTGGTGATGAAGTCTTCTCCGGTTCAACTTGCAAACAAGGTGAGATTGAAGCTGTTGTCATTGCCACTGGTGTCCACACTTTCTTTGGTAAAGCTGCACACCTTGTTGACAGCACCAACAATGTTGGTCACTTCCAAAAGGTATCATCATCATATCTTAAAATGATTTAGATATCAAAGTGATTTCTCATCTCATCATGATTCAACTTTGGACTAACCTTTGGATTTTTTTTTGAATTAGGTGTTGACATCCATTGGAAACTTCTGTATCTGCTCAATTGCCATTGGCATGTTGATTGAGATCATTGTGATGTATCCCATCCAGAACAGGGCTTACAGAGATGGCATTGACAATTTGTTGGTGCTTCTCATTGGAGGTATTCCAATTGCCATGCCTACTGTGTTGTCAGTGACCATGGCTATTGGATCTCACCGCCTGTCTCAGCAAGGAGCCATCACCAAGAGGATGACAGCCATTGAAGAAATGGCAGGCATGGATGTTCTTTGCAGTGACAAGACCGGAACTCTCACCCTTAATAAGCTTACTGTGGACAAGAGCTTGATTGAGGTTAGTTAAACTTGAACATAAACAAAAGTCTTAAAGATACGGCAAGCATAACACAACCTTCTACCTTTATCCGGGCTTACGACCGGCTATGAGACAATATTGCTTAGTAAACGACATAATAACAATAAATGTTTCATAAGTATTTGATTACAGTATCAACAAACAAGAGCCTAAAGATGCAATTTCACCAAAAGCTTGCTTTGTTCTAATCATAGTTTTTTTTGTGAGTGCAGGTGTTCCCTTCTGGTTTCGACAAGGACTCCCTTGTCTTATTTGCTGCCAGGGCTTCCAGGACCGAAAACCAGGATGCCATTGATGCTTCAATTGTGAATATGTTGAGCGACCCCAAGGAGGTACCATGATTCACATTCTTGGTTGAAACATAGTTTTGTTAGCTTGAAGTTTGCAAAGTGGCATAACCTTGTGGTGATTGTGTTGTTATACATGACAGGCCAGAGCAGGAATCACTGAGGTGCATTTCTTGCCCTTCAATCCAGTGGATAAGCGCACAGCTATTACCTACATTGACAGCAATGGTGACTGGCACAGAAGCAGCAAAGGTGCTCCTGAGCAAGTAAGGAAATGGCTCATGTGCATGGATATCGAATCACAATTACTATGACATATTTAGTGCATGCTTGGAAATATTCTATAATTGATTCCAAAGCCAGAACAAGTTTTGAGAGAGTAGCTTCTGAGTTTTAGAGTTGATTCTAATGAAAGACAAGCTATACAAACGTGCTATTATTACTTGAAACAAAAGATAATAACATGGATATCACTATGCATATCTGACTACTCATTTATATGTATCAGATTATTGAGCTTTGCGACCTCAAGGGAGAGACATTGAAAAAGGCCCACAAGGTCATTGATGAGTATGCTAACCGTGGTCTGCGTTCATTGGGTGTTGCTCGCCAGGTGAGTAAAGGGTCTACATAAGAGACCATGATTTCATTGCTACAAAGCAACATGAGGACATTTTCTAACAAAAGTTCATCATTTTATTTTTTTCCAGACTGTTTCTGAAAAGACCAAGGAGAGCCAAGGAGATGAATGGGAGTTCTTGGGTCTCCTACCCCTCTTTGACCCTCCAAGGCATGACAGTGCTGAGACTATTCGCCGCGCTCTTGACCTTGGTGTCAATGTTAAGATGATCACTGGTGACCAACTTGCCATTGGGAAAGAAACTGGTCGCAGACTTGGAATGGGAACCAACATGTATCCTTCATCCTCTCTTCTTGGTCAAAGCAAGGATGCCGCTATTGCATCTATCCCAATTGATGAACTCATTGAGAAGGCTGATGGATTTGCAGGAGTCTTCCCTGGTAATCACATAGTCTTAGTGCATATTTGGAAACTCTTCTACAATTGAGTATGAAGCCAGAATCAATTATAAGGAGAAACTTATATGAATAACTTCTGAGCTTCAGAATTGATTATGGTGAAAGAAAAGTTTATCCTAACATGCGATTACTTTATGCTTATGACTTGAGTAATTTTTAAACTGAGGTTTGACATGTGCCATGATGCAGAACACAAGTATGAGATTGTGAAGAGGTTGCAGGATAGAAAGCACATTTGTGGAATGACCGGAGATGGTGTGAACGACGCACCCGCATTGAAGAAGGCAGACATTGGTATTGCAGTGGCTGATGCAACTGATGCTGCAAGGAGTGCCTCAGACATTGTGTTGACTGAGCCTGGGCTCAGTGTGATCATCAGTGCTGTGCTGACAAGTAGGGCCATCTTCCAGAGGATGAAGAACTACACAATCTATGCTGTTTCCATCACAATCCGTATCGTTCTCGGGTTCATGCTTGTTGCTCTGATCTGGAAGTTCGACTTCTCTCCTTTCATGGTTTTGATCATTGCCATCTTGAACGATGGAACCATCATGACCATCTCCAAGGATAGAGTGAAGCCATCCCCTGTGCCTGACTCATGGAAGCTCAAGGAAATCTTCGCCACCGGAGTTGTTCTCGGAACATACATGGCCATCATGACCGCAGTTTTCTTCTATGCTGTTCATGACACTGATTTGTTCACTGTGAGTAGCTCATCCCAAAAAAGTTATAGCTATAATGAAAACAACACCCTATCACAGACACAAAGCTAAATGTTACGTTTGTTTTCTCTCCCATTTTTCAGAGACTATTTGGTGTCCACTCAATTGCTGAAAGTGAGGATCAGCTTAACTCTGCTCTCTACCTTCAAGTGAGTATCATCAGTCAAGCTCTCATCTTTGTGACAAGGTCAAGGAGCTGGTCATTTGTTGAGCGCCCTGGTTTGATGCTTGTTGGAGCCTTCATTGCTGCACAATTGGTTAGTTTCTTTCTACCAAACACTTTTTTCTTGCAGCAAAAACAGTAAAACCCTTATTCATTGATCCATATTAATGATATCGGTCAGCCAGTTTCACGTTGGCTACTGAAGGTCTAACACAACCTTCCTGTTTTATCCGGGCTTAGGACCGACTATGCAAAGAATAGACAGTTTTTTTTCCCTTACAATCTATCTTTATAAAACAACCCATCAATGTGAAATTGACATGGAAAAATGCTCAACTTAGGTGGCCACTGTCATTGCTGTGTATGCACACTGGGACTTTGCAAGAATCAATGGAATTGGGTGGAGATGGGCTGGAGTCATCTGGATCTACAGCGTCATTACTTACATCCCTCTTGACATCCTCAAGTTCTTCATCCGCATGGGACTCTCAGGCAGTGCCTGGGACAACATGCTCCAAAACAAGGTTAGAACAAAGTATTCAACATTGTTGTTCAATGCTAAATTTTCACTTCTTTACTTCTAGTCATTGTTTTGCTCACCAAAACCATGTATTGTGTGTGTTGGTTGATGCAGACTGCATTCACAACAAAGAAGGACTATGGTAGGGGAGAGAGGGAGGCTCAATGGGCTGTGGCACAACGCACATTGCACGGTCTTCAAGTTCCTGAAGCTCACAAGAACAACCACCATGAACACTCTGAAATCGCTGAACAGGCAAAGAGACGTGCTGAAGCAGCTAGGTAAAGTATCATGGTTTTTCCTTCAAAAGAATGCATATGATTCAAGTTAAATCCAATACACTAATGCTTAGCGATTATGTTATTGAATGTTGCAGGTTGAAGGAGCTACACACACTTAAGGGACACGTTGAATCGGTTGTTAAGTTGAAGGGTCTTGATATTGAAACCATTCAGCAACACTACACAGTATGAGAACATTAAGATGGATGGAAAAAGAGCCGATTCATATTAGCTATAACTTATACAGGCTGTTCATGATAGTGTGATCAGATGGAGAGTTTAAAACAGGAGATGAATGAAGAGATGGATTTCATTTCTCCTCCTTTACCTCTTCCATATATTTTTGTTGTTGTTTCAAAATATTGAAGAGATGGATTTTAATGCAATAAAATACAGATTATTTCCCAGACTTTTTGCTCCCTTTTTTATTAGGATATCATATTAACCCGTCCCATTAGGAGATGGCTTCTGCAAATGACAGGAATCAAAGAATTTTTTTTTAAAGGGCTTGATAACACCATTTTGAGGTTTATTAAACAACCCTCTGAAGAGTTATTGAAGCAATATATGATAAAGAATAGGCTTAAATAACCTTTTGGTCCTTGAAATTGTAAAGAAAATCAAATATGGTTCTTGTAAAATTTTCGCATCCAATTGGGTCCCTAAAATTGTATTTTTAATCTAATTAACTCCTTTTGCTCAATTTTGACCGGTCAACAGTCTAGTGGCAAGCCTAGTCAGCTAAGGACGGCCACGTGGATTTTTTCACATCAATTTTAGTCCCTTGAAAAGTATTTTAATCAATTTTAGTTTATGTTCTTCCACCTTCATGTTCTTCCACTTTCACCTTCTTCCTCTTCATCCATAACTCAAATCACATAAATTCAAAAAGAAGACCAAGGTGAATGTGATAAACATAAAGTTTTTTTTTTAGGGTTTTGAATTTCTAGGTTTAAGGATTTGAGTTATGGAGAAAGAGGAAGAAGGTGGAAGAGGACGGTGGAAGAACAAGACTAAAATTGATTAAAATATTTTTTAAGGGACTAAAATTGATGTGAAAAAAGTGCATGTGGCCATCCTTAGCTGACTAGGCTTTCCACTGGACCGTTGACTAGTCAAAATTGAGCAAAAGGACTTAATTAGATTAAAAAAACAATTTCAGGGACCCAATTTGATGCGAAAATTTTACAGGAATCAGATTTGATTCCCTTTATAATTTCAAGGACCAAAAGAGTATTTAAGCCTAAAGAATACTTCTTAATTATTTGTATTTTTAATGTGTTAATTGGTTTTACAAAATGGCTCATTAGTTAAATTAGTGATTGTTTGTCCATTTTAAGAACTTACATCCTAAATACTTACAGAAATATGGTGCACAAACATTATATGAACACACATTAACACAGCCTAATTTCATATAATCATTATTTTTCGTATAACATATAATAATCGCATACCAGGCCCAATATCAATTTAATAGTAAGTCATCTTAGTCAATTGATGGATTAGCCTACTAATGTATATCACCAAGAAACTTTGAGGGTGTTGTAACATAATAATACTGCTCCACATAGAGGATTACTTTGTCCCTACTCAATCTGAACTCAAGTTAAAGGGATTCAATTATTTTTACATTGCATTGAATGTTAAGAGTTGGGTTTAGTGTTTTTCCAAGAAGTCAACTCAGATGGAATAACATCTTCATTACAAGAAAGTACAGCATGTGCCATCAAGTTACCTAGCCAACCATGGTATAGCAACCCTCTTGAACCTAGCCCTCCAAATAACCAAAACTTGCAAGTATGATTTCTTCCTATGACATCATTGAGACAACCCAAAAGTGGAAGTGACCCATGGGGGGTGAGTGGAGGCATTGCTCTCAGACCAGCTCTTGCTCCAGTGAAAACCCAGTCTTTTATTTCAGGATAGATGCTAGATGCCTTTGGCAGAAGCTGTAGAAGAGCTTCTGAAGCTTCATCAGTAGAAACATTTGGTGATGAATTTATGGATTTCCACTCCCAAGTTGAGCCCACATCTAGACTACGAGGACCCTGAACAGAAATCCATGCATCTGATAATATGGAAGGCCCAGATTCAGGATAACCTCTGGAAAAACAAAGAGCAGAAAATTGTGAAATACATAGGATATGATTTTGGAGAAATTTCAATAGCATATTGGCATCAAAGGCCCTTTCCCAGAACATAATGCTCTTGAAGCAGAATGCAGTTCAACAGTCATTTCATGAGATAGAAACCTACCAAAATATAGAATTTTGAAATTGAGAGCTGATATGCAAGGCAAAACAATAAAAGTTACCTCATATCATCTGGCAGTTCCAGGTGCACAATTACACCCCTACATGTCCTCAAAGGAAGCCTCCCAGAGATTTCAGGAAGCATGTTCACTTTGGCACCTAGGCATACTATGACAGCATCATATTCCCCTGAGACACAAATAATATAGCATAAGCACTTAGGCTATTATGCAAGTGTTTGGGTAAGATTATGACCTACCTATAGGTTGCTTTTTAGTTTATTTTCATAAACGGCTCAGATTAGTTTATGAATAAGCGTTGATACCTACTGGTAAGCTATTTTGAGATTATTTCAATAAGCTCAAATTAGCTTATAAGCGCTTAATTAAGTTGTTTACTGAAACACACACATAGTCTTGAACAATGAAAAGCACTTGCAAAAGTGACATTGTGACTCATAAGCTAAAGCTATAAAAAATATAAGCCAAACAAAAATATTTCAAAACATTTTCTTGAATAGAAGTTTAAATTGTTTCATTCACTCGCTTTCAAGGAAAAAGAAAAAAGCAGTCAGATATTAGAAAAAGAACAAAACTCATAGCAATGCATTATGACCTTCAAACTCAGAAAGTCTATGGACAGCTCTTTTGTGTAAATTGAGCTGTTTCTGACCCGAGTCAAGGGTGGAGGATTCTTTCACCAAATTCTCACATGCTAGGAAAAGTGCCTAAGAGAATTATCAAAATAAGTGAGAGTGAACTTGAAAAACAAAGAGAAACATAGACATTAATCAATAGAAAGAACTCCGCATTACTTATACTGACCTGAAGATAGTGTTGAGAACGGATATTAAGAGCTTTGGGCATATAGAAACCTGAGTTGAATGGTAAACACACACCAGGCAAAAGATTCTGAGCCCCTTCACTATTAAGTGTTTCTACTCTGCAGTTAGGGAGGCAAGTCTTGACATTCTAGTCACATAAAGACAGATTATCAGTAAGAAACCAAGTTCAATTACCAATATTTCTGGAATCTATTAAATCAGAAAGATTACCTCACTCAACTTGGTCATATTCTTCATATCCATTGCAGGCCTTAAGATTCCCCTGAAGTCAGCTGATTATCAGCAGTGTAAAGCAAGTCTAAGACTCCAATGGAGATGACAAAAAATACAGCAATGCGCATTGTTCAAAAGAAAATTAAAATTTTTAGAGAGAGAGAGAGAGTGGGTGTGAGACTGAGAGTGTCCAGTTTCAAAAAGGAAAGCAGACTAAAAAACCTTCTGACAGCAGCAAAGGCTTTCATATCTTCAGTAGATTCTCCAATATTATGGTTCCTGGAAACACTAGCTTCTTCAGCAACTCTCAAAAGCTTTAAGCTTTCTTCCCAACACTGAGCACCCTCCCAGAGAAGCTTAACTATATCAGCATTAACCAATCAGCAGAATCCACTACATCTACACTCAACAATTTGATATATTTCAAGAAGAAAATGTGAAACCTTTTGGTGAATAAGGGTGAAGAAGACCTCCAGAAACTCCAGAAGCACCACCTCCAATACCCACTTCATCATATACATCAATTCTTAGATTTAACTCCTTAGGACTATGCTGCAAGGTTGATTTTCACCAACAAAAATGAAATCAGTGTCTGATAAACCATTTTGTTTGAGAAACCATTTGAGGGTAATGCCAGAAAGTAACAATACTAGCTGAAGAACATGAATTGGAAACAGAGAAAGAAAAATGGAGAGTACTTTCAACAAATGCCAAACTACTGAGAGGCCAGCGAATCCAGCACCAAGCACTGCGCACCTGGAGCAACGAGAATCATGGTTCAATGATTTTACAAAATAGTATACAGTAAAGGGATGAGAGTGCTGGTTGATGGGGTTGGTGAAGGAAGAAGAACTGACCTGAGAGGATGTTGAGGTAGAGAACAATGGGACCTAACTGCAACTGGAGAAGGAGATGAAGGAATAGCATTGACAACGTGAAGTTTCGAAGATGTTGAATGGTATGGCAACATCATGGGATTGAGGATCTTCATGTTCAGCACTTCCCTTGTCTCTCGCTGCTCCTTCGTCTATCCCTATGAAATGGAAGCAAGCAGAGACTCCTTGCTGTAGAATGCAGATATGAAATCCTTTTTATTTTTCTCCTTAATTATTATTTTTAAATTTATACCATTTTAAAATAAAGATCTTATACCAAAAAAAACTTAGTTAATGCATTGAACATAGCTCGATAGTTGCATTCCTTAAGCATTTAGTTGATGGTTTGATCTAAGCGGTGTGTATGGAGAATAATTTGTTAGGAGAACGTACATCATGTGAAGAGTCTCGAGTGTATTAGTTTTATAATTATCGACTATGAGGATACCTTGGTGTAACAAAAAAGGATGCAAAAGAGCTTTGCTATTAACCACTAGGTGTGATGTTGTGGTTAGCTCACCTAGTCCTCAATCATGAGGTAAGGAGTATGGTCCTCGCTCATGGGAATGTATGACATTTTGTGGTCAGTCGTTTACCGCTTAGTACGGACATCCGGGGTGAAGGATTAGTTACTGTTGTCGATGGTGAAATATAAAACATGTTTGACGGAATACAAAGTAGAGTGATTATTAATTTAGAAAACCAGATATCCAAGCTCTCAACTATCACATTCACCTTCTATACCCAGGTTTTGAGCAACCCTTCCAAAATTCATCACGACCTTAACCTCAACTGTAAACTACCCATCTCCCATCATGCCAGTCACTACCATGAGCCAGTTTGGAGCCTAACGACTGCCGTCGCGCTCCGTCCTTGCATTGCTGTCGAGAAGCGCAATATAAGGTCGAAGCTCCCAGACCTCCACCTTCAGCCTCTCGATCTTGATCCCTATAAGAGGCATAAAGGGTTGCGTAGTCGGGAGGAGGGGGAAAGAATGAATTTAGGTTTCAATAGTTTAATCTCAATCACCGATACATGTTTAATCAAATTTTATTTTACCTTTCAATCTCAATCCCTCTAAGAGACATGGAGGGTTGCTTTGTTGTAAGGAGGAGAACGGCGCAAGTGACATGCTGAGGATTCGAACCCTCAACGCTGAATCCTAAACCTTTTGCCGATTGTGTCAACATAAATTAAGATGTTAAATATAAACCTTTCCTTTTTTCAATACTTCGGAAGACTATAAAACTTTCCTTTAAACATTAGAAATAAATAAATAAAATTTGGTGAATAAACATTAGAAATAAAAATATTAAAGAAAACAAATTAACTTTCCATTTTTCTTAAAAGAAAAAAACGCAGCAAAATGTAACCGCCAGTTGAGCATGCAAAAAAGGCAGTGAAAAATGGCGCTGACCACCGCCATGTCCACCGGCGGTACCACCGCACACAACCCCACCGTAGCATTCACGACGCCGCCAAACTACGCCGCAAGACTATCCCATCTCCTCACTGTCAACGCCTTCAAACCTCTCTGGTGCCCCACTCTCATCATCCAACCGACCCCATCAAACCTCACCCCTTTCCTCGATCCCTTCTCCGCCATCGCCTTCACCTCCCGAACCGCAATCCAATCCTTCATCCACGCCACCGAACCTCTCCCACAACCTCCTCTCTCCCCGGACGGCCCCACCTTCACCGTCGCCGCCCTTGGTAAAGACGCCGAGCTCCTCGACCGCGATTTCCTCTCCAGAATCTGCGCCCGTCCCGACCGAGTTAGTGTCCTGGTGCCGCCGACGGCGACGCCGAGTAGCCTGACGGAGGCGCTGGGTCCCGGCGGTGGAAGGGAGGTTTTATGTCCGGTCCCGGCGGTCGTTGGGGTGGAGGAGCCGCCAGTGGTGCCCGGTTTCCTGCGGGAGCTCCGGGCCGGCGGGTGGGTCCCGGTTCGGGTGGAGGCGTATGAGACGCGGTGGGCCGGGCCGAGGTGTGCGGAGGGTATTGTGAGGAGGAGCGAGGAGGAGGGTGGATTGGATGCGGTGGTGTTCACCAGTAGCGCTGAGGTAGAAGGCCTGCTTAAGAGCTTGCAGGAATTTGGGCTGGGCTTTGAGGACTTGAGGAGGAGGTCTCCCGGCTTAGTCGTGGCGGCCCATGGGCCTGTCACTGCGGCCGGGGCGGAGAGGCTTGGAGTGGAGGTTGATGTGGTGAGTTCCAAGTTTGATAGTTTTGATGGTGTTGTTGATGTTCTTAAGGTCACATTGTTAAGAACTTAGATAGATAATAGAATTCAAATGTTGAATTTTGAGCCTATTTATATGAGGTTGTGTTGTACTTCCTTTCAAATGTGAATGGGTTTTGAACTTTGATAGGTAGAGATTTGTTTTGTGCTGATATGTTTGCATCAATGGTGTGGTGAGATTTTCATCACAATCCAATCCATTCTTTGTTTCACTTCAAGTAATTGTAAGAACTAGGGAGATTCAGATAGAAGGAACATGCATTGAGTGAATCATTAATATTATAAAATCAAATGAATACCATTTCAAGTATTTTACCAAGTGGATTTGGAGAGACTAGGACATAATTGTATGGCACACTGAAACCATGGAAATATCTATTATACAAGCTACAAACTCAATTAATTACAGAAGTGCAAACTTGTTAGCTAAGCAAATATTATATTTTTCTAAGGGCCTTCAATGGTGTGATGCAAATGAAAATTTCATTTCCCTTCTTTAGAAGTTTTGTAATCTTCTATGCGCTTTAACCCTGATAAAAGCTTCAGAGCTTCTTCTATGGATGGCCGATCGGTTGACCTGCTTCTAGTGCAGAGCATAGCAACCTCAAGAACCAGTTTAATCTCTTGCAATGAACTGGCAGAACTCATTTCGTTATAATTGCAAACTTCTCTTAGGAGAACTTCCCATGATTTGCTGTGTAAGCTAGCTGCTGCACTTGTCAACCTTCCGCCAGTTAAAATTTCCAGAACAATCTCCCCAAACTTGTAGACATCCATGCAGAGTTGCTCTTTCATTGCTTCATTGTATTCTGCCATCCAAAATTAAATCTAAATCAGTTGGTGACCTAAAGTTATAGAATATACAAATACAAATTACTTATTCATCATGCTCTTATATATATGCACACTAGATTTTCATACCTGTTTCCTGCTTAGTTGTGGTTGTAGATAAGCCTTTGCTCAAGTTCAACACATGTTTGAGCCCAAATTCTGCCAAATGGGGTTCCATATTTTCATCGAATACAATGTTGCTGGACTTCAAGTCTCCATGGGGAATGGCTGGGTAACATTCATGGTGAAGGAAGCAAAGTCCTCTTGCAATTCCAACCACTGTTCTGAATTTTGCTGCCCAATCCCATTTCATTCCAATATTCTCAGCCAAATTCCCATTGGGCAAGTAATCATACAAGAGATAAACTAGATTCTGGTTGTGGCAAAAACCCAACAGTCTGATTAAATTCTTGTGCCTTGCATTTCCTAGTTGCATTATAAATTGTGACACCACCTTAATGCTCCTTTTTTCCCATTCAATCTTCTGGACTAAAACTGTTATACCCGTAGGAAGAACTGCCTTTGTAACTGCAGGTGATGGTGATGGGACTTCTGTTTGTTTTGTGGCAATCAAGCTTGTCAAAACATCATTTGCTGTGAATTGAGGTAGTCCAACAAATGAAACCATCTGCCATTGACTTTTAACTGCCTTTCTGAAATAAAGCACTCCAAAAGCCATTCCTAGAAAGATTATTATCAACCCCGCAGTGAGTAGCAGAATACGTGTAAGCTTCCGTGTGCCCTTGCTGCCCAATATTCCAACTGAATCAGGACATGGCTTTAGAGGTGCTCCACATAGCTCTGAATTTCCTTCAAATGCACTGCTACTCATTAATTTGAATGACTTCCCTGTGGGTATTGAACCGGAGATATTGTTGAAAGACACATTGAGGAGTTGCAAATTTGAAGAACTACCAAACTTTGCAGGTATGTTGCCACTGAACTTATTGTTAGATAAGTCTACTACACCAATAACAGGGATACTGGCTAGCTCCTCAGGAATTTGACCTATCAGATCATTGTCTGATAAATTGATTTTTTCAAGAGCTTGACATTTGGAAACACTGTTTGGGATGATTCCGGATAAGTTGTTCCTATCAAGATCAATGACTGAAATTGATTTGCAGGACGCAAATGGCGGAAGATCGCCTTTAATACCACAAGAAGATGCTGACAAATTTTGAAGCAGGGGCAAAGACAACATTTGTGATGGGATGGTGCCTCCTAATTGCAGATTATAAGACACATTGAGATACTCCAGTTGAGTTGCTTGAGAAATATCTGAGGGAATCCCACCAACAAAATTGTTTCTGGACAGATCGATGTATGAGATATCAGGAAGATGGCTGAATTTTAAACGGATCTCTCCTGAGAAAGAATTATTTTCTAGACGAAGACGAACAAGGGAAGAACAGTTGGAGATTGATGAAAGACCACCTGTGAATTTGTTTGAAAACAGGATCAGCTTAGATAGTACTCCACTCACACAAATGTCTTCTGGTATGCTGCCAATGAAATTGTTTGTGGAGACATCCACCCATTTGAGCTTGGAATTCCTGCCTAGGCTCCGTGGGAGCGAACCAGAGAAGCGATTGGTCCAAATGAGAAGAGTTTCCAAGGATGGGAGTTCTGCAATGCCTTCAGGAACAGAGCCACTCATGTCATTGTACATGACACTAAGCAGTCTCAGGTTCTTCAGCTCTGAGAAGCTTTCAGGAATGGATCCTGAAAGGAAGTTATCAGAGAGATCTAAATCTGTGAGAGGTTTGATTTTGCTTAACTCACTTGGTATTGATCCAGTGAGCTGGTTTCTGAACAGAAAAAGTGATTGCAAACTGGTGAGATTGGAGAGCTCCTTTGGTATTGGACCAGAAAGATTTGCACCTGCCATGTCAAGATACTGAAGCTGGCTCATATTACCTAGCTGGGGTGGAATGAAACCCTGGTATAAGTTGTAGCCAATCTCCATGTGGGTCACTGTTTTGAGGTTACCCAGTTCCGGAGGTATGCTTCCTGTGAGAGAATTTCCTGCAAGATGGAGAAACTCAAGGCTTCTGAAAGAACCATATTCAGATGGAATTGATCCTCTGAAGTAACTCCCAGCAAGATTAAGAACTTTAAGCTGTTCTAGCTGTGAAAATTCTGCAGGAAGAGACCCTGAAAAGCTGTTGCTGAAGGCATCAAGCACAGCCAAATCTTGGAGGCTGTGAATTCCTCCAGGGAAGGTACCTGAAAAATTATTCCTGCTGATATCCAAGCTCTTTAGGCTGGTGAGGTTAAAAATTTCTGCTGGCAGCTTTCCAGAGAAGAAATTGTGGCTCAGGTTAAGATCAACAAGCTTTGTGAAGATGGCAAATTGCTTCCCTGATAATTCACCACCAAGTTTCTTCATGGACAGGTCTATGGAAGTTACAATTGTTGAGTCTTTGTTACACTTGATTCCAGACCAAGAACATGCATAGGATTTTCCAGTTAAGTTCCCTCCAGAGGGCACTACCCAGTCATGCAAACTATTATCATCATCTACAAGTTCAGATTTGAGACTCAGGAGTGCCTCTGAATAAGGGTCTATGGCTAAAACTGCTGATAACATGAAAGTAGTGAGAAGATTAAAGTAGAAGAAGCATTTGAAAATCTCCATTGGAACTTGAAGAGGGAGATGGAGAGGGACAATTGTAACTACCCCGAACAAACAAAGGCAATGGTGTCAGTATAAAATAAGTTAAATGTATATTTGTTTTGTTTGAGGAATGCATGGGGAATAGAGAAAGGAAATGGCACTGTACCTATGAAAAAAGAGAATGAGTACTATTCTGATTGATTAGGTGGTTCAAGAATATTATTGGGTTGCTTTTGAGAGCAAGAGGGGACCCTGCTGTGTTTATTTATTTGAATGATGTTTGCCATTAGGGAATAAAGCCTTCAAATCTGAGATTAACTTTTACTAACTTTTCATTAGGTAAGAGACGTCATGGCTAATTCAAATGCTTTTATCTTTACTCTGTGCACTGTGGGACATGGATAAAATTCGCCCATATCCATGTCCTTGTATGGAGATCATAAAGGTCACTGTTGCATGGCCTTTTTTGGTTGGACGGAAAGCAAAAATTTCTGTATCGAGTGATGTATTGTGGGTATACCTTGTGTGACAAAGATATGTGGATGGAAAATTGCCATTTACTTGACTAGATTCTGAAAATTACAGCTTCCTCAAATGCTAATTTGTAGTTCTATTATCTAGCTAGCTAAATAATTATGGTGCATGGTACATGGGTGCAAAAGGATGGAACATAATTACGGCTTTTGTCATTTACTTAGATAGAAATACTATGCTTTGGTTTAATCACATATATCATTTATGAGAGATAATCTTATTCAAGTTGAGAACATCCAAGTGAGATTAGATAATCACATATATCCTCCAATAGTTTTTTTCCTCATTTTTAAGGAGAATCAAACATGTACCACTTGAACCAAACATTGAGTAGAATTTTCATGTAAATTCAACATTGAGTAGAATTGTCATGTAAATTCATATAATAATTGCCCTTTCTTTTTACAGCATATGTCCAACAGGATAAAGATTTTACCCTGCACTCCAGCTAACTTTTCTGTTAATAGCTACTACAAGAGGAGAAAGATAAGAGTGTATTATTATAATTATAATTATTCTTCTGGGCTAACCGGCTAAGCTTACATGAAGTAATGTTTGTAATTGTAACGTTAACATATTCTTTTATTTATATCTATCAAGGAGGAGGTGGATATTTTTTTTCTTGCATTTGTTTCACAATTGTGACACATTATTATTATTGTTATTATCTTTCTTATGCTTTTTTACACCAAAAAAGTTAGGAAGATGTACTCATGTTTTGGTTGTGCATGGTCCCTTCAGAAATCTCGACTTCCTTTGAGTAGATGCAAAGTTTAAAAAATGACACTTTCTGATAGGATTAATCAAAAAATTAATCAGGCATGCCTTTTCTTTATTAAAGTGATCACTTTCACTTGACCACTACATGCAGCTTAATTTCATTGATTAAGGAGTAGTAGTAATACATCTACACAAGTACAGACACTACGTAGTTAAGAGCTTGAGCTTTCACTATTGACATGACAGAGCAAGTGCATGGAAAGAAAAGAGAAAGACATGGTTTCAGTCTCAGATATAAAGGAGTTTCCTTTTTCCTCTTATTCAGTGACTTATTTATAAATTTAAAAATATTTTCAATTGCCTAAAAAGCATTAAATGTAATTTTGAACTGTAATCAAAATGTTAAACTTTTTTCTTAAGTAAAATTCTTTTAGGTAATTATAAGAGTTTGTTCAAAAATATAACATTCCTCAATAATACTAGTTAAGTAGCAATATCAAACAACAAACAAGTGGCATGCAATCATTATATATAGGATTTGACAGTGGCAGAGGAGCACAGAATCGATATAGAGTTAATGTTAATGAACTCCTCAAATGTTTTTATTGTATATTGAGAGGCAATCCAATCGAGTTTTAATATTTGTCAGAGGATTTTCATGATAAAATTCAATGGAGTACTATTACTTTTTAAGTAATTGGACATGAAAACCTTGTCTTTTTCTTCCAATGGTTTGAGAATATCTGTCCTTTACGATTACAGAAACAGCCAAAGACAACACAAATGTATGCAACTCAGTTTTATTTTTTTGGGTTGAAAGAGATATGATCTGAGTATGTATCTGAGTTTAATTGATCACGAGAGACAGGCCCTCCCTGCAATTTAAGACCTATTCTAAGACACAGTGACCCCGTGACTTGCTATGATTAATTGGGGTCTTGCACACATACCACTAGGCTTTCTACCTAAATTTCCAGCTTCAGCTACTTCCTCAGAGAAAAATAATTACTTTTCACTTCTTGTTAATTTCCCTTTAAAACTTTTCCCCTGATTGGATCAAAAGTAAGTATTACTGCCATGCATTGAATCAAAGAAAAAGAGCCACCCCAGAAACCCAAAAACAGAACTTGTTACTATCATGATAACGTGGGCAAAGGAGCATTAGAAGAATACAGATATAAAGTAGTAAAAAGAAGGGAATTCGAGGGAAATTTCCCAAAGAGAAACGTTTAAGAAGACAGCCATAATAATAAGTGACCGTGTGGCCTAGGGCTATGCACAATTACACGCCTTTTAAGAAAAGCTGGATTCATTTGGACTAGATTCCCACTAAGGAGGGGTCAAAAGCTCATGCATTGATTTGCCTCTCATTTGGTGTGCATTTTGTTTACCAAATCTCTCCAAATCGTAACTTAAAATGGTTGGTCGAGTGGAGCATAACAGAGTCTCATATCTGATAGGTTATTGTAAGTTCGAATCTCACTCGTTCTCTTCCTTAAGATGAGGTAAATGTTTATTTGAGCCCGACAACTTTCCAAGTCTTAAACTGAGACTCAACCCCTCATCCTAAATTTCTTCTTACAAAAAAAAGTCTCCAAAAATCATGAGAAAAAAAGGTAGACAACTGAATTACTATTAGCCAGATAATTGCGAGGTTGAGAGTCTCTTTTTGTTGATAAGTGGGGTAATCTTCTTGAGAAAGCCACTCCTAAGCATCTTCCAACCGTTTAATTTGAATTAAATGACTTTTAATGGATGACCAATTGGCCATGAACTGATATAATGAGACATTGATTCGGTAGATAAAGGTATAATGAATAGTGAAAAGTTAACTTTGAACACAAACAACCAAGAAACCATTAATTAACACACTTAAAATAGCATAATCCTGTTTTCCCACAAATTGTTTTTCTCATACCCTTTTACCATCATATTACTTATTGGGACACTTCTATGGTAGATCATGTTAAGAACTGATCCACCCATGAATCAAGTTTTTGCAACTAACATTTAGTATACAATATGCTCCTTATGTGACTTATTTGCAGAGAAGCATTTCTCAGTCCACAATAGACAAAGCCTACTTATTGTATCTCTTATTTTCACTCTATTTCTTTTCTTATTTCTAACAGATGAGAAAGCCTAAAAGACAGTTAATAGTAAAAAACTAAGTAAAATACATTAATATAGCACAGTTCTGCAGAAAATCCACAAGGGATGAGTGCTTTTTGAAGAAAATTCACCAGATTATCGTTTTCTGATTTAAGCCCTCTGTTACTGAAAGAGTTTCAGCCAAATAATGCAATAGTTGCAGACGATTTAATACTTGTGGCAGAACACCTCAAACCTCTAGCTGTACAGCTGATTCAAGTCTTATGCGGTTTAATCGTACAGTTCCAAGAATGTATTCTGGCAGTTCAGCCTCTTCTTTTGCCTGCAAATTCGACATCAGTCATAAGGAGTAAATTCATTCAATGCTACTACTTACTAGCCTCCAACTCCATTATAATGGAATAGAAGTGAACATGCTTCATTAAATAACTAGCCTCTAACTCCATCAAATACTAAGACACTTTTTCATCTGACATTTTCTTTATGATTCTCAGCTAAAATAACTAGTTAGACAGAAAGATTGGCTATAATTTGTAACAAGTTTAAAGTTTGTGTTAGTTTGATTATTAGTGTTTGGCTAAAGAGGGATGGTTTACATTATTCTTACAGAAGAAACTTTCAGAAGTTGAAAATGATTTTCGGTTAAGTTAATGTTTAATATATCATATCAGTTCACCACCTTCCCTCCTAGAAACATTCAGATTTTGCAATCCTTTTTTATTTTTATTTTTCTCTCTTCAGTTTTAGCCAATATGCGATTTATGGTATATGTCATGTATAGAAGGGATACAACAGTAGAGGATAAAGTAGCTATTTCATTCAAGAAAGATGTGTGACATTGGCATATATCAGTGATGTGTACAAACCTCTATCAAAATTGCAAGGTCAACGACTAGGCTTGTGACATATCCGAGAACAAGGCCAACGACACTCCTAGCTACAGAGGATGATCCAATATCCACATCTATCTGCATAATACACAAAATTGCCATCAAAGTGTAATCCATCAGACTAGTTATCACTATATTTTTACTTCTTAACTTGCTATTGAGGCTTTTACCTCCAAAAAATTGTCTTGTCTAAAGTATTTACAAGTCAAAGCTTTCCCCATTAGGCAAGCTTTTGTTCCAACAGCTCGCTTGACCATCCAATATCCCTGTACCCATTTGAAATCATTAACTGCTCAATGCTATCAGGGATCAGAAAGAGCATATGATGATGACACTTATTGAGAATCACACACCTTAACTATACTTGGAATTAGTTTGAATCTTGAGTCTCGGAACATGTCATCTCCATCCAAAAACTTAGCCAATAGGGAATCTTTATGTATCGGTCTGTAAGATGCGTAATGTAGAACCAAACTGTAGTTTGGTTTAGCTGGAACCTGAGATTGACAACAAAACAAAAAATGCCCCCATAAACTGGTTCATAAGCATAAATCAAACCTCCCATTGCAACAATTTATACACTTAAAGTACATGATAAACAATAATAATCATATTCATACCTGGAGATTGAATACAAGGATAAATGGAAGCTTCTTCCCAGCTTCAGACTGCAATTCAGAAGGGAAGGTATTATACAATATACATGTAAAGACTTCTAATATAAAATACTAAGAAACAAAAATCACGAGAATTAGGTTTCCAGAATATTACAACATACATACACAATTTTCAACTGCATGAGCCTTAAGCCTACAGCATGCACAGGATTGAAAATGAAATAAACTAGAATGCTAGTTTTAAAAATTAGCAGAAAAGGTATGGCTGTGAAAATAGATGATATAGAACTTACATACATTAGAATGACATGTAACAGAGGAAATTAAGGAGATGCAATGCAATTATATACATATAGGAATATAGCACTTTTACATGAGTGGCAAAAGTGAGAAAGTATACCAAAATTAAGCTCCCAAAAAAACTCATTTCAATAAATATATAACAATCACAAACTGAAAAGTCAGTTAGAAAGCTCTTCTTAAATAATGAAGGTCCAACACAGAGACATTAAACTAGTACCTGATTTCCAAAAAAATCCCATTTTTGCGGAAGATGAACGTGAGAATTTTAAAAGCTTGAGTTTATTAATGGTTGAGAGGAACATAAATTTCACATATCAACATATCTAAACCATATTGAGAATAATTTCTCCAACTCTATCATGACAATCAATATGAATATTAAGATACAAAATATTATGATATCAATTTTACCTGAACCAGACTTCTACTGTGCAATGCAATTCTATCTACAGATTTATCAACTTTCAACCAATCAACGGCTATGAGCTTGAGAAGAGGTTCTCCTCCAACTACCTGTGAAAGGAAAATCCCACCCAAATGGTGTCTAGTGGAACCAAAAATAAGCAATGAATTTAAATAGTCAACTCACCTTAGAGTTATCTTTCAGATAGTTCTTTCCTCTAATCATAAATCTTTCACCACTAGGGGAAGTCCAACAATTTGTGTCGTTATCATCCTTTCCTTGTCGTAAAGAACCATTGAAGTCACTTGAATCAATTGTGACAGGACTTGTATGAGGATCTAATTCTTCTCTTACATCTGGAGCTGCAAGCAGAATGACAGTATTTAATACTGGAAGTTTGAGCGAAAAACAAACAATTTGAGAATTTATAATGCATTTTAGTCCTTTATCCCTTGTAAATAACAAATAACAAGAAACAAATAAAAACCTGACCTGCTGTTTGCTTCAAAGCTAAGGTCGTCATGGCCCATGAAACATTCTTTAGTTTTACTCTCTGATCCTGAAAATTATGATGAAAGTATTAAATTATAGAACCTATCATAGACTTTATAGTAGTTGACATGCGGATTCAAGGAAACCTTCTTATCAAGTTTCTCATCCTCCTCATCACTTTCTTCATCTGATGAAAATGACTCAGCAGCAATTGCATCATAAAACTCATCCTGGACTTCTGTATCTTCTTCATATTCAGCACTGGACATAGAAAAGCTGGAGATTTTGGAATGAACAACAGTAGTGGCATCTTGTTGGTGGAGTGTCGGATTGGCTCCAATATATTCTCTTAGGCCTACCATTTTTTTAACAACAGGGATCAAATGCCATGTCTAATATGAAGATTAAGGTCACACATCACATATACGGTCCCAAATAAGTACAATATTTCCAGGAATTTCCAATTACATTTATTATTATTAAAGAATAAGTTGATTAAGGTTAATAGAAGAAAGTTTCAATAAAAGTGGAGGAAAATGTTGGAAATAGCATTTTAAGCAAAGCTGGCCAGTCAGTGAGCATATCTGTTAGGGAAACCCCCTTAAAATATTATGAGCCTTCTACCAAGTAGAAGCTAATTGCATAATTTATGTTGGAAAAAATGTATATAGTTTATAAAAGTAAATTGTATTTGTTGAGATCCCACATTGACTAGATATATGACTAAATAAGTCCTCATAAATGGTAGGGCAATGTTCACCTCTGAGCTAGCTTTTGGGGGTCGAGTTGGGTAAAACACTAAAACCCCTTTCCCAGATCAAATGTAGAAAGAAAGAAGTTCTACACCTAAATTTATTTCCCAGATTAAATGACTAGGCTTGAGTAGTTTAAACTTTAAATCACATACTTCTGATGGTGTAAATTTCCTATGATTGTAGAGATCAGATAGATACAAGATGAAAAAAAAAGTTCAATTACTTAACCTGCCACTTGGCTCAGCAATGCATACGGGATGCTCTTCTCAAATTTTGTGCACTGGCTATTCTTCCATCGATGCCAGGATTGGGAGTGTATCTCTAAAGTGTGGGTCACTAAACATCTTGGTCCATTGGATCCCATAGGTGTGTTCAAATGTCTAATCTCCCATGTAGACGCTGCACCGCAATAAAACATATACAGGGATAAAATTAGTCAAGGGTAATATTTTCTGTTTCTTTTTCTTCTAATGAGTTTCCAGAAAGCTATGAATTTAAAGAAAGGTTAAGATTCAAGACATGGTTTCTACCATAAGAAAACAACTTGAAATAATCTGATAGAGTTCAAGTAACCAAATCAGAGATTTTCAAGGTTGTAAGAATGTCAATTGATCTGCCCATTTTCCATAATAAGAAAGAAACTTATAATGGGAAGAACAAAGGAAATTAAATGAATTTATACAAAAATTTGTAGAACACCTAAAAATGTAATGTCAAAATCTTCAGTCTTGAACATTATCCATGATATAGAGGTACGTAAGAGACCAAAAAAGCAGTGCCAAAAGAATTCAGGAAGCCCAAAATTTAAAAAAAAAACTTGAAATGTAACTCTTTCATGAGCTTAACACCATGCACCACTACTCCTCCGTTCAAGTCTCTTGTTAGAATTGGTATAGTAGAATTAATATTGACATGGTGCAAGTTTGCAGGCCACATATGGCTATTTTCCCCAAATATGTGCAATATATATGGGGCAAGCTCGTAATAGTTCTTCATCTGTTCTTACATTGTTCCATTGCTGTTTCTTTATGAAGTTTGTTGTTTAGCTTGGCAATTTTATGAAGTTGAATTTTCCATAGGACCTTGGAAAAATGTTTTATGATGCATTGTTGATTCCTATTTGGACTAGCATAATGCAAAGTATGGTTTTAGGCTAAGGTTTTTGCGAACACCTCACTAAAATGGTTACTGATATTGCTGCATCCAAGAAAGATGAGTGGCAAAAGGCGAATTAGTGGTGCACTCCACCCTAACAAAACATAATTGTGTTTGGAAGAAGGTCCTGAATGTATATGCTGATGATATACAGTGGTTGTATGGGTCTATTCATAGCTTGGAAACGTTCAAGATGATTGATCATGACCATCCTTCGTACCTGAACAAACCACAATGCAACATTGAGGAGCTTAAGTTGGTGCTGGTTTTTTATGAAACCTAATCTCATAGAAGAGCAAGAAGTATACTGTTGTTGCATGATCAAGTACAGGGGAAAATTATCATGCTATGGCTTATACTACTAAATTTTTGTGCCTAAAATTCTTGCCCTATGGAGCTTGTTTGTGATAATCAATCAGCCTTGATTCTTTTTTCAAATCAAAAGCACAAAGAAGTTGATTGTTAGTTCATCTTCATCCAATAAAAAATCCTCTTAGGTATCAACAAGACTTCTCCTACGAACTAAGGATCATCTAGCTGATATGTTTACTAAATCTATACAAGGTCTTACGATAACATATATATTTATCAAGCTAGATGCGTCTATATAAGGTCTAACTTGAGGCATTTTGCAATCCATGGTAAACTTTACGGCATGTGATTGAAGCATAACTCTCGTATCTTTAAGGAGGTTTGGTGGAACAACAGCTAATTTGGAATAAGATTAGGTATAAAGCGCATGGCCTTCTCTGTGGATTTTCTTGACAAATACATAGAGAAATTGGGTAGCTTTTGCTTCATTTATGTTTTTCTTCTCTTTTGCCCGTGTTTTTGTTTTGTTTTTACGTTACAGAGGGTCCCTTATACTCCAAATTCTTTGCAATTAATCTTTCTACTTTTCTTAATGAATTTCTTATTTACTGCTTGTGGTTTGAACTTTGAGTCGCTTTAAGTTTTAACTGTGCATGAGATTGGAGGTTGAGACTTGACTACTAAGTTGGGTTGGTCTCAAACCATTTAAGCTTCTAGGATACTTATATTTCAAAACGAATCAACAAAAAATTCAAAAAGCAAGTGCACCAACAACAAAGGAAGTTAAATTCCTTATGCAAATAATGTATCTTACGATTGATTTTTGTACGTCGAAAGCCTGATCTGGGAGGCTTTTTCTTATGGATAGCTGGAAATAGCAAGATAGCTGCATCAATACAACATGAAAAATATCTCAGCATAAGTCAACCAAGTAAGTTAAAGTACAGAACAATTCCAAATAAACCAGCGAACAAATCCAAGAATCGCTTCTTATGATCCAAGCCAATCAAGGCTAGGACGATAACATCAACCACCACCAAAACAGTAATAGCAAACAGTTGTGCTGAAGGACTGAGATATTTACATAAAATTAAGCGAGATGGATGCTATGAAATTAAAGAAAGTTCACTCCTGAGGTGTTATATTAGTTTGACAAGTATCATTTGCAAGCTTCGGTCTATTGAAAATTCAAAAGCAAAATCAAAGGAGTAAGAAAATCTTATTCTTACTGTATGTTCCATCTTGTGCTCGAAACCATTGCCTAGAGAAGACAAAATCTCGCTTTGAATGCCACCTGGATTAGATTCGAGAAGAAATTCATTAGTAGACATTTTTTAAAAGTAAAACATAACATGGATTACATCACCATGATTTGATTAAAACTTGCTTCCTATTAACAGGAGAAAAGGCAGAGAAGCGATGAACTTATAGGCTTATAGCTGCTTGCAACTAAAATTTCATCACAAATAGCTCTATGGATAGTGACACAAAAAATAAAACACAATACGTACAATAGTACATGTCCAATATGAAGAATTTCACCGAATTGAGATCAATGTCAATTCAGTCAAAGTCACCAATATATACAAATCTCAAATCAGTTATAACAATCTACACACTTCACATACACACTTGAAAAAGGAAGGAATAGTTATCTGAATAGAATAATGTATATTACAGACCTTAATTACATTATGTAGACTAATTTACATTCATTGTATTAACCACTAGCCTAGAATTATAGGAAATAAAATATGTTCTAACTAAGAATAAGATAATAAAATTTTAGGAAATAATAAAAGAGCTCATCAAACAGCACAACAGCACAAATAAGAATGTTATAAGCAATATGATAAGATTATTAATAATGACAATTTTAGAACTGAGAATACTGTTATATTGCCATAATGTTTAAAAGAAGTCAACATCCATTGATTACCGGGTTAGATACTTAGGATCGTATGTCCCATACACAACATCGTAATGTCCATCATATGACTCTATCAGCTCCAAGTCACCCATCAACATATCCCACCTGAAAAGTAATTATAGGAAAGGCTAATTTCCCCAATATGTTGTTATCTAGTCACTCAAGCATTTTTTTATTGGAAACTTACTCATATCTTTGCTGTCGCTCAGTGTTTAAAAACACTTCAAAAACACTATCTGCAGTTGCATCAATAACACCAACCGACTTAGCGAGGATACCCTTACCAGTCTACAAAGCATTAAAAGAATGTCAAAGCAGAAAATAGATATACATATAACTTATCCCAGCATAGGGAAGCAAAATACTCATTCAATTGTTTCAAATGCTGTAACTGCAGTTTCAAAGACATAAAATATAGGCTTGGTTGGTCCAGACGTCTTTGTATTGTGTTGTACTGCACTCTTAGCCTATTGAATTTATTACATTCCATCTCTCCATTGTGTATCAAATGTCTCTTTTTTCTCTTTCAACAATAAGGAATACCTTTTTCACATATCAAACAATAATTTGAGTCTTAAAGCACAAATGACTATTTCAGGGGGAAAAGTTGCCCATCTGGTTTAATTCCAAAATTGGAAACCTATTCCTTTACATTCACTTTAGAATTATATTTATGACCAAAGTTTGCCCGGTTTTTAGGCATGAAATCTATTTGTCTTACAATGAATCATTGCTTGTGTTGTTCCTGTAATTAACAATCGTTTTTTATCCTAAAAAACAGCAGTTTTGCATATGTGCATGCATCCACACACCAGAAGAAATATATAAACTTTTAAGATCATATGTTAAAGCAACTTGGGATTTTTAAGCCTTTCAAGAAAAAAGGTGATCCAGAGAGAGAAGTACTGGCAAAAAAATTATTCAAGATAAAGCCAAGTAACTTTAAAACTTATTTTAGAATGACATACATGAATGTAGAGCTAATTAGTTTTGAAGATATATGGCGATAATCAGAATAATCAATAAGCTCCAAAAACGTGAGCACATGCATACCTTGTGGCTAGAAACATCCTCAAAAATTCTAATACCTGGAACCACAAACAAAAAGCACCTAGAAGGATAAGGATAAATCCAATCATAAATTTTTCATTCATGACCAATGAAAGCAAGAATCACCAGCAGAAAAAAGTAAAGCACAAGCATTATCATTGCTTCAATAGTCTAAAAATTTATACTAAAGGATCTTGCGAAACATGTTTCCGAGAAAAAAAAAATAGAAAGCCATCCAAGTTCAAGTATGAGAGCCAAACCCAAACATCCCCACATAAATGGATTCACCAACAAGGATTCCAAGTTAAGAAAAGATATGGGCAAGTTTTGCAACCTCTTAGACCAAAGATTCAAAATTTTAATCCTCTTTCTTCTTCAACATTTTCACCATCAGACATTTATGTGGCCTAAAGGATCAGTTCAAAGTTAACAGCCTTTGAGATAAACTCATTTGTCAAAACCTCCAAATCATGAATGAAGGAGTTAATGTCCTATCCCCCCCTAAAAAACTGTAACAAAAATTCATTAAACTATTAAAACAACATTTAGATCATTTTACAGAAGTGCTTAAAGGGAATAAAACAAAAATTTGTTGCCTATTTGAATACCTCACTTTGCTCTTTCTCCTAACATGTGTCTTACATGCAGCAGTTGGCCACATTGCTACATTATAAGGAACACCCTTTTTGGGATGGCTGAAGAGAACTAGGAGTGTTCCTCTAATCTAAAGCAACTTGTTGGGTTGAATGTAGAGGACTTGGTATAAACAAGAATACTGAACTTCTAAGGTTTGGTTGTTCGCCTCGTGGAAATTTTGCTGTTCTTGGGCATGCGTAGATGGAGGGAAAAACTAGTATTCTTAAAAAAGGGGGTTGTCTTGTGCTTTCTGTTCATGGTTCCTTCCAGGGTGTTGCTATCTTGGATTTATAATAAGATTGGGAAGCCTTGCTACATACTCAGTCTTTCGGTTTTGAAGGATTTCTTGAACAACAATAAAACTTCTATTAGAAAACAATTACATCCTTTACAAAGTATTTGTTCAAATAGATCTTTATTACCATTAAATAATATCAATAAAATGGTATTGAGGCGATAAATCATTAGTTTGCGTTAGGCTAGAAAAAAGCGTATACATGTGGCAGAAGAAAAGTACCAGCCATGGTACGAACACATTTCCACTGATGTGCATCAAATGCATCTCCACCGTCCCCTTCAAATCCGTCGGGACTACCAAAAAACTTTGATGATAGCCGTAAGAGTGTCTCTGGACCTTTATTATAAGGGAAAAAGTAATGTCAACTAGTATATAAGGATAAACATATATGAAGACACCAAAGTCACCAATAAGCATAGAAATTATAAAACAAACAAGTGAGCCTTCCAAGAATACATACAGTACCAATTCAGAATCACACTTCCACTAGTACATTCCTCACATTTCTGGTGTTTAACAATAATTTAAATCTATGTCTCATTTCAAAATAGGAACAAAACATACACACAAATACACTCTGCCAAAATGCTTAACAGATGGATTATTGATCCAATCCGTAGCATAATAATGACATAATAGAATGATAACTTGAGTTACAAAGTAAGACATCAAAAGCTCCCTGTAATGAAGATAATCAATCAAACAGTACTTATCATTTTACCTTGACCAATTCTTATAAGCTTCCGCAACCCAGAGGTATACCGCTTCACTCTAGGTCGATGTCCTACCAGATTGATCCTTCCAAAACAGAAAAGAATTGATATTTCAATTTATGATAAGTTATCTAATAAAAGAATGACCTTTAAGGCAGGCCACTTAATACTGATCTCAACAACTATACAGATCTTTCAATAAATTTAACCCATCAAAACATGAAAAGTAATGTCTAAGGTATAGTTCTTGAAAATGTTTAAAACTTGCATTACTCCTATGGTTTATAATAAACAAATTTTTGTTTGTAAATTATAAGAAGAAAATGAAAGACAATGGAGATGAATATGTTCAAAAGCATATGATTTTCATGTTAGTACTATGACATTAAAACGTCATTAGCCATTAACAATTAGAGTAGATAACAAGTACTGTTAAACAAATATTATTTCACCAGATATTTGCATAAGTGTATGCCAGGTGAAGAAGGGAAAAAAAAGGCATACTCCATTTCCTTGTTTAGTTTGTCTCTGGCACTGCCTCTTCTTGTCAGCTCATACTGACCCTGCAAAGAGGATATATTGAACAATTCTTATTTATGGTAAATACAGATTCAGTTTCATGATATGCCACATTATTCTGGCCAGAAAAACGGCTACTCTCATTCTTTACATTCAATAGAAACCTATATTTGAAAAAAATTAACACCACAAAATTTGATAACAATCAGGCTTGGGCAGTGACAATGATTAACACTAAAAACATATTGAACATTCACATTAAAAGAGCAATCTCGCAATTACATCCTCATACCTGTTGCTTGGCATGATCAAATGCTTCCATCCATCCTTGGGCTTCCCCAGCTGTAGCACAAGCAATCTTGAAGAAAATTTACGTAAAAATCTCACTTTTATGCTGAATAAATAAAAGATTACAGCATGCATGACATGGAGGGCTTAATTAAATTTCAAATGAATAAGCTCTTCCCTACAGACAAATTCAGATACATTTGCATGCTAGTGTAGTTGTTGGATAAATAGATTATTATTGGACTTTTAAACCTAACCTTTCAAATGCTAGCTTCTACTACATATTTTAATTATGGGAATCTAGTTTGAAACACTTTGGTGCCAATCCTCCACAACAAGGATGGAACTCGATAAATGTGTGGTCTCCACCAACATCGTTTATCCAACAACCAAGATAAAATCGCTACCACTCTCATTTTAGCTTTTGATGGCAGTTATTTAAGATGGAAAGCTGAACTTGAAAATAACTACTTCTCATTTGTTTAGTTCTTTAAAAACTTGTTTAGGAAGATTCCTTTTTCGCTTGTTGTGGAAGTTTTTCCAAGGTCATAGCCAAAGAGAACTAGATTTGGATTCAATTTAAGATATCTCGGCAAGCTATGGTTTGAAATTATAGGACCGTGTTCTTAGTTGTGTTTCGAATCACCTGCGAGATTCAGTTGGTTTCGGAAATTTGATTAGATCTAGATTTGAGATCAAGAAAATTGATATAGAATTAATGTGGATTGTGCAAATGCAGATCTTTATTATTGATTGTTAATTATTTTCTAGGTGATTTCCTAGTAGAGTTCATGGAATAAGAGCTCGTTAGCACATTAATTCAAGTTTGTGGCCTAGGATGAAGTTCCCTCAACTTGAAGAGAATGTTGGACTAATATAACTACAATTCTCTTCCGTTTATTTGACTTTAATGTATCTAAAACATTATTCTCCCTCCACTAACCTCTCTAATCTGAAATTGTTCTGTGACAGATTATCTAGGCTGTGCCTTCTAATTCAAGTAACATGTAGGCCTAGAATATGTTGCTATAAGAAGTTCTATGGATGTATAGCGTACATATTCAGCTATATTGTGTGTGATGAGGTAGCAACAAGTGTACAAACTCATGGAGGTGGGTGCAGTAAAAAAATTCTTATAACAAATCTATAGTAGGTTTGCACCATGAAGCTACTTTGATTTCATATATTTTTACCTTTGTATTGATCATACTTACTGGTTACACCCAAAAGCTAGTTACTCAGTCCTTCTTGTATATTTTTTTTTTTATACAAGAAGGAACCATATACAAGAAGGAATGAGTAAATTATAAACTTGATTCATGGACAGAAACTTTGGAATCAAAGGGGAATGAAGTAGGAGTAACTTTAAGTTTATGAAAAGGAGCAATATAGCAATGTTTTTCAGATGAAACTTTGGGATCAAAACATATCACAAGTTGCACAGTCTAACTATCTTGGATCCATCTTGCAAAACAATGCAAAGGGAGACAGATAGGAAGCATGTCACCCATGGGATTCAAGCTAAGTGGATGAAATGGGGAAAAAAACATGCTGTACAACAAGCAACTTTCTATCAATGAAACAATTATTAGAATAAACGATTGAAACTTACTTCTCCCTTTCTGTCCTCATCTAATCGATTGTAAAAGCGTATCACATAGAAATCCTGTGGAAGAAAACAAAACACAGTTAGCTTCCAAAAAAACTCACAATTAAACAAAACACACACACATACACATATATATCTTAAAATCACAACATAACTGAGTAAAGACTATAAAAAAAATGTAAATTCTAGTGTTTTACCCCGTCGTTGACCTTTCGACGCCCGAGATCCTCCACCATCAGTGTAGGCCCTACAACTCCCTGCCTAATGGGTTTCTGAGCATAAAAACGAAAGTGTTAACAACTTAACATGGTATATCCATATCTATCTATCTATTAGTGAAGAAAACAAAAACAGAAATGACATAGGAAACTAGAAAAATATAAAAACATTGAATATTTGAAATCAACAAATCAGCAAGCACAATTTATTCAAATACAATGCAAAAGGCTTCAAAGTTTTATGGTGTTATTGAATAATTTTGATGGGCAATGAATGAAGGAGTGAAAGGAAGATGAAGAGATAGAGGAATAATACAATGTCAGGGTTCTGGTGAGGGTCACGCTTGTACATTGCGACGCACTTGCCCCTGATGAAAAGGAAACGAAGGTGGCAATACTGGTGGCCGATGGAATTCACGCCAAGGTGATAAACCCAACCGAAGTATTCAAATATCCCTTTCTCTTCCGATCCTCCTCCGCCTCCGCCACCACCTGCTCCGCCACTTAACGCCTCCATTTTGATCCTCCTGAGTTGAAATTGAATTGAGATGACAATGAATGAAGAAGAAACACAGTGAATTGTTCGCCTTGTTTTTCCCACCAAAACACAAGGCCCTTGTTCGGTGCTCCTTAATATACGTTCCCTTTTTGCGCGCTATGTATGAGCTGGGTCCCATTTTTCCTCATCACATTGACCTTTATGCTATGCTAGGAATTTCATTTCATCAATGCAGTAACTTGTTATCTTTGTTTTTTACATTAATAATTCATTTTAGTGGCCAAAAGAGCCACGGTCAGTGGTAAATTAAAAAGTACTACCTCCATTCATATTTATCTGTCCAGGAAGAAAATGTTCACACAAATTAAGGAAAATAATTTATTGTGTTGGTTTTCATAAAAGTATTATTTATTTTCCTATATCACCCTTTATAATGTATTTTTATCTTTCTTCATTTATTGTTTCTGTAAGGGCATTTCTTGGAAAAACATCAATTAATGCTTTCTTGAAACTCTAAGTGGACAGTTATATAAGAACAAAAAAATTTCTTCAAAGTGGACAGTTAATAAGGAACGGAGGGAGTAGTAATTTGAACATTTTTTTCTATAGACAAATGTTAGTTGTTAGAAATGTTAGTAAATTAATCTCTTCTCCGGATTCGAACCTGGGACACTTCACCCTTCACCCCACCCAACCTTTTTGTCCCTTTCTTTTACCACTTGAGCTATCATTCAGGGACGTTATTTGAACCCCTACTCTTTTGATCGAGGCGGACTCTTGGGAGGAGACTTTTAGCATTTATCCCACTCTAAGCGGAATTAATGGAACAATTTAACACACACAAAAAATAACAATAAAATAAGATACATGATCAAATATATAAATCAAGTCGTACAAACACTCAAAAGTATATGAGAAAATCATATGAATATATTCATATCCTAAAAATGAGTGAAACAAGACACTCTCATAAAAAAATTACACTGATTTTATCAACCAAAAAGTTACACTGATAAAAATACTCATAATTTACATGTGAACAATTTTAGTTATATAATAATAAAAAGTATTGAAAAATAAATTATGCAAATAAATATTTTAATAAAACATTGATTTAAAATATATTTGTGGATGCTTAATTTCGCTTAAGCATTGTCTACTTGAACGATAGCATTAAATACAAACCTCCTTGGTAAAAAAAAATAAACTTATGACTTTTCATTTTTCATATTACTAACTCACTATCCGTCATGATAAAAAACCAAATTTGCCTACATAAAAAAATTAAAATCAAGAAAAAAATTAAACAATGATAAATATGAATTATTAATAAATAATTTAGACAAAAAAGTTTTAAAATTAAAAATTTCACAATAAGGTATTTGTGTATTATTTGAAAAAATATAAATATATATATATATATTGATCTATTATATATTAGTGAATATGACTTGAGAAAGCATAATAGAGGAAACTAATTAAAAAATACTAAATAAATTGAAATTTAATAATTACACTATTTAAGTTTTTTTTATCGAAAGAGCTATTAAAGTTATAATTCATTATAATTTTAAAATTTAAAATTACTTTTTTGTTGATAAAAATAACACAAATAATGTTATTATTATATCTTATTTGATGATATTAAAAAATTATTATTTAATATAAAATATTTCAAACTTGCATAATTATTTTTCATATAAAAAATAAATTAATTATTAAATTATTAAAACTAATTAAATGCTAATTATTAAAATATATTATTAAACTTGAGTATTTTTTTAATTTACACAAAGGAAACACTAAATTGTCTCAAGATAATTATTTTTCATTTTATAATACTTATAATTAAAAGTTATTTTAATAATAATTTAAAGTATAATTTATAGGCACTAATTGAGAACTTAAGTCTCTCCTATGGGATGCGACAAAAATGAGAGAGGCTAGAGAGAAAGGCTCTGCAAGAGAATCTCAGGCGCGGTGGTTCCGGCGATGGAACCAGAGACAACAATGGAGAAGTGAGCGATCGGGAGGGTGGCAAGATCATCAATGGCGACGCTCTCAGCCATGGAGAAGGAGAAGTTATGAGCATGGAGGGGATCAACGCCAGTACAGGTCTAATACCAGTGATTTTCAACGTAACGCCAGGTATAAACAAGAAGCAGTGAATCAACCAAATCAGCGCAACAATGGCAACCAACGGGAGCGGGAAAGATTTGTTCGAAATGTAGACCAGTCTCATATATCTTTCTCTGTGTTCGTTGATGGGTTAGGAGACCGAATTACAGTGGCCAAACTTCAGGCTATCTTTGGTAAAGTGGGTAGATTGGGGGATGTTTTTATATAGCAAAAGAAGAAGTTTACACGTCGCTTTCGCTTTGGGTTTGTTCGGTTTTCCAGTGATGAGGAAGCATGGCGAGCAATTAGAATGTTTAATGGATTACGATTGGAAGGGGTTTTATTGTGGTACAGAAAGCAAGATTTCAGAAGCCAGGTAGGGTGTCAAAGATGTCGTCGTTGGGTAGGTATCGGTATGAAGTTCAAGGAAAGGTTTGGCGACCAAAGGTGCAACCTGTGGTGCGTGAAGAGGGGGTAGCTTTACAACATAAAAAGCAGCAGGTTCAGCAGGAGGAGCGTCCACAGCAGGAGGGATCTCATTTAAGCTTTAATTTGTTAGACCTGAATGAGGCTTGGGTGCAAAGGTGCGCACATGCGCGTACAATTGGGTCCATGAGCGTCGACATTTTGCAAGAGTCGTTTAGCAGCATTGGACTCTACAACTTTCGTCTCATCCTTTTGGGAGCGAAAGAAGTTTTGCTTGAATTTGAGACTAAGGAGGAGATGCAGAGCACAATCACAGAGTGCAGGTATTTTTTAGAGCATTATGTAACTGATGTCACGCCGTGTACTATTTTCACGTTTGGTGCGTCTCAACTTGTTTGGATTCGCTTATGGCAAGTCCCCCTGGGGTTGTGGACTCAGCCTTTCTTCTCAACGGTTGGAAATAGGCTCGGGACCTATGTGATGTCTGATGATGCAACCACGCTACGACATCGAATTGATTATGCACGCATATTAGTTCGAATGAATCATCCGCTTTTGAATTGTTTCACTATGTCTGTTGATGTCGAAGGGACGTCCTGCATTGTGTTGGTTGAGAAGGACGCCGCTACTTATGATTATGGGCGAGTTGAAGTTATGCCGTCAACGCCAGTGAAAGAATATGTGTTAGATGAGAGTTCTGATGATGAGTCCATGAACGATGGGATTGCCACAACCCCAGAAGCTGCTCATGAAAAGGACTATGAGTCTGCATTTGATGTGAACTCTAAGGAGGAAGATGAAATCTATAGGAATGACAAGATGGAAGGCCTGGCTTTTTTACAGACCGAGGCAACTGAGGAGGTGTTGTGTGGTGGCATGGCGGTGAGGAAGGTGGCGGCAGAACTGTGTTCGGAGTCGCCGGTGAGAGACAATGGAGATGCGTTGTTTTCAAATTCAAAAATTGCACCGGTTTATTCAAGAACGCAATTCAAGGAGCCATTCAAGGGCCTGGTCGACTCCATTAAATCAGGAGAGCAAGTCAAGGAGCAGATCTTGGTCGTAGATAAGGGAGAAGCGTGTGTTTCAAATTCAAAGGTAACAACAGTTAATTTTGGGACGAAATTCAGGGAGCAGAACACGGTCTTGATGGATGCAATTAATTTAGCAGCGCAAACCAGGGAAGAGGTTTTGACGAGAAATCATGGAGAAATGAAAGTTTCAGGCGAAGATGAAGGAGAACTGTTATGCCACTCGTATGATTCTAACGGTGAATGAGGAAGCCAATTTCGTGAGAACGTGGAGGGCATGAAATCAGGCGATCAAGAAGGAGTGCAGATACGTGATTTGCTTGATTCTGGCTATTCAATAGAGGAGGTTGAGATTTGGAAAAAATCATTAATGGGTCAGGAAAAATCTGATGAGGGATTTCAAATTCAAAATAAAAAGATACAATATCTTGCCAAAGATTGTGCTCAAAAGTTTGCTGTTTCAGGTTATTCCTTCAATGCACAAGATTTATGTTTGAAACAAACTTATTGGCAACCAAATTATTATCTCTGGGACCCACAGTTTTTATTTCAGCACCAAGGGAATGGGGCGTGTTTGGGTTCTTATGCGGCTTATCAAAACGGACTTCTAAATAATCAGGGGCAGGTCTGCTTGCCTCAAACTACTCAAGTTTTCTATCATACGTCCCCTAATCAGATTGTGCGATAACAGACTTCAACGACTCCCTCTCTTGTGTGTCCTCCTCGAGTTACAGAGGTGGAACAACAGAAAATACAGTCTCCTGCAAGTTACGAGCCTGCTGCTATAACGTCGCAAGGAGTGGTGCCAACTCCACAAACTAACTCTTCTAAAAAAAGCTCTCAACGGGGACGCCCGAAAGGAAGCAAAAATAAACCCAAACCTTTACCAGTTGACTTTTTGGAGCCAGCTCCAGGTGAAGATGGACTGTCGACACGTGCACAAAGAACGTGGTTGTTAGGGAAAAAACTGGGTTTGAAGCCAAGAGGGTCAGAAGCTTTGATGATTAGAGGACTAAAGGCTCAAATTCGAGAAAATCACCCTCATCTTAATTGATATGCATGGTCCTTGGCTTACTTGGAAGATTGGGGGTTTGGGGGTTTTATCGACAAAGGGAGGCCGTGAAGAAGGCTACTTGGAAGATTGGTGGTTTGGGGGTTTTTTCGATGTGGGTCTCTGCTGTTGGTGCTGTTTTTTTATTGATGCTATCTTTTTAAGATGTTGCTGGTGCTGTTAGCTTTGCCTGCTGGTGCTGTTAGCTTTGCCTGCTGCTGCTGTGCTATTCACGTATTTTGGAGGAGGGCTTTTTTGTGTCAGATATATTGTAAGGGGTGTAAATATGGCTATCTTAAGGATGTAGTACTCTTTTTACTTGCTAGGCTTTTTCCCACAGGGTTTTTCTTAGCGAGGTTTTAACGAGCTCATTCTTAAGAATTCCTTTAGAGCCGTTTTGTGGGGTTTTCGTTTGGGGTGCCTTAGCTGACATGCTTAGTTGCTCGCCGGTTCGGCCTTGTGTACTTTCGATCAGCCTTGAGAACCTCTTGGTTGTTTTATTAATAATATTTCTTTCCTTTTCAAAAAAAAATTAAGTATTATAATTTTATATAATGTTAAAAAAATTGTAAAAAACCCGTGCAACGCACGGGGTTATATCTAGTTATAAGTATAGAAATGTGAAGTAATTCAATAAGCTCTAAACTCTAAGTTAGAAGTTACCTCCAATAGTTTATTAAAAAAATTATAAGGTACTAAAATAAACTTCTTTACCAAATATTTTAAAAGAGCTTTTAATTATTAGTCAAATAAGTTTAACTATTTTTTATAAGCAAACTAGTCATTTTACCCGTGCGATGCACGGGGGGTTTTAATTTTTGTTTGTTGTATAAAAAAATTTAAATTTATATTATGTTTATTTAAAAATAGTTTATGAGTTAAAAGGACAAAAAAAATTGAATATAAGAAAACACGAATTTGTAAATTTTTTCCGTGAAGAATGTGTTTGCTTTTATTTTATAGATGCACAACTATTTTAGTTATTAAAATAAAAAGAATATGCTGAGAGAGATTAGAGAAAGAGTCTCTGGTTGGCTACCGCCGGCGCGGTGGCAGCGGCCTTGGAGGCCGACGGTTAGGAATGCGTCACGGCGTACGGAGGAGGACAATCGATACTTGCAGCACTACAATCATTCATGGGGTTCCAGGCGTTTCTCACAGCAACATTTTGACCAGGAGTGTTATGGCAATGAACGCATAGGGCAATGGCAGCAGAGTGGAGTTCATGGAAAATATGCATACGAAGATGGCCGGCGTAACAGATCTGAAAGAAATCAATCGGCAAGACAGCAACCGGTGTTTAACCACAGGGATAATCCAAGAGTTACACGACCTGAGAAAATAACCAGACAGCAGCAAGATCTTCTTTCCCAGCCAAGAAAAAATGAGCAAAAAGGATCTAAACAACAGAAGGAGTCTTTTTCAGTCTTTGTGGATGGCTTGGGAGAAAGGATGACAATTCAAAAATGAAGAGCAATTTTTGAAAAAGCAGGTAGTTTACGTGATGTTTTCATTCAACAGAAAAAGAAGTATCACCGTCGCTTTCGTTTTGGATTCCTGCGTTTCAACAATGATGAGGAGGCATGGACGGCGATTCGAATGTTTCATGGCTTATGTTTGGATGGAAATTATCTAGTGGTTCAGAAAGCAAATATTCAGCGACCATCACGTTCTTCTGTGGTTCCGTTACCAGGGAAAAACAAATTCGAAATACAGGGGAAGGTATGGAGACCTAAAGCAGAACAGCAGAAGAAAGAGCAAGAGCCACGTCAGGAGATTAATGTAAAAACCGGTAAGACGCAAGATGCTGTAATCCTTCCTGAAAACTACCAATTACGTCTTGCTGGTTCTGTTATGGATGAAGCATGGATCCAGAGATGTGCAAGGGCACGTACCCTACTGTCAATACCTGTGGATGTTTTGCAGGAACAATTTGGACAAATAGGTTTGTTCAATTTTCGCCTAATTCCTTTGGGAGCAGAGGAAGTGATTCTGGAGTTTGAAACTAAGACAGACATGGAGGAAACTATTACAGAATGCACATTTTTCTTAGAGCAAAAATTGTATGATATTCAGCCTTGTACGCTGCTTTCGTTTGGGGCGGCTCAGCTAGTATGGATTCGTCTGTGGCAGGTTCCGTTAGGCTTGTGGAATGAATCTTTTTTTACTTCTGTTGGAAATAGGCTTGGTGCTTATGTTATGTCTGACTCTCCTACCTTGCTGCGACATAGAGCTGATTTTGCCCGTATTTTGGTTCGTATGCACCATCCAATTCTGCATTCCTTTACCTTGGCTGTTGATGTTGGCGGTACAACGAGTATTGTTCTGGTTGAGAAGGATCCAGAAGCATACAATTATGGAACGGTAGAGGCAATGCCGTCGACGCCGGTTAAATTTTATAATTCACAAGATGATGGGAGCTCTGATGAAGGATCTGTGGGGGAGGTGCAGGGACAAGATACAGTGGAAACGTCTGCTGTGTCGCTCTCTCTTGAGAAGAATTATGAAGCCGCTGTCGTCATCGAAACAGGTACGGTAGATGAGGTCTATAGGGATGGAGTGGCGGAGGGATTAAAAATTTGTGGTGCTTCACCATCTGAGAGAGTGTTGGATGCTCTGCGTACGGCGATACCGGTGGAGGAGGAAGCGGGGACGACTAACAAGGGCTGCTGTAGGCCGCAATCAATGGGGGAAGAAGTGGGGACAGATCAAAATTCAAAAATTCAGGCGTTGGCAGCCATCAATGTAGCAGAGGAAAGTAAGGAGCAGTTGCAAATGCTTATTGAATCAGGTTACACGTTACAGGAGATAAAGGAATGGAAGGATAATTTAAATAAAGAAGATATTCTGTTAAAAGAGAAACAAATCAGTGATAAATTCATTCAGAATCAAGGGAAGGGATATGCTGTTACGGGATACTCATTCAATGCTCAGGATTTGAATAAAAAATCATTTATTTGCAGGCCTTTTAACTCATCCAGCTAGGGCCCGCTTGGCAATACAAAAATTAATGGGGTTGAGGCATGTTTGTCTGCCATGAAATCTGTACAAAACAACTTATTTGAGGGTGCAACAGCTTCTGAAATTTTGCCAACCTCTGCAGTACGTGGAATCACAGATATCTTTGTGCGTACATCACCTCATCAAATAATAAGAACACGCATTTCTCAACCCACTCCTGGTCGCACCTTTTCTTCTCCAGAGAGGCAAACCTTACAGTGCTTTCCTATCCCGTTACCAGATGCGCTTGGTTCATCAGTGATTTTGGAAGAGAAGGAATCACCAAAACAAATTCATCTAAGAAGAGTGCACAGCGGGGTCGCCCAAAGGGAAGTAAAAATAAACCTATTCCTCTTCCGCATGATTTTTTGGAGCCGTTGCAAGGGGAGGATGGTGTGACAACCAGAGCTCAGAGGACTTGGCTTCTAGGTAAACAACTGGGGTTGAAACCGAGAGGGTCTGAGGCTTTGATGCTCCGTGGTTTAGAGACTCAAATCCGGCAAAATCACCCTCATCTCAAGTAATATGTCTGGACCTTGGATAACTTGGAACGTTCGCGGGCTAGGTGATTCTACAAAACGTGAGGCAGTAAGGAAATCAGTGATGCAATTGAAACCGGAACTCTTGCTGTTACAGGAAACTAAACTGAATGAGCAACATAAACGTACTACAACTCTGTGGACTCAAAGTTTGTATATGCAGCATGTTGAGTCTAATTCTATTGGAACAGCAGGTGGATTAATGTGTTTATGGCGGGAGAGTTCTCTACAGGTTCTGACAGCGGCGGTGGAAACATGGTTTATTCTTTTGACTGTGAAAATTCCTAATCTTGATCAAACAGTGCTTGTAGGAAATATATATGGTCCTCATTCGGAGGTTGATCGCAGATTATGTTTTGAAGCACTTAAGAATCGTGTCATGCGCCATGGTGGTTTTGTATGTCTTGGGGGTGATTTCAATGCGGTCTTGCTTGGTTCAGAACGTTCCTCAGGAGGTGTTTTACATGCAGGTGATTTAACTTTTCAGCAGTTCGTTCAAGATTGTAACTTGTTGGATATGCCTTTGAACAACGGTGAATTTACTTGGTTTTCAACCCGTAATGAGGGTTTATGGAGTCGTTTGGATCGCTGGCTGGTGTCTGATGAGCTACTGCCTGGGACTTGACTGCGCTTGAAATTTTTGTACCTTGGTGGATATTTTAATATGGAGATCATAGATTATATGGGGGCATGCTTTCTTGTTCAGATGCAGAATGGCTTTCCCATGTTGGTGGTACTCTTTTTCCTTCCTAGGTTTTTATCCCACTGGGTTTTTCCTAGAAAGGTTTTAATGAGGCCCCTTCATGGGATTCGTGTAAGGCCATTTTGTGGGTTGGTGGTGGGTTTTGTGCATTTCTCATATATGCACTTTGTTCTTATATAATTTGGTCAGTCTGTACTCTACTTTAGTCTTGAGCGGTTTTTGGCTCAGGCTCTTATATTAATATTACTCATTTCGTGTTCAAAAAAAAAACTATTTTAGTTATTATTGGGTTTTGTGTTTAATGTTGCACTATTAATTTAGTTTGTTACAGAGGAAAAAAATAAATTGCGTTACACGGGGTATTATGTTTATTGAGCTAAAGTTTAATAAAGTAATTTATCTTATTAGGTTTATAAAAATAAAGTTATGAATTAAAAAATTAAAATTAATTTTAGATGTAAGTTAACTTAAATTTTTCAGTGTTTTTTTGTGTGTCGTATGTGTTTGTATTTATTTTGTAGTGACATAATAATTATACTAATTTGTGTTTTTTACGTTTATTTCAACGTTGAACTATTTTATTCGGTCTTTTATATAACAATTTAATTTTTTATTTTAGTGAGATGAAATATTATATGAGTTTAATGGATGTGTACTGTCACTGTAAAGAAATTTTACAATGTCATCCAATTATTGTATGTCACGTGGGATAAATGATTATATTGCTCATTTATTTTAATTAAATTACAATTATAGTCTCTGATGTGACGGAAATCAATTAGACGTTTGTGTAAAAAAAGTTTACACCGACACTATATATTACCTTTTCTCATATTATATATGAGCTGATAAAAGACATTTAGTAAGTAATGATTCTAAAATTATTTTGTTACAAATAGAAAATAGAATGATTATTACATTGAGAATGTAACTTGACATTTTGATTGACTTTTTTTTTTGAAAACAGAATATGCTAATATATATAGTGTTGAGAAATAACCCCTCTCAACATGGGTGCAGTGACCTCATCAGCAAAAAGCCGGCAAAAGCTCAGTCTCTACAGCAAAAACCTTCAAAAAACCACAAACACACAAGTGTGCTATAAACCCCCAAGAGACTACCCGCTAGAAAGGTTTCTATTAAAGTCGAAAAACAGCGATGGATCAGGGGTCCTATCAAGCCGCTCGACACCTAAGGGAAACAATACAAATAAGAAAACATAAATCAGACAACAATCAGCAACTGACCGCTACGCCACCAAAAGCTCCCCGCCAACTCCACGTCCGCAGCCTCGACGCACAAAAACACCTAGTAAGGAACTAACCAACACAACTAGAGCTCTCTCCATAACTTAGCATCACAGAGAGCAGGCTGATCGAAACGCTTTCAGATCCAGATTTTAAGTGCTACACAAGGTGGTTTGTTAACCGACAAAACCAAAAGCTTTAACTATTTGTCAGTGAAACTGGTAGCAAGAAGATATGGTGCAGACAGCAACACATTCCTTTGTAAAACAACCAAGAAAGATCGAAAGAGACTTCCTCTAAACTCCTCCAATTAAAAATCGTCCACCATCACAGACTCCTATTTCTGGGTAACATAGAGGACCCAAATCCGATGGCTTTCACGAAATATAAGAAAAAAATAGAAGACAATAGTTAGTATAATGGGATAAATATATTTGGATTTGTTTTATATTATTAATTTAATTTTCCCATTCATTAACTACATGGAGCAGGAAGGTTACAACTCTTTTAGTTGTGACAAATTTTTTTTGGCAGCAAAAGAATGATTGAATATATTAATTAACAAATTTTGTGCAAATTAGAAAATCATGATAAAATTCTCATTACTATAATTTGATTCAACCATTTAGTAAAATAATAATCACAATACACATCTTTTTTTTGAAAATGAAATGGATATTATTAATAGAAGCGCTTGAGTCAATAGCAACTCAAGGCGAGAACCAAATACAATCTAAACTGAACTCGAACGACCTATAAACAAGCTGGCCGATTAAAAAATAATCCCATCACCATCCCACAGAATGGCATAAAAGAAATCCCAAGATAGAGCCTCATTAAAACCTTGCTAGGCAAACCCAGTGGGAAAATCCTAGCAAGGAAAAAGAGTACTACAATCTTGAGATAGCCAGTCTGTATCTGAGTTCAATGATATTACATCCTTAAGCTCAATGCATTAAATCAATCACCAAAACCAGCAATAGCATGAACCTTATTAATCACCAAAACCAGCAACAGCATCTATAAAAAACCTTCCATATTCGCACCAGCAGTAACTATCAGTAGCTGTTTTATTTTAACGACAACAACATGTGGATTATGACAGCAACAACAACATATTTCTTTTGACAGCAACAGCAAGCATGTACACCAACACTCAATAACAGCTTCAGCAAAACAGCAAACACAGGCACAACAACATCCATAACAGACCACATAGCTCTTATTACCCAGCAACAGCTACAGTCAGAATCATCCATTTTTCGCACCAACAGCATACAGCAACAACACATTTATTTTAACAACAACAACACTTTCATTTTGACAGCAACATCACATTTTTTGTGACAGCAACAACATAACTCAATAACAGCTTCAACAACAGCATAACAGCACAACAACAACACAGCCAACAACAACAACATCATAGAGCTCTGTTTTTACATAACAGCTACAGCAACAGGCGGCAGCAACAAAAACAGACCCGCCTCAGCAACAGTAAACGTCCACAACAGTAACAGCAGCAACTATGCAACAGCAGCATTCGCCCACAGCCTTCACCAAGGCCACCACAACTTAACAGACACCATCTGCTACCTGTAAAGAGTTCTCCCACCACAGACACATGAGGCCCCCCGCTGCACCCTCAGAATGAACCTCCACATGACGCATTTTCATACCTTGTGTCCATGACTCTACCGTACGCTGTCGCTGCTCAGTTAACTTTGTTTCATGTAATAACAAAAGTTTCGGCTTCCCTCTTCGTTGACCCTCCCAACCCCCGTACGTTCCATGTAAACCACAGACCTGGCATATCAATTAAGGTGTGGATGATTTTGTCAGATTTGTGCTTCCAAGCCTCTAATCATCAAAGCTTCCGACCCTCGTGCTTTCAGACCCAATTGTTTTCCAACCAGTCAAGTTCGTTGTGCGCGAGTCGTCACTCCGTCTTCTCCCGGAACTGGTTCCAAGAATTCAATAGGCAGTGGTTTAGGTTTATTTTTACTCCCCTTCGGGCGCCCCCTCTGAGAGCTTTTCTGTGAGGAGTTTGTTTGTGGTGAAACTATAACAGAAGTGGATTTCTGGACAGGAGTTTCGACATGCTTAGTTGGGGACGAAATTTGCTTCTGAACCTCCTCTTGTTTACCTTGATCGTGCTTTGGAGTCACTTGCACGGATGTGGAGATGAGTTTCCTCACAATCTGATTTGGAGTTGTGTGAACGAAAACCTCTGTTTTTTCAGTTGCACATCCAGCTTCCCCAAACTCGTTTTTGATTTTTTCCTTGTTAGCCAAACACGTCTGTTCTTGGAAGCTCAAAAACACGTTTTGTGCTGCTTTGTTTCCTGGCAAACACGTCCCTTGTGTTTGTTGTTGAGGAGAAAAACGTGGGCCCCAGTTCAAAGCATTTGAATGCCTAAAATAATCTATTTTTAAAACCAAATCCTTGGAATTAAATGAGTATCCTGTAACCGGATATTGTTTTGAATCATCTAGGGCTGGATTTTGAATTTCTTTATTCAAAATTTGTTTTCCATTATCAGAAATCTGATTCCCTTTTAAATTCTTCCTCCATTCCTCAATGTCATTCAATGTATAACCAGCATCAAATAGGTCTTGTAACTGCTCCCTTGAATTAATTCCAGAATTTATGGCTACCGTTTGAGAATTCAAAAATCCTGCTTCTGATTGTTCTCTCGCCGGCGGCTCCGTCTGCGGATCCATCTCCTCCGTGTTCTGTTTCAGGCCACCGTCCAGCCCTTGCACAACCGCTTCAACTTCAAGCACAGCAAGGCCTTCCAATCTATCGTCCCGATACACTTCATCTTCCTCATCGAAAACAACATCTACGGCGGGCTGAAAATCTTTTTCCTTAGCGTCGTCCATGATTATACCAAAACCATCGTTCATATCATCATCATCACAATCGTCTTCCTCTGACACATATTCCTTCCATGGCGTAGTTGGCATATTTTCGACACACCCGTAATCATAAGTAACATAATCCTTCTCAACTAAAATAATACAGGAAGTACCATCGACATCAACAGACATCGTGAGACTTTGAACCAGCGGGTGATGCATTCTAACTAGTACTCGGGCATAATCAACTTGATGCCTCGAAAATTTTGCTGCATCCGAGAACACATAATTTCCCATTCTGTTTCCAACTGCAGTAAAAAAGTGTTCAGTCCATAATCCTAATGGTACTTGCCAGAGGCGAATCCAAACGAGATGTGCAACGCCAAAAGTAAGCGCAGTGCACGGTCTAATATCAGAACTTTTGTTCCAAAAAAGTCCGGCATTCTGTAATTGTGTCCAGCATTTCTTCATTATTCTCAAATTCCAGAATCACCTCAATTGCTCCTAATGGAATAAGGCGAAAATTATACATCCCAATTCGACTCAACTCATCTTGCACAGTGTTGACAGACGTGAGGTCAAGGGTGCGTGCCTGAGCACATCTCCTGAACCAACCATCACCAGATTCTGGATTCGTGAAACGCAGCGGGCCAAACACTGGCTGTTGAGATAATTCCCTTTGCTGTTCTGTTACCTCATTTTCTTGTTTTTCTGCACCCTGGGTGTTCGTCTGTGGTTGTCCCTTTGGTCTCCAAACTTTTCCTTGAATTTCATACTTATAGCGTCCCGGCGACGGCACCTTCGACATCCGAGAAGGTCGTTGTATTTTTGCTTTTTGAACCACAATAAAATTGCCTTCCGAGCGCAGGCCATGAAACATACGAATGGCCCTCCATGCCTCATCATCTCTCTGGAAACGAACAAATCCATATCGAAAGCGTCGCCCGTACTTGTTTCTATGCTGTATAAAAACGTCACACAGATTCCCTGCTCTACCAAAGATTGACCTTAATTTCGCCCGCGTAATCCTCTCGCCTAGACCGTCAATGAACACTGAGAATGACTGCTGGCCTGATTTCTTCCTTTCAAATTTCTCATGTCTGCCCTCTGGTTGTGTTCGCCGCTGCTGCGTTTTCAATTTTGCATTAGCTACACCAGATCCTGATTGTCGTTGAAAGCCAACATTACCATAGGTATCTCGATGCCATTGCTGCTCCTCTCTACGTGACCACCACCGCCCCTGTTGCTGCGTGCTTAAAGGATTTTCATCAGCTCTCCTTAATCCTGTCTGACGTTGAGGACCACCATAGCCATGGTTATCCCAATGCCGAGTTTGCTCCTCTTTATGCTGCTGCGTCCACCTGTTCTGAGATGGCATCGCCGCTCCTTGCCATGGCTGAAAACGCCGTGGTGGAGGTCCCTTCCCAGTGCTTCTCTCTCTAAACATCTCTACTGACGACATCTACATCCAATCCACATCTTATCCTTAGTTTTATATTTATATATTTTTTTTAAATCCAAATTAATTTACTATGTCCTATGGAATTTTGTAAATGATATTAAAATTTTAAAGATTAATAATAATATATTATTTATTATATTATATAATTATAATCCAAATAAAATTATCATCCATGTCCTATGGATTTCCGTAACTGATATTAAACTTTTTAATTAGTGTGCAAATAATATTAACTAAACACCAATAAAATATCAAAGTGTAAGCGAAAGGGTTAGTAAAAGGTTTATTGTCGCATTCATATCAAAGTTAATGTTAAAATTTCAAAATTAATTGCTAAAGAATAATATTAATATTTATTTATAAATTGTATAAATTTGATAATAGTTTTCTATGTCTTGTGAAATTCCGTAACTTATGTTATAATTCCCTAGAAAATTTATCGTGTCTTTTGGAATTTCGTAACTGATATTTTATTTTTATTTAATTTGTAAATAATATCAAATACACAACTAACAAAAAACTAAGTGGAGGCGCAACGGTTAGTAGAAATTTTATTGTCGCATTCATATCATATTTAATGTAAAAATCCCAAACTTTAATATCTAAATATTAATATCAATATTGATTTACATAATTTATAAATTTGAAATAATTTACCATGTCCTAAAGAGAGTTCCATAATTGATATCAAATTTTTTCAAGATTAATATTAAATATTAATTTTATATAAATTAAAAATAATTTTCATGTCCTATGGAATTCCGTATATGATTTTATTTTTGTTTGATTTGTTACTAATATTAATTAAACTCTAATAATAAGAAATTTAGGTGTAGGTTAAAGGATTATTAGAAAGTTTAAGTTGACATTTATAATAAATTTAATGGTAAAATCACAAGCTTGAATTGCTGAATATTAATATGAATATTAATTAATATATTATATAAATCAAAAAATAATTTATCAAGGAATTCCATAAATCATATTGGTTTTTTTTATATTAGTATTAACACTAATTAATTTATTATATAAGACTGAAATGATTTATGATGTCTTATGGAATTTCGTAACTGATATTAAGTTTTTTAAGATTAATATTAATATTAAATAATATATATAATAGGAAATTAAAATAATTGATATGTCCTATGTAATTCTATTACTGATATTTACCTAATTATTTCCCTAAAAAAACCTAATTATTTGATATGTAGCTAATATTAACTATAAATTTGGTGAAGCTGTAAGGATTACTCCAACATTTATTTTGGCATTCATATTAGATTTAATGTTTAAAACCCTATCTTTTGCACCCAAAAAAACCCTACCTTTAATTGTTAAAGATTAATATTAATATTAGTTAAATTTTTAATTAATATAAAATAATTTACCATGACTTATGGAGTTCAATAATTAATATTAATTTTGATTTATTGTGTAATTAATTTAACTAAACACTAAATAAAAAATCGTAAGTCATATTAACCTATGGAATACTATCTCATATTAACAATTTATTTTGATGAGTAATTTTTGCATTCTTATAAAGTTTAATGTTAAAACATCCACCTATATTTTTAAATAAATATTAGTTATTCTATTACGGTATATTTTCTTGTTTTCAGATAAAGAAAAAAAAAGTTTATTTTTTCTTCAAACATCAAATTAATTTAACCACTTTATTCATATAATTAAACACAAACTAATACCATTTAACTAACTGACCACTTACAAAAAATGATATAATTTACCGTTACCCTCTTAGTATTGATAAAATCTGCCTTTCAATTTATCAAAAAAATCTCTCTTCAATAATAAAGTTGTATCTTTGTCAATTCACCATGAATAACTCAATTAATATTGAATATGTTTGATACATTGTAATGGTGCCTAGACAAACTAAGAAAGCTCAAACTTTATGATGCAATAACATGATGTTTATAGCATACTATTTTTGTCCTGCTTCTCATAATCATCATTTTCTTCTTCCTATTCTTTCTCTTCCCCCCTCTTTGTCCTCTTCAATGAGAGTTGTACCACCTGGCTAAGACATTTCCCTTTCCCACTCCTGTCAATATATGCATTCAACAATAAAACAGCTTGTGTATTGAATGGCCACAAATAGAGAAGAAAAATAGATAGACTTATAAGAGAGTTAGTGGAAAGTTAGTACTTGTAATTATTGTAGTGGAAAGGGTTAGTGGAAAGTTTTTATTGGCATTGATATCAAATAATGTTTAAACGGTTAACTTTTATTTTTTAGGATTAATGTCTTGTATAAATCCTAACTAACTAATCATGCCCTATGAAATTCCTAAATGATATTAATTACTAATATGTAACCACTAAATTCTTCAATATCCACAATAAGCACATATAAATGAAAGAGAAGATGTCACATTTGGCCTTATAAGAGTGCTCTTCCAAAATGAGGGCATTGAAACTTGTAAATGTATGAGTGGCAATTCTTGGCCTTAAAAAATTAAAAAGAATATCTTTTTAATAGAAAGTAGAAGAGAGGTTTAGTAAATAATTATGAGAGAATCAATTGAGATAACAGTATGAGGAGAGAATAAAATGAATTATAGTATTGAGGAACTTCTTAAGCCAGGGGATATTCATAAGGTGTCATTTTTGAAATCATGCACCCATATGAGGAATAAAATAAAGAAGATAACAACCTAATGTGAACAAAAAAATGAATTGAGGAATAAAGATTGTATCTTACTGGAGTGGAAGAGGAGAAATGAGAATAAAGAAGACAACAACCTAATGTGAAAAACAAATTGTAGAAAAATTAAAAGTAAAGGTTCTTACCACAGTTGGAGAGAACGATCTTGCTCTTTGTGGATTTCTTCCCTCTCGCTTCGTTTTCCACAAAACAAATGGTAGAAAAAAAATTAGAAGAAGGGTCTTACCATAGTTGGAGAGAACGATCTTGCCCTTCACCGTTTGCAGATATTTAAGCTGCAGATCTTTCCTATTATGAAAATGTTTAGCTTGCCCGAAGATGGCAGCAAGTTGAATTTGTATTGTTCTATGTCTATCAAAAAAGTGCAAGGAAGGTAAAATTGCAGAAAGTAGATAAAAGCTATGTTTAGAAGAGCTTATGTAAATAGCTAATGACCACATTAACCAAAAGCAAAGGATTTCATTGAGCATTTTGGTCTCTGTTAAAAGAACAATCCAAGAAGAAAAATATTGATTAATTTTACTATTAAATTCCAGTTGTACTAAATAAAAACCGTGGAAACCAAAAGAAGAGAAGCAAACCTGAAACATTGCAGAAAACTTTGGACAATCAAGATTAAATCTTTTAAATCTTCACAATGCCATCATCCTCTCTTACCCAATAAAATAACAATTTATAAATTCAAGCATGAAAGTTTAAAGGAAGGAAATACAAATTTATTAGATAACTTTCAAATCATGATTTCTTTACACATGTGTCTTACTTTACTTGTTCCCCTCATAACAATCTAATCTATCATCTTCTCCACTCGCACAGTTTGAACTTGAAATTAACAAAAACCAAATTATGATATTCTAAATTAGAAGCTCAAACGTTGATAGACACACTCACTTTTTAAAAAATTGGCAAAAGACAAAGAAATGATATAATAGAAGGAAAAAGCAAAAAGTACAATGAAAAGTCATTCACCATTTGAGAGTTTGATCAAGCTTGAAACGCCTATGACTGAATCTACTGTAAACCAAATAAAAAGCAAAGATAAGGTAAGAAAATTGGCAAAAAAAAGTATGAAGCAAAGGGCTATTTATACAT